>NC_071399.1:59415891-60040891 GCF_022682495.2 Desmodus rotundus | reverse complement strand
ACAGTTATTTTTCTATGGTAAAAAAAAAAAAAAAAAAAACAATGAGGAAAGTGAACTCTTTCTTTTTCGAAGAGTCTGTAAAGAAAATGAATTGAATTATAGGATTCCTTACATAAACATATTTATGTTTCATTGGAAGGGGGCAGAGTTTTGTAGGAGAAAATCATTATTGTGGAGTGGGTGCTGTCACAGGACGAAAAGGAGGAAAAAACATAGGAAAAAGTATTTATAGAAAACAGTCAGTATATTTGAGCCTTGACCTCAGATTGTTCATGTCAATTACCGCATACTTTGTGGGCCACGTTAATTATGTTCTGCTTTCCTGTTTTTGTCTTGCTCATGTGTTTATGCACATTAAAGAGGATTTTTTCATATTATCTGGTTTCCTTTACTTCTTTTGAAAGTCATTTTATAGAATGAGGAAGGGACTTGTAAAAAGCATCTTATTTAAGCATGTCCCACTTTCCCTAAACAATGAGTTAGATAGAGATTGTCACCATTTACAACACCAACTAAAGAAAATAAAGCAGAACAAAAATGTCCTTTTGGGGGGAGTATAGAATTCTGAATAAATATGACACAAAATAGACATATTTTAATACAAAATAGTTCTATTTAAATAAGAGAAGCTTTATCACATTTAACATTTATCATCATTTAAACTTTCAAAGTTAATGGATAAAAGATAAATTTTTAAGCTTCAAAGAAATCTCCAATGTCAGATTTGATTTTAGCACATTGAGTCATCTTTCTCTAAAGAAAGACCCTTTCAACCTTTGGTGCTGCTTGGAATGAGACAAGGTTATCTGGTAATTTTCATTTCAGCGTTCTGGAAATCAGATAATGTTTCCTTAACTGGAATCATTATGATACAACTGGATAAGGATTTGCCTTATTTCACTAAGATTGGAATTTCTAACTCCAAACATATATGAGATTCTAGTGACAAAATTTTGTTTTGTGATATACGTAGGCAAGTAGGTAACCCATTTCTGCTAGTAGACAGACATCAGTAATGCACTTGCTTAAATAATTTGGTGACTTTTTAACAAATTAAAGAATAAGGGAGAAAAACTACTGAGAAGAACGTACCTATTCAGCAATTACATACTGAACATCAACAAAGTTCTGGGCAACAATGATGATGATTCTGTAGATATTAAAAGAAAAAATTAATACATTTTAATTGGGATAGACAAAGAACAAAGTAGTAATTATAAAACCGCGAGTGAGTTATGAATGATAAGGGTGTGACAAGGGTTAGCTGGCAGCAGAGAAAGGGGGCCCTGGACCTTAGTATGAGTCAGGGCTTCTTGGAAGACCATAGATCTGATGTTTCATCAAGAATAAGAGGCAAAGAATGAAGGACTTTTACAAAGTATAAGAGGCCTATGGAAAGGAAAGGTTTAGTGGAACTCTGATGTGCACTTGGAGAACTTCCAGTTTGAACTTTACAAAACTATGGCATGAATGGTGGGGAACTCGCTCGTGGGGAGGTAGCTCTAGAAGGAAGCCAGATCTGGGGAGGTCGGCAGAGAGGAGTTCATGTTTCACTCTCAAGATGATTGCCTGTTAATGGACCATTTCGAGCACAGAGTAACCCAATCAGATGTGTTTAATGAGAGGATTTTGACTGCGCTGCTGAGGTTGAAGTGGACTGGGGAGACAGGTGAGGGGATCTGTTAGTAATAATTCCCTGAACTCAGGATAGAAGAGGTGAGGTCTTGAAACTCTTCAGTGTCAATAGTGGTTGATACAAAAATATGGCACTGGGCAATATTAATGATATCGAATTAACTGGGCTGGTGACCAGTTGGATATAGATTGAGTGAAGAGAGAGATGAATAATAATGAGTGGTGGTTTTAGTCACCAAGAAGGAGAATGCAAATAAATTGGTAGATCGTAAGAGGAAAAGAAGTGAATTCCCATTTTGACATGTGGAGCCTGAGGAGACTTAAAATGACTCTAGAGTAGAGACCTGTGGCAATCACCTAGTTTGGAATGGGATAGAAGTTTTAAAGGAGAAATGAAGATATAGGCATCACCAGCACATGGGAGCTCATTGAAGCCGTAATTGAATTTCAGGTCTGTCTATAGGACTGTTCCTCTAAGACAACAGGGGGAAACTTAGAGGAGGAAGGTCAAAAATTAATACTTATGTAGGAATTTTATTGTTCAAGATGTTTTCAAATACATTATTTTTGGATGGCCATAATGGTATGGCCATTATAATAAGGAGTTATTATTGCGCTCACCTCCTCTTTATGATGGGAACTAAAACTCACATAAGTTAAGAGAATTCCATAAATAGCAAAACATAGATCCAAGTAAAAAACCAAGCATGGTTTTCTGCCTTTAAAATTTAATGTTAATTTCATTATCTCAGAATTGCATTGTGACCACATGTAGCTAATTTTATGTAATATCTCACACATGTGTTATGCTCATGATATTGTTGAAAAATTCTCTCTCCTTCAGTGCTTTTATCTAGACCAAAAGGAAACTTTCTTTTTTTAAGTGTATTTTATTGATTATGCTATTACAGTTGTCCCGCTTTCCCCCTTTATCCCCTTCCACCCTGCATCCCCTCTCCTTCCAGCATTCCCCCCCCCCTCAGTTCATGTCCATGGGTTGTACATATAAGTTCTTTGGCTTCTCCATTTCCTATACCATTCTTAACCTCTTGCTGTCTATTTTGTGCCTATGAATTGTGCTTCTTATTCCCTGTACCTTTCTTTTCCCCCTATTCTTCCCTCTACACCTCCCCACTGATAACACTTCATGTGATCTCTCTTTCTGTGATTGTGTTCCTATTCTATTTTGCTTAGTTTGTTTTTGTTTTTTTAGGTTCACTTGTCGATAGTTGTGAGTCTGTTGTCATTTTACTGTTTATAGTTTTGATCATCTTCTTTTTCTTACATAAGTCCTTTAACATTTTATATAATGGTAATGAACTCTTTTAACTTTTTTTTTTGGTCTGGGAAACCCTTCATATGTCTATCAATTCTAAATGATAGCTGGGTAGAGTAATCTTGGTTGCAGGTCCTTGCTTTTCATCACTTTGAATATTTCTTGCCACCAAGGCCAGCTGATGCTAGAGCCAGGCCTGAGACCATTTAGCAAGAGGTATAGGGTATGCAGAAGCCAGATGCTGCTTGTTCAAGAGATTTTAGGGAAGCTTGAAGCCTCGCCAAGACAGGCCATTTTTATGGAAAAGCCACTGGAAATGGCTTGGGTGGGCCCCAAAATTGGATGTGGCATGTTCTCAGGCAATCACCAGGGTTGGGTGAAGAGTGATAGCCAGGTTAATGGGGACTCAGACATGGCACCCATCTGCCAGCTCTATTGTCCAGGGTTGGGGGGCAGTGTGTCAGAGAAGGAACAATGGCCTCTGCTAGCACTTTTTTCTGGGAGAAACATGCCTACCACCCCAGCTCTCATTGTGATGCCAGACAATTCAGTTCTTCCTTGTGTGTCCCTGGTTCTTTCTAAGCTCTTGTCCAAGCACTGAAACTCAGTAAGTGACTCTGAGTAAGTCTGTGCAGCAGCCCTTTAAGAGAGACTGCCTGGGACTCCAGAAGCCTTTCGTCTCTCTGAGTCACAATCCCTGCTGGCTCTGGAACCCTGAGGTGGGAGGCCTGGTGTGGTGTTGGGACCCATGACTCCTCAGGGGGGAACTTCACAGCCGAAATATCTCTCCCAATCTTAAACTTCCACATATGGTCGTAGGACTAGTCTGTTCCGTAACTCTGCCCCTCCTACCAGTCTTGACGTGGCTTCTTCTTTAAAATCCCTAGTTGTAGGATCTCCATTCATCTAGATTTCAGGCAGTTCTGAATAGTGGTTGTTCTATAGTTTAGTTGTAAATTTGATGTGGTTGTGGGAAGATTCAAGTACCACATTTAATAACACGGCCCTCTTGGCTGGAAGTTGAGTTGGCAGTTTCAGCTGATGTGGTCAGAACAGAACCATTCCACATTTTGGATGGTGAAAATACGACATTAGCCATTTTGCAGTCAGTCCATTTTGCCAATGATTTAGCTTCTCTTTAGGCCTCCCTTGTAGTGGCAGGTTGGATATTTAAAAAAACTGATTTAGGTAAAGGGTAAAATGCAAATTAAAATACCACCATCTGACTTAATGTTTATCCAATCTTATTGAGTCAGAAATTTCTGTTTGGAAAACTATCTGACAAACTCTTATGTTCACAAAGTATAGGTAAAAAAATGATAGAGGAATGTGCAGTAAGATCTTATATGACTGTATAAAAGACTGAAAGAACTCAAATGATAGTTTCCCAATCCCCCCACCCAAACATATCAGGAACATAAACGTGTTAACAAAGAAAGATGTTTGCCAGAATTAGCAGAGTTAGTGCCATGTATACATACTTGCTAATTTCATATTCTTTGGACACATTTCTATGAAGGCACTTTAGAACTCTTTAATGCTATCTATAGCCATACCACCCTGAATGCGCCGGATCCCATCTAAAACTCCTTAATTCTGTTTTCTGGAAATTTCTTTTTTAAAGAAATACCAACTCTGAAATTTATTTGAGTATAAATGGAGCTCCTGATTCATTCTGCTGAATTTTTAGTAATGTTGAATTTGATATGCAAAATGATAGGTTTCTAATATCGGTGAGTGGGTGAGTAGAATATGATTTTAAAAGATAAGGAAATGGGTCTATTCTAAATATAGCTAGTGTCTAAGTACAATTGGCTGATCAAAAGTGTGCAATTCAGACTTTCATATCAATATTTTACATTGACAGTACACTTCGGTTTAAGGAGTCAGCTTCATTTATTGAGAAGTCATGAAAAGTCACATGGATTGTCTGAGCAGGTAGCTGTAGTTGAAGAATAATGCCAAAAGACAAGAGAATAGTAAAGCTAGTTCTTATTATGAGAAGTCCACTATAGTCTCCTAACTTATGTACACAGCAAGGAAAAATGGGCACAGACCTCACTTCACATTCAATCAGGTTTTAAATATTTCTACCTTAATGTTGTCAGTTAGTTCTTTAGTTTTGACAAATGCAGAAAATTGTGTAAGCAATCTCTTTTGTGGAAGAGAACATAACCAGAAGATATACAATATGCTCGTAATCTTCTCTCTTATCCCTACCACTTATATCTTACTGAGTACATGCAAGGATTTGTGTATTAAAAGTGACTAGAGTGATAAAACGTTTGTTTATTCAATTTCAGAAAGAATGTTTATTTTTCTGTGGCTACAGAGTCAAGGATTATGATAATATGTTTCACGTATATATGCAGAGTACTATTAAGGCAATCTCTAGATGCTCAGTTCTCTCTGTCACCCAAGAAGGCTGGGCAATATTTTGTGCAATATTTTGTAGCCATATTTATTGCCATATGGCCATTTCCAAATTACATTGTGTTGTAAATTGAGATCGTCTGAAGGAGTTTGGCAAACTTCCAACTTGGGAATACCTTTCAAGAGGTTGATGTTAATGGGAATGTGATCATTTGGTAATGTAACAGCATTAATATTATTTTTATTGAGTTAGCTGAACTACTAGCTATTGTGTGCTCAAGAAAATACAGTTTATGGTACAATGATCTAATGTAGTTATTTTGCCAGATGTCTCTCTTGTCAAGCATGCAATTCATCTAAGTAACTGAAGCTGCATGACTTTTTGCTATGATCTGAACCACTCTTTTTGCTATGATCTGAACCACTCTGTAGCAAAGCTTCAAAAAAATTTACATTGAAATTAACAAAGATAAATGCATGTATAAGTTTATCTTATTCTTTAGTCACCTTTCTATATTTTATGGTTACATTTTTTTGTTAGTATTCACAGAACAAAGCTATTCTTTAGATCAGTTGTTCTTAAAGTTTTGTGCCTTGACAAGCAGTATCAGCTAGGAATTGGTTAGAAATGCAAATTATTAGATGCCACCTCAACCCTATTGAATCAGAAACTTTAAGGATAAGGTCCAGAATTCTGTATTTTAACAAGCTTTTCATGTAATTCTGATGCTCACTCAGGTTTTAGAAGCATTGTTTTAGACTTTTATTTTAAACAGTTATTAAAATACAATAGAAGATGAACATACAGTAACTTTGGCATTATAAATGGATCGTCATATAATACTTTCCTAGAACTTTCTAAGATGAGATATCAAAATTCACTTACATAAACCAGTTAAAATACATACTACTTCTATTGAAATTGATGGCTATTTTCATATTTAATTAATAAATGGAGAGAATAAGGAATTTAAAAAAACCTCATTTCCTCAGGGGCATACGTAAATTTAGTACAAGAAAATTCTTATGCTAAGAGCTTGTCATCTACTCTATTATGTCCAAATGGTTAGACAACCATAACAATACAAAACAAAATTCCTGAGTATGGACATTTTTAACTATAATTATATATAGCTGAAAAGGTCCCAGGTGATAAAATTATATTTGAAAAAATATTAAAAATATAAATATTTATGGAAAATATCTTCCCTGGCCAGTACCAGTATGGCTCAGTTGGTTGGAGTATCATCCCACGGTCGAAAGGCTGTGGGTTCGATGCCAGGTTGGGGCGCATACCTAGGCTGCGGGTTCCATCCCCAGTCCAGTCATATACAGGAGGCAGCCTGTTGATGTTTCTTGGTGTTTCTCTCTGTCTCTTGCTCTCTGTAAAAGCAATGAAAAATGTCCTTGGTGAGAGAAAAAAATAATTAATTAATTTGAGAAATATCAATTACTAAATCAACTGCCTGATGATAATAAAGCATAAATATACTCTATTCATGTTCTTTCTTCTTTACTCCCTACATTCACTGGTGCTCTCATGGGGTCGCCAACCCTACAGAGAGGAAATGACCAAGGTGGGGAGACTGCTCTTCAGCAGAGAAAAAGTTCTTTCATATTAAACAAAATATGATAGAGTCACCTTCCATAGATATTTTATCTAACTTTCCTGATAATGCTGCATAGCTGAATGTGATTTTCAAGAGGATCAGGATGTTCTCATTTCTTTTCTATATTTAATCATAATGTTGATTTTGTAATATTTGGTTTTTTGCTAGTTAACTGGCAATACTTTCTATGATAATACATAGACATACCAATCATTTAGTCAATCTTTTGTGAATACTAAGTGTGGAGAAGAAAATAATTGGAGTGGATTACCTTTATGCCAGAGCCAGCAGTGTAGAATTTCATGATATTAAAAAAAAAAGAAAGAAGGAAGAAATTGTCAAGGCAGTCACTGCCTTGACAATTGTAAGTCACTGGCAGAAGCAGGTATTACTGCCACTCAAGGGCTATAAATTTGGGGATGTACATGTGACTTAACACACATGCATTGTTAGAAAAATAAAACATTTGAAGTACCCAGCTGGAATATAGAGTATCCTGAAGTTACTGACAATTTATTTTGGCTACTTCTGAAGCAAATTGGGAAAAACACAGATGCCAGAAGTAGCCACAATTGTAAACAATTATATAATATGAATGTGATTATTTATTTTTGAATCAACCTTGTTTATAAAATTGAGCTACATGTTCTTCACCAAGCTATCTATTAATTTTTTAAAATTTAATTTATGGCTAGCAACTATTCCAATAGTGAACATTCTTTGTTACTGTAGACACAGATAAATTCAAACTCACTTACTATTGAATGTTCACACATTAGAAAAAAAATGGCATTAATATATATGGTACACACTATTAGTGATGCTCTCTAAAATACAAAATATATCAAAATATAATACCAGCTGCTGAAATTCCACCTTAATATCTAGTTATTGAAACTAAAAATCAAGAAACAGATTGTGCCACTGATTTCAGAGACTGTTCCACAAAGTAGATGCTGGATGATTCAAAACTCTCAAATGGAAAATGGGTGGATTGAGTGATTTTTAAGAAATATGTACCATAAATCTTTATCACTATCACATAGAGTTCTAGAGTAGCCATGTTGGTTGGGTATGAAGCCATAATGTATCTCTTGCTATAAAGAGTAAAAATGTATAGGGTGGAGTACTTTCAAAAAAAATTATGTCTCTCTTACAGATTTCTAGCCTGGTATATCTAAGACTTACTCCTACTAACCCTTTTCTAAAATCTAAGTAATTATGATTAGACCATGGAAAAAGATGAAGCACTTGAGGGAAGGGACAGATGGTTACTGTTGCAGAAGTAGATCATGTACACACAAGCCATCCTTAGGATTCTTGCCTCTAGTTGAATAAACTGGTAGATTTTGTGAGAAATGTCAGTTACCAATACTGAAAATTGTTTATTGAAAAAAAAATGAACTGAAGTAATTAACTGACCTCATGCACAGAACTGCTGATCAACCAGAAAGTTGACACACTTTTGTTTGTGTGGTTTGTTGTGCTATCTATTGGTACTGTCTGCAGAGATACATATTCTAACTTGGCTTTAAAATCATATTGTTAAATATTTAAACATAAATTTTTCCTGAAAAAATTGAGTAATATTACCTCCTTTTGTCATATAGGTTTCTGAAATTAGGATCATTTAAATTGCAACTATATAAATAAAAAGATGACTAATATGATTTTTGATAACAGAATTGGACACTTTTTTCACATTTTCAAAAAAATGATCTCTGCTACAGGTTTTCAAAAATCTGTGCAATATTCCAAATGTTTCTAATGATTACATGTCTCACAGAGTAAATCCAAAGTGAGGTGAAATTAAAAAGTTGTTTCCAGTCAAGAAAGCTGCATAGGTAAATGTGATACTGGAATCCTCCCACAACCACATCAAAAATACAACTAAACTACGGAAAAGCTATCATTCAGAATCACCTCAAATCTAGCTAAGCAGAAGTCCTACAACTAAGAATATGAGTAAAAAGCCACATTGAGACTGAGAGGAGGGGCAGAGACACAGATGGGTCTGGTCCCACACCCATGTGTGCTGCATAAAAATTGGGTGGGGTATGTGAGTTGTGAAGGTCCCCCCGGAGGAATGATGGCTCCATACCAGGCCTCCCAGCCTAGGGTTCCAGTTCCAGAAAGAGAAATTCTCATAATTTCTGTTTGTAAAATCCAGCCGGGATTTTGACTGAGTGAGATGAAGGGCTTCTGGAGTCCCCGGCATTCCTCTTAAAGGGTCTGTGCATGGACTTATTTGGACGCACTCAGTCTAAGCTCCAGTGAAGGGGTGCCAGGAAGTTATGGGGAGGAACTAAGTGGTCTGACATTGGGGGAGAGCTTTCTTCCAGACAGAAATGCTGGCAGAGGCCATTGTTCCTTTTCTGGGCTCTTCTCACACAGTGCCCATAGGTGAGTGTCATATCTGAGTCTCCATCAGCCTGGCTAACACTGTTGGCCCTGCCCTGGTGAATCCCTGAGATCCTACCCCACCCAACTTGAGGGGTAAACCCAAACCATTTCCAGTGGTTTTTCCACACAAATGGCCATTCTTGGTTCATGCTTTGGATTTTCCTAAAATTTCTCAAGGAAACAGCATCTGGCCTCAGTGTGCTGTGTACCTCTCTATAAGTGGCCCCAGGCTCAACACTAGCAGTAATCAGCCTTAGTTCACAGCTTGGCTTCTTCAGGGCACCTCCAAGCCCAGCACACGTACAACCATCTGCAGATTGCTTTGTAGCTCATGCCAGATGGCCATCACAGTGCACAGGTAGAGGCTGACCATAACCTGCACCTCCTGGGAGGCCCCAGAGCCACCACCACAAGTGGCACAGCAGGCACCAGAGCCCCACACAAGTAAATCCTGCCTGAGTGTAAATCTCTTCCTTTGAGGTGCCAACAGCAATCAAGCTCAAATACAATAGAAGGGTATACTCAGCACACACACAGGGATGCACCTGCAGAGCTCAAGCTGGGTGAACAAGGAGGCTGTGCCACTGAACCCTACAAGACACCTTCTGCTTGGTTGGTTAAAAAGTTCACTTTTTTTTTTTTCTGTAAGATGGCTCTAATAGCACTTTCTTTTCTTGAGCTTCATTCAAAACAATTTTGTTAGATTGTATTGTGACAGCTGTCATATCAGCAGGCATTTAAAAAAACATCAAAATTAGTGAATTTTTGTGCAGCTATTTTAATATTGAAGATAGAAGAAAATACACATTTTTTGGCATCTTATGCTTTATTATTTTAAGAAAGGTAAAAACACAACTGAAACACACACAAAAAAGATTTGTGCAGTGTATGGAGAAGGTGCTATGAGGGATCAAACATGTCAAAAGTGGTTTGTGAAGTTTTGTGCTGGAGATTTCTCACTGGATGATGATCCATGGTCAGAGAGACCAGTTGAAGTTGACAGTGATCAAATCAAGACATAAATAGAGAACAATCAACATTATACCATGTGGGAAATAGCCGACATACTCAAAGTATTTAAACCAATAGAGTTATTGGTGAAAATGATAAATGTGTCTTTTATTTTATGAAAAAAAACCTAAATGGACTTTTTGGCCAACCTAATACATAAGGTCAGTCTACTAAGCTCAGGAAACATAGCAACTTTACCTAATACATAGAAACAAACACAGGGAGCCTGCCAAAATAAGGAGACAAAGAAACATATATCAAATAAAAAAAAGAAGAAAACTCCAGAAAAAGATTTAAACAAAATGGAGACAAGCAACCAACTATATGCAGAGTTCAAAACTCTTGATATAAAGATGCCCAATGAACTTAGGTGAAGAGTGGATGAACTTAATGAGAACTTCAACAAAGTGATAAGAAACATAAAAATGGAGATAGATAACACAAAAAAGAACTAGCCAGGAATGAAGAATATACTAACTGAGATAAAAAATAGATTATAAGAAATCAACAGTGGAATAGATGAAACAGAGGATCAAATCAGAGATTTGGAAGGTAAGAAAGCAGAAAATACTCAACCAGAATATCAAGAGGAAAAAGTAAAGAAATGAGGACAGTGTAAGAAGCCTCTGGGACAACTTCAAGCACTCCAATAATAACATCCTAGGGTGCCAGAAAGAGAAGAGAAAGAACAAGAAATTGAAAACCTCTGTCAAAAAGAAAGAAAGAAAGAAAGAGAGAAAGAAAGAGAGAAAGAAAGAGAGAAAGAAAGAGAGAAAGAAAGAGAGAAAGAAAGAAAGAAAACTTCACTAACCTGGTGAAGGAAATAGACATAGAAGTCCAGGAAGCTCAGAGTCCCAAATAAGATGAACCAAAAGAAGCCCACATCAAGCACATGAAAATTAAAATGTCAAAAATTAAAGACAAGGAAAGAATCTTAAAAGCAGCATGAGAAAGAAAGTTACTGTATTTTGCCATATATAACATGCACTTTTTTGTCCAAATTTTTGATGGAAAAATAAGAAAAATAAGGATGTGCATTATACATGGGTAGTACCTGAAATACCTTGTATCTGTTCTTGTGTTTGTATTTATTAATTGCATAAAATTTTTTGTACCATGTGTTCAAAAATAAATGCTAAAAATCTTTTATAATACAAAAAAACTATCTAAATACAAATAAATAAAAAATTGAATTAAAAAATTAAGATGAAAATTTTTTCCCTGAAAGTTTGGACCAAAAACATGAGTGCATATTATATGTGGCAAAATAATGGTAGTTACCTACAAGCAAACTCCCATAAAAATGGGAGAAATGCCACAGGGATGTAAAGTGTAGCATAAGGAATTTAGTCAATTATATTGTAACTGTGTATGGTGTCCAATGAGTATAAGATTTATGGGGATGATAGCTTAGTATGTTATACAATGTCTAATCATTGTATAATCACTGACTGCACATCTGAATCTAGCATAATATTGTATATAAACTGTAATTGAAAAATAAAAATATTATTTAAAGTAAAAAAAGAAGTTAAGCCAAGTTCTAAGTCATTCTCTATTTGTATTATTCTAATGTGAACTTCTTCTCAAGGCAGACTGGGAATTCCAGTTCAAAGTTTCTACTTAAAATAATTTGTTATATGCAAAAAGACTATGAAATGTAAACTAAATAATTGTGGGCTGCCCTTCTGCTATTCTTTGGTTTATAGGGTTCGCATCTCATCCCCCAAAGGAGGAAGCTTTCACCTGAGGAGACTTGTGGTGTGCCATTGAGCACTTGTCACACAAATGTGCCGTGTTAACATATAAATTCTTTTCAGAATGTGTCATTCCACAGTAAGGCAGATATTTATTCAAATTGTTTGCTTTTATTAAATGGTTAAATTATTTGTGGGTCTAAAATATAATACTTCTTTTAAAATGTGTGTGTGAAATAGGTTTGGAAATGTGCTATGCTTGAAATTTGTACACTATATTTAGAAGTGCCAAGATTTCTCTGTAATTGATTTAAACTTTTTCATATATCTATCTACAGGGTGTTAGATAAAATGCAAACTTTCTAAGTAAATGTATCTGAGTCTCATTTGGCTTAAGCCCTTCTTTGGGGGGGATACATTTTGAGGCAATAAGTGCTCAAATCTGTTTCAGAAATACTTTTTCCTTTGTCTGCTAACTCCCAAGATGACATGTGGGTGTGGGGGGCAGAGGGGAGTCACTGGGGCCTTTCTCAGTGTGTGGGTGGAGGGCTTAGATGTAAGCAGGGGCCCTTGTGTAGCCTCTTTGGTTTCTTGCTGGCCTCTGTGACAGGTCTTTTGTTCCATCTGCTCATTGACCATTATGCCACCTTTTCTTCAGAGCTGGGAAACCTGATGACCCTTGAGGTGTCTTGCTGGGCTGAGTTGGCCTCTCTTACACTTGCCTTGCATCCTTCAATTCTCAACCAAATTCTATCTTTGCCTTTGGATTAGGCTTTTCATCTTAGCCTCTGACATAGGTTCGTCATCATCTTTACCACAATACCCTATGGTAGGCAGGCTAGCTTTTACCTCTCAGCTACATCCAATGTCCCCCGTTAGTATACCACATCCCATAAAAGTTGGGGTAGTCTTAGTGGTACTCATCACAGATCTCCCTTTCTCTGCATACCCATCACCCCACCTCTTTTGTGTGGTGGTCAGTGGAGAAGACATTCTAGGTGCTATCTTCCCAGTAGGGCATAATATCCCTTACAGGAACCTAAGCTCTCAATATATTTTTCCTAAACTACCAAGTGTCATTTTACCTCACTTCCTTTCTACTCACATATGCTAGGATGGCATAAAATGAAGATTACATTTCTCTTTTTATTCTTAGCCCTTGGAAAATGCTCCTATTTACCTCTTTGTTTTGTTTTGTTTTTAAGGATATTTCCTATATTATATTTTCTTCCTCCCTTCAAGATAACATTTCCTAGGGAGGTATCCAATTACTGAGAAGAAAACTATGTCAGAAAATATTTAAAATATTATCCTTACTTTTCACAATTTGAGCTGACATGAATTACTGAATTATACCTTTGGGAAAAATTCTCTAGTGCCATTAAGTTGATTTATTTTCATAGAGTGTATGTTTTAGTTTGGTAGTTACCAAAATGGCCTAATAATAAATAAAGTAAAGCAAAGTTTGTGCTTTTGAAATTTCAATGAGAAAATTTCAAGATGTCTATGAAGAGATAGTTTACTGAGACTTATAACTGTCATAAATATATACCACTTGATAGTTTTGAAAAATATTTTAATAATAGTCAATGTTTTTAACTTATAAAAAGTATTTACATACATTGTCTTATCTAATCTTCATAAAATTCTAGTGATTTATGCAAAGTGGATGCTCTTATCCCATTTTATAGACTGGAAAATTAAAGTTAAAAATGATTGAGTTGCCCTGTATCACACTGCAAATTGGTGTTCAGGTTAGAGCAAGGAAGGATATATATTCCTTGATTCTGCTTCTGGTTTGGCATTCCTTCCTTGAAACTATGCCTAAAATAGTGCTTTACTTGAGAAATAAAAACAAAAAAAGGGGGGGATAACAAAATCACCTTTTACTTGTTTTCTTTAACACAGAATCACAAATATGCCTGCTTCTCCTGCATGGAGCTTATATGGCTGTGCAAGAGCTAGCTTGCCCTTGCTCCAGATGCTAGTGGGCTTCTTTCCCTGTTGTGTTGAGCCTTGTTTTGCGCACTTCCCAGCCTTCGCCTTTCCAAGGCTGCTCCAGACATTTTCATTTCCTCCTTTCTTGACACATCTACTTGTTTACAGTCTTTGTTTATCAGTTGGAAGTGATATTTTGAGTTGCCCCTCCAACTATGACAATCTGTCTTCTCCCCACGATCATGTTTAATGTTGATCTTGATTACTATATTTTCAGTTGTTCTAGTCACATACTTGTTGAATCTACCCTGGTCCTTGATATCTTACACAATTTCTCATAAACTAATTCTCCTTTGTTCTAAATGTAAACCAGTTCAGAAAAAAAATCTTTTATTCCATGCCTTAGATAGACCATATTGGCCTGGATGATTGAATATGTGAAGGATGCCCAGCACTGGTTTGCCTTGCTACAATAAAATCTACATAGCTCTCTTTAGTTTGGGTGAATCTTGGAAACTGGCACATTATTCAGAGTGGTAATAATTTATCACAGTGAACAGACAGAAGAGTGATTACATTTTGTTTATCACCCTCCCTATCAATTATTATCAAGGCAGGAAACAGATGGCACACTCATAGAGGAAACTATTAACTAAGGTGTGGGCAGGATTTAAGGAAGCTAGTAAGAGGTAGTGTGGTCAATAGCTTCTAAAAGGATTCCCAATGATCCCAACCCTGTGATATTCAGGTGCTTTATATAATCGTGTCTCCTGAATTAAATTGTCTATAACCAATAGAATATCTCAACTTTGAGATTATGCCAATTGTATGATTACATTGTAAAAGATTTTGACTTATATCTTGCTAGAAAACATTTTCCCTTGCTGGCTTTGATAAAGCAGGTTGCCACATTGGAAAGGCCCACATGGCAAGGAACTGAGGGTGGCCTATGGTCAACAGCCAGCAAGGAACTGAGACCCTCAGTCTAATAGCACAGAAGGAAATTAATACAGCCAACAACTATGTAAATGAATTGAAGTAGGCCCTCGCTTAGTTGAGCCTTCACATAAGCTCCAGTCCTGAATAACATCTTCACTGCAGCCTCCTGGGAGACTTGGATTAGAGGACCCCATTAAGCCATGCCTAATTTCTGACCCATAGAAATTTTGATATAATAAATGTATGTTAAGTCACTGAGTTCATAACAGATTATTATGCAGCAATAGATACTTAGTATAGATGGTAAAAGTTGGCAGCCACTACCACCAGAAGCCTGAAGGGGAAAGAGGACGAGGCAGTTACCAGTCCCCAGAGAGCACAGCTGTATGTGTTGTGCTCCACAGCTGTATGGAGCGCAACTGGTGGGAGCATGCATGGTCTTTGGGAGAGAAACGACCAGTCAAAGCAACTAGCAGAATGGAACTGGGGGAATAAACATCTGTCCTCAGTTCCCCACTGCCCTCGAATTCCCTGCTAGTTCTTTATTTTGACCAAACTGCACTAGATGTGAGAGAAAGCCCATTGTTGCAGCCTGTCATGTTCCTGTGCTTAAAGCAGGATGGACAGTACATCAGCTTCTCAGGGCAAAGTACTGCAGACTTGTGGCATAAAACAACAGAAAATGATTCTTAAGGTTCTGCAGATTAGAAGTCGGAAATCGAGGTTTCAGCAAACCCAAATCTCCTCCGAAGCCTAGAGGGGAGAATCCATCCTTGCCTTCCCTTAGCTGCTCATGGTTTACTGGCAAGCCTTGATGTTCCTTGCCTTGAAGCCTTTCCAGTCTCTGCCTCTGTCATAACAAGATATTCTCCTCTCACCTATCTGAGTTCTCTTTTCATAAGGACATCAGGCATATTGGATTAGGACCCACCCTAATTCAGCTGGACCTCATCTTAAACTTGATTATATCTGGAAAGACCCTATTTCCAAATAAGATCACATTCACAGATAATGGGGGTTAGTTAGAACATTGACATATCTTTTCAGGGAACATAATTCAATCTGTCACAGACAGGTAGCAATGTATGTCTAGAGGGACAAATAGAAAAGATTTAGCTCCTCCTTCCATGGGGGAAAAATGTATGTTTTAGGTATCTATTAATGATGCTGGTATTAATAAATAAGTTTGTCATTAATAAAATGAATGGAATGAGCATTTCCTCATCATTCTTGAGGACAGATTCTTTTACAATCTATGTTTTGTGAGGAAAGAGCTATCGAAGAATAGTAGCCAGTGTGGGCTGCCTGAACGATAGACACAGAAACAGGTTTGTTGCGTTGAAATTGACATGCTTTTTATACATCTTCCAAAACCACTGAAATAAGACTCATGCAATTTTGAAAGTTGTAGGGAGAGAGAACTGTATCATCAGTAGTAAATACATCTTACATGGCAGAATACCTAGACTATGAAATGCATTTTATACAGTATTACACATTATTTAAGCTTTACATTTGTTTTCTTTTTAACTTCCATATTAAGATTATATCTAAATTAGATCTAATTTATCTAGATTATATCTAAAATTCTCAACAGACAAAAAGTTTTATGGATCTTGTGGCTATAATTTTACCTTGTATAGGTTTTTCATAGCATTTATAGAACAGTATCTGCAGTTTAGCCACTATACTTTTTCTTTGCATAAACTCTAAAAATTTTTTTCCTAGTAAAAATTGCATAAATTTCAGTGGTATAAGAGAGTAAGAAGTATCTCATTTTCAAATATCAGGACTTTCCCTGCTTAAACTTTAATTGCTTGGTCTGGAAGACAACTTTAGTGATTTAAAGTTCTGGTGAAGGCACTACAAGCCTTCAAACCTACAATCAATTTACAAAAATATGCCAGTTCTGAATTTATTGACCATCTGTCAGTGTTCACTCACTACTAGCTAGCTGTCAGTGCTTATTATTTGATGTACTCTGTAATGACTCACTGCAAGGAACAACCCACATCTCCATCACGGTGATTAATGAGGTCATTGTCTATCACAACCACCTCGGCCATCATTCTTGCCTTCTAGGCATGGGTAATGGAAATGCCCAAGTTAAGAGGAGATTCCCAGAGCCATCTCAAAGCACAAAGTTATATTTGTACTCTGCTAATTTGATTGGCATATAATAAATTTAGCTATACTTAGTCAAACCTCTTCTATAACAATGCTTTTCAAAAATAATCATTAAAAAGGGCATTCTAAAAATTCAAAGCTTGGTTTTCTTTTACATACAGGCACACATCCTATGTAGTTATTATTTGCCTATAATTTATACTGCTTTGAAAAGTAATTAAATCTTGCCCTCGCTGGTATGGCTCAGTGGATTAAATGCTGCCCTGAGAACCAAAGGATCACAGGTTCAATTCCCAGTCAGGGCACATGCCTGGGTGGCAGGGCAGGTCCCCAGTAGGGGGTGTGCGAGAGACAACCACACATTGATATTTCCCTCTCCTTCTCCCTCCCTTCCCCTCTCTCTAAATATAAATAAATAAAATATTTTTTAAACAGGGAAAGTAAATCTCAAACTGACAAGGTAAGTCTTGGGATATTGGTGCCTCTGATTTGTTTTTTCCTTAGGTATCTCAGGTATACTTAAAACATGCGGATGGTATTCTCATTTGTGAGTTAGTCTACAGAGGAAGGGCATGGACATTTGAGTCAGAAAAATCAAAATTTGCCATGGATTAGCTATGATATACTGGAAAGCCACCATTCTTCTTTTATCTGCAGTATCTTTGCCTGTAAAATATAAATAATTTTCATCACTTGGCATGCTTGTGAGTAATATTAACTGACATCATATTGCAAAGCATCTGGCACTTAGAGGCAATCAATAAATGTCTGCCCTGGATCCTGGTATTGGCATCAACAGGAAGTCAGTGTAGGAGCCAGGAGAAAAGGATTTGGAGAAAAAAAAATATGAAGTCCAAATATCAACCAGTTTAACTTCCATGTAAGGAAGTTCTGTGATTTACGTCTTTTAGAGGATCAAGCTGTTATGGTTTAGGACAAGAAACCCTAGGATTTAAGTAGGGATAGTGCCAAGCATTTGATAGTTGCTTTAACCTATTTTAAAGGAGACGAAGGGCTTAGGAGAGAGAGGGTGAAACTTAAAAACCAAATGAATGAGGATAGCTATCTCTTTATCTACACGGGTATATACTTAAAATGTGTTCATACATGTGTGCTATTCTTAAAACAGAAGCAGAGCTATCGTATGGGAGATGGAAGACATCCTGAGAGATAAATAATTTATTAAAAAGAAGAAACACATGTGATTGTACCTAGATGAGAGCCATTCCACAACACCAAGATGACTGTAGAGGGTATCTTCACATGGCTTCAACTGCCAACTCACCCCTATTTTCTTTTCTAATATACAACAGAGACCCTGCCTCCAGGTAAGTAGTTGGATTACCTGGATGTGCACACGCAGGTTATAGAGTGGACTCATAAGCCAGTAATAAACGTAGTGTGGCAGGAAAAGTTTGGTCCAAGATGAAACATCTACTTATTTTGACAAGACTAACAGAAATTTAGAAGTAGAACTTCTCTAAATGAAAAAAAAATTGAAGTATTTGAGTTGAAATAGTTCTTCTTCAGCTGAGTGCCTCAAGATGAGCTGCCAGGTTCTGGTATTAGGCGTATACATTATTAAATAAACCTGGATATGGGATATGATTTACTGATTTGAGCTAGAGTTATTCTGTCATTCACCTTTAACACTTTGAGCGTTTGCCTTTATTACTGTACCTTTCTCATGTCTTCTTAATATGTAAATGGAAAGAGAGAGGTTTTTGTGATTGGTGGCTCTTAGCTAATACTATTTTACTATCCCTTAAAGCTCAGAGAATTAGGTCCAAAGTCACTAGAATCCATTTTACCTGAATAGCTCCAATAATTGGCTTGAAGCTTGTAGAAATGCCAAATGTAGAAGGAAGAAATAACACATTCCAAAAGAAAGTTATGGTGAGGTGGGGTTATCACTGGGCAAGGTTGCTGACTATTATCAGATCTCAGCGTCTTATTGAATTTACCCGGGCCTCGGCATGATAGTTTTGCTGATCCAGTGGTACAGAAACTTGATTCTCGTCGGAATTCTAGAGACAACCAAATGTGAAATGGTTGGTCATACTAATAAAACTCACATGAAAATAAAATATTCACCAGAATGTATTATATTGATGTTGTGGGAATCGTCAGACAGATTAGAATCCTTGTGCAGTCCCTGTGTGAAAGCAAATTTTCACGGAGGCAAATTATAATCAGAAGGTATTCTGCTGAGAACAGAAAAAGGAAAGATTGAGTTGAATAATGCAAATGTTGAATAACATTAAGGAAAACATGCAGACTAAGTGTAATAAAACGTATAAGCTAGATGTTGATAACTTGAATTAGTGATATTTTATTTTTTATCATGACTCATGCAGAGTTAATGGTGCTTTAGGCTCACCTGATGTCACAGACACACACATGATCTGTTAAAAATAATAGACACAGGAAATTAAGTTACATGTATATAAGGAGCAAGTGGTTTAATATATATTAAAAGCAGAAGTCATCATTTGAATATAATGTACTCATATAAATATCAGAATTTTAGAAGTATAATTAGAATCAGAACACTTTTTCTATAGAATAATAGTTTTAGGTCTTAAAGAAACCTCAGAAGATTATATTATCTACTTCTTTCCTGTTACAAGTAAATAATCATGCTGAGTGATGGTTATTAAGTAACCCAAGATCACATAAATTAGTATTACGATGAATCTGGACACTGGGGCTCCTGCCTGTTAGACCACTGGAGCCTTCCTCTGTCTGCTTATCCAAATCATCTCAATCTATATAGGCAGCAAAATGCATCTAACAGGGCTGATGAGTTTGTTTTCATATAAATATTTAAAAGCAGTAAATTTAACTTTTCAATAATTAATACATAATTAAGACTTTTCACTGAGTCTGTAACAGTAAAATTTCGTTGCACAACAAAAAAAGGAAATAAATTTCCCATTATCATAAAACAGTAAACGTGGTGGTTAATTTTATGAGTTAATTTACTTGACTGGTCTAAGGGATGCAGAGATAGCAGGTAAAACATTATTTCTGGCTTTGTCTGTGAAGGTGTTTTTGGAAGAGATTAGTGTTTGATTCAATAGACTGAGTCTTTGCCCTTATCAGTGTGGGTCAGCATCAATCAGTGCATTGAGGAGATGAATAAAACAAAAAGGCAAAGAAAAGGCAAATTTGCTCTCTCATCCCTTGAGCTGGGACGTCCATCTTCTCCAGCCCTCACGTATTGGTGCTCCTGGTTCTCGGGCCTTCTGGGCTCTGACTAAAGTGCACCACCAGCTTTCCTGCCCCTCCACCTTGCAGAGGGAGGGCCGTGGGACTAACTGGCTTCCGTAACTGTGTGAGTCAATTTCTGTCATAAATCACTATATGTATCCTATTGGTTCTGTTTATACCACTATATATATCTTATTGGTTCTATTCTCTGGAGAATGCTGACATATATAATAAACTTCAAATTTTCTATGGCTCATTCAACACTGTATTGTGCTGTTCAGACAATTTGTGTTGGGAAGTAGAAGTAAAGTGGTATTATAAAAGCCAAAATATAGAGGTCTTGAGGAACAAAAGAATGAATGAATTGCAATTTGAAAAAAACCCCTAAACTTCCAAGCTTGTAAAAAGAAAACACCTTTGAAGAAATTTCTCTACATACTTTCTTAGTGATAGTTTTGTTTTCTGAATTCTCTGCTATTGTGCCAATAACAAATCTAATTGCAAAATATAAAATCATTTCTTCAATTTCTTTTGAGCTTCAAGATGAAGATGGGCCTAGAGATTTCTTCAGAAGCAGGGTGACTTTCCAAACAAACACAAATAGAAGCATAAGACTTGTTAGTGAATATAATTACATACCGTTCTCTTACTGCTCAGGCTCACTCGGACAATGTTATTTAACTAACCTTGTTTTGGTGGGTTCCAGGCTCCTGTTTCCTGTTAGAGACTGTTGGCGTTGTCGGAATCCAGTATTCTTTGTGCTGGGGTTTTCATGCAGTTCTCAAATCATGTTCAACCAGATGCTGTCTAATGACAGTTACCTAGCCTACAAAAATATGTATGTCACAGAAACATTTTCCTCTAATGCCTAAATTGGTGGTTTGCTTAATACCAATGATTAGATAAATAAAATTGTTCACAATTAATAATAAATACCATATGATTATATCTAAGAATGTAGAAGGAATCAGAAAATCACCATTTGGCAACCTCCCTAATAATAATAATTGCTTTAGGTACAAATTAGCATTGCATGGTAGAACTAGTGGAGACACACAGTGAGCAACTGGGCATTTACACTGTATCAAAAGATTTCCTCACACAACATTGTCTGATTAGAAAGGGAGAATGAGTAACTCCTCAGCGGAAATGCCTGGCACACCACCTTCATCTAGTGGTGATCGAACTTGGTGTCACCATGAGTGGGGCAGACTGACGGCAGGTGCCTCCTGACATGATGCAGTGAGAAAGGCACATCACTTTTGTGTTACTTTTGCCCAAAAGGTATAAACTAAACCTAATTGTGAGAAAACTTGCCAAACCAAAACTAAGAAACATTCTACAAAATCATTGGTCTATATTCTGTAAAATGTCAAGGTTAAGAAAGACAAAAAGTATAGAGAAATTTTTCCAGATTAAAGGAAACTAAAGTCACATCACAACTAAATGAAATGTATGATTCTGGATTGAATTTTGGACAAGAAAATATTTTTTTCCTTTTGCTATGAAGAATATTAACAGGGTGATAAAATTTGAGTAGGGTCACAAATTAGGTGATGAACCTATAATATATCAATGTTGATTTCTAGTTTTGATAATTCTATTGTTGTTATACAAGAGAATGTTATTGATTTTAGGAAATACATACTAAAGTATATAGGTGTGAAAGGACATTATGTTTGCAACTTTCAAATGTTTCAGAAAAATTGCATTATAAATTATGATTTATTTTAGAATATTATATATAGTATAGTTTCAGAATTATAGTGAAAATTCTATGAGAATTTTCTACTATTTCAACTTTTAGGTCTAAAATTATTTCAAAATAAATAGATAAAAAGTGATCACATGATTAGCATCTAATGGACTGTTTTGATGATAATTTATTTGACTAAAATTGCATTTATTGAGTGCCTACTATGAAGCAGTAATTGTGTTGAGTTTCTCATGAGGCGTTTCAAGTAGTCTTCACATGCATAGGGAATAACCACTTAACGGAGACTTGTTGAAGTCACATAACCAGAACAGACAGAGATAAGATTTTAAATGAAATGGCCTAATTTTACTTCCAGCATTTTCTACTACACCAGACCATAAATCTACACTGTATAAAGTGACTGCACCTTCCAAGAGTAATGAATAGCTTTAGAGATAAAGGTATGAAGAGATAGATCAAGGAATGGTTTTAACCTCATGGGTTGTGATGTCAACACATCATTAAAATTGTAGATCCCAAAAGTCTGTGAGTTCCTTGGACAGGAACTATAATCTCTTGATGCCTGTTTTTGACACATCTAGAAAAGTGTTTGGCACACAGGATAACTTAGTGGATATTTGTTGAGTAAATAAATAAGTGTGAAACAAGTTTTGTTATAAGGAATATGGAAATGTGTTGGAGAACAGGGCAGGGTGCTTTTCAGGGGACTCTGATAATAATAACGTAAGAGGAAGAAGAGACTAAACGCATATTTTCATTTGCAGTGAATAGAAACAATTTCTCTCTCTGATCAGTAAATACAGAGATTATTTTGGCAATGTACATCTTTTAAAGGAGGAGTGAAATAAGACAAACAAACCCGCCTTGAAACCCATGGCTTCTGAAAGGTAGAAATTGAGGCAACAATCTCAACTACCACAGAGAGCCGAGAGGAGAAATCAGTTTGAGGTGAGAATTGAAGGAAATTATTATGTGCAGTGGAGTCATGGAAACTTCTGAGAAACTGAACACAGATATAAAGGTCACCCAAGGGCTTCAATTTTTCAGGGCAGCAGAAAATATCGTCGCTAGTTATCAATGTACTAAGTGAGTTTGGAGGTCAAGAGTACCCAATGATTCTCACTATTTATTTGCATTCTCTTCCCACATATCTGACATCTGTGTAATCTATTTTCTTTTTGTTATTTAAATAAAACCTCAATATGGTTTTAAGAAGTTAATCATTCAAATATTCGACAAGGTGGGATGAAACAGGCATAGCATGTTATTTGCTTGCATGGATGTGTTACAAATGAATGGATTTCAATTGCATATGATGAGGTTTAGGCTTAGGCCTAGGCCTAGGCTGAACTCTTTTTTATCATTTTTTGGATGTCATTCTGTGCCAGTGTGCAAAATAATGATTACACCCTTATCACTCTTTTAGCACTGGACAGCTACAATGGGCATCAAATCATTTCCCAAAGTAAACAGTAAAGTGAATCCATACATCAAGAAAGTTTCCTACAGTTATCTCATGTACCCCAAGTATAATCCTGAAGCTCAAGATAGCACAGTCCTAGAACAGTTTGTACAGCACGAGATTCCAGACATGAGACGTTTGGTCCAATTGGATCATGAAGCTGTCATTATTTTCAATAGCGACTTCAATAAGTGGGGAAAAATTGGAGTTTTCAGTCACAACTGAAACTGAATGATCAATTCATGGTAAGTAATGCAGGAACCTATGATTTAAATAGTTAGGGATTCCATTTATGTACTAATTTTCCAGTATTTCTGTTGGAAATTTTAATCAATATGTACAATCCTTCATCAAACAGAACTTTCCTAAGTTTGAAAGTAAGAACCCATTAAAATTAGCTTCACTGACATCCAGTATCATTAGAAATAAAGTGGGAGGTATCACCACGTTAAGACAAAGTTTTAATGAAATAGCAGTGCAACGTTCCACTCCAAGTTGCTGAATCATAGTATACCCTTGGGTACCAGTTCAGTAGTGCAGATACAACCCAGTGATATGGTCTAATTATAATATTGCTGACATAACTGGCATTAATAGGTTTATCTAATGGTGAAAAATTATAAGAACAACAGATTATGAGATATTCTTGTTAATCAACTGACTTGGAAGAATGAGCTGTTGGTCTTCAGTGTGTAATTAACTGATGTACGAACTCAGTAGTCGCAATCAATCTGTGTTTCCCATCAATAAAATGTTGGAGGTTTTAATTAATTTATTTATTTTTAGATAGAGGGCAAGGGAAGGAGAAAGAGAAGGAGAGAAAAGTCAATGTGAGGTTGCCTCTCACACACTCCCACTGGGGACCTGGCCTGCCACCCAGGCATGTGCCCTGACTGGGAATCGAACCTGTGACCCTTTGGTTTGCAGGCTGGTGTTCAATACACTGAGCCACACCAGCCAGGGCAGATGTTGAAGGTTTTATAAGATCTCAAGACACCTCTACTCGATTGTAAATTCTGTTAGTTGAATGGTGTCTTCATTATGATATAAAGTAGTTTGAAAAATGATAAAATGGATTTAGCATTTTCATCTCAATGGGCATCTTTCAATATTCCATTCTTCCATGTTGTCCACAGATGCCATACAATACAGGTCAGTGCCAGCTTTGTAAGGTTTGGAAATATTCAATGCTTATCTTCGATTCCTTTTCACCTTCAATCCATCCTGATTGTGCTTTTGATGCCTCATCCTTCTAAGATGCTCAAGTAGACAAGCCCTACAGGTCAAGATTCTTACCACGACTTTTTGTTTTTATTTTGTTAATTGCTGTACTCCAGGATTTAAAAAAAAAATAGATGATTAATACAATCAAGTGATGTTTAAAATAATAGATAGAAATATTGGTGGTTGAATTTTAGACATTGTACCTAATGGTAGTTATACTTAGAAAAAGTGCTTTCACCTGTCTTTGAATCTCACTGTAGGTGGACTGACTGTCTTCTTTATATTTGTAAGGATTCCCTAATATACATGTCTGCATGGCTTTCAAACCATGTCTACGAACTATCCATCTGATGTACCAGTACAGGAAGATAATCCTGTTTTCTTCTTATTGCTTGGTTTATTGTTACACTGTGATATTTGTTGACTGTCACTAAGTTGTAAAGAAATTTTATATGGCACTGTTTATAAAACAATCAGAAATATTCTATTTATTAGACACAAACTATTATTCTTTCTTATTCTTTTTGTGATGGTAAGTCATAGTCATCATTTAAGAAAGTTAAACAAATGTGAATTAATGAAAATCAAATACAAACTCCGTTTTATTAATAACCAACTCTTTCCCTTTGGTATTTGCTTCTGAGTTCTCATTACAAATTTTTAGCCTAAGGTCTGCTGAAAATCATTCAAACCCTTTAGAAATTTAGGTGTCAAGTTCTTCTAGATGTATATTTTAACACTCTAGCCTTGTTAGAAACATTTATTCCCTTTGGGCCTTTCAGTTGCATGCTTTTAATCACTTTGCTTTGAAAAACTTACATTAAAAAAATTCTTTTCACTAAAAGTGTTAGATTTTTATTTTATTCTCTTTGTCTTTCCCTGTACAAACTCACTTCTGTCAATTTATTTCAATATCAAGGGGATAAACACTATATTAAATGAGTTCCTCTCCCTTATAATCCATGATGTCTTGTGAAGGGGTGGTGATGGCAATGAGTATTGAGACTTACAAGGCAATATGAAGACAACATCTGGGTCACTCATCACCAAATTCCTTTCAGGTTTAAGATTTGCGTAAACTTGTATAGAAAGATAAACTCTTACTTTTTCACAGATATGTCATGTAATGAGTAATGATTAAATTGGGGACATCTTTTTAAGAGTTAGCTTAATATTTCATGTTATTTCTTTTGTAGCACTGGAAGTACTTCTGTATTCAAAGTGCTCACTCCATAGATTTATTTACATGTCTCCTTTTATTTAATTACTCAAAACCATTTGGCTTATTACCCCTTTTCTTTAGATATTAATATGTTAGATTAGATAACTAGTTATTTTACCACTTTACTGGTCTTACTTTGCTAAATCATTATTTTCATTTACGATTTTTCTGGTATTTCAAACCAGTTCCATATTTGTAGTTGTCCCTGAACTTGCTATTTTCCAGTGGGTTGTGAACGCAGCACAGTTTCTCAGCACTTTGGCGTGTTGCAGGAGGGACTGCTCCAGGTGGGGTGTGTGTGAAGATGGATGACAGCTGGGCACTTAAGCAGCTGTGTGATGGCAAATGAAGGAGGGAGCCTTCAAGTGAGTGGGCAGAGGGACACAATGAAGCCAAACTCAAGTAACAAGGCATGGCTGCGAAACCCTGGGACATGTCAGCAAGATCAACCACAATAGGAAATCAGGACCTCACTTAGGGAAAAAAAAAAGCCAACTTCACTGTCTCTGATGGAAAGTCTTTTAAAAACAAAGCACATTAACTGCTTGGTTTATAATCAAGGGCAAACTCCTGCTCACCAGAGGAGCAGCCCTTGCTAGTCGAGTATCAGTTTCCTTAATTCTAATGGCAAAATTTAATTAAATAATTTTGTATCTGAACCTTTTAGTCTACTGCATGGCTACAAATACATTTAACTTCTCATATGAAATGTTCTTACTTTTAGTAGGTTAGTAAGTACACATCTGATAGGATGGTATTACTGTCATAAAGACAATTTACAGAAAGATTTGGAAAACCTTGAAAGCACACAACTCTGTAGGATAAGTAGTTCAAAGATACCTGCAGTCAGACAAAAACATAGTGGATATGAGCTCAGATACTAAGAAATTTGGCATTCTAGAAATATCATATTTAAAATTTAACATTTCATATGTCTAGGGCTAAAACATAGGGATTATATTTGAAACTTAAAGCTTCAGAAATGTACTGTCGTCTAAACAAACATGTATTTATTCATCCAAAGCAAATAGTGATCGAGTATCAAATGTGTACATGGCAGTGCAGTAAGCATTTAGTGGGATAGCACAATAAACAATGCCAAGGTTCTCAAGGTGCATTCCCTCCATTAAAAATAAAAAACATATAGTGTGGAGTGAAAGGGGTACCAATGAAAACACCACATTTGAGACACTAAGTGGGGTGGCAGTTTGGGGGACAAGTTGAAGAATTGAATAAAAAATATTCCCCTTATGAGAATGGCCAGCACAAGTAGTGGCAGGACTCTCCTGTCATGGGGACAAATGGTGGCAGAGCCCTGGATTAGACTGCAACATACAAGGGGTTTGCCTTCCAGAAAGATGCAGAGAACTTCAGGAATCCGATGAAATTCCTTCTTCTTACGAGACAGTCAGTTATTGGGGAAATCAAAGCAGAGACAGATGGAATAAGTTATAGGCCCACCCAAAGAGACACAGAGAAACACATAAGATGTATCTACTGGACTCGGGTGCTCCCACTGACGGCTCTTAGGCAATCTAACTGTCCAGCACTATGCATAATCCCTGGATGTTTAGAGCATGACCTGTGATTTTAATTCTTGGAGACTGAACATGCTCACAACCAGGACGGGTGGTGCTGCAGAGTTTTAAGGGCTGTCTCTACTAGGAGAATGGCTGGGATCCTGATGGTGCCATGTGGGCCTCATGATATCCAAATAAATCAAAGTCGGCCACCTTCCAATCCCTGCTTCATGACCTGTAGAAGATGTTGCAAGCACATTAAAAATGTTAATGACCAACACATTTTAACTATACAATTGTTCCTCCTACATCAAAATCTATGTGTGTGTGTATATATGTATGTAATCTGTATCCATCTATCATCATCTCTCTAATCTGACAAATCTTTGCACAATGAGTCTATTACATTCTCAGAGAAAAGTGACTCGATTCTGAAGAGGGTAGGCATATTTAAATATTGATACACACCATCTAACATCCATATAGGAAAGTTTTATCCATTTATATTTCAACCAACAATGTCTGAAAGTGACTGTTACCTACACACTCACCATTACTAGTTTTTTTCTCAGGCTTTTTAATCTTGGATAGTTGGATAGGTAGAGATATTATATCATTATTGCTGTAGTTTACAGTAGTTCCCGCTCATCTGTGGGGCAGATGTTGCGAGACCCTCAGTGGATGCCTGAAGTTGCAGATAGTGCCAACCCTACATATGATTCTTCCTGTACATATATAACTATAATAGAGATTAACTTGTAAATTAGGCATTTTATGAGATTAACAACAATAACTAGTAATTTGGAACAATTATAATAATACATTGCAATGAAAGCTATGTGAATCACTCACTTTAGGGGATCTCTTGCTGAAGTCTTCATATATAGGCTCAGTGCTTTCTGGTGCAATGCATTGTGGCCATTAATTGGAATGCATTTTTTGTTCATGTTTTCCACCCACAAATTAATGTCTTTTCCGTCTTAACCAAGTATGTATCACACACTGTGGCTACAACTTTTGCAGTTTGAGGTGACACAGCAAAACTAGCAATAATTTCTCTTTCCTTCATAATTTCACAGACAGAAGATTCATTTTTACCTATCAATTTTTCTTTCCTCTCTCTGTCTTCCTTCCTTCCTTTCCACTTTTTTTTTGTTTTGTTTTGTCACCTATGGCAAGAAGTCCTGTTATTGGCTTTATGCTAGGTTTATATTTAAAAATTAGGTTAATTTATTATTTCTGTATGCTCCAGAGCATATTAAGTTGCATAAAAGTTGTATTTTCTTAAAAATTAATTTTCCCATAATTTCATTTCCATGAAGTGTTTTGTTTGGATGGGGTAGTTCTCTTACAACTTCCCAATGTTTTTCAAAGCTTTTAGTATAGTTGGGATTTTTACATCTTTTTCAGTCAGATTTAATTTGTTTTGTTCTTCTAAGAAATCATCAGTCTCATCCAGACCTTCAAATTTTCTATTAGAGAGTTGTACAAATAGTTTTTAGAGATCTTTGATTACTGAGTGACTAAGTCTATATCTATATCTCTCTCTATAGCTATAGCTACATAATAGCTATATACGTATGTGGATACATTTGCTCTCAATTTGTTTTATTGGTGTTTTCTCTATTTAGGCTAGGTATTTTTAAAATTATAGAAGTTTATTCAAAAACTAAATCTTGACTTTTGTATCTATCTTTTAATTTAGTATCTGTTTTATAATTACTGAAATGTTTCCTTGCATTTCCTCATATACATAAACATTTACAAATATTCAAAGCCTTTGAATATATGAGCACTTTGTATTAGACTGTTTCAGTGTTCACCAATCTTTATGGCCCCTTCCTAAAGGAGGAATGTATTATTTCTCTGCTCTGTCGACTAGATGCGGTCATGTGACTTGCTTTGGGAATGACATAGGACAAGAGTGGAAGTCATTCTAATTGAAAATCATATGAACTAGCTCACAACTTGCCTGGTTCTTTTTATCCCTCTGTCATGGCAATGAGCAGTGTTTGGGACTGAGGGCACTCTGCCTGCCTCAGTCCCGCAGTGAACACAATGTGATGCAGACCCAACCTGTAGGCGTCTTGGACACACACAGCCAAAGAGAAATAAACCCTTGCAGTTGTACACAACTAGGATTTAGGGTTTGTTTCGCACAGCAGCATAACATACACTGTCTTGATTCATATACTTCTTTCATTAAACAAACAAATACCAAAAAAAAGAACTTTCAGAGTTCATAGGTAAGTTACATTTCTGAGAAGAGAGTTTCTTGATATACAAATTACTGTGTTATTGGGCAGAAATTTGGAGTACATTTTTTTACATTCAGCTTCTGAATTATAGAGCCACATGTTTAGTTTCCTGTTCTGTTACTTACTGGCTGTAAGTAAGGTTGAAAATATTTAACCTTTTTATTTATTGTTATTCAATTACAGTTGTCTCCATTTTCTCCCCATCCCTCCACCCCACCCCAGCCAAACCCACCTCCCTTCCCCGCCTCCACCCTCCCCCTTGATTTTGTCCATGTGTCCTTTATATTAGTTCCTGTAAACACCTCTCCCCACTGGCCCCTCCCCACTCCCCTCTGGCTATTATTAGTTTGTTCTTAACTTCAATATCTCTGGTTATATTTTGTTTGCTTTTTTCTTTTGTTGATTATGCTCCTGTTAAAGATGAGATCATATGGTATTTGTCCCTCACCATCTGGCTTATTTCACAATAGCCAAGTACTGGAAGCAACCTAAGTGCCCTTCAGCAAATGACTGGATCAAAAAACTATGGTACATTTACACAATGGAATTCTATGCAGCAGAGAGAAAGAAGGAGCTTATACCCTTTGCAACAGCATGGATGGAACTGGAGAGAAAATATTTAACCTTTTTAAGATTTATTTTCTCCTTTATAAATTACCAATGTTAACATCTATATTATATAGTCTTGATAGAAAGAATTTAATGAAATGAAATGTATAAAATACCTGGCAAATAGCAAGTACTGATAAGTGGCAGTTATACTTTTGACACTCCTGACGCTCCTAGTACATTTAGACTATTCAGAATGTGGCAAGTGTGTTTTTCTTTACTTATGTGTCCTTGGGTTTGTAGAGTTTGTATTTAGCTTTGGAGATATTTTAATTTTCAAATACCATAATGACCTACTAGTATTATTCTTAAACTTTTTTATGTTATTATTTCTAACAGTCTGTTTTATTTTAGGGCCACATGACTTCTTTGATCCGGGTTTAAATTTTTTATACTAAGGACAATCTTCAAGTTTAGGAGTTCTCAAGTTTTTATATACCTTACAACTTAAAATGATGAAAAAAATGTATGCATTGGGTAGTATGGACATTTTAATTATGTTAATTCTTCCTATCCATGTGCTTCTACTTATTTGTATCTTCTATTTCTTTCTTCAATGTCTTATAATTTTTGGAGTACAGGTTGTTTACATCCTTGGTTAAGGTTATTCCTAGGTATTTAATTCTTTTTGAATCAATTGTGAATGGGATTGTTTTCTTAATTTCCCCTTTCTGTTAATTCATTACTGGCATATAAAAATACATCTGATTCTGGATTTTAATTTTGTATCTTGCTACACTGATAAATTCATTTATCAGTTTAGTAGTTTATTGGTGGAATCTTGGGGGGTTCTCAACATACACTATCGTGTCATCTGTCAATAAAGACAGTTTTACTTCTTCCTTTCCGATATGGATGCCTTTTATTTCTTCTTTTTGTCTGATTGCTGTGGCTAGGACTTCACAGAATAGAAAGCCCAAATGTAAACCTACAACTATACAGTCAATTAATATTCAACAGAGGAAGCAAGCATATACACTGGGCTAAAGATACTTGATTCAATACATGATGCTGGGAAAATTGGGCAGATATGTGCAAAAAAATGAAACTACACCACTTTCTACCACCAAACACAAGAATAATTTCAAAATGGATTAAAGCCTTAAATGTTAGACCCCAAACCATAAAAATCATAGAAGAAGCTATAGGCAGCAAAGTCTGGTACATAGCTCCTAGCAACATTTTATCATATATATCTCCCCCAGGCAAGGAAAACAAAAGAAAAATTAAACCAATGGGACTACATCAAACTAAAACGTTTTTGCACAGCAGAAGAAAACATCAACAAAATAAAGAAACAACCCACAGAATGGGAGAACATATTCACTGATACATCTGATAAGGGGTTAACATCCAAAATTTATGAAGAACTTGGTAAACACAACACCAAAAAAAAAACCCAACAACAAAAAACAAAACCCAAACAACCCAATTAAAAAATGGACAAAGGACCTAAATAGACACTCCTCCAAAGAGGACAGACAGATGGCCAATATACATATGAAAAGATGCTCAATGTCACTAATCATCAGAGTAATGCAAATTAAAACCACAATGAGATAGCATTTCACACCTGTCAGAATGGCCATCAGCAATATATCAACAAACAACAAATGCTGCTGAGGGTGTGGAGAAAGGGGAACCTTTTGGCACTGGTGGTGAGAATGCAGACTGGTACAGCCACCATGGAAAGCAGTATGGAGATACTTCAAAAAAAATAGATCTGCCTTTTGACCCAGTGATCCCACGTCTGGGAATATATCTGAAGGAACCCAAAACTCTAATTTCAGAGACATAAGCACCCCTATGTTCATTGCAGTGTTATTTACCATTGCCGAGATATGGAAGCAACCCAAGTGTCCATCAGTAGATGTGGAGATAAAACAACTCTGGGACATTTACACAATGGACCACTATTTGGCCATAAAAAGGAAGAAGAATTTACTCTTTGTGACAGCATGGATGGACCTGGAGAATGGAGAAATTATGCTAAGTGAAGTAAGCCAGTCAAAGAAAGACAAATACCATGAGATTTCACTCATATGTGGAATCCAATGAACAAAATGAACTAACAAGCAAATAGAGAGAGACTCTTTGATAGAGAGCAGGGTGACAGCTGGTGGGGCAATGGTAGGTGGTGGAGGGATTGAGCAAACAGGAGAAAGGATTCACGGTCATGAACAGCACTGTGGTGATTGTGGTGGGGGAAGTAGTACAAGGGGACTAAGTGGTAATGGAAAAATAGAAAAAAACTAAAAATACATGTGTGCATAAGAAGTCATTACTTCCTAAGACATCAGGAGGTAAGCAAAGCAAATATATTCTGTAAGATGCTGTAGTATAAGAAGTTTCAGTAGGGCCTGTGAGTAAAAAAAATTGATAAAGTCTCAATATTGCTTTTATTTTCTTCAATGAAACAGAATAATTAAATACCTGACATCATTTTGAAAAAGCAAAAATTTGTTTTCTATGCTGCATAACAAATTTAGTGACGTTAACCATACCACTTTGTTGCTTCAAAGTTTCTGTGGGTGGGATAGGAGTATATCAAGGGTCTCACAAGGTGTCAGCCAGGCTCCAGTCCTACCTGAAGTTCAGGGTCCTCTTCCAAGTATATTCATGTTCTTGGGGTTATAGGACCAAGGCCCTCAGCTCCTAGACTAGAGGTCGCCCTCAGTTCCTGCTACTTGACTTCTCCACAGGCAGTTCAAATCATAACAGTTTACATCTTTAAGGCCAATAAGAAAGTCTCTTTTTAGAGTCTGATAAGATGAATCTTATATAACATAACCTGATCAAGGGAGTGACATCTCGTCATTTTGTCATATTCTACTGGGAAGAAGCAAAAGCATTACAGAAAAACTCAAATTATTGTGACACCATTCCTGGATGTTTTTAGCACTGAGCTTTAGCAAACTGAGTTTATAATAAAGAGTTATCTAGGTGTATTAAGGAAAGCCCTGCTTTTTCCTGAAAACATCTAGAAATTTTTCCACTTATTTTTAATTATTTTATTTTTAATGTTAATTTTTATTATAGTTGATATTCGATAATATGTTAATTTCAGTATACAGGATAATGGTAAGACATTTATAATTTATGAGGTTGCCCCCCTTGAGTCTAGTACCCACCTGGCATCATACATAATTATTACAATATTATTGACTATATTCTCTCTGCTGCACTTTATACCCCCACAACTATTGTGTAACTGCCAATTTGCAGTTCTTTATCCGTTCACCTTTTTTACCCAGTCCCCCAACTCTCCTCCCCCCTGGCAACCATCAGCCTCCTCTCTGTATCTATGTGTCTGTTCAATTTTATTTGTTTGTTTGCTTTGTTTTTCAGATTCCACATATAGGTGAAGTTACATGGTATTTGTGTTTCTCTGTCCTACTTATTTCACTTTACATAATGCGCTCTAGGTCCATCCATGTTGTTATGAATAGCGATTTCATTCTTTTTTAAGGCCTAATAAAATTCTAATGTACATATATACTACATTTTCTTTATTCAGTCATTGATTGATGGACACTTAGGTTGCTTCTGTATTGTAAATAATACTGCAATGAACACAGGAATGTATTGATCTTTTTGAATTAGTGTTTTGAATTTCTTCAGATAAATGCTCCAAAGTGGAATTGCTGGGTTATGTAATAGTACTACTTTTAATATTTTTAGAAACCTCCACTGTTCATCATTTATAATCAAGGTTAGCATGGGAAAGTCATATGAAAACTAGAACTCAGATGCCAATAATTTAGGATTATGCCCCAGAGCATTTCCTAATAATACACATATAGAATTGGTTGTGTAATAACATTTGGGTACAATATGCCCAGTGATATATTTTCAAAATTCCGATATACACTTTTAAAACTTCTGAACAATATTTTGTTTGCATGACAGTGGCATGTAGAAGGGACTTGGTTAAGTCTGATGTCTATTGCCATGCTTTAGAATTCTGGTTACTCAGAGAGAGGCATCTCCTCCTTCAAGTTCATTTAGAGAAGAAACAAAACAAACTCTGTTTAGTTATCACTTCCCATGTTATAGTAAAATATTTTTGTGTGAACAGATTTTGTAGAATTGGTATATCTTAAATGATATTTATTTCTTTGTTTATTTCCTCGTTCTGATGTACTAGAAAAGGTCTGCCGACAAGATCAACAAACACTTAGGGCCATAGACCATGTATACGAGATGATCATCATAAATTACTTTTCAAAACAGAGGTTATACTTGTTATAATTTACTCTGATCTCCAGGGCTATTTTTTCTTTTTACATTTCAATGCTCCTTTTTAGTTTCTTAGGCAAGTGAATATTGTTAAGCATTTCTCCAAAACTGTACTGTGGGCTTGCTTTTAAACAAATCCTAAGATTGTCTTGAATGATTGTATGTAACTTTATCTATAGATATTTGAGAATTGTGAGAAAATAGTGATAGGAATAGGATTACCAGTATTTTCTCTGTATTTTCCAAAATGATTGGTTCATAATGGTAAATACAGAATATGATGTATTTTTGACTCTGAGAAAATATGCTGGTGTTAATGCACTTAAAACACTTTGCATTGATGTTAGACTATGATTTCCAATAGAGACACTAGTTACCTTCTTCAGTTCTTTGTTAACTTCTGGTATACAACTTAGTTATTTAGAATGTTACTATGCGTTCAGATGTCTTGGTAACATTTAAGTCACTTCAAAGCGATGCTCTCTTTCTTGAAAGTCAAACAAAATTGATGACATTCAGGTTTTTGTCCTGTGTCAATAAGTAGTAGATGAGATTTTCATGACAAACTATATACAGAAAAGGGGTGTTACTGTATACAATTTTTAAAAAGAAACATTTCCACATATCCATGCCTCTGGTTCTGTTTTGTTTGTCAGTTTATTTTTTCATTAGATTCCGTATGTAAGTGAGATCATATGGTATTTGTCTTCCTCTGACGTGGATAGATGGAACAGACTGGCAGATCTCAGAGGGAAGAGGGGTGGGGAGGAATGGAAAAAAGAAGGTGAAGAGGTTAGCCAAAGAACATATATGCATATCTCATGGATGCAGACAATCGTGTGGAGAAGACCAGGAGTGGGGGCAGGGGCTGGGTGGAGGTGAACAAAGTGGGGAGGAATGAGGGACATCAGTAATAAATAGTGTCAACAATAAAAAATAAGATATCAAAAAAATTAAAATCAAATCTCTTTCAAAATTAAACAATACGTATCCAAGTCTTTTAATTGTTTTTGCTGTATTTCTCTTAAGACAGCAACATATGGAAGAGACAGAAATTGTTTCTCCTTTCTTAAATTTTTAAAATTATTCTTATTTATCCAGTTACAGTTGTCCCAATTTTTTCTCCTTTGCCCTTCTCCACCCAGTCCACACCTCGCTCCCACGGTCATTCTCCACACCATTGTTCCTTTTTTTTCTTTTAAGTATCTTCTCTTCAACTTATTTCAAGCTTTCTGACCTTTGTCATTTTGAATCATATCAATCTCCCTGTGTCATTTCTGGAGAATTATTTTTTAATAATAAACATGATTTATTATTATTACACTCTAAGAAGAGTAACAGCACATTTTTAGCCACAAAGTATTTTATTGTATTCCTTTCATTACCATTTAATCCCCTTAAGCCCCCTCCCCCACCACAATCACCACAGTGCTGTTCATGACCGTGAATCCTTTCTCCTGTTTGCTCAATCTCTCCACCACCTACCATCGCCCCACCAGCTGTCATCCCGCTCTCTATCAAAGAGTCTCTCTCTATTTGCTTGTTAGTTCATTTTGTTCATTGGATTCCACATATGAGTGAAATCTCATGGTATTTGTCTTTCTCTGACTGGATTACTTAGCATAATTTCTCCATTTTCCAGGTCCATCCATGCTGTCACAAAGGGTAAATTCTTCTTCCTTTTTATTGCCAAATAGTGGTCCATTGTGTAAATGTCCCAGAGTTGTTTTATCTCCACATCTACTGATGGACACTTGGGTTGCTTCCATATCTCGGCAATGGTAAATAACACTGCAATGAACATAGGGGTGCTTATGTCTCTGAAATTAGAGTTTTGGGTTCCTTCAGATATATTCCCAGATGTGGGATCACTGGGTCAAAAGGCAGATCCATTTTTTTTTGAAGTATCTCCATACTGCTTTCCATGGTGGCTGTACCAGTCTGCATTCTCACCACCAGTGCCAAAAGGTTCCCCTTTCTCCACACCCTCAGCAGCATTTGTTGTTTGTTGATATATTGCTGATGGCCATTCTGACAGGTGTGAAATGCTATCTCATTGTGGTTTTAATTTGCATTACTCTGATGATTAGTGACATTGAGCATCTTTTCATATGTCTATTGGCCATCTGTCTGTCCTCTTTGGAGGAGTGTCTATTTAGGTCCTTTGTCCATTTTTTAATTGGGTTGTTTGGGTTTTGTTTTTTGTTGTTGTTGTTGTTTTTTGGTGTTGTGTTTACCAAGTTCTTCATAAAGTTTGGATGTTAACCCCTTATCAGATGTATCAGTGAATATGTTCTCCCATTCTGTGGGTTGTTTCTTTATTTTGTTGATGTTTTCCTCTGCTGTGCAAGAACTTTTTAGTTTGATGTAGTCCCATTGGTTTAATTTTTCTTTTGTTTTCCTTGCCTGGGGGAGATATATATGATAAAATGTTGCTAGGAGCTATGTACCAGACTTTGCTGCCTATAGTTTCTTCTATGATTTTTATGGTTTGGGGTCTAACATTTAAGTCTTTAATCCATTTTGAAATTATTCTTGTGTTTGGTGGTAGAAAGTGGTGTAGTTTCATTTTTTTGCACATATCTGCCCAATTTTCCCAGCATCATGTATTGAATCAAGTATCTTTAGCCCATTGTATATGCTTGCTTCCTCTGTTGAATATTGATTGACTGTACAGTTGTAGGTTTACGTTTGGGCTCTCTATTCTGATCCACTGATCTGTGTTAGTTTGCATGCAAGTACCATGTTTTTTGATTACTATGGCCTTATATTATAGTTTGATATTAGGTAGCATGATTTCTCCAACTTTGTTCTTTTTTCTTATTGCTGTTTTTATATGAGGCTTTTTGTGTTTCCATATATATTTATTAAATATTTGTTCTAGTTCTGTGAAATACATCATTAGAATCTTATAGGAAGTATGGTGAATCTATAGAACGCTTTGGTAATATGGACATTTTAATGATGTTAATTTTTCTTATCTATGAACATGGTATGTACTTCCACTTATTTGCATCTTCAATTTCTTTCTTTAGTGTCTTAAAACTCTGTGAGTACAGGTCTTTTATATCCCTGTAGATTTATTACTAGGTTTTTATTCTTTTTGAAGCAATTGTAAATGCGATTGTTTTCTTAGTTTTCCTTTCTTTTTGTTCATTATTGGTATATAAAAATGCAACTGGATATTTGCATTTTGGATATTAATATACAATTTCTAGATATTAATTTTGTATCCTGTTACTTTGTTGAATACATTTATCAGTCCTAGAGGTTTCTTGCTGGAATCTTTGGGATTCTTTATGTACAGTATCTTGTCATCTGCAAATAAAGACAGTTTTATTTCTTCCTTTCCAGTTTGGATGTCTTTTAGTTCTTCCTGTCTAGTTGCCATGGGTAGGACTTCCAATACTACATTAAATAAGAAGGGTGAAAGCAGACATCCCTATCTTGTTCCTGATCTTAGGGGGAATGCTTGTTGTGTTTGCCCACTGAGTACAATCCTGACAGTAGGTTCATCATATATGGCCTTTATTATTTCAGGTATGTTTACTCCATTCTCAATTTGCTTAGAGTTTTAATCATAAATGGGTGTTGGATTTTATCAAAAGTTGTTTCTGTATCTATTGATACAATCACGTGAGTTTTATCCTTCATTTTGTTCATGTGGTGAATCATATTTATTGATTTGAAAATGTTGTACCAACCTTGCATTCCCAGAATAAATCCCACTTGATCATGGTGTATGATTTTTTGATGCATTGCTGTATTCAGTTTGCTAATACTTTGTTGAAGATTTTAGCATCTGAATTCATCAGGGATATTGGCTTATAATTTTATTTCTTTGTAGTGTCTTTATTGGTTTTGAAATAGAATAATGCTGGACTTGTAAAATGAGATTGGGACCCTTTCCACCTCTTGAATATTGTGAAAGAGTTTGAGAAGGAGAGGTGTTAGTTCTTCTCAGAATGTTTGGTAAAGTTCATTTGCAAATGAACTTGGTCCTGGGTTTTTGTTTGTTTGGGAATTTTTTTGATCATTGCTTCCATTTCACTCAGTGCAATCTGTCTATTCAGATTCTCTGATTCTTCTTGATTGAGTTTGGGAAGATTGTGTGTTTCTAAATATTTATCCATTTTGTCCTCATTGTCCAGTTTGTTGGCACATAGTTGTTCATAATATTTTCTTACAATCCTTTGTATTTCTTTGGTGTCAGTTCATATTTCCTTTCTCTTTCTTTTCTGATTTTATTTATTTGGGTCTTCTCTCTTTTTTCCTTGATGAGTCTGGTTAAAGTTTTGTCAATGTGGCTTATCTTCTCAGAGAACCAGCTCTTGGTTTCACTGATCTTATGTATCATTTTTTTAGACTCTATTTTGTTTATTTCTGCTCTGATCTTTATTATTTCCTTCCTTCTACTCACTTTACGCTTTGTTTGTTGTTCTTTTTCAAGTTCACTTAAGTGTAAAGTTAGATTGTTTATTTGAGCTTTTTCTTGTTTTTTGAATAGGTCTGTAATGCTATGAATTCCCCTCTTAGGACTGCTTTCCCAATGTCCCTCAGATTTTGGATGTTTGAGTTTTCACTTTCATTTGTATCAAGGTATCTTTTAATTTTTTCCTTGACCTCATTATTGACCCATCCATTGTTTAATAACATGTTTCTTAGCTTCCATGTCTTTGAGTGTCTTTCAATGTTTTTGTGATTAATCTCTAGTTTCATCACATTGTTGTCATATAGATACTTGATATGATTTCAATCTTCTTAAATTTATTGAGACTTGTTTTGTGTCCTAACATGTGGTCTATTCTAAAAAACATTCCATGGCACTTGAAAAGTATGTATATTCTGCTGCTTTGGGGTGAAATGCTCTGAAGATATCAGTTAAATCCACTTGATTTAGTTTGTCATTTAAAGTCTCTATCTCTTTGTTGATTTTCTCTCTGGAAGATCTATCAGTTGAAGTCATGTCGATGTTAAAATCCCTGACTATGATCGTATTTCTGTCAATCTCTTAGATACTCCTACGTTGGGTGCATAAATGCTTACTAAGGTTATATCCTCTTGCTTGTTTGTCCCTTTATCATTATGTAGAGTCATTTTTGTCTCTTACTATAGCCTTGGTTTTAAAGTTTATTTATTTTCCTTCAGATTTTATTATTATTGTTCAATTTTGTTGGATAAGTATTGCTACCCCAGCTTTTTTTCCTTTCTATTTGCATGAAATATCTTTTTCCATCTCTTTACTTTTAGTCTGTGTGTATCTTTCAATCTTAGGTGGGTCTCTTAGAGACAGCATATATATGGATCTTCTTATCCATTCAGCTACCCTGTGTCTTTTGGTTGGAACATTTAAGCCATTTACATTTAGGTTATTATTGATAAATATATATTTAGTGCCATTTAATTGTTAGACTATCCTCCTCTGTTTTTTTTTTTTCTTTCTGTTTTTCTCCTTTAAGCAAGCCCTTTAACATTTGTTGCAGTACTGATTTGGTGTTAACAAACTCTTTTAGCTTTTTCTTGTCTGGGAAGCTCCTCATTTCCCTTGCAATTTTAAGCGATAGTCTTGTTGGGTAAAGTAGCCTTAGTTGTAGGACCTTGCTTTTCATTACCTTGAATATTTAATGCCACTTCCTTCTGGCCTGAAATATTTCTGTTGAGAAATCAGGTGACAGTCTAATGGACACTCCTTTGTATGTAACCATCTACTTTTCTCTTGCAGCTTTTAGGATTCTCTCCTTGTCTTTAAGTCTTTTATTTTAATTATGATATGTCTTGGTGTAGGTCTCTTTAGGTCCAACTTGTTTGGACTCTCTGAGCTTCCTGGACTTGTGTGATTTTTTCCTTACCAGATTAGGGAAGTTTTTGGTTATTATTTCTTCAATTTCTCAATTCCTTGCCCACTCTCTTTTCCTTCTGGTATTCCAATCATGCGGATGTTTTTACACTTCATAGTGTCTAAAATATTACTTAAGCTCTCCTCACTTTTTAAAAAATTCTTCTTCTTTTTACTGGTATTTCTGGGTGTTTTTTTCTCCTTGTCTTCCAAATCACCGATTTGATCCTATGCTTCATCTAACCTACTATTTATTCCTTCCAGTGTATTATTTATTTCAGATATTGCATTCTTTATTTCTGACTGGTTCTTATTTATGCTTTCTATATCTTTTTTTCTAATACTGTTGAGTATCCTTATAACCATGACTCTAAACTCTCTATCTGATAAATTGTTTGCCTCCTTTTCATCTGGTTCTCCTTCTGGAGAATAAGGAGAATACTCTTGCTCTTTCATTTGGGGTCTTTTCCTTTGTGTTCCAATGTTGGCTGCCTCTCTTTATTTGTTTCTATGTATTAGATAGATCTACATGAGTCTGGTGCACACATAAGTCAAACCCTGACTGTGAGTGGCTGTGGGCACCCTGTTTAGAGCCATCAAGATCCATAGCATGTAGTTCCCTCACTGGGCCTGGTTGTGTGCACAAAGAATGAGGCTGAGCACTAAGCCTGGCTTTTATTAGCACCTGGCCTGGGCCTCAGTCAGGTGAATCCTCAGAGCTCCCAGCAAACTGCCTTTACTTGCAGGCTTTCTGTAGGGTGAATGTCTTCCAGCTGTACTCTTTAGCAGCAGACCTTAAGCACCACAGGGTGAGGCAGAGTAATTCCTGTGGGTGTGGCTACTACTTCTCCTCAGGCCACTTGGAAGGGATTGCTCTACCTGAGAAGGATAGCTCCTGCAATATGGGGAAAGACTCAGCACAAGGATACTGGTGGCTGTTTCTTCTCTCTCCCCAGAGTCACCATTTTCAGACTCTCCTCTGTAGAATGTCTGAGTGTCTGTAGTCCACTCTGTCCTTCCTCTACGAGAGCACAGGGTAAGTGGTTGCAAATGGAATGTTGGGGGTTGGCCCTTTAAGAAGTTCTCTGAGTCTCCAGCCATCTCTTCCTGGCAGGCAGAAACCCTACTGCTTTTCATAGATGTATGTTACTTGGGTTTCTTTCTCAGTCCTGGTGCTTTACACTGGGGAGTCCAGCTTGGGTTTAACCCCAGACTTCTTAGGGGGAACCCCCTGGGGCACTGAAATATCCCTCCTGGACTTCATCCGCCACCCATGGAAGCCCAGCCAGTCCTCTCATACCTCCTCCACCCTCACTACTAGTCATGTAGTGATGATGTGGCTTCTTCCACCTGTCTGTTGGTATAAGGCTTCTCTCTAGCTAGTGTTCTATTGGTCATTCAGGATGATTTTTTAAATAATTTGGACAATTCTTTTGGAAGCAGTCTATAGCCACCATGAGTGCTATGGTTTGGAGCCATTATTTTTTCTTAAATTCCAAACTTGACTTAGAATTTCCATCTTTTCTGGGTGTGCCATCAACAACCACTAGTACTGAAATCCCAAGTAATGAGAGATATAGTCACTCTAGTCATTAGGCTTAGGATCCTCACTTATCCAAAAGTCTTTTGAAATTGATGTCATCATTCTTTTTGTCCAAATTTTTCCCTGTTACTGCCCAAAGTATTAAGCTACTCTTTTTCACCGGCATCCCCAGAATGCTTTGGAATCCTTTGCCCTTGACTCTGTCTTATGCTTATTTTATTTTTCAACTTTTCCATTGTACCCCTGGAAATACTGCTTCAGAGTTATTACTCTTTATTTTTTTCTTCCTTCCTCTTTCTTTCCCTTTTTCCTTCCTTCCTTCCTTCCTTCCTTCCTTCCTTCCTTCCTTCCTTCCTTCCTTCCTTCTTTCCTTCCTTCCCTTTCCTTATTTCCTTCTTTATTCTTTTTGGTGTATCTTCCTCTCCCTGGCTCTTAAATGTTGAAATTTCTTAAGGCTTAGTCTAGGGTTTCTTCTATTTTTACTCCATATTCTTTCTAGATAACCACATCCTTGCTATAGCCTTAGTACCACATTTAAAATAATGCCTCTAAAAATGTATATATAGCTCAGTCCTCTTCTTAGTTTAGATTTATTTGTCTCACTGCTAACTTAACATAGCTGCTTGATGGTCTCAAAGCATCTAAAATTCATCAGGTACAAAATTAAATTCTTTATCCCAAACTATTGCCCAATTCAAAAAATGACAGCTAAATTTCCTTATTAAAAAGAATGCTGAGAACAATTCCTGACTCCTTCACTCCCTCAAATGTAATGTCAAACCCAATTTCTTTTCTAAATATTTCATGAATAAATCTAGTTCCCTTTATCTCCAATACTTTCATGATAATCCAAATTACCCTTGTCATTTGGATTATTTTAAATTCTTTTTTCTCCTAGAGAATCCTAATACAGAGGCACACAATATATATATACACACATAGGCACACATATATACATATATTCTTTTATAGGAATTGATTCATGTTATTATAGAGGCTGAGAAGTCCCAGGATCTGCAATCTGCTAGATGCAGAAGAAGGAAAGCCAAGGGTGTAATTCAGTATAAATCCATAGATTTGAGAACCAGGAAAGATGATGTTATAAGTCTCAATCCAAGTCCAAAAGTTTGAGAATTAGGGGACTAATGATTTAAGTCCCAGTATGACTCCAAGGACCTGACGATCAGGAGTGAAAATATTGGAGAGAAGGAGAAGATGGATGTTCTGACTCAGGTAGAGAGCAAAGTTGATCTCCCTCTGCCTTCTCTTCTATTTGGTCTCTCAACAAATTGCATGATGCCCACTAACATTGATGAAAGTGATATTCTTTATTCATTCTACCCATTCAAGTACTAATCTCTTCCATAAATGCCTTCACAAACACATTAAGAATTAATGTTTTTACCAGCTATCTGGCATACTTTACCCTAGATAAGTTGGCACATGAATTTAACCAGTATAGACTAGAATGTAGAATTGACCAATAACAGTTCTCTCCATATCCTTGCTTTTCCCTGCAACCAGAATTTTTAAAAGACTAATCAAGAGACACTTACCAAGCCTAAAAAATTTTAATGAGATATCCTCAATCTCAGAAAAAAGGGACCAAATCCTTACAATAACCAGAAGTCCCCAGTGGTCTGGCTCCTTGCTGCCCTTGAAGTTTCTGGTCTCCCACCTTGGTTTTTGCTTTTGACTACATTGACCTTGATTCCCTGGGATCTGCCTGCCCATTTCAACCACAGCGTTTTTGCATACACTGTTTTTTTTCCCCCCCAACATCTTCTTCCTCTTTCTTTGTCAGGAACATCTTCTTTGGCCCTCTTAATTTATTCATCCTTAATATCATAGCTAATTACTTTTCAGGAAACTTGCTCTGACTCCCAATATAAATCAGAAGTATATGATATATTTCTTATATAACTGTGACTTCCTTCAGTAAACTTATCTCAGTGCATAATTATATATCATCACTGTGACTATATGATTAATATATGACTCCCCTACTATACTTTAGGCTCACTGAGAATAGGTACTATGTACTTTTTGCTCATCATTTGTTTTACCAGCACATAGTATAATGGATATCATATTATATAGAAATTCTATAAATATTTTTGTCATTAATAAATTAGTTTGGCAAATGATGCAAAGCAAAAGGGTAGCTACTTAAATTACAATAAACTAATTTGGAAGGATAATTAGCTGGCAAGATAAAAGTAATTACTAAATTCAACTCCTGATGCAAAATGATTTTTTTTTTTGCTTTTTGTACTTCATTCCAATATATCAGTGTCCATTACGGTTAGGTCTATATTGGTAATTTTTATGTAGGGGAGAGTACTACAGAATTACTGGGGGAGATTTTCAAAGTATCCAATATTTCCCTCATCCACACACCTGAAACAAACATAATCTTGCTGTGAGGTGAAATGAGGTTGGGGGTAGGGATAGTAACTGAGAAATCTGTTATTTTAGGGTGGCTTGATAAGTAATTCATATGTCAATGAATAAAATACTCCAAAATGACTATTTGGGAAACTGAATCAAATTACTTGGAAAGCAAAAAATTGTGAAATTCAACTACTTAAAATCATTAAATTACAGGAAAGTATGTGTGTATGTGTGTACTGAAAACAGTTATGTAATGCTGAGTGCTGAGTTGAAATTGGTTATATAAACATGAGTCTAATCATTGATTGCCATTTGTGCCATATTAACGAGCCCCTTAGGATTTTCTACAGGCAAGTGACAAAACAAGTTTTTGCTCAGAACTTCTGATTCTCAACCAGCATGGCTAGCGTGGGATAGAAGTAACAGGTGTTGCTTCAGAATTTCTTGGGGAATTTAATCAAACTACTTATGCCTCTATACATATAGAAGTTTTCAATTATATCTGCTGCCCTCACAGGACTTGCATCCTCACAAGGAGGTAAATATCAAACAAACAAACCTATGTAAATGAAATTATGTGTTATGATTCTTGCAATGAAAGAAATAAAGAATCTATTGTGATTAAGAGTAATAGGGAAAGGTGGAGAGGTGGAGACTTCTTTATGACAGGTCTTTATGAAGAAAAAATATCTATTTTTATAACTGAAGGACAAAATCCAAAGGAAAAATGTGTTCAGAATGAAGAGGGAAAGAGGTTACTATACTCTCAGAACTGAAAGGCCATTGTAACTTATGGCACATTGAGCTGGAGCTGGAGATCCAGAGACCAGTCTCATGTATTGAGATGGAAGGTAATCAAGGGCCAGGTCAGTAGGTTTAGTTCAAGGTGAAAAGTGTATATTAAGTTCTAAGTGCAAGGAGCAGCCACAGAGGAGTTTTCAGCAGTGTAATAATTGACATTTTAGCTTCTGTGTGGACAGTGATTTGGAAGGGACAGGAATGAAAGAACAAAATCAGTATGAGATTTATTTCAGATTTCCAGGGAAATCATGAAAGTGGCTTGGGCCACAGTGGAAAGATTGGCAGGGAGTTTGTTTGAGATTTGTATTAGATCTGATTCTTCAGTATCATTTCTCTGGCACCTAAAAGGGGGATTTGGTTGTAACTCATTGGAAAATAACAACAGACATGGCTATGAAAAGGCTTAGGTTTTTAGTGAATGAAGAGAAATAGCTGACAGGATTGAAAGTGAGAAATGGGTATAATAGCTAAAATAGCTTGTACTTCAATGGAATCGAATCTTCTCAGTAGGAAGGGGAGAAATGATCTCTAAGTATCAGGAGAGCAGGAAGGACTCCTATTATATCTCCTTACTGAGTCTGAGAAAAAAATTCTCTGCCTGAAAGGGCTAAATGAGAAATAGTGACCACCCAAAATATCCCGGTTAGAGGTAAAGAACAGTGTAGGGACTATTCAGTAAATAATAATCTATTCTACTTCAGAAACCCAACATGTACATTCAGGATAATATTAATAAGTATAGATATCAAAAACTTAACAAAGATTTTGTCAGGAAATAGAAGAATGATGAATTGTGCTAGCTTTTGGTAATGTAAGGATGAATCTTAGTGATAAAGGGAGAAATTGGATGTCTCGGTACTCCAGAAGTAACTTCAGTAAATTTTTGCTTTAGTTAAGCAAGAGAAGATGAGGGTTTACACTTGGCCATTTGCTGTAAGAAGGGAAGCAATTTAAAGACATATTTTAGAGATTTATATTGTCAAGATTAGGTGATAGACTAATGTGGAATGTTAGAAATGAAAAAGGACCAAAAATGACTTTAGATTTCTCTTTATCTAACTGGGTAATTGGTATCAGTTGACATTTAGAATATAGGTATAGATAAAGATCAAGGGAAGGCAGATAATGCATTCAATATTTGATATGTTGATTTTTAAACATGAAATAATTTATATGAAATAAAAGAACTCTTTTATGGGGTGTCTAAATTTATGTCTTGACAAACATATAGTCATATAACCACTATTAAAAGCAAGTTAAAGAAGATATCCATCACCTGATATGTTTCCTCGTGTCTTTTATAGTAAATTTATTTTATGGACATTCAGCATCTGGAAAACATTAAACTGTTGTCTCTCCTTACATTTTTGCCTTCCCAGATTGTCATAGAAATAGAATCATACAGTGTATAAATTCTCATGTCTCCACTGCCTTTAGTTAGCAAGATGTTTTTGAAACCCATGGATGCTGTACTTTGTATCAGAATTTTTTTTAAGTGATGATAGTATTTCATTACATAGTTAGGTTGTGATTTGTTTATAAATTTAAGTCAATTTATATTTGTGTTATTTCCAGTTTTTAATGGTTGTAAAGATACCATAAACATTCATGAAAAGGTCTAAACTTAGAAGAGAAATCTGATCTGAGCTGATTAAAACTTTAAGAGCTACCTATCCGCTTATGGGGAATACATAAAATCCATGAAGTATGGGTAGAGTAAAATGGATAAGAGACCAAAAAGAGAAATCCTTAGATAAATCAGCTTTTAAAAGGCAGACAAGAAAGAGGAAGGCCTGATGAGACAGAGAAAGGTTTACAGTGAGCTGTAGTGTTCACCATGAAAAGTGCTGGATCACAGATACCCAGAGAGCAGAGTTTTAAGAGGTCAAACAATGTTTAAAAAGAAAGAGATGCAAAAAAATGTCTCATGAAGCAAAACCCAAGTTAAAGTTAACAAAGGTGAGCTGAGTTGTGTAGTTCTGTCACTATTAAAGAAATGAATTTAAACAAATTAATGTTGGGAATTAAAGATATCTTTAGGTTTAGGTATTTTCAGGTTGAGACTGTTGCCTTCAATGAAAAGTTTTGTTTTGGGGGGTTGGGGCTCTATGTGGCTTCTGGATTCATTGTTACCTGATCAATACTCAGGTGTAATGAGGACGAGTTGGCCAACTCTATCCAGGGGGCACAGCATTTGCCAGAATGACAGCCCTTTCTGATCTGTTATTAACTCACAGGCAAGGGTTCCAGTGAAAGATGATGTCTGTAAGAAGACTGAGTTGTTCCACCTACCAGTGAATGAATTCAGAAGTGCATACTTGCTCACTTGAAACCTGGCAGACACCTTGATTGCAACATCGTGAGAGATGCTGAGTGGAGGACCCACCTAGGCCAGGCCTAGCTTCTGGATCAACAGAAACTGTGAGACAATACATGTGTATTTTTTAAGCTGTTAAGTTATGGGATAATTGGATATGCAGCAATAAATAACTAATGTGCCTTCTAACTTCACATTTAGTGAAGTCTCTTTGGTAGCTTCAAATTGTGCGGGGTGATATTTCTGCCATTAACAGTGAGTGGTAAATGCTGTAACTCAGGGTTTTTGCTCTCCTTGGTGAGCCTGTTGTTAAATATTTACTAGCCCACCACTGTATACAAAATCAAAAATTTTGGAAGTCATAGAGCAGAGATTCTTCAGGGAGACATGAGAAAAAAAAGTTCAATAATAAAATGTTATGTTTGAGAAAGAAAAAGCACTGGCCTCATAAAGCATTTGAACAGTAGACAAAGGTTGCCAAGAATAGAGTTTAATGGAAGACTGTCTTGGATACCTCATCCCCAAGGCCTTCAGGGAGGGGGGCGTGGCTGAAGGATGAGAATACAGGGCAAGTGCCCAGCATGATTATATGGAACGTGAACAGGTAAGCAGTATGATATTTCTTCTGTTTTATTTTCCAATAAGCAAAATTATTACTATTAAATCATCATTTTAAAAACAGCGCTGATATATAACACTGAGTGTAAAATTCTAATATTATGACAAAGAAAACCTGAATGTGATAGAAAATTGCCCTAAACAGAAAAATCTAGGCTATTAGAGGATTGGTTCAGATTAAAACAATACAAAGCAAAGAATTAATTTCCCTAATGAAATGAAATTAGTGAAATGAGATTTGTTTATTAGCAAATAAATGTGCCACATTCATTTAGAATTGCTTTTCATTAATGTGGAATATTTTATTTTAAATTCATATGTACTATTAATGATTCACACTGATATCTTTGAATTAAAATTAGAGAAACATTTTTTATAATTTTGTTTATTAATTACAGTTATGTATATGTTTCTCATCATTTGTGATAGCAAACTGTTGCTGCTAGATTGAATAGTAGGTTTTCCAACAAGCAAAGAGGTAAAACAAAGAAAAACAGAAGCTCAAGAAGCTAAAAATATTCATACTCAGGGAAGCAGGTAGACAGCCAGGTAAGCAGTGTCAGAGATGTCTGTCAGCGAGAAGCAGAACTGAGGAGTTAGAAATAAAAATTGATGGCTCCCAGGGCGTGAAGAAGATGAATGGTTACTAAGAAGAAGGGAAAACTTATGCCGAATAGTAAAGATGAGACTAAGGAGAGCACAGGGGGGAAACGTGGGAAAGAGCTTCACATTAGACTCAAGAAGACTATAGCAGCTCATTCACAGAGATCAGCTGCAAGGCCAGACCGGACGAACGGCAGTATACAAGCTGTCGATCTTTTGCTAGACTAGAGTATTGGACGGAGCTCCCTCCTGGTCCACAGCTATAATCAGGATTGTCCTTTGAAGAGTGAAGCAAAGCTGGCTCTGCAGTAACAGTTCAAAGTGCTTCGCAGTAAAGAAAAAGAGATTGTCACGGACAAATGAGTTTCATGTTCTAAGCATGAATTTAATTATCTGCCTCCTGGTGTTCTATCCACCTAATAAAACTTTTGATTTAATTTTATGCATAAAAATTAATAATATTGATCAAACTTAAACAGAAGTCACCTTTGTCCAATTTCCCTTAAATTTTAGAAAATGGTACCTTTGCATTATAAATTCTAAAACAATATTTTATGACCTTTTTGTTGAAATAACAAATTCTGTGGAAGTCATTTGTTTTAAATTTTATTCTTGAGCATTTTGAACTGTGTTCTTTCAACTGACACCATTTGTAGATTGATTCTTGGATTTAATAGCTCCAGGGATTAAATTAACATGTTTCTTTCCTCTTGATCATTGATGAAGCTGTTAAAAGAGCCTATGAAGACCTAACATTGGTACCAGTGACACATATGAGACCCTTCCAATCAACTGACAAACTATTATTTGTCACTATACTTTAATAATTTTTAAAGAGCTTTTCAATTCATGTGTTAATGTCTCATGCAAACTAGTGTTTATCTTTCAAGTATTACTTGAGACACCATTTCAAAATATATCCCTAAAATTAAATTTACTATCTCCAAAATATGGCTTCTAAAATAACTAATATAGTCAAATATAAATTACCCTGATTATAAAGATTGAAGACATTTTAGATACCAAAATATACATTAGGATGTAAAGAAACATTTTATAAATATTAACAACACTATTTTGTATAAAATACAATTAGTTATGAATTAATCTAGTCAAAGATTATTGACAGCAATCCTGATACAAATACAGACATTCTAATTCTTGGTTCAACATTCAATCTACTGTATTCTTCTTGAGCTTTATAGTCGAGAAAGAGAAATTTATGTAAAATGTTTAGAATACAATTAAAAAATCAGAAAATTATGTGAAGACTATTGTCTAGAAAATAGAAGTCCTCTTGTATGTAATAGATCCTTCTTCAGTTATTCAAAATCCCAGGATCATTTCACATAACTCCTGAATAGGTAAAAGTAAGCAATGTGCACATATATTTTTGGTGAGTATCTGAAGCTGATTAACAACTGCATTTCTGAAAAAAAATAAGGGAGAGTGGTAACAGCCAAGAGTATGCCATTTTTAATGTTTTCTTTTGTAAGCACAATAAGCTTGGCATTAATTGCCAAAAGAAATTCATTGTCTCTTTTTTAAAAGAATGTAGTGGCATTTATCTGCCACTACTCTGAGCTGACTTATGAAGCTACTTTATGAAATAATGACATTTTATTTCAGAGACACAGTTTACTAGTTGACTAAATAGTCAAGCATTAGTCTAAATTAAGCTTTATTTTTTGTTTTAAGGTTTCATATTCCTATGGTTTGAAATACATTCTTGGTGATTTTCCAATCTCAACACTATTTTAAGACCAAGATCCTTGCCAAGATTAGAAAGTGTAGGATGAAATGTACATTCTTTGCTGTTTGAAATGACAGCATTTCCTACTAGTTATCCTATAAATATAGCTTTTTGTTTCATTAACAAATAAGTAATCATGTCTGAAAATAAATTAGAAGCCTGTGCTTTGGAAATTATCTTTCCAAGATTTTTATGGTTGCTCATTTTCTGTGAATAAGAAACTTATAATGGAAAAACATTTAAAATATTAAATAATTATGCTATGTTGGTTGATGAAATAAAAACTGCTATTTCTTGGTATGAAAGGATAAGAAAACATTAGACAGGGACTTGGCAATAAAGACAGAGAAAGAAATCATTTTGATTTTTATCATTTAAAAAAAAGCCTTGATGTGGGTAAGACCAAACAATAAAATGTTTTGTGCCTTGTAAAGAAAATTCTTTTGTGTATTGCAAGGTACCTTTCCATGAATTACAAGAGAGAACAATACTAATGAAATACGTACAGATTGACTGGACTGTTCTCACTTTGTTAACTCGGACAACCACACTGAGTTTTCTTTCATTGTCCAAACAGTCCTAGCAGAGGAAATTGTCAATAATCAGAAAAAATCAAGGTAGAAAATTGATGCTTATCGGACACTTGGAACAGCATAGGTCAGAATGCCCTTCAAGAGCATGCTAACAAGATGAGCCAGGAAAGATACTGCCAATTTGGTTGTGTCATTCTTGTTTGTTAAAGCTCTCAAAAGACCTTACAGCTCGACAAAGCACTGTCTCCAGATGGTAATAGGTCCAGGATTACCTTTTACTGTCTCTCTTTTCACAGCTTTCCGCCCTCCTATATTTCTGTCAGTAAATCTGGAATAATCTTACACACATACAGTTACATAAAATAAATGGGTATATTTTTTACCCTTTTCTTTGAATTAATATTAAGCAGTGCTACAATGGAAAACTCTTTAACACAGTTTGGTTATATTCTTCTCAGGCATAGCACTGGGCTGGTAGCATAACCTGCGGATGGAGGGCACAATGGACTTGGTTCAGATCTTTGCACTGCCGTATGTGATTTCAGGCCAGTCACCCAACTGCTCTAAGTCTCCGTTTCCTTATATGTAGATTAGGGGTTACGATATACATCTTACAGATTTTTTTATGAGGATTCAACAGATGAGAATTGAGTATAACATTTGGTACATCGGAAGTCCTTTAATTGAGAACATACCTCCTATTGTTGATTGTGTTGTCAATTTCCCTGCTCTGAACTTTATATACTAAGTTAGCAAAGCATTTCAAGAACACAAGGTCTCACCTCCAAGTACTAAAATCCTCAAATATAGTGCAATTACACAGAAATAATGTTACATGCAAAACATTAAACTACTAAAGAAGATCTACAAACGAACACTTCATTCTTTGACACCAACTTTAGACCTAGAATGGAATGGAGACGAGTTCTTGGTTTGCCCATGTAGATCTTCCTTTAACTGGGAGCTATCCATGTAATCTTAATAAACATTGTTCCTCTAGCTTGTTTTATAACACCTTATGTTTTGAATGTATAAACAAAATTATAAAGCATATCAGAAGTGTGAGATATAGTTGAAATACATTGGTGACATGTGTTATAAGTGTTAGGGAAGTGAGAGTCATGTGATTTGCCCAGGAGACATAGTATTTCATCTGTTGTACAATGTTTAGAGTGTTCCTTAGCCGCTGAGAAAGTAGCACATAATGTGTGGCTGGCCCTGCACTTCACTAATCAACAAGCATGCAACAGTACCACTGCCTGAATAACACAGAATGTATCAGTGTCACAAGGGTGTTATACTGCTGCTCCGTAAATTTCACTGATTAAGATACTCTTGCATCAGATTGGTCCAATTCAACAAGTATCCCCATATAGCACCTATTTTTTACATTTCAAATAGCAGCATTGTGCTGATAAGTGATCGAGCTTAGTCAGAATTCTTATGGAGGAAAAAACTCCACAAAAACAAACATGAACCACCATAGCATGGTTTCATGAACATTGCTCCCATTAGGTAATGTTGCTCATGTCTGCAGTGAAATTTGTGAAATTTGAATCAATAATGTCATGTAAACTTTGTTGACCCTTATGTATAGATCTTGTTCTTCCATTGAATTTATGAATATGCAAAGAAATTGATATTAATTCAGAGCAAATAGTATTGCTTTTTTAATTTAGATATAAGTAGTTGAATCTTTTCTGTTATATCGTTACTCAGCAACTTCAGGTCTGGGTACAAATCAGAAGATTCTGTCTGAGCCACTACAATAACAATGCCTTCTCTTCATTTAGATATAGGACTGCAATAGACACTTTAAAACATTATCCTTCAGTAATCTGGAGGTTAACATTTGACCAATATCAAACACAAAGAGAGGCAGCCATGACTAAGAGCCAGCAATATAGACAACTAACCATAAAGAAAAATTCTGAGTAAAGCTCCAATTTTAATATATTGAAGAGAACATAATTCAGCTTATTTTGATTTTGTTTACAGTTAAGTCTAACCAAATGGCTTATTAAAGTTCTTACCTATGATGATTGCAATTTGAAAGGGGGAGTCATACAAACGATTTTTAATAGTAAAGTGCTAGCTTAAAAAAAAGGAGAGAGGAAACCAATTGCAAAATGTATAATAATAAATGCATTTAAAAATATTAGTTGTGCCTCTGCCACATACATGAAGACACAAAGATGAACATACAGATGGACAATAGACATGAAAAATGCTCAACATCAAAAATCAGAGAGATGCAAATTAAAACCACAATGAAATGCCACTGCATACTTGCCAGAATGGCCTTCATCAATAAATCAGCAAACAAGTGCTGGTGAGGATGTGGGGAAAAAGGAACATTTGTGCATTGTTAGTAGAATGCAGATTGGTGCAGCCACTGTGGAAACTGTAGAGTTTCCTCAACAAAGTAAATATGGAACTAACTGCCTTGTTTTGTTTCTTTATTTTAAATTATAATTTATTGATTATGCTATTTCAGTTGTCCCAATTTTTCTCCCTTTATCCCCCTCCACCCAGGAACCCCCTCTCCCTGAGGCAATCCTTCTACCATTTTTCATGTCCATGGGTCATGCATATAAGTTCTGTGGCTACTCAACTTCCTATACTGTACTTTATATCCCTGGCTATTTTGTAACTACCTATTTGTACTACTTTTTTTTTTTTAGGTTCTATTTATTTATTTTTAGAGAGGGGGAAGGGAGGGAGAAAGAGAAGGAGAGAAACATCAATGTGTAGTTGCCTTTCATGTGGCCCCCTCTGGGGACCTGTGTCCTGTGCCCTGACTGGGAATGGAACCAGTGACCCTTTGGTACACAGTCTGCACTCAATCCACTGAGCTATACCAGTCAGGGCCCTATTTGTAGGGGCCCTGACTTCTTAATCCCCTTGCCTCTTCACCCATCCCGCTATATCCCCCTTCCTTCTGGCAACCATCAAAATGTTCTCCATGTCCATGATTCTGTCTCTGTTCTCCTTGTTTGTTTAGTTTGTTTTTTTAAATTAAATTGTTGATTTATATGTATTTATTATCATTTCATTATTCATAGTTTCAATATTCTTTCTCTTAAATAACTTCCTTTAATATTTCATATAGTAATGGCTTGGTGATGATGAACTCCTTTAGCTTTTTCTTGTCCGAGTAGCTCTTTATCTGACCTTTTATTCTAAATGATAGCTTTGCTGGGTAGAGCAATGTTGGCTGTAGGTCCTGGATTTTTGTTGCTGCTTTTAAGATTCTCTCTTTATCTTTAATCTTTGGTATTTTGACTATGAAGTGTCTTGGAGTGGGCCTCTTTGCATCCATCTTGTTTGGGACTCTCTGTGCTTCCTGGATTTGCATGTCTATTTCCTTCACCAAATTAGGGATGTTTTCTTTCATTATTTTTTCAAATAAATTTCCAATTTCTTGCTCTTTCTCTTTTCCTTCTGGCACCTCTATGATGTGAATGTTGCAACACTTGAGGTTGTCCCAGAGGCTGCTTATATTATCCTCATTTGGGGGGGGTTCTTTTTTCTTCTTGTTGTTCTGATTGGTTGTTTTTTGCTTCCTTATGTTCCAAATCAGGTTTGATTCTTGGCTTCATCTATACTGTTCTTTCCATGTAAATTGTTTTTTATTTCAATTAGTGTATCTTTCATTTCTGACTGAGTCTTTCTTATACTTTTGAGTTCTTCACTAAGTTGCTTGATCATCCTTACAACTGGTGTTTTGAACTCTGCATCTGATAGATTGCTTATGTCCATTTTATTTAGTTTTTTTTCTAAAGCTTTGATCTGTTCTTTCATTCAGGCCATGTTTCTTTGTCTCCTCATTTTGGCAGCCTCCCTATGTTCTTTTCTACATATTGGGTAGAGCTGCTATGACTCCTTGCCATAGTAGCATGGCCTAATATATTAGGTGTCCTATAGGTTCCAGTGGCACAGCACCCCTTATCATCCAAACTGGGTACTCAAGGTGCGCCTTCCATGTGGGCCAAGTATACTCTGCTCTTGTAGTTGAGCCATGATTGCTGTTGGCAGGTCAATGGGAGGGATTTACCCAGGCCAGTCAGCTGTAAGGACTGGCTGTGACCACAGACCACCAACCTCTGCCTTCTCTGGTAGGTCAGCTGTGCAAGGGCAGAGTGGTGGTGCTATGATATGGTCTGTAGCTGTCCACTGGGTGTGCAGACTATGGGGTTTCCTGGGTGGTGCAGGCCAAGGTCAGCCCCCACCTGTTTTCTGCCTGGGGTCACCTTGCCTCAGCTACAAAGCAATCTGCAGATGGTTGCTTCCTATGCTGGGCTTGGAGATTCCCAGGCAAAGTCAGGCTCTGAACCTAGTCTGGCTGCTGCTAGTGCCAGGCCTTGGCACACTTAACAAGAGGTACAGGGGCTGGGCAATTGCTGAGGTCAGCTGTTGCTTGTTTGAGAGGATTTAGAAAGTTGTAAAACGTGAACCAAGACCAGCCATTCATATAGAAAAGCCACTTTTAACAGCTTGGGTGGGCCCATAAGTTGGGAAGGGTAGAGTCTCAGGGGAACTCCAGCATGGGGCAAACTGTTAGCCAGGTTGATAGAGTCTCAGATATGGTACCTGCTTGTCAGCTCTGTGGATCTGTGACGGGAGGGCTCAGAAAAGGAGCAATGGCCTCTGCCTGCCTTTCTGTCTGCGTGCAGGCTGTCCCCCAGCTTTTGCCTTGATGTCAGAGACTTCAGTTCTTCCCTGTATGCCAGTGGTATCTTTTAAGCTGCTACATTGGTGCTGGAGCTCAGAGTGAGTAAGTTTGAGTAAGCCTGTGTTTGGCTCTTTAAGAGGAATTGCTTGGGACCTAGAAGTTTCTTCCACTGACTTGAACCTCACTGGTTTTCACAGCCAGAAGTTATGGGGGCTTACCTTCCTGGCACTGGAACCCTGGGCTTGGGGGCCTAGTGTCAGACTGGGACTCCTTGCTCCTGATATATCCCTCCTGAAATGTTTGTCCACCACATGTGGGTGTGGGACCAGCCTGTTTCATGTCTTCATGGTGCCGTCCCTCCTACCAGTCTGGATCAATGTGGTTTCTTTAATTCCATACTTGTTGGACTTCCATTCAACTCAATTTCTAATGGTTCTGAGTGATGGTTCTTCTATAATTTGGTTGAAATTTTGATGTGGTTGTGTGAGGAAGAGAGTTGTGTTTACTTACAACTCCATCTTGACAGAAATCTACTGAACTAACTGCCTTTAGACCCAGCAATCTCACTTCTAGGAATATATCCTAAGAATTTTGAAACACCTACTTGAAAGAACACATGCATCCCTTTGTTCATAGCAGCATTATGTACAATTGCCAAGATCTAAAAATAGCCCAAGTGCCCATCAGTAGATGAGTGTCAGGGAGCTTTAACGCAGCACCCCCATTGGCCACGGATGAAGAATAAGTCTACCAAGACATGATCTGCTTGGGGAGGAGAAGTGGCCGATCTCTCAAAGGAGAAGGGCCCAGAGCCTTTCCCTCCATGGGCTTTTATTAGGTTCATTTGCACAGAAATACAGATAAAGCTCATCAATCATTGTCAGCCAGTAAGGGTTAAACAATACATGATTTACAGAGAACTCTGAGGGCTTATTCTGAGTTACAGCCAATTAGTTAGAGGGCCATAAAACTTTAGGCGCCAGACTCATCTCAGGTCTGGACCCTTATCTTTTAAGCTGAGGGTACAAATTAAGTAGGTCTCACAGGAATGTATGTATTTTTGTTAGGCCTGATTCCCCAGGGAATCCGCCCCTCCCAGCACAGGACTGCACTGCCCTCTGTTATTGCTTCAGGCTTAAGTCAGGCAAGGGAAGTAAGGTAGCCAAGAGATTAGGAGACTTCTTGCAGACAGAATGAGGACTCAGGCTATTTCAAAGCCGAGGGGCGAGGGTCCATCACCCCCTTTTTCCACAGCCCCCCGAGTCCTTCCCTGCGAGTTTATTCCTGGTGACCAGAACCTGTCTTAGGGTGATCCTCCCTTGAGGATTCTTACCCGTCATTGGCTAACTGGCCAAGCTCAGGGCCAAGCAGGGTGAAGTGGGCAGAGGTGGCACAGCTGCCAGGGAGACAAGCTTTGTCTCCTTAGTGGCTTATGGTCCCAATTCTGACTCAGCCTTAACCATGGGGGTTACAGCCTCTGAAACCAGGCAGGGCAGTTCCCAAGAGATAAGTGGATAAAAAAGGTGTGGTACTTTTAAACAATGGAATAGTATTCAGCTATAATAATGAAAGCACTCGTATCTTTACAACTGCATGTATGGACTTGGAGATTATTATGTTAAGTGAAATAAGTCAGTCAATGAAAGATAAATACCATATGATCTCACTAACATGCATAATCTAATGACCAAAATCAACTAATGAACAAAATAGAAACAGAGGCATGGTTATATGGAACAGGTCGACAGCTCTCAGAGGGGAAGGAGAAGGTGGGTACTGGATGAAAGAATGTGAAGAGATTACCCAAAGAACATATATACATAATGCATAGAAACAGACCACAGTGTGGGGATGGTCTGAGGGAAGCGGGGGCAAGCATAGGAAGTGGAGGAGGGCAAAGGCGTAAAAATGAGGAAACTGTAATAGTGTAAACAATAAAAAATATAGTGAGGAAAAGATGAACACATAGATGTTTAACCTTAAAATAATTAAGAATTACTCAATTTTGTTCATAATCTTTCTAGAAAAAGAAGTAAAAATGTGACACACATAAATTAAATTTGATACATTAAAATAGAGAGCCAAGAGGGAAGCATAAGTAGAAACACTTCACTTCTTTGCACAACCAAAAGAAGGATACCAACCAATTTAAAAATAAAAACAACCAAAACTGCCAGAAAATCAAATTGTACAGAAACCTGACAACCAAGGAGCTAAAGAAGAAACAGTCATTCAGATCCACCGGTAGGATGGGTGGAGATGGGAAGCTGCGGTGGAGAGGACATGTGGCAAAGTGGTGGACTGGGTGGGTGAGGTAGCTGGTGGATGGGATTTCCCACATTCACATGAAGATAAGCCAGGAGGAACAACTGGGGAGCGAGACAAACCTCGGATCCCAGGGTTCCAGTGCGGAAACTAAAGCCTCAAAACCTCTGGCTGTAAAAACCTATGAGGGTTGCATTGGTGGAAGAAACTCCCAGCCTCACAGGAGAGTCTGTTGGAGGGACCCATGGGGTCCTAGAAGGTACACAATCCCACCCACCTGGGAATCAGAATCATAAGGGCCAATTCCCTTGTGGCAAGTGGGGAAAGTGACTGAAAGCAGGGCAAGAACTGAACAAGTGGCATTGTTTCCTCTTGGACCCATCCCCCATGTACAGCACCACAACAAAGCTAAGTGGGTTGCCCTACCCTGGCGAATACCCAAGGCTCTGCCACTTACAATGTAACAGGTGCATCAGGACAAAGAAATATGGCCAAAATGAAAGATCAGATCAAAACTTCAGAAAAAGAACTGAGTGATAGGGACATGGACAACCTGTCAGATGCAGATCTGGTTCAAAACACTGGTAATCAGGATGCTCACAGAAATGACTGAGTTCAGCTGCAAAATGAAAAAAGAAATGAAGGCTATACAAAGTGAAATAGAGAAAAATATACAGGGAATCAACAGTGAAGGGAAGGAAACTAGGACTCAAATCATCAATTTGGAACAACAGGAAGAAATAAACATCCAACTGAAACAGAATGAAGAAACAAGAATTCAAAAAAATGAGGAGAGGCTGAGAAACCTCTGGGACAACTTTAAACATTCTAACATCCAAATCATAGAGGTGCCAGATGGAGAAAAGGAAGAGCAAGTAATTGAAAAATTATTTGTACAAGTAATGAAGGAAAATTTCCCCAATCTGGCAAAGGAACTAGACATGCAACTCCAGGATGCTCAGAGAGTCCCAAAGAAGTTGGATCCAAGAAGAAACACACCAAGACACATGATTAAGTTATCTAAGGTTAAAGATAAGGAGAGAATCTTAAAAACAGCAAGAGGAAAGGAGACAGTTTCCTACAAAGGAGTTCCCATAAGACTATCAGCTGATTTTTCAATATAAACCTTACAGGTAAAAAGGGGCTAGAAAGAAGTATTCAAAATTATGAAAGGCAAGGGCCTACGTTCAACATTACTCTATCCAGCAAAGCTATCATTTAGAATGGAAGGGCAGATCAAGTACTTCCCAGATAAGGTCGAGTTAAAGGAGTTCATCATCACCAAGCCCTTATTATATAAAGTGTTAAAGGGACTTATCTAAGAAAAAGAAGAAAATAAAATCTATGAACAGTAAAATGACAACAAACTCACAACTATCAACAACTAAACCTAAAAAACAAAAACAAAAACTAAGCAAGCAACTAGAACAGGAACAGAATCACAGAAATGGAGATTACAAGGAGGGTTATCAGTGGGCAGGGGGAAGGGGAGAATGGGGGAAAAAGGTACAGGGAATAAAAAGCATAATTGGTAGGTACAAAATAGACAGGTTAAAAATAGTATAGGAAATAGAGAAGTTGAAGAACTTATATGTACAACCCATGGACATGAAGTAAGGGGGGTGGGGAATTCTGGACGGTATGGGGGTTCAGAGAGGAGGGGGATAAGTGGTAGAAAAAATAGGACAACTATAAGTAATAGCATAATCAATAAAATATACTTTAAAATAAAGTTAAATTTTACTACCTGAATTTTTTAGGTGACTATCCTCCCAAGAATAAGACAACTTAGGTGGTAAATACACTTAATATCTACTGTTATAGTGACAGTGGATTATGCCACAACTCTGAACTTTAGCCTTATTTCTGAGAAATTTTGCTTACCATAGTTTGTCAGGTATGTACTTATCTCATGTATGATACATGTGCTGTGCTTTTAAGTTTGTAATTCCTACAAGTGAGATTTTCTTCCAGAACCATGATATCTCCTCACCCATTGTACATAATTGCTTCAGTCATCTCTCCTCACTGTTTTTATTTAATGCCTGCCATGTCCCAGGTGCCCAGTGTTGGATTCCAAAGACATAAAAATGAACAAAGTAAATTTTTCCTAGAAAGTATTCTTATTCTAGTTGTGGAGACTAACATGTAAATAATGGATCACAGAAGCTATGATAAAGATCTAAAGAAAGTTGTTGGTGAGGAAGCAGGCATAAACATTTCCGCCTATGGCAGCTGTGCCAGATTTCACAGAACATGGGAGAATTGAGCAGGAGGTTGAAAGGTGAGTAGGAGTTTGCCAGATGGAGAACTATTGGGAAGAGAGTATTCCAGAGTATGGAACTTAGAGTTTGGCGGTAATGGCAATATTTACTAAACATTGAGGGATATGAAACATTTGTTTAGTTAGATAATCCTAGAAGTCAGAAAAAGTAACCAAGGGCCTGGACTGTTTCATGTAAGATAACTGGTCAGCTCTGTGCACTGCCGGTGGCGCTAACATTACAGTGATTACTGGAGTGAAAAGCTGTTGTCCCCCAGATGCTCTCATCAGTTTGAAAAGGGCCACTGCCAGTCCCCTCTCTAAGTATTGAAAACTATTTTTCAAATTATTAAAAATAGCTCTTTTCAACCTGTTTCCTGTGTTTTTGTTTCTTGTTTTGTTTTGTTTTCTTTCCTGGAGAGTTTTGTCAGCTGCTAAAAGTCTCTTCTTGTCACCTCGTCCTTTCCTAGGGAATAAATATACCAGGTAGGAACAGGGATATAAGATGTAAGAGAGGATCTGTCTTGCAAACAAAAGAGATACATACTCATTAGTACTTAAGATGATAACAGATATTTATATCGGATCTACCGTATACCAGGAACAATGCAAAGTACAGAATCATGGACTCCTAGAGTTAAAGAAAAAAAATATGGGTCATAACATCTTACTTCTTTCACAATTAAGAAATTTTTTCACAGCACTTTGACAAACAGCCATTCACCATTTTAATGTTTCTCCAATGTTCAGTTCTTTAAAGGAAATCTATCTACCAGTCTCTATCATCCAAATGTCCTTAAGTTTGGGGACAAAACACAGGAATTTTATTTACATAGATCAGGTAAATGGTTTCTAAGTATTTTCTAGCACATATTATTTTTCTATCTTTGTTCAAGATTCCTTCACTAACATAGACCCAGAAGTAAGGATTCCAGCTCAAGTAGCCTGTGGAAGTGCCCCGGGAAGCGTTGAGAGGGAAGCCGGTACCTGGGACAGCAAAGGAGAGGAAATCGAAGGTGTCACTGCAAGCCAGTTACCACTGGGGACACCTGGAACTCAGTCCCTGTAGGAAACTCTGTGCTAGGAACTGGTATTGCAGAATACTGCAGAGTTATCCCATTTGAGAGGCAAGAAGTCTCCCGCAGAAATCCACTGGCTCCCCATGTGTCATTGGTTTGGTCCTGTTTCTCAGAACTTTAGCTCTGTAGGCTTCCAGCTTGCTCTGCCAGCAGACAGCCTAATTCCTAGGCAAGAAAGATAAAAAAATCAACTTATACAGATAAATGCTGAGTAGACATGGGTAGGATACTGACACTGATTCTGTCACAAGGCTCATATTGAGATTTGATATAAAACCTATAAGCCTGTTGCTTTCTCAATCAGATGGTGAGCTATTTAGGCAGTGATTGAATAGTTTTTATGATGTGGATATTGATAAAATACAAAATATGGGCTTTATTTTTAAAAATCCCCTCCTTTATGGAGACATAATCTGCCTCTTTTTTATTCACTGACCCTAGTTTTGCCCTCTGAAAATGTTTAGAATAAGTCTACTTCCCTGACACGCTTTTGAATATTTGGATATTTTCAATAAAGCACTCCTCTCTCCAAGCTATATCTTGCACATTCTTTCAACATTTTTATAAATATGGCTTTGGGGACCCATCAGTGCCCCTGCTCTTATTTCTTACACAATGCTGAGTTTGTTAACTTTATAAACTAAAGGTGTAGAAGACTCACACTACAGCTTTGTTTTACTTTTTGGAACAATAGAGTACTGCTAGCTCATGTTGGTTCCATGTTTACTTAAACCTCATATAGTCTACCCTCCCCCACAACGCAGTCTTTTCCAACCTTAACTTTTATATTTAATTGTGGAATCACACAAGGATATGTAAAATTTAAAGGAAAACTTTAAACATGATGTTTCTGATATCCGAACAGTTAACCATTTCATCGAGATTATTGCATCCTTAAAATATACTAAATATGGCTTCTATGGCTTCATTTGATCTGTGATTAAAACCACTGCCCAGGACAAAACCAGAAACACCTTCTAAGACACACCCTTAGAAATTAGTTTCAAATTGAACCTAATCTATGAGTCACCTCTGTTCCACTAACTACGACTATGAGTCTACTTGTGGGTACTATTGTTGAATACCAACCATGTTAGAATATCATGAGAAATCCCGTCAAACACCACCTGTCCAAATGATTTTGTGCTGAACCTGATGGCTTGGACTCCTGCACTCATGAGGTGGAACAATTTTTCCCCTCCCCGCTATTTGCCATGAGTTTTCTTCTTCATCCAATTTTCTACCATAAAGAATGTAAGTCAGGCAAGTGGTGACCTTATAGTACAAGAAGACTGTTAAGCAAAGATACAAAATATGTTATTAATTCTTCAAAATATTTAAATTAACATAAAAATTGAGGATACTATAAATAAGAAAGGTATGCAAAAATTACCGATATCAGTTAAGTTAAGGATATATGTTATACTTGTATATCACAATAAACTAAAACACATAACTTGTTGCTATGCATTGTCTGATCAAAGCAAGCGTTAGCAATGTTTGACTTTTTTTTCCCCTGTAGTTGCTATATCATAGTATGACTCCATAGAATTTATATAATCTTGGCATTCACCTTAGAATGTAAGTTTCTTCAGCACAGGGGTTGAATCTTAATCACTAAGGAGCCTCAGATTCTCCCTAGTTTGATATCTGGCACTTGGAAAATCTATTTATTCAATGAGGATGTCATAAATTAATTTTTTGAGCTCCTTGGGTTGCTAACTACAAGTTTTATCACCCCTACCACTAGCCCAGATAGCTAAATTAATAACCCTGTTAGATGGACTTCACTCATATTTTTCATCTGCATGTTGGAGTGTCTGTCTAAAATAATTTTGGTTTTGGCACAGTGGATATTAAACTGACAGTGTTTAGCCAGCAGGCTTAGGAGCTTATTAAGGCAGCTCCTGGAACTTAATGAGAAATCCATGTCATCAGCGCAGAAGTAGGTGCTTGTCTTCTTATTTCCTGTGGCAGGGAGGTATTCATTCAGATCATTTTAAAGCTCTCTCATATTATTCTGAAATGAATTAAAAAGAAGTAGGGCTAGGACACAAGTCTCTTTCTTGGCTTTTGATTGGAATTTAATGTTGAGAGTCCATTGCTACCTGCTCTGATTCTCACAGTGGTATTATGGTTCAGACTTTGAAAGAACCTTCATAGTCCGAGATCTGTGCTGAGATCACATAGTTTGTCCCATAGTGATTCATGTCCATAGAATCAAAGACTAACTGTAGATCAATACAGCTGACAAAGGCTTCCATTGTTCTCAAATATTTTCCCAGTAAGGCAAAACTTTCTCCACAAAGTGCAAGGTGAAAAATAGGGTAGATGTTTAGCAATGGTCAACAATGGAATAGCTTTCTCTGAGACCCACATTCCTTTCATAAAGGATATTTTGTTGAGGGACCCAGTTCTATAGCATTCCAAAGTATAATTCTCCCCAGGGAGGTCCTATTCATCCTTTCTAAATTGAGTTGTCTGAACATATTTGTAAATTTTAAGTACACTTATAGAAAAGAGAACCCTCTTCTCAAAACTAATCTCAAATCAAATTATTTGAATTCCCCTATCTAAATCCTAGAAGCTCGCACAGTGCCTTAGTACCTACAGCTAACAGCTGCACTTCATCTGTTATGATCTCCTGAGTTGGGAGTGAGGAAACATGTAACTAAAACCAGCATTACAACAAATAGTGTATTAACTCACTTCTCTGAGAAGTACCGAGGTGTGGCTATTGTCAGTGCAAGCCTAAATCTGTGGCTCCGGGGAAAATCTTCTCTTGCCACTCTGTTTTCTGTTGTGCTGGCTTCAACTGGGTCCCTACACAGTCTCACTTCTTGTCCACTAAAGTGTTGCCTTTTTCTATACTTTCCCACTGGGTCTCTTCTTTATTCAGAGGTAAATGGTGGAATAATTAATCAATTTCCAGTGGTTCTCTACGTTGAAACCACGACTTTATAGTCTTTCCCAAATGAGCAACAGTTCTTGACAGTTTTCAAGGCACTCTTAGAGCCACGGTTTAGCTGATCCTCACAGCCATTTGCTAATAAAACTTAACTGAGTAAATTTGATGGCCTAACTGGCTTTATTTAATGATTCATGAATTGGCAGCATCTCAACTAGCAAGCAGAGAGATACTCCAATGTGTTATACAATGCGGGGGGCTTTTGTAGAAAGGAGGGTAAAACAGTGAAGTTATCAGCACGAGAAAATGAAAGTTTTTTGGAAGAAAGTAAGAGGTTAGGTAATAACAGCCGCTCACTAATTGGGCTGTGATGTTTCCATTGGCTGGGCTTGTTGCTGGGCTAGAAGAAAAATCTCTCCTCCTGCTAGAGTGGTAAAGGACTGTATAGTTTTGGAGTACAACTTACATCTGTTATGGTTGGGGTCCGGAACTGAATTAACTCATCTTATAATTTACATTTTCGTTCTGTTTGGGTAACTGATGAAAAATGGCAGAGTTTGAGAGGTTTTACTACAGGCCTTTCTAACTCCAATTTTAGTTGAGGTTTTCTTTATTAGTGTTTCACACGACCCATGAAATAGGTAGAGCCATTATCATTTTCATTTCAGACTCAGTAAATTCCTTGTTTGGGGTCACAGTTAATCAGAGTCTAAATAGGGATTAAATAAACTTTCTTATCCTAGGTCATATACACTTTTATCTCTACCACGATACATCTGGATTGTTCAGATAATGAGGTGTCACTGTGGTACCAACAGGATCCTAGTTCGCGACTGGGGTTGACTGTACTGTTCTGGCACAGGCTGGCAATGAACCTGACAGTTCGTCTAACGATGGCACGTCCTGTTTCACATTTGAAAAGAAAAGGATAAAAAGGTGGATAAAAATAAATAAAACAAAGATACATTGACAGTACTTTAAAGGAAAATGAGATGAAACAGTACAAGCAGACAAAGTAAAAACACAAAATTCAACTGAACAGACAGAATATCCTCAAAGGCCTAAGTTAAGACTTTTGTCTAGATTTAAAATAGTTGAAAGCAAGAAGATAGTGCACTGCTAGTACAAGACTGAGGGCTTTTGTAGCAATCAAAGGGTGGGGTTGTGCTGAAGACTATAGGTGGAATTTTCTGATCTGATACCACAAAACATTTGTAGTGAGTAAGGATGGGTATAGAGAAATAACCAAAGGCACAAGGAAGAGAAAGGCTTTTTACAAAGGTTAGATACTTAATCAGAGGTAAAAAGTGGAAAAATAAATTTGAAAACTTGTACAAATTTGTGTTTCCTACAGTTTGAACCATTTTAATCTAAATCTCAGGAATAAGGCCGTCACTAAACTTTTGGTAGCTGTCAGAATGAAGACCCTTTTAGGAGTGTGGTAATTAGCTAATGGGGCTTTCAAACCCAACAAGAAAGCAGACACAGTTGGAATTCTTGTTAAAAATACCAGTGCTCTGTATTCATCCCTGAAGATTTTGATTGTACTTTGAAAAATGGTCAAGAGGATTGGTATTTTTAACCTGGCCTTAAGAAAATCTTAGGAATTGGCTCCGTCCTTGTCAGTTAGGAACTTTGGGTAAGTGCAGTCTCATCTGTGACGGAGAAACCAATACACAGAAACGCCAGTGCCCATTTTAGTGAAAGGATTTTGAATGGAGAATTGAGATTGTGCTATGCAGTTCTCAAGTGACTATCTGTAACGTTGTCAACACATGCAAAATCTTTGTTAGTTTTTTATCTATGACTCAAATAAATTAGGACTGCAATAAATGTCTAATTTTTTTCCAGGACATTGATTTGTCCATTTTATCAAATGTTTTCAAATGTGAAGGCAAATGCAATGTTTTGTCATTGTCAGGCATCCTGACAATTTTAGCAAAATGTTAATGCTTCTGCGAGGAGAGCTTAATGTGTTTCGGTGCTTATCTTGATCCTTACAGCAACAGAAATTGATAGTAAAACTTAGGATGCATATGACTCTTTTCTTTTTTCTAAACGCTTTAGAAATATTAACTAATATATGCTCCTTTGCACAAAGTGGAGCACAGGCCTTATTGCTGCAGGGGAAGAAAATCTGTCAGAAACCTGCTCTGGGAGCTCCTGCCCAGCATGCTGTGCTTTCTGCAGATTCAGCATTGTGTCACGCTGCCAGTGGACACTGACAGAGAGCAAACACAATTTTGAAAGAAATGACAGGAAAAGCCAGGATCTGGCAGATCAGAGGTTGCGGAAAATGGAGGTTGTGGGCTATAAATAATGTACAAATAACCTTCATTTAATATTCTAATTTTTCCAAGCTTGGTGTAATAAGTGCATTCGTTATATGGTAGATTCAAGCCCAAATGAAGAAAAGAAGGCCTCAGCCATTGAGAACTATTAAGGTCCCATTATGAAGTCTTTTTGACTTTTCCTAGGAGAAAAATAGTTATATATTTAAATGAAACTTTTCTTTCAACTAGACATCCTTGTTTTTTGTTCTAACCATTGTGGGAACTGATCTGAAAGTTTCCATTTTGTGGGGGGCTGTTGTAAAATACACTAGAACTTATTAGTTTCTATACCCCCTAATCACCTTTAACTCTCCATCTGGGTTTAAAAGCTGTGTTTCTATCAACTGAGTCATATTTCCCACGACTTCTGTTTGGCTACTCTATAGCCAAGTTTGTGTTCTAGTTTATCTTTAACAACCTCTCTAGACCAATCTTATAGAAAGACAAAACTTAAATGACATATGATTTTATAGTATTTCCCTTATATAGGTGTTTTTTCACTAATACATTGATTATTTATATGGTCAGTCATTAGGGGATGGAGAGATCAAGCAAAGAAGAAAAAAGACTCATGGACATGGACAACAGTATGGTGATTGCGGGTGTGGGGAGAAGGGCAGGTGGAGGTGGATGAGAGTATAAGGGGGATAAATGATAATGGAAAAAAATGGAGAAGCCAAAGAACTTATATGTGTGACCCATGGACATGAACTAAGGGGTGGGGGGATGCTGGTGGGATGGGGGGTACAGGGGAATAAAGAGGAGAAAAAATATGACAATGGTAATAGCATAATCAATAAAATGAACTTAAAAAAGAAAAACCAAACAAATAAAAAAAATTTTTTTAAATAGTGCCTGGCACATAGATGAACTAAAAAATATATACACTTAGCCTAGTCACAAAGTGAGTACTCAAAAAAAATGTTTTCTATTATGATTATATAATATGTAATGGAAAATATTAAGTATCAAATAGCCATCTGTCACTACTTAACTTTCATTGTTTCTTTACAGTTTTCCGTAATCTTTTTACTCTTATGTAAAGAGCACTGGGGTTGAAAACTGTATTTAAACATCTGGATAATGTCCCAGCTTCTATGCCCTGGATTTGTATTCTTTTCTAAAAACATCTGTTTGCTTTACAACAGCTGCTTTAGAACATCTCCCTCTCATAGTCATGTACTTCCACCAAGCACATTTATTAATCTAAATGTGCCTCTTAACTGGTGTATGCTAGTCCGAGCCTGGAAATCCCCTGGTGGCTGTTAACCTTCTGGAGGTGAGCTAATATTCTTAAGCAGCCCAAATGTACTGAAGAGGAGGATAAGGGGCTGGGGGAGTTTATGAATCCTGAAGCATGCTTTCCCGTTGTTGGCAGCTGTTTTAGGACCATGAGGAAACCTGCTGGAGGATGAAACTGACCCTACTGATGGAAGAAGAAATTAAAAAATTCCTGAATAATAGCTCTAAAGCACTAAATCAACCAATTCTAGTATAATTTATCTCTGAAATATTTTGATTGAAATAATTATATTTTATGAATGGAGCCAATTTAAGTGGAAGCATTTGCTATTTGAGCAGAAGGCATTCTTATGGCTCCATTCTGCAACCTTAATTCCTCATCCCTGGAGACATGACACCAGAATTCTGATAAAAGATCTCTCTAATGCCAACTGCTTAATAACTTGACATAGGGTTATATACTTATAAGCTAAGGGATCTTAGTGTCATTTCATCCAATCACCTATCTGATAGTTGACCTTTTTTAATATCATCCACATGAAAAGGACCTCTGAACTATACTATTATGGGTAATGCACATCTTTTCAAACTGATACAATTTCATCTTTGAGGAAAAGAGGCCTAAAAGATTTTTCTTTTAGTTGAGCCAAGATAGATCCTTATACTAAGACCTCTTTATAAACTTTCATTTAATCTTCAGAACTAACATATGAAGAAGGTTATTGTTATTTTTCCTGTTATTTTAATTATTTATATTATAGAGTTGAGGAATCAAAGGCTTAGAGTTGTAAAGTAAGTTGTTCCTGGTTATAAGGCTAATAAATACCCCTGCTCATATTCTATGTGAGTTAGTTCTGTCAGATTCCTAAGCTATGTGACATTCTCTCATTTTTCTATGAGTATGGTTTTAAACCAGTTACTAATTTGTTTGCTTTTTTCTTACCCAGAACTTTAATCACTCCATCTTCTATAATTCTACATGAAGATCTTTGTCAACTGTCTCATTAACTAGTGATGTACTATTTCCATCACATTTTTAAATCATGGTGTTAATAATTTTACAAAAATATTTTGATATAATTTATAGTAATATAAATGTAAATTTATAAATATAATTTTAATGTAAATATAATCTATCTCAGAGGCTGATAGTTGAAGAAAAAGCCAGGGACAGAATCTAATGACTACACACTTGGTCTGAATCATCATAAACACACATACATCAGAAGGAGTGAATCTGTGTGTGAGTGTATGTGTGTGAGAGAGAGCGAGGGAAAGGAGAGAGCACGAGAGAGTGACTGTGTGTATGAGTGTGTGAATGTATTTGAGTGTGCGTGTGTGTGTATAAGAATGTTGGAGTTAGCAAGAATCACCTTTGACCCTATCTTTTTTCAATCTTAATACTTGAAATGTATATCCAGAAATTTCCAGGTTTTGCTACCTTAATACTCTTTCCATATGGTAGACAACACTCTAGTGACTCTTACACTCCTTGTAGAGGCCAGGAAAGATTCAGAATTAGGCCTTCCTGTACTCTAAATTAGCTTAAAAGTGTTATACCATTTCCACAAATTGGCTAAAATTTCTACAAATAATTCTTCGAAGCAATTCTTGGAAAAGCAATTCTGGCTTTTCCATCCCTTTTCAGGGTTCCTTTTCAATCATCAGACAGCTTGCTGAGCCAGCCATGCTGGGTCCAGGTACTGTTGTCTGTCCTCAAAACCCTGACAGTTTCCCCCACATTGCATTCCCTAGGGCTCTGTCGCCAACACTGACCCACCATGCAAGTGGTAAAGTTCAGACACTCTGCTCTGCCATGTGCCTTTTTTCTCACGTTTTTGTCAGGTCCCGCTCTTTATTCCATCCGCGTTAATTCTTCTCATACCTTCAGCTTACCTTCCAGCCAAAATGGGTCAGTGATTTAAGGCAGATTAGGGCTAGGGACTTAGGGGTCACCCAGTGAACATGGGAAACCAAATCTGAGATAGTTCAGCATCAATTCTACTGCATCCTACCCATTAGTAAGGTAGAAGATTCTGACGTACTTTGCCCTGCTCAGGGTCATCTCAGTAATTTTGTAGTTACCAATGTTTAATTTCATTTTTATTATCAAAAAATGTACTGGTTAAAATGACTGGAGAAAAATATGACATATTTATATCTATACAGCACAGTGTTCTCACAATCAGGGAGCTTACCTGACCCTGTCTGAATATCATTTTCATAATTCACTGGAAATAGCTTCATATTTATTGACAACACTCCATGACGTGTTTTGTAAGTTGTGTACCAACTCTATGAAGAAGAAAGGAAGTTTAGGGAGCTTGAGTAAATGGTTCAAGGTTCAATAGGTGACCACTCTGGTATTCAGTCCAGGTTGTTTGAATGCAAAACCTGTGTGGATAAACACTGCCCTTCTAAAGTGATTAGAAATCACTCCCTGACACGTGCCATCCCTAGTTTTTGTTCTTGTCTTTAGGATAGCTGTCCTTTGCATCTTCCAGATGCTGTTTTTGGTTGGGTTGATGTATCTCATATTGAATTCTTTTTAGCTTCAGGTTATGTGCACCCATCTGACCTCCTCTTCCCTTGGACAGATTTCAGGATGATCTCCTGGACTCATGCCCATGCTGGTCAAGACCCAGAGTCAAGGTCTTTGCCCTACCTTTGCCCTTTAGTCTGGACCCTTAGCTTATGTGGGGCCTTGTACATCTACACTCTGCTTAGCCTGGCCCATCTGCTATTGCCTACTCAATGATTCTGACAGCTAGCATCCTAACCTGCTACTCGTATCCATTGATAACTGCTATACATTTTTATTATTACTTACTAAGTAAGACAGTGCTACCATTGTTGTATAAAAAGTGACAACGTTGTGTCTAATGTAGGTCTAACAATACTTTTTGTCAATAACACATTGTCACTTAGAAGTTCACGAAATTGAGTGTGAGAGGGAAAATAATGACAAGTAAGAAAAGGAGATGTTTTATCTCTTATTTCCTTTCTTCAAAATGTTATATTTAAAGTTTATAATTACCCGCTCCATGAAAAGAAGGAGTGGTAAATATTGTCTCTGGCTTACTGGTCCTGCACAACTAGCGTTCATGCCTGAAGCCTGGAAACCCCGCCTCTGAACAACACAATCATACAGCTTATGTGACCTTCCCTCCCATAAGCCAAGACAGCTCTTTTCGGACCCCATCTTCTATCTTAAACTTACATTTTTTTTATGTAGTAGTTTCCTTTGGAGGTAAAATAGTATGTAGCATTGATATCGCCTCTTAATATCCCAAGGTATCCACTTTTCAGCCGTGACATTCTGAGTAATTGCTCATTTTGTCTGTGCCTCACTCAGCTTTCTCATCTACAAACTGGAACTAAAACTAACACCGAGACCATGATTAAAATTAAATGTCTAAACTTCATAGACAATTGTTTTGTATTCAGAGGTATTATTTTTATTTTATTAATGTGTTATTTATCTATGCTTATTATTACTCATATTTATTATTAATTTTTTAGATAATGTCAGTGCTTTAAGCTCCAAATCCATATATCATATTGCCCATGAAAAATCTTCAGTCATTGCAAAATCAATACCCCTTTGCTGAATACATTTTCTTTTCTGTATACCTTTTATATCTGGCCTAAACACAATTTCCACCAATTTTGCCTGTTTCAGTAAAGGGCTCTGTGATTCATTCAACGGCTCGTGCCAAAAAATATAATCATCATTCTTGCCAATTCTCTATGCTGCAAAACAAACCCTTCTATCCGATTATCCACTTAATACTGTTTGTTTTTCTACATAAATAGGTCTCAAATCCATCCACTCCTCTCACTTTTATTGTTACTACCAACCTAGTCTTCCACTCCAAGTGTGTCTCATGGGCTAATGCCAGCCCACAAACTGGGTCTTGTTCTCGAGGAGATGAACATTGAAATGCAGAGTAACCATTTACAGTAGAAAATTTTAATGGAAATTTGATCTTGTGAAACATTCAAGCATGTGATCATTTTTCTAGTCCTTTACTTTTTGTAGTATTTTACAAAATCATTGATCTGTGCTGAATTTGAAAAAAAACAAAAATGAACAAACAGCCCCTGGGCATGTTTCTCCTGCACAATGAGGAGCACTGTGGAAGTCAGGGCCACCTCTCAGGGCAACCATAGCCACGCCTCCCGAGGATTCCCTTCTTCCCCACTCCGCTTTGATCCAGGCCTCTTTGGAGCTGAGGGCATTTTCAAATGTGAATAGTTCTTTTACAGTTCATGGCCCCCTTAAATCTGCTCAATAACCTGTCATTTATATTAACTAAAGATCACCTGCCTCCGGGCTACTTATCTATACTCTGCTTCCACCTCCCTTCACTTCTCACTTAACGTCGGCCACACTGGCCCTCTCTTTTGAGGTCTTTAGAAATTCTGTTGCCCATTGGGGGTCTCCTGTGCATCTTTCAGGTCTTACTTTCTCAAGGGGCATTCCCGGAACCCCACCCAGAACAGACAGAATCCCACTCTTACATGGTCTTATATCACCCTAGAGACTCTTTTTGTGGCTCTTGTCACAATTTTAGATAATTATTTGTGCCATTTTGTCTTCAGAGGCCAATGCTGCCCCTCTTGAACCCTGCCATTGAATGTATGTATGTACACAAGCATGGTGGGTGTGTGCTGTGTGGTAATTGAGAGCAGAGGTCCTGGAGTTCTGCGGGGGAAGTACTTGTATTTGGATTTGGGCTCCAGCCTACTGTGTCCTTGGACTTGTTACTTAATCCTCTGTGCTTCACTTTCTTCATGTTAAAATCAGGATGACAGGACTTTGCTGAAATGATTTTTAAAAGGAGTAAATAAATTAATTGTATTAGTTATGGTCCGCCAGAAAAACAGAACCAAGAGATTATTGTAAGGAACTGGCTCACATGATTATTGAGTCCAAGAAGCCCCAAGATCTGCAGTCAACAAGCAGGAGACTCAGAAGGGCTGAGAGTGTAGTTCCATTCTGCGATCAAAGGTCTGAGAACCAGGAGAGATAAAAAGTGTCAGTTTTAGTTGCAGAAAGAAGACTGATACTCTAGCTCCAACCTCCAGGCAGGAGAAGTTCCCTGTTGCTCAGTCTTTTTGTTCTATTAAGGTCTTCAACTGAATGAATGAGGTCCACCCACATTAGGGATGCAATCTGCTTTACTTGGTCTACTGAATCAAATGTTAATCTCATCCAAAAAACCCCTCACAGATGCACTCAAAATAAAGTTTGACCAAATGTCTGAGCACCTCATGACCCAGTTATTAATATTTATGAAACTCTTTGTATAGTATTTGGCACATAATGAGAGATAGGCTATTTGTAAATAAAGGGCTATGTCAGCTTTACCTACCATGTAATTAGCACTTGCTGAAGAAATTAATCAAAAACAACCAGAGCAAGAAGTACGTGCTTTTAAGCAACTTCATAAAAGAAAAGCTATTCTGCCTTTGGAAAATCCTCAGTGAATTATTTTCTAAATGTCTCATTCAAATGTCAGCGTGTCTGACTTGTTGATCTGGCTTTGCCATCATCATTAGTTTGGGCCTCAACCTTGATCTCCACTGAATCCATTTTTCTTTCCCCTCATGCTGTGTAGCTCTCACATATGTCCCCTTAGCTTAGGCTCACATTTTTCGCCTTTGGATGACTATCGTCAGGTTCTATGATGCTTCTCTTTTCAAGTGGGGTTCTTTTTAATTTCTCCCTACAGCTGCGTAAGTAATTTCCTAAGACAAATCTACAACCATATCACTTCCTTGATAAAAATCTGTGGTTCCTCACTGCTCACCAAAGGAGGGTCTGACACCTTGGTGGGAGAGAAAAGGCTTCAAAATTCTAGGCCCCACCCTGGCTTTTTAACTTGATTTTCATTTACTCCTACATACATCATGGCCAGCTCCACCACAGCCATCCTGTTCCCTCTTACTGGAGTCTTCTTTCTCTCCATTTTTACTTACAAATAAATCTCTTTAACATTTTTCTCAATTATCCCTCTTTTCCACTCTTCCAGAAAATGTGACTTGATATGTTGTATATTCCATACGTCTTAGTAGATTTAGCAAGAACTCTGTTATTACCTGCACATTGTGTTTTAACACTATGTTCTTAGTTACAGATTCATGCCCTTATTTTTACATTCCAGGCAGTTTTGATCTTCTCAAGGATACGTACTGGACTAGAGCTCTCTGTGCTGGTGCAATAGCTGGTATGTGATAAATGTTTCTTCAGTATGTATTGAACACTTGTGTCCTGGGCTCCCCCATGCACGCTTTGTCCTATTTCTCTCTCTCTCTTTTGACTTTCCTCACTCATTACCTTGGCATCTTCCTCCATTTCCTTCATTACTTGTATCACTGTATCAATCTGGTATTGCTTTGGAGGCTTTCCTGAGAGCTCCCCCAAAAGTCAGAACTTGCATTTACCAACCACCTGCCAAATCTTCTCCTATCCAGGCATCACCAGGATAAGCCTCAGTATGGAACTTTTGTCCTGGCACAGAGAAGTAGTCCTTAATATGGTACCTGTTGTGTCATCCAGGTCATTGGAAGCAATCAGAAGTACCTTAACAGTTTTTAAATTTCTCTTTCTGTGAACTTTAAGACAGACATAGTATATTTCAGTAAACACGTGTAGATACAACTTATTTCCTCTTCTCACTTGTCAACCAGAAAAGGTTTAGGCTATAATAAAGGACAGAAAAGAGCATTGATTTGAGCAATGGATTGCTGTCCTGGAGGCACAGAATCAGACAGCAGCTTAAATTGTGCTCCAAAGAGAAGATACAAATGCAGGGTTTATAAAGGTGAAAACCATAAATGCTGTTCCCATTTAGGTTCTCCATGCAAATGAGAGATGCTGGCTAAATTAACAGGGATTGGTTAGCTCCAATATGCAAATACGGGAGGTGAAAACTACAACTACTGTTTTTAGTTAGGTCCTATATGTACATGAAGGATGCTGGCTGGCAAAATGGATTGGTTCCTTTCAAAATGAAGAATGTAGTTGGTCTAGTTGCCATGCTAAGAAGGAAGTCAAGTCAGTGTATGTCCATGTAACAGTTGCTGATCCAGGATGTTTGTGGTTCAGGCTTGGTCTGAGTTTAGCTACAGGTCAGCTAGTTAATAGTATTTCTGAGAACTGAGGCATAGGACATGCATCGGCCCCGTTTCCTCAATGGCCTCCTGACTCAATTTTAAGTGACTATCTTAGCAATGCTTATTCCTTTTTATTTTCTTCATTATCACACTGTTATCACAGTGGGAAATTGTGGAGATAATTATGTTCCCTCAAAAACTCTATACAAGAAAATAACAACAATAAAAACTAACTGTATTGTGTACTTGCTATATGTCAGACACTCTATGCTGGCTGAGTTATATACACTGTCTCATTTTATAAACATACTAAGCCTATAACATGAGCAGTATTAGGATTCCCATTTCACAGATGAAGGGCCTGATGCTTAGTGAGATTAAGAAAAACATGCCACAGCAGTAGAGGAAAAGGAGAGAATGTGACCCTGAAATTCAATTCGTTTTTAAACCACATTTTGACAATATACTTGTTAATGCTATCTTTTGGGTGGCTATATTAAAGAAATAGTGCAACTGTAAAAAAAAAATTGCAGCTACCATGAAATTGTAGTTTAGGAACAAACTAGCTTAATTCAAATTGCTGATGATGGGTTAAAGGAGTAGGAAGATTTGCGTCACAATTTATTTTTTTGCTAAATTAGTCATCCAGGTCTTTATATAAAACGTCTGCCTGTCTAAGTATTATACATCTTTCATGTTCAGGTGCTAAGACAAACAATAATAACACTATCTACAAGGAAAGGAAAAAGTTAATTTTACTGCAACTCTCTTCTTTGTAGTACAAGTTCCTTGATTTAAGATCTGAGGTACTTCAAAAGCATTGTGAATTTGGAGAAGTAATACATCAGCTAAAATCTAGAGGCTTAAGGCTTGCACTCCTTCACCCCATCAGGCTTTGTGTGATATGTAACAGAAAATGTCTTTTCATTAGTGGAGTTGATAAAGTTAAAACTTTTCTTGATTAATATTCTCTTGCGAAAATCAGTGACTGCCATGGATTTACACTGCAGATTTGCCATAGCAGTTCTAATTTCTTTTGTGCTAAAGATTTGGCTGATACAGATTTTATTTAATAAAGATAATTGTTGTTGAAGGGCTGAGTTTGTTAATATTCCTGAGGTATCTTTGCTTGCAAATCTAGAAAACTTAGAATCTCTGATATTTGACAATGACCTTCAGTGATAAAGGATTTTTATGTCTCATTCAGAGAAATGGTGCAGGGAACAGGCTGTTCTATTGTTTAAGGCAATGTAATATGTAGCAAAGGTACAATCCATATAACTGGATTAAATCCTGAAAAAATAACTGGATTTAGTCCTGGATTAAAATCCATGAAAGTGTCTGATATTCCACCTAGTTTTTGAAATTGACAGTTTGTAATAATATCTTAATGAAGATATGTAATTGCTTGCATAAATCAAGTTCATTTATTTTAGTCTTGGTAAATAAAGTGTTTTCTGGAAGTAACTTTCTTGTCCCTGTAAGGTAAATCAGCGCTCTCAAGGTACCATTTGTTGCAATGAGACAGCTAATTCACAGGGGCTCCACCAGCCTGGATTCATTTTCCGCCATTGAGCACTTGTTTTTCTCTTCATTGTCCTGTCTCATCTCTAGCCTCCTCTGTCTCTCTCTGATTGTGATCATTTCTCTCTACAGTTTCTTCTGAACAAAAGTATATATTTTTTTCCTAGCACAGATTTATAAAAAGAAGAATGATTAGCTCTTCAAAGGAAAGCTTTATTTTAAAATGAGTTACTTATAATATTTTTGGAGGATACTTAAAGCTTGTGATCAATTATCTTAAATCCTTAAGGCTATAACAATCATGCCAGAAAACAAACAAATACACACATATATATATATAGACATGCATTAGGCTAGAAAGCATAATTCTTTCCTGGTAAATTCAATCCAAATTAGATTTGTTCTTATTTTATGGACTCAAATATTCTTAATGTAATTGTTTATATTGTGCTCAAATGCACTCTTTTGGGAAGGAGAAAGTCCTGCATTCACCTTCCAATTCTTCGTTTTAGTTGGGAATTGAGATCCATTAAAGAAAGAAGCTTATGTTTGGCACTCAGTCTTTGAGGGGAAGTTCTTGAAGAGGTGTTTTCTGTGTTGTTTCAACAGCTAACATCACTCCTGTGATGTAGAGACTGACTTTTTTCTATAAGGCCACCAATATTGTAAGTTCATAATAGCATATTCTGTTTTCCTGCTGAATTCCCTCAGAAGCAGACTATGTAAATTAACTACTTACAGTAATCTTACAAGTCAAGAAGCTTCTAAGTGCTCATTGTCAATCTAGTTTTCAGTAAATTTCTTTGGAGCCTCTTCTAAAATTGATGAAAACAATGGTTCTGTTCATGTATATAGGTCATTTACATTCTTTGAAAACAATTTCAGGAAGTCCATGAATACTTTGAAGGCCATCTTTGGACCCCAATTAAGAATTGTCATTTCAGGATTTTGTCCAGTCTCGAGAATCCTAGGAACTCTATTCTGGAATGTTATTTTAGAGAGCATGAGAAAGAATTAAGAGGGTATCCAATTTTCATCAACTGACACTATGTCAAATGACAATAGCTACTATTTACTGAATTCCTACCATTGCCAGACACACCTGCTTTGTGCACATGGTTGTTTTTAACCCTCTCAACCATTTCTGCAAGTTACACCACACTTAAGGGTCATGGAAGGGGAGTTTTGAAGACAATAGCCTATTTATAGTCATGCAGTTAGAATATCTCCAGTTGCACCTAACTGGAATGTGCATAAAATAATGGAAGATTTACTTTCTCATGGTAAGAATTCTGTACGTAGGTAAATGCTGACTTTGAGCAAGAGTTACACAGCATTAGGTCCCTGGATTAGTATATTAGGTATGCTTTTGACTTTCTTCTTGTGTTCAAAGAGCAGCCTCAGATCTAAGCAAGGTAACTTACCAAGACAGGAAAAATAAAGAAAAAAAAACTTTCCTTAGGAATGACAACATGTCCAGAATTTTTAAAATTATATTTTTCTTATATTTCATTAATTAGAACTGATTCACCTGTCCATCCCCAAACCATGGGCTAGATTGACAAAATTAATACTTTGGACTTTGGGCCAAGATGGAGGCATAGGGAGATACACTTTGCCTCCTTGCACAACCAAAAGAAGACAACAGCAAATTTAAAAACAAAAAAATAACCAGAACTAAACAAACAAACAAACAAACAAAAAACCCAGAACTGCCAGAAAATCGAACTGTATGGAAGTCTGACAACCAAGGAGTTGAAGAAGAAACATTCATCCAGACCAGTAGGAGGGGTGGAGATGGGCAGCTGCAGTGGAGAACACTCATGGGAAGGCAACAGCTAGAGGACTGGGTGGTCCCACATTTGTGTGCAGATAAACTGGGAGGAACAACTGGGGAGTGAGAGAGACCGAGCAACCCAGGGTTCCAGCACTGGTAAATAAAGCTTCAAAACCTCTGACTGAAAAAACCTATGGGGGTTGATGTGATTGGAGAAACTTCCAGCCTCACAGGAGAGTTCCTTGGAGACACCCACAGGATCCTAGAACATACACAAGACCACCCACCTGGGAATCAGCACCAGAAGGGCCTAATTTGCTTGTGGGTAGTGGGGGAAGTGACTGAAAGCTGGCCAAGAGCTGAGCAAGTGGCCTTGTTCCCTCTTGGACTCCTCCCCTACATACTGTGCTATAACACAATGACAAGGGTTGTCCTGCCCTGGTGAATACCTAAGGCTCCACCCTTTACTATATAACAGGTGAATTGAGACAAAAAAGTAGGGCCCAACTGAAAGAACAGATCAAAGCTCCAGAAAAAATACAACTAAATGATGAAGAGATGGCCAACTTATCAGATGCACAGTTTAAAACACTGGTAATCAGGATGCTCACAGAAATAGTTGAGTATGGTTGCAAAAATAGAGGAAAAAGTGAAGGCTATGCAAAAGTGAAATAAAGGAAAATGTACAGGGAGCCAACAGTGATGGGAAGGAAACTGGGACTCAAATCAACAGTTTGGAGCAGGAGGAAGAAATAAATATTCAACCAGAACAGAATGAAGAAACAAGAATTCAAAAAAATGAAGAGAAGCTTAGGAACCTCTGGGACTACTTTAAACGTTCCAACATCTGAATCATAGGAGTTCTAGAAGGAGAAGAGGAAGAGAAAGAAATTGAAAAATTATTTGAAAACATAATAAAGGACAAGTTCCGCAATCTGGCAAAGGAAATAGACTTGTAGGAAGTCCAGGAAGCTCAGGGAACCCCTGAAAAGTAGCACCCAAGGAAGCATACACCAAGGCATATCTTGATTACATTACCCAAGATTAAAGAGAAGGAGATAATCTTAAAAACAGCAAGAGAAAAGGAGAAAGTTACCTACAAAGGATTTCCCATGACTTATCAACCAAGTTCTCAAAAGAAATCTTTCAGGCAAGAAGGAGCTGGAAAGAAGTATTCAGTCACAAAAGCAAGAACATATACATGCAAGATTACTCTATGCAGTAAAACTATCATTTGGAATCGAAGGGCAGATAAAGTGATAAGTGCTTCCCAGATAAGGTCAAGTTCAAGGAGTTCATCATCACCCAGCCTTTATTATGTGAAATGTTAAAGGGACTTATCTAAGAAAAAGAATAAGGTCAAAAATATGAACAGTAAAATGACAACAAACTTAGAACTATCAACAACCAAACCGAAAGACAAAAACAAAAACAAAAACGAACTAAGCAAACAACTAGAACATGTACCGATTCACAGAAATAGAGAACACATGGAGGGTTATCAATAAGGAGGGGGCAGGGGAGGGAGAGAATGGGGGAAAGGCACAGAGAATAAGAAGCATAATTGGTAGGTACAAAATAGGGGGAGTTTAAGAATAGCATGGGAAATGGATAAGCCAAAGAATTTACATGTATGACTGAGGGACATGAACTAAAGTGGGGGAATGATGGTGGAAGGGAGGGAGAAGGTGGAAGGGAATAAAGGGGAGAAAAAAAATGGAACAACTGTAATAATGTAATCAATAAAATATATTAAAAAAGAAAAAGTTAACACTTATCTTGTTTGTCTTATTTGCAATTTTATTCTCCAGGGAACATCTGACTATGTCTGGAGACATTTTTGCTTGTTATAACTTTGGGGGTGAAGGTTTTATTGACAAGTATCAGATAAAAATTCACAACATTATGTGTTACAGTTTTATTTTTCTTGTCCATTGTCTCACTTGAGTAAACAGTCTTTGTTCTAATAGGTTCACTTTAGTTAGTACTGAATGTCTTATTGAAAATTTCTTTGGTATCTTATAGAAAACATGAAGTGTCATGTTAAGAATAAGTTAAGTCTTAGGGATTGCTGCCTAAGGAATATTTCTCTGTCTAAAACATATTGAAAATATTTTTAAACTAAAAGTACATATATGAGGCTCAGTATACTTTTGCTAAATTGACTTAATTTATATTAACTAAGAGAAAATATGCAGTATATATATACATACTTTTAGCATGTGAAAAACTAAAAAAATATAATGCAGGTTTTATTTGATCATGCCTTAGCCTTATTGTATTTGTAAAATTTTGTATTGATGTGTCCAGGGAATAGTTTCCCCAAGACAGCTGTAGAAACCCTGACTAAAATGAAGATAGAAAAATAAAGGGTAGGAGCACAGAGTACTTTTAGGGCAATGAAACCACTCTATATAATACTATAATGGTAGATTCATGTCATTATAAATCTGTCTAAACTCACGGAATGGGCAACATCAAGAGTGAACTCTAAGGTAAACTATGAACTTCTGGTGATAAAGATGTTCATTAGTTGTTACAAATGTGCTACTGAGGTGGGTGTGGGATGAGATGTTGATCATGGGGAAGGCTGTGTGTAGGGGCAGGGGGAGTATGGGAAATCTCTGTACCTTCTGCTCAATGTCGCTGTGTACCTAAAACTGCTCTCCAAAGTAAAGTCTATTTAAAAATTGAAAAATCAATAATAGATCGGCTAATAAAATACTATAAATGGAGGTGAGTATGTGGAGACATTACAAGTTATTTAATCATGAGTTTCAGAAAGGATAGTCCATTGTCTTAAGGAACACTGCTGGCCAGAAAAAAAATTAATTTAAATTGTATATTACTCAGATATTTCTAACTTCCTTTTATCAATGACACTAACATTTTCAGTAATAACATTAAAATATCATACTTTTCCTTTTTGTGTTTCCAACTCCCAGTCACCTTAGTTAACTCAAGGATGTGCAGGCCATGGAGAGATGAGACTCTTGTGAGGCACAGCATGAATGTGTGAGTTCCCGAGGCTGTGGGTGTATGAGCCTGACGGATCTGTACATGAGTGAAGATTTAGTTAATCTTGTTGATGGCAATTTATTTCTATGGCATTTTTATTTAAGGATTTAAGAAACTAATCTTTTTTTTGAAAATCATAAAAATCAAGCTAAGGAATTATAAGAAAATAATTCCCAAATTGAAAGGCAGTGTCAGAAGACAAACCCAGATCTTCTGCGAGGATAGGCCTTGCACGCAAAACTTGCTTCTCCTTGTAAATCATGTCTCTTTGCTTTTTTCTTTGCGTGAAAGTGTGTTGTATTATGGCATGTATTCTGGGCTACCCTCTGCAGCAGGTGCATCTGTTAGAACTCATTTAACATCCACAATCCAAACAGGTAGGCATTAGTGTTCATCCCATAATACAGGTGAAGTAGCAGAAGCAGGAAAAGCAACTCACCCAAATGAAGTTAGATGGCAATTAACTGGCAGAACTAAGGTTTGAAACAGGGTAAGGTCTGAGTTAGACCTTTTCTTAACCAGTATGTTACAAAAATGAAATATTTACAAAGTTACTCTGGCTTTCTCCTCTTCTTCAACCCTTAGCATGCAGCTTGTCAATCAGCAAATCCTGTTAATGTGACCTTTGAGAAGTCTCACAGCCCCTCCTTAATACCTCATTCTATCACCCTATCCTCAGATTTCTTATTTCTCACCTGGATTATTAATTTATTACTAGAGCTTCAATGTGTCTCCTTCCTTCTCTCTTCTCTCTTTCCCAAATCCATTATTTTCCCTGTTGTAGATTCTGAAGTGTAACTGGAATCATATGTCACAATTACTCTCAGTGCTCAGTTGCACACCTGACCCTCAAAATTCTAATCCAGACTTTCCCTGTCTCCAAATATCTGCCCCAAATGAACTTTCTAGCCTTCTGTTATACAAACATAAGAGAAAAAAATATCTGATACTTTTTCAGGTTTCTGAAATATATTACTCCTTTACTTAAAGATGATCTTTCCTTTCTGACTCTTTGTTTCTGCTTGTTGTTATTCTTTTACCATATCTTTGTCTTTCAAATTTTACACAGTGCTTGAAATACAAATGGTACTCAGCAAATATTTGCTTGTTGAAGAAGTCAAAATTGAGCTCAAATGCCTCACCCTTCATGAACTGTCTCCTAAAACTGCCTATGAATCCACATGCATATGTTCTCCCCTTGGCGAATTCCTGTAGAGCTAACAGTACTCACCATTTTCAAAATCTAACTCGTTTCTTCAAAAGTCAAGCAAAGGATAAAATAAAATTTTCCAGTAATTATGAGAGTATCTTTAAGTTATACTTATTATTTTATGTAGCTGTGGTATAAAGATAAAATACTAGAATTATAGTCAGATATCTTTTTTAACCAATGTTTATTTTTTTTAATTTATTTTCTTATTTTTAATTTATTTTCAATTACATTCAATCTTATTTTGTATTAGTTTCAGGTATACAGCATAGTGGTTAGACAATCATATACTTTACAAACTATTCCCCCAAACATTTCCAGTGTCCCCTGGCATCATACAAAGTTATTACAATATTATTTTATAGTTGGATATCTTAAATTTGAATCCTGGTTCTGTTAACTTTGAGAGTCTCCCAAGCTTCTAATTTTTTTTATAATAAATAAAATATATCTAATAATATTTTTATCACAAGGCTATTGTAAAGACTAGAAGAGATGATTGAATAAAACATTTCGTAAGTTGTAAAGTGCTATACACTTTCAAAGAAATGTTGGTATTCTCGAAATCCAAATTTTGCTAAGGTTCTCAAAGGCCTGCTGTAGGCCAGGTACGTCACACATTTGATCTCATCTTATCCTCCCAATAGCTTCGTGTTATATTCCTATTTTACAAATAGGCACTGTAAAATTAAGTGGCTAACTGAAAATCACAAGGCTATGAAGGTAAAGCACTCACATTAAATCAATCTCCTTATTTTAAATCCTGCATTCTTTCTGCCACCCATAGTGACTGCCTATGCTTGGCAAACATTCGCAGCATGGGAGGCAGAGTTTTAGAGCATGGCTCTGAAGCCAGTGGTGCCTGGGATTGAAGCAATGATTACCATGCCTGAGCTGAGTGACTGTGTCCATGTTCTTAACCTCTCTTTGCCTCAGTTTTCTCATGTGTAATATGGGCATAATGGCAATAAAGATAGTTGTAAATATTAAATGAGTTCATTTGTGTGCCTTAGGTCTGATTCTCTAGAAGTAGATCTTGAGGCAGAGTTTATTGTTAATAAAGGCAGATTTAATGATTTATTAAGAGAGAGATCTCAAGAAAAGTTGGGAGGGTGGGGGAAAGAAGCCAAGCAAAGAAGGGCTCTCAGCAAGAGACCAGTGCCAGCCTGATCCCACTGGGAGCTGTGAACCGCAAATTATACCACTTAGTTGGTGCTACCTTTGGTGAAAGGTGGCTTTTTTTTATATCCCTGTGTCAGTCAGTTGCTGACTGCAGTTTGCTCCAGGGAAATGACAGAGCATAAACTTCCAGGCTCCTTGGCTTTCTTTCTATAGAGGGCAGTTTTTTTGAGAACTGGCCAGCTTTTAATAGTTTGCAGCAAAATCTTATGGCAGGTAGGTGCTGGCCCCACAAAGTCACTAAGCAACGAGGTTCTGGGCAGCCCACCAACAGAATTCACTGTAACATACAAAGTGCTTACAACTGTATCTGGCTCATTGTAAGCTGCCAATAAAAGTTAGCTTTCATTACATTATTTTGCTTGTAAGCCTTCCCATATATATGTGTGTGTGTGTGTGTGTGTGTGTGTGTGTGTATAAATATATATATTTAGGTTTGGCTTTCTAACCAGAATGTAAGTTCCTTAAAGTCTGGAACCAATTCTAATTCTACCTGCTGTGCCACTTACTTGCAGCTAGAGATCGATGTATTGCAATGGCCACCTAGCAGCTCTGATTTATGTCTGGCGCTAAGGGTAGGGCCTCTGCCTACTTTTTTCCTACACAAATGACCGCTTTTTATCACAAAATGTAATAATAAATTAGACTTGCTTCTGTTTGGGGCGGGGATCTTCCCTTACCGAGTTATGTATGAAAGAATATAATTGTATTTTTATCTATACCAGACACATTTTCTGCTAACTTTGTGTTCAATACAATTCCCCCAAATTTGTTATTTTATTTGTGAATTGAGTTTGTCAATATTTAAAGTGAAAGTTATTAGACAAGGCAGACATACTCTTATTTTTGCTAACACAGACTTGTCCTAGAATAATTACTTTTTAATATCTAAAGCAATTCAATTGATCTGAATATTGATCCCGTTCTCATTTTTGATCATTGTGCCATTGATTTCACATTATCACTGCCTTACCAAGCAGGGTAGAATACGAAGTGTCTTGTGCATTCATCTTTGTTCAAAGATAAATGCATGAGACAGGCTTTAAAAGCTTTTTAAAGTGCAAGATGCTGGAACTGCATTTTCAATCTGCATTCTCTCCTGCTGTTTTATGGAATTTATTGAAAATGTGCCTCTCAGAGGTCAGATCATTTCTTTCTTCAAGTGGAAAAAAAAGATATAAGTTAATATATTAAAAGACCTCAAGAAATTAGAACAACCTCATTCTGTATTCATACACCCTTCCTCTTGAACATTATGACTCATCAAAAATAAGAATCACAATTCATCTGTTTTTAGCTAACCTCAGACTTTTACATTTTTAGGGGTTTTTTTTTGAAACAAGACCATAAGATACATTTTTTCTTTAATTTTTTCCCTTCTGTCAATCTCCTTCTATCAGTTAATTTTAACACCACAGACTGGTTAAATCAAAAGGTTTGAGAAACTCTTGACATCTTATTTATTTTGAAATGTATTAATTGATTAAAATGATTCTCAATTCTTCCATCTCTAAACCCTTTACCGCATTATTCTTTTTTTTTAAATTTTTATTGTTATTCAATTACAGTTGTATGCCTTTTCTCCCCATCCCTCCACCCTACCCCAGCTGAACCCACCTCCTTCCCCCACCTCAACCCTCCCCCTTGATTTTGTCCATGTGTCCTTTATAGTAGTTCCTATAATCTCCTCTCCTCACTGTCCCCTCCCCACTCCCCTCTGGCTAAACCATATTATTCTTTATTAGTAAAACACTCTCCACATGGCTATATTCAAAATATATCATCTGTTTGATGTTTCCCAATAAGTATAACATAAAAATAATTATTTAGAAGAATATAGCACATCATAAGCCAGGTGGTGAGGGACAAATACCATATAATCTCACCTTTAACTGGAACATAATCAACAAAAGAAAAAAGCAAACAAAATATAACCAGAGACATTGAAATTAAGAGCAATGTAACAATAGCCAGAGGGGAGTGGGGAGGGGATAGTGGGAAAAGGGGTTTACAGGAGCTACTATAAAGGACACAAGGACAAAATCAAGGGGGAGGGTAGAGGTGGGGGAAGGAGGTGGGATTAGCTGGGGTGGGGCGGAGTGATGGGGAGAAAATGCAGACAGTTGTAACTGAATAACAATAAAAAATAACATAAAATAAATGAGTGTTTTCTAAAATAAGGATGTAACTAGTCTAAATTATTTATTATTCTACTTTTCTAATCTACAGGCAAACTACAATAGGTCTTTTTATGAATAAGATAATGTACACTTATACTTAATTTATTCAGGGCTGAGTGTTGCTCCTTATTTGTGCTTCTAATCTGCAGAGAAATCCTTTATCACTTGTGGTCACAGTTTGATAAAAATATTTTCACTTTTTTTGAGTGTCTATCTTTCAATTTGAAGTACTTTAGTAAATCTTCTCTAAACATGAACAGTTTACTTTCATCTATGCAGGGAGAATCCCCTTTCATTTACTCTAATTAATTGTTAATAGATTGTTCTCTCTTAGTTATTAAAAAATAATGGTAACGATTCAAGAACCACTTGGGAAAGATCTTATTTTTAAGTATTAAAGATGAGCCAAGCATGAAATATCTATAGACCAAATACAAGTAGCAGAACTCCTCTGTGGGTAGTGGGATTCACTGGGAGTTTTTAAGCCAAGGAGCTTTATAAAACAGTGTTTGAGGGAGTTTTATCTGGTTGACAGGGCAAAACACTGTAGACGGACTAGTTTCATGGAGAATACACTAGTACATGTGTAAAGGGATATTTAAAATGGGTGTCATTCTCACTTTTAGCACGAGGTCCTAAGACTGAGAACAATGGGAACAAGTGCCTACAAGACTTGTTTGTAGGACTGTTCAAGGAACTATCCCCAGAGTGCTTTATGAGACCCGTCGCCTCTCTCAGGCATGGATGAAGCAGGGCTAAGGACTGGTCTGAAGGGCAGTGGAGCCAATGCGTAGGATTCTTGTGGATGCATTGTTGGAAGTCAGGAGAATTTCTTCTTCCCTTCAACTTATACCAAGTGTGAAGAGCTTCAAGGGAACATTTTGAAAAGGTTTATAGTTATTATCTGGGGTGTAAAGGATATAGGGGAATATTCTTATATATATTTGAGAAATCTTAAGATCAAAGTTGTGGCTATCAACTTAAGATGGCAGAGTTTTGGACTTCCAGTCAAAATGACATGCAGTACTTGTATCCTCCCACAACCACATCAGAATTACAACTAAACTACAGAACAACCATCATTCAGTACTACCTGAAATCTAATGTAATAGAAGTGCTATAACTAGGAATATAAAGAAAAAGCCACATCAGGACTGGTAGGAGGGGCGGAGACATAGAAGGGGCTGGTTCCACATCCATGTGTTGCAGATAAAAATTGGGAGGGATATCAAAGCTGTGGAGGTCCCTCCTGAAAAGTGAAGGGTCCCAGCCTCACAATGGGCCCTCCAGCTGAGAGTTCAAATATCAGGAAGAGAAGTCCTCAAAACTTCTGTCTTTAAAAAGCAGCAGAGACTGTGACCGAGTGTGATAAAGGGCTTCTGGAGTCCCAGAGAGTTCTTCATAAAGGGCCCATGTATGGGTTTACTCAGACTCACTCCCACTGAGCTCCAGTGCTGAGAGAGCAGCTTGAAAGGCACCAGGGACATATGAGAAGATACTGAATTGCCTGGCATTAGGGAAAGAGCCGGAAGGGTAGCTTTCTTGCAAAGCCTTGACAGAGGCCACTGTTCCTTTTCTGAACCCTTCCCACACAAAGCTGGCAGGAGGGCCCCATATCTGAGTCTCCATCAACTTAGCTATTGCTGCTTCCCTGCTCTCGTGATTTTCTGAGACTTTATTCCACCAAACTTGCAAGCACACCTAAGCTGTTTCCAGTGGTTTTTCCATGTGAACAGCCAGTCTTGGCTCATGATTCATACTTCCCTAAAATCTCTCAAACAAAGAGCATCTGACTTTTGGCATGCCCTGTATCTCTCGTAAGTGGCCTCAGGTCTGGCAGTAGTGGCAGCTGGCCTTTGTTAGCACCTTGGCCTCTCCTAGGCACCTGCATGCCCAGTGTAAGTATCAGCCATATGCCAATGGATTTGTAGCTCATGCTTGATTGGCCCCAGGCTGAACACAGTTGATCTGACCTTGGCTTGCAACTTACGGGATGCCCCAGATCCAGGGCACCAAGTGGACAGCTTTGGATTACACTGAAGCACCACCCAACTACCTCTACAAGCAACACACTCAAAGGGCGGACTCAGAAGGTACCAGAGCCACGCTGAAGTAAGTCCTGCTTTGTGTGGTAGGGCCCTGCACAGCTGATCCTCAGTGGTGGTCACAGTCAGTCCTTGCAGTTGATTGGCATGAGGGTATATTTCTCCCAATGATGTGCCCACAACAATCGAGACTCAGCTATAACAGAAGGGTGTACACATCCCATACAGGGGTGGGGATGCACCTAGGGAGCCCAGCTTGGGTGAATGAAAATGCTGTACTGCTGGATCCTATAGGACACTTATTACATTGGACCTCTCTACCAAGCCTAGGAGATATAGCAGCTCTAACTAATACATACAAACAAACACAGGGAGGCTGACAAAGTGAGGACTCAAAGATACACATCCCAAAGGAAAGAACAGAATAAAATTTCAAAAAGAGAACTAAACAAAATCGAGACAAGCAATCTACTAGATGCAGATTTGAAACACTGGTTTAAGGGTGGTCAACAAACTTAGGTAAAGAGTAGATGAACTTAGAGTTAGAGGAACTTCAACAGCATGAAAAAGAACATGGAAACCATAAAAAAGAACTAGTCAGAAATGAAAGATACACTAACCAAAATGAATAATAATTGTAGGGAATCAACAGTGGAGAAGATGAAGCCAAGAATCAAAACAGAGTTTTGGAAAATAAGGAAGAAAAAAAAACACCCAATCAAAGCAGTAAAAAGAAAAAAAGAATCCAAAACAATAAAGATGGTGTAAGGAGTTTCTGGGAAAACTTCAAGCATAGCAACATTTGTATCATGGGATTGCCAGAAGGATAAAAGAGAGGGTAAGAAATAATAACAGAAGACTTCTGTAGCCTGATGAAAGAAATAAACATACAAGTCCAGGAAGTGCAGGGAGTCCCAAACAAGATGAACCCAAAGGGGCCCACACCAAGACACAAAATAATTAAAATGCAAAATGTTAAAGACAAAGAGAATCTTAAAAGCAGCAAGAGAAAGGCAGTTAGCTACCTACAAGTGAGCTCGCATAAGACTGTCAGCTGCTTTCTCAACAGAAACTTTGCAGGCTAGAAGGAATCGGCAAGAAATATTCAAAGTGATGAAATAGCATGGACGTGCCACCAAGATTACTCTACCCAGAAAAGCTATCATGTAGAATCGAAGGATAGATAAGGAACTTCTCAGACAAGAAGAAGCTAAAAGAGTTCATCCACACCAAACTACTATTACATGAAATGTTAAAGGGTCTTCTTTAAGAAGAAGAAGAAAAACAAAAAAGACCAAAAAATATGAACAATAAAATGGCAATAAATACATGTCTATCAACAATTGAATCTAAAAATCAAGCTGATCAAAAACAGAGTAATATATATATATATTCTATATATATATAGAAAAAGTTTTGAAGGTTGCCAGATGGGAGGGGGGTTGGGAGATGAGTATAAAAGGTGAAGGCATTAAGAAGTATAAATTGGCAGTTACATAATAGTTATAGAGATGTAAAGTACAGCATAGGGAATGTAGCTAATAATATTCTAACAGTTGTCATATGACTTTGAGACTTATCAGGATGATTACTTAGTAAGTTATATGAGGTATACCTGAAGCTAATATAATATTGTATATCAAACACAGTTGAAGAATAAAAAATAACTTAAAAAAGATGAGAGTTTTGAAACAGAGAGTGGGGAGAGAGGATGGAAATGGAGAAAAAGATAGAAATGGAGAGAGAAAGCTATGTATATTTAGGAGTGCATTTGGGTACCTGAGGCCCTATTAGGAAGTGGGGAGTCACCTGAGGCGCAGGGACTGAACAGGAGAGTTATGGATGACTTTTCAGAGCAGCTACATGTATCAAAGTCATTGTAGAAGATCTGAATAACCCACAGCAACAAAATGTCAAAATTGAATGCCTTCTTCCAAGGCAGAGGACCCAAATGTTAGACATCCAGAGTAAGAGTCCATAATTCCTTCTTCCCTTGTGCCTAACCCTGGAGGGGTCTTCAATAGCAACATGTGGGTTGAGGGTGGATCTGGATGACTAGAGAACAATGAAGTCCTTTATACCTTACCCCTCCCCTCATAGCTTTACAGATTGTTGTACTGTCAAGATGGTGGAAGGAGAATCTCCAAAAGAAATAAGACTTAGGAATTTTGCTTATTATATTGAACTAAAGTTATTGTTACCAGAATTAAGTGTTTTTATGAATCAGAGTAACTGAAAAGCTATTTAACCTGACAGATTTCACTGAGAGGCTAGGATAGAACTGATCTATGGGGTGAGTGTGAAGAGACAGTAGGATAAAGGAATCAAGTATCTTTGCAAGCTTACCCTGTTGGGTTTAGTTCATTTAATAAAATGATTATACTTTTGTGAATGACTTAAATTCAGTGTCAGAGTTAAAGAAGTAGGAATAAAAAGTAAAAATAAGCAACATAGGAACTATGAGTAAGAATAGATGGCATAAAATCAATGCTTGACATGTTTCAGGAAACCATCTCATTTAATTTTTAACAACCCCATGATGTAGGAAGCATTGTTCCATTTTAAGAAGGAAGAAACTGAAAAAACTAAAATAAAAAGGAGGAAACTGAGACGCAAAAGTAATCAGCCTACAGTTGCAGAGTTAAGTGACCTTTTTCTTTTTTGAACTCAGCCTATGCTGCTATCACTTGATATGGCCACCAGTCTTTACAAAAGTGAATCATTGGTGAAAGGGCAGAGGTCAAGAGGGAGGCAGAGAGGCAAGTCCACAACGACAGAGGTCTAGAGCTGGTCTGGATGAGTAAACATTGACACTATCCTCATAAATATAAATGTGTGGAGGAGAAATAAATGCAGGAGTGAGAATGAGAAGTTTGGTTTTAAGCATGTTTTCTTCAAAGGCATTGAGGGGCAGATATCCAGCAGGGAGGAAGAAAGGTGAAATTAAAGTTACAGAAGGGTAGAAATGCAAATATACAAGTAAGTGGCCTTGACTGGTATGGCTCAGTGGGTGGAGCATCATCCTGTAAACCAAAGGGTCACTGGTTCAATTCCTGGTCAGGGAACTGCTTGGATTGTGGGCCAAGACTCTGGGCTGGGGGGATGTGAGAGGCAACTGATTGATGTTTCTCTCCCTCTCTTTCTCCTTTCCTTCCCATCTCTCTAAAAAAATTCATAAATAAAATCTTTAGAAAAAGACTGTTTTAAAATTAAAAAAAAAGAAATGAAAACACAGAAGTGCAAGATATCCAATTATAAAATAAGTCAGTCACAGAGAAGTAATGTACAGCATAGGAAAAGTAATGAACAATATCGTAATAACTTTGTATGTTGACAGTTATTAGACTAATTGAGGTGATTGCATTGTGAGGTATATAAATACCGAATCACTATCTTATACACCTGAAAGTAATATAATATTGTATGTCAACTACATCTTAATTGAAAATTGTGAAAATTTTAAAAGAGAAAATCTTTGTGAAAGTGGTATTGTCATTCACCGTCACCTCTCTCTTATGATTACAGAGCTGTGCACAACTATATTCATGCACTTCTGCTCTATTTTACAACAGATATCTCTGGTATGCGTGTCCTAAAAGACCCTGAGTTCCTTGAAGTCAGCCTGTCTCTTACTTTTCTTTTTCATCAGGTCCTAGCAGAGTACCTGCCATCTAGTAAGACAGTCAATTAATATGTGTTGAATAAATGAAGGAATAGATGAGAAGGTGACTGTGAATGGTGAGTAGAGTGATCTCAGTAAGGGAGATAATAAAGAAAAAAAGAGGCTTGAAGACAGAATTTTAGGAGCTGACAACAAAGATGAAGTAGTAAAGATACAAAAATAGGTATCAAAGATCAAGTGGGGAAAATAGGCTGAATTCCAGAAGAGCAACTGGGAAGAGCTTCCAGAAGACTGTTTGCATCACCGTGTGCATCAGTGAAGTCAAGGGGAATTTGGGCCTGAAAGACCACAGGCCTTAATGAGGAACTGGTCGCTGGGATTTTCAGGAATGCAGCTACTCTGGAGTCGTGGGGACAGGAGCCAAGGAGCTCTTAGAAAGAGGGATACGAAAACAATGACAGTAGGATTTTAAAAATAAAATTGTAAAAGATATAGAGAATGACGGAAAGGTAGGCTGGTATAGTAGACTAGGCAAATAAAGCATTATTTAATGACTTACATGTCAATAAAGAGGGAAAAGTGAACATGTTTAAACACAGGGGGAGAGAGTCATTGTAACAGGGGATAATTAAAATACTGCTGAGAAAAAGAGTGCTAAGTAAAGTCACGTCAGTAAGGAATTACCTTTTTCTGGCTTGGCTTATTTTTGTTCCTACATAACATCATTCAGAGAGGTAAAGTTTGTAAACCTGTGCAAAACTAAGGCTTGTGAGAGCAGTATTCTGTTCATTGTAATTGTCATAATTCATCACTTAGCATCCTTTAATCACTTACCCCATATTTTGCTAATTCCCTTCATTAGAAGGCAGTCCTCATCTTCCCAGCTTCCACAGCAGCTGAGATGAAGGCTTCTGATCTAGACTCAATGAATTAAACAAACCTGAGCCCAGATGCACCTGAGCATCAGGTCGTGTTCTGGCTGTGGTGGCTGTGAGCAAGTGGTTTCCCAAGGGCAGCGGAAATATTCCTGCCAGCAGTTCTGCAGTGTGACGTACAGTTCCAGCCAACTCTCGGCCTGTCGGTGACCTGTTACCCCATCTTTCATGGCCCTCCCTTCTTTTTCTGAATGAACTAGAGTGTTAACCAATGGATACATATTTTGTTTTCCATCTTAAGCTCCAGAATCTTCAAATATGTAATGAGGCAGTGTTGACCCAGATAAGGAATTAATTATGAATGGTTAACAATCCTTTCCCTAGTTTTCACTCTAGCTACTGGTGGTGTTAGAATTGCGCACTGAGGAGTTTTAAACATTATGGAGATTTTAGGCCTGAGAGGACAACAGGTATAAAATTATCTTTATTTTATGAAAAAATGTTTAACTTAATAAAGAATATCAATAAATATTAATAGTTATTGTATATGATTTTGTTTATCATTTCTCATTTGCTAGAAATTTTTTGAGGTCTTCCTCTTTCATATTGATGGCATGCTTATGATTTATTTTTATTTCTTCTGTAGTTTAAAGCCTGTGTTATTTTGATTTATATTTAATGCCACATCAAAGTATCTCAAGTCTTTTTAGTTTTTATTACATGGCGGTATTAACAGCTGTGTCCTGGGAGTCCCCATTATCAGAAACAAAGTGTAGTTTGGATGATAGCAATACAAAGAGCTTTGGTTAACACTCACTGAACATACATATTTCAAAAAGATATTTTACAAGCCCTTCCTCAGGGTACAGGTTACTCAATTTCAGCATCGTTTAGAAAGCCTCTCTAGCCAGGTGCTCTCATTCCTTCTATACGTGGCTCCATTTTTTTCAACAAGGGGAAAAGTGTACATCAAGGCCCAAGCTTTCCTCACATTTTTTTAAGTTCAATTGCAATATAACGTCTTCTCTTCCTCCACCTTCCATTTTATCTCATCGTTTTACTTTCATCCTCCAGTTCTCTCTTTTAAAAAAGAATCGCCAATAATAATATGAGTGAGTTATAATGGATTCTGGCATAATCATGTGTGTGCATGTGTGTGTACAAGTGTATGTTTAAGTCTAAGCTCATACCTGTATCTGTGTCTAGTACGTAGTGGGTTGTGTTATAAACTTTGGGTTCTTTTTCACTGAAGGATTGTTGAGTACTGCACTGAGCAGATGTAGGACAATACCTTCAGTGTGTTTTAACCTAGACTCATTCTTCATCTCATACTTCGAAGCTGAATGCTTTCCCTCTGTCTGTGCCACATTATGCTTGCACTGCCACTGTCTGTGATAAATATCACTTCCTTGTGTCACTATTTGCAGGAAATGTTTGGTTGTCACTTATGCATTCACTTAAAGGTCACAAAAAACAAATTTGATAAAGGTCACAATGTCCCATTGCTCTTCTTTTTGAAGTGCTGATTTGGGTAGTGATTTTAAGGTTTCGTTAAAATCCATAGAATAGGACAATTATTTGAACCTGAGTCAATAAAAAATAGAATTATGTGTGTATTAACTCATTCATTTATTTAATCAGCAATAATTTGTTTAGAAATTACTCATACTTATTTGGGTAAATGTGACTTTTTAAAATTAAACAATGATATGAGATCTGTATTTCGTGGACTTCTAGAGGTCCAAGTGTGAGAATTAGGGGGATTTGAAATAAATCTTTTTGTCCCATGATGACACCATCAATATTTGAATAACTTCCTATGTACCAAGAACTCATGAACTGAGGAGCAAATGATAAGACAGAATTTTCAGATGGACTTTAGGGGGTCTATTAATCCACTGAGACTAGTTGTATATAATATTCTTTTCCTTTTATGGGAGAGTGATCATACCTTTCATTATTTTTCTATGAGTCCATACTCAAAAAAGTTATGAACTATTTGTGAGCTTCAGAAATGTTTTAAAAATTCCCTAAAATATCTCTTATTAATTCATTTTCTCAAGCATATCTGGAATTTTTATTGAAGCCCCCAAAATGTTATCACAAAACCAAAAATATGTAATTTACTTATATCCTTATCCCTTTCCCTCCAATTGTTAGGTAGTCTGATCAAGAGAGAGAACTGGAACCCCCCCCCAACCAAAACGCAAAAAAGAACACAAAAAACCAGAAATGTTGAAGTTAAGAACAATCTAACAATAGCCAGGGGGGAGTGGGGAGGGAACAGTGAGGAGAGGGGATTATAGGAACTACTAAAAGGACACATGGACAAAATCAAGGGGGAGGGTAGAGGTGGGGGAGGGAGGTGGGTTCGGCTGGGCTGGGGTGGAGGGATGGGGAGAAAAGGCATAGAACTGGAATTGAATAACAATAAAATTAAAAAAAAAAGAGAGACAGAACTGGAAATGCATGTTTTGTTGAGCATCAATGCTGTAATCTAAATGCATGGTTATCTAGCCAGTGACTTACTTTTGGCCCTTGTACCATCTGTCCTTGTGTAATAAGAATGATGGAATTATTCCTCACTTTTATGTGGAAGAACACCGTATTTTTTGGACTATAAGATTCACTGGACCATAAAACGTACCTAGGTTTTAGAGGAGGAAAATAGGAACCCCCCCCCCCGCTCCACTGCTGCCCCCCCTCCCCACTGAGCCAGGTAAGCTACATTTGGACTATAAGATGCACCCCCATTTTCCTCCCAAATTTGGGAGGGGTGCATCTTATAGTGCAAAAAATACAGTATTTACTACTTGGGGTGTGAGAAGAAAACAGATCACCCATGGGAAGCAACATAGGTTTTGTACTCCTGTTTGGGTAGCTATATAATGTACTTCCCAGTTTCAATAACTCAAGAAGTTATCTTTAGAAAATTTTCTATGCGCAACCTGTTTAAGTTTTATATTTGTAATACTGTTTTTACAATGTACTATTTTTATTACTATGGTCAATATGATATTGAAAATAGACCACCCAAATTATTATGAAAGGAATTAAAACTTGATCACTCATCACAGTTTTAAGTGCTGAGTTGGATATTTTATATAAACCATCTCATTCATTATTTTGAATACATATGGTGTATTCCCTAATTTTGCAAGTTAAGTAGCAGATTCAAAGAGTCAAAATTATTGTCTTGTGTGACATTTCTGAAGGAATTAAAAATTAAATTGAGTTGATATTTTTCATTAAAAATTTTTTGAACACAGTCTCATTAAACGTGAAAGTCAGCAAGACGATACTCATTTAACCCTCTTTTCCAGAATTATTAATTAACTGAAATTTAATATATGGTAATATAATTGTGAAAGATTAAGAACCTTTATGGGTGATGGTTTAATTTGAATTCAATCATTGATTATCCTAAGGTATAAGATCACCAGTTAATTAATTCCGTTTTCTCTTTTCCCCCCAAACTTTTATCTTGAAAGTCAAAGCACTGCAATGGTGCTGATAAAATTTCAAATCTCTTTTTTGGTGCTAAGGCTGCCTATGATTTGCAATGAACGCACATGCAACCTTTATGCAGTAAGGAAGAGAAGAACAACTCACAGAGGTGAGGGACCATGTGTTGTAGGAATGGGCCTGTGAAGAACAAAGCTGTGAATGATTCTGCCTTTGCTTTGCATAATGTTGGTATCATCAGAAAGAACAAGCGTAACAGTGACTAATTTTACCTACTAGTTCACAGTTTCATCACATATCTCTTTGCTATTTTGTGACATCAGTGAATTATACTTCTGCACCTTTTTCTGGGTAATTACAGAGTAAATGCAAGTTAGATTAGGAGAGCTATTATAATCCTGTCAGTAGGTTTGGTTCAAGTCCTTTCATTTAATGCTTTTTCTTGTGAAGCATTTTCAAAGGACTGCATATTTTAAATATTGTTATTCTTCAGTGACCTACTAATGGGGAAAACACCAAAAAATTAGACTATTTGGAGAATAGTAAAATTTTTTTGAGATTAAAAAATAATTATTACAGAAATTTATTGAACAATATACATTGATAGTTTAACATATATTTGTGATGTCTTTTCCTGTTGATGATATAAAATGGTAGAAAGTCATCCATAGTTAGATAACTAAATGTATTTGAAGAACTGACTTCAAAATTGATTGACAATTGTTACTCATACAGTTTTAAAGAAAATCAAACACATTTTAAAGGTATCTCAGACAATAACATGGATGATAAAGTTCCCGAGCTCAACAAGTAACCCACATTTATTAGTATCGTGTATCGCAGCAATTATTGTTATAGGTACTGGGCTGGCAGAGGAACTCAGTCCCTACCTAAGAGGAGTTTAAGATATCCTAAAGACACTAGAGATACAGAAGAAATTAGTGTAAACTAATTTAGGGAGTGATCAGAAAAAGTATGTAATGGATTTCAAGTAAAGCTTCTCACAGCCCTTTCCAAGTTGTAGAATCTTGTTGTCTTGCTCATGCTCTCCTGTTTGGCTTCAGTCTATGCAATCAGCTCTCTGATGTCATCTCTTTACACATTGGGTTAGATTCTCTAAGTTTGCAGAGGAAAACCTCAGAATTTTTGTTTCTTCCTATAAAACTATACTGCGATGAATCCGTTTGTGTAGCTCTCCTTACCTACTGGTACTTTTATTTTCACGAGACAAATTCAAGAGATTGGATTGTTGGAATGAAGGCCATGGGCATTTTGAATTTAGCAGATGTTGCAGGATTACTTTCCAACATTGCTACAACAGTATATGAGAACCTCTTTCATTCTGATTCCTTTCAACCTTGGGTGCTATCTTTTTAAATTAATTCATATTTTCCTGAAATCCGTAAAGACTGAGCATGTTTTCATGTTTGTCAGCTGCTTGGCTTTGCTCCTTTGTGAATTGTCCACTTGTATTTTTCATTCGTGTCTTTCAGGATGTTAAGCTTATTGTAAACATTTTGAAAAATTTCTTTATGCATTAGAGATATTTAAAGTTTTATCTGCATTGCACTTTTTTTCTAAACTGGCATATGTCTGTCCACCTTAATGTAATTTTGTATAAAATTTTTTAAAAACATATGTATTTTATTTCTTGGTTTGAAAAAGTATTTGCAATGTCTAGGTTATAAAAGAGTCTCCTAAATTTTCTTTTAAGATTTTTTTCATTGGTTCTGAATTTGTTCTGTGTCTCAGTGGTTTCCATTTTGTTTGCTTTTATAAATAGCTGTGTACTCTAAAAAACATAACAGTGCCCATCCACGGTGATCACCCTCCCCCACCACCAGATCTTAAAAGGGCAAGTTACTAAGCCAAAAAAAGAAAATCCACTCTCAATCATAGAAACTTCTCAATTTAATGTATTTAAACATTTTTGAGAGACTACTTTGATCAAGTCAATTCAAGGAGACTCTTTAATCACTACTATGTAAGTAAAATACTGAAGAAATTACATAGCATAGAATTATCTCAAATGGGAATGTGTTATTTGATTTAGAGAAAGATAAGAAATAGAGATATAACTCTAAGTTCTCCTTTTCTGTGCTTCCATAGTACTCCCTGAATTTATCTTATCATGCTATGTCAGAATCATTGTTATATACTATGACTTCCCTCATATAAAGAGCTAAGCTATAGTCTTATATCCTTAGTGCCCAGAATAATATCTGAAACACAGTGGGAGGGTAGTAAATACTTGCTGAGTAAATTAATAATTGAGTTAAAATTTATTCAGTGACAACGTTGGTACAAGTAAGAGTGGACCAACTTGTATTTGACTGAGGCTATTGAAGACAAAAATTGCAAACTCTGACCAAATTAAGAACAGCAAGTATTTGAAGGAACTGGAGAATGAAATAGGTAAAAATCAGGAGTCGAGACTTGACAGAGAGTATTTGTTAGAAAAACTAGACAAAAAGTCAGTAATGGTATAAATGTGAGCACACCCTCAACTACCTTATCTCAATTATACTTATTGTACGTGTCATCCCAAAGTTTATAGTACACATATTTATTTAGTGTAAAGAAAACTTTCACCAAAACAGACCATATTTTGGGCTCTAAAAAACATTTGTATATATTTTTAAAAATTGTAATCTTACACATGTGATATATTACCAAAAACAAAATATAAATCAATAATAAGCTATTTGGGACTGTGTTAATATTGGAGATTAAACAATATATGTATAAATGAAATATACATGAAAAAAATAAGAATGGAAATTAGAAAAAAATTTAAACTGAATAATAAAGAAAATGCAATATATTACTATATGTTGGGAGTTACTAAAGAAATACCAGGAAATTTATGACATTTTATTCAGTTTCAAATGAATTATTTATATTTCAAATTTAAGAAGGTAGAAAGAAAAGAACAAATTAAACACAAAATAAGTAGATAAAATAAAATGATAAGAGCAAAAATTAATGAAATCAATGCTAGTGGGACTCTAAAACAGCCCAAAAATATGTGAAACAATTTGACAGTTTCTTATGGACTTAAATGTATGACAAGGTCTGTTTGGAAAATGTCTAGCCATTGTTAATATAGTGAGAACAGTTTGCGCAACATCGATGTAACCTGGCAGCAAGGAGAGTGGACTGGAATATGCATGCATGAACAATGATGACTTCACAGTACTAGTCAGTAGGGGTGGTAGACACAGTTGAATGAGCATGTACATGTACTCTGTGGCCAATAAAATAAAGCTACTGATTAGGTATAATAATATGTGTGAATCTCATAGATTTTGTTTTCAGCAAACATGTTAGACACAAAGTAGTACATAATTTATGACCCTATTTATAAGAGTTTTCATAGCAGGCCAAACTAATTTATGTTACTTAGTAGGAGGGTGTATTGTAGAAAAGGGTGCTAAGGAACATTTTGAGATAATGAATATGTTCTGTATCTTATGATGATATGAAAGTTATATGGAATGTGTAATTGTCAGAACTCACTAAGATGTATATTTAAAATATTTCGTTGTTCTGAATATATGTTTTATACCCCACCCCTCCCAAACAAGACCTATAATAAAGTTTGAACCATAGTTTGCACGTTTGTTTTTTGCAGATGTATAGGTTAATAATACTGAAAGTGTTTTCTATGTATTGTTGGCTTGAGAAAATGAGTAAGTGTTTTGAGAATAATGAAAATTAAGTTTCTCAATGAGGAGGGAATTAAGAAATATAAAGGACAAGAATAGATCCTGTGATTATGGATTGGATTTGCATTTATCAGTATGAACTACAGTTACTATATAAATGCACACATTATTGTACCTTTATCTGTATCTACATCTAAATTTATATATAATATATCTGGATATAAATGGATTGAGCAATGGGTATAGCTATATGTATATAATTAGATCCTATTTCTTAGCCCTGTCTGCCGAGATAACCTAGAAAAAATAACACTACCTGACATCAGATTATATTACAAGGCTGCAGTAATCAAAACAGCATGGCATTGGCATAAGAACAGACACACAGATCAATGGAAAAAATAGAGATCCCAGAAATAAACCCACATCATTATGGTCAATGAATATTTCACATAGGAGGCAAGTACATACAATGAGGTAAAAACAGTCTATTCAATAAATGGTATTGGGAAAATTGGACAGGTATGCAAAAAAAAAAAAAAAAACCTAGATTACCTTCTTATACCATATGCAAGGATAAACTTAAAATGGATCAAATACTTAAATGTAAGACTTGAAACCATAAAAATCCTAGAAGAAAACATAGGCAGTAAAATCTCAGATTTTTCTCATAATAATATATTTTCTGATATATAACCTCAGGCAGGGGAAACAAAAGAAAAAGTAAACAAATGAGACGGCATCAAACTAAAAAGTTTTTGTACAATAAAGGAAACCATCAACAAAGTGAAAAGACAACCCACTGAATGGGAAAACATATTTACCAATGGTATATCTGATAAGGGGTTAATACCAAAAATTTATTTATAAAATCTTATAAAACTCAATACCAAATCACCCAAACAATCCAATTTAAAAATGGGCAAAGGCCCTGATTAAACTTCTCTAGAGAGGACATACAGATGGCCAACAGACATATGAAAAGATGCTCAATGTCACTAGTCATCAGAGAAATTCAAATTAAAACCACAATGAGATATCACCTCACATCTGTCAGAATGGCCATTATCAATACGTGAGCAAACAGCAAGTGCTGGCAAGGGTGTGGAGAAAAGGAAACACTCTTGTACTGTTGGTGGGAATGCTTATTGGTTCAAACATATAGGAAACAGTATGGAGTTTCCTCAAAAAAATTAAAAAATGGAACTGCCTTATGAGCCAGTGATTTTACTTCTGGGAATACATCCAAATAAACCTGAAATACTGATGCAAAGGAATATATGCACCCCTATGTTAACTGCAGTGCTGTTTACAATAGTCAAGATTTGGAAGCAGCCCAGGTGCCTATCAGTAGATAGGTGTAAAAATGCTGGGGTATATTAACACAATGGAATGTTACTGGGCCATGATGAGGAAGGGAATTTTATCTTTTGCAACAGCATGGATGGGATAGAGGATATTATGTGAAATAAGTTGGTCAGTGAAAGACAAAACCATATGATTTCACTTCTAAGTGGAATCTAATGAACAAAACAAACAAATAAACCAACAAAATAGAAACAGACTCATAGAACAGTCTGATGGCTGTCCAAGGGAAGGGTTAAAATAGGTGAACAGATTGTTAAAAAAAAACAACAAAAAACGAAGACAAAAACTCATAGACAGACAACTGTATGGTGACTACCAGAGGGAAAGGTGAGTGGGGGCTGGTAAAAGGAGGTAAAGTAGGGATAAATGATGACTGAAGGAGACTTCACTCTGGGTGTTGAACACACAGTACAATATACAGATAATGTATTATTGAATTGTACACTTGAAACTTGTATAATTTTTTTAACCAATATAAACCCAATACATTCAATGAAAATATTTTAGAGCATATGCACATTTATTTTTTATTTTATTTTATTTATTTTACAAGTTCTGTGAAATCATTTGGTTACAGTATTTTTTTAATTTATTTTTTAAATTTTTACTTATTTTTTTAAAATTTTAAATTTAATTAATTAATTTATTTTTACTCAGTTACAATTGTCTGCATTTTCTCCCCTTCCCTCCAACCCACCCCAGCCAGTCCCACCTCCCTCCCTCACCTCCTCCCTCCCCCTTGATCCCATCCTTGTGTCCCCCATAGTAGCTCCTATAGACCCCTCTCCCCACTATCCCCTCCCCACTCCCCTGTGGCTATTGCTACAATGTTTTTAATTTCAATGTCTCTGGTTATATTTTGTTTGCTTTTTTCTTTTGTTGATTATGTTCCAGTTAAAGGTGAGATCATATGGTATTTGTCCCTCACCACCTGGCTTATTTCACTTAGCATAATGCTCTCCAGTTCCATCCATGCCATTGCAAAGCGTATAAGCTCCTTCTTTCTCTCTGCTGCATATAATTCCATTGTGTAAATGTACCATAGTTTTTTGATCCACTCATTTGCTGATGGGCACTTAGGTTGCTTCCAGTACTTGGCTATTGTAAATTGTGCTGCTATGAACATTGGGGTGCATAGGTTGTTTTGGATGGGCGTTTCAGGGTTCTTAGGGTATAATCCCAGCAGGGGAATTGCTGGGTCAAAAGGCAGTTCCATTTTTAGTTTTCTGAGGAAATTCCATACTGTTTTCCACAGTGGCCGCACCAGTCTGCATTCTCACCGACAGAGCACTAGGGTTCCCTTTTCTCTGCAACCTCTCCAACATTTGTTTGTTGATTGCCATTTTAAAAAATGCCACCCTGGCCAGCTGGATCAGTTGATTGGAGCATCATCCTGTACCCCTAAAAATGTTTCAGGTTTGATTCCCGGTCAGGGCACATGCCTGGGTTTGGAGTTCAATCCTTGATTGTGGCGCATATGGGAAGAAACCACCAATGTTTCTCTCTCACATTGCTGTCTCCTTCTCCTTTTCTTTCTCCCTCTTTCAAATCAATAAGCGTATCCTCAGGTGAGGATTTAAAAAAATAAAAAATAAGTGCTGTTCCCTAATGAAAATTATCAGGAATCTTTGATGAATAGGCTGATTATAGGACTGGAATGAGGAAAGTGCAAACTAAACCTGAAACATTATCTTGCAGAAGAAAGGAAGATGGTAACATATCAAAGAACAGAGAGTCGATCCCAAAGACTTTCACTAACCTACCACGGGAAATTGAGCATCAGATTCATGATGATAACCATGAGAGTGGCAATGGGCATATCAATGATGATAAAAAATAATTAAATGACAAATAAAATGATAGTATTTGTCATGACAATAATAAATAAAATAAGAATATGAGCCCATATTAATATAGCAAACAATGAATAAATGAAAAAAAAGTGAATATGTGAAAGGAAGCTATTTTTTACTATGGAAGCTAACTCACAATGATGACAAAAATGGAATTAAGAATTCAACAAATGCTAAGGTTAGTGGATGAAACTTTGAGAAGGAATAGGATATTTTCATTCTGTCAAAGCTTACTTTACACTCAGATGACTTACTGATTACAAAAGAAAAAATAGTAATGTTACAGAAGAAAAATCATGTGGACAACACCTTAGCCAGACAATCAACATTAATATCATTAATATTAGAGAAAAGCAACCTTAGGTGCCTCCTAATATAGGACACTGTGGTATTTCTTTTTGGAATGTATGACCTGAATCAAAAGTCGAGGAGAAATGAGACAAAAATGAATTTAAAGACATTCTGTAAAGCTGCTGGCCTGTATCTTTTAAAAATACAAAAGTATCAAAAGACAAAAGCCAAGGAATTCTTCTACCTTAAAGATTAAGAAGCTATGCCAACTAAATAATCTGACTACGGTCATTGACAAATTTGTACACAAATTTGGTTTAGAGAATAGTATTTCCTGATTTTTGTGGTTATGTAAGAGAGTGTATGCTTTTGGAAAATATCCATTGAAGTATTTAGGAATAGAAAAGCAGGATACCTCCAAAGCAGGATAGCACTCAAATAGTACAGAAAAAAGTGTGCATGTGAGTGTATGTTGTGTGTGTATGTGTTTAGAAAGAATAATAAAAGAAGAAGTGGGCTGAATTATAGAGTTGTTGCATCTGAGTAAAAGCTATAAGGGACATCCTTGCATTAATCAATGTAATTTCTGTACTTTTGAAATTGTATCAAAAGCAAAAGTTACAAAAATGAGCCTAGGGATAATCAATATAAAATAAGTGTATTCATTTATCTTACAAAGCCAGTAACCAATCACCAGAAGACAATGAGTTTCAAATAATAATTGTTTGCTAAAAAAGTTGAGCATGATATATAGTAGCAAGTAAAGGCAAAGGAAGGATGAGGTAGAAGGTACTTCTTTGAATGGCTATGAAATTCAGTGACAGTGCTATATTAAAGTGCTCTTTTATTTCCCAGGTGTGAATTATCTCTCCCGAATAAAGCCATTTGTTTTTCAATAGGCTTTATATTAATTTTTTTGTTCAAAATGCAACCTCATTCCTAATTAATTTAAATAAAGGAGAATATAAACCTAAAAAGCAGCCTGTAAGGATTGTCTGATGCTAGCAGATGATTTTGATTGAATGTCTGCATTTTAACTGCAGCGTCCTTTGATTTGGATCATAGACTCTCAGGGTTGGACAGGACCTTAAAGGTTATCTTGTTACCCTCCCCATTTGGTGCTTAAATTTCCTGTTCACATTTTTTTTTTGCCAAGAAGAATATGTTAATATTTCTCCAAGTATATTATCTTAAACAATGAAAGTATGTTTAGATTAATGAGAAGAATGCTCTATTTTCATTAGATACAACCTCTTTCCTCCCTGAGGAAGTTAATAAGATCTGCTCCTTTAAAAATACATACACCACTTGTCTAAGAAAAGGAAAATACAACAGTGGGATGATACTTAGGTGAGTCCCTTATAAGACTCATTATAACACAGCATTATGACAATCACAAATTTTTGCTTGGCTACTTTAGCCTAAACAGGCTTTTTATTTATTTTATATTAAACATAAACTTACACATAATTATTCCTTGGTCTAGTTTTTTTTTAAATCAAAAGACAATTATGTTGAATTTTAAATTTAACATCATTCCTTTTTCATAGTATTGTTTTGTTACTGAGCCTTGGGTGCTTGGGTTAGTTGCTCCTGGGATACTTTAAATCTCCAGTCCTTAGTTGCTTGCCAAATTTAGAGTCTAAATTATTTGGAAAATCTTCACCAGAAGTCAAAAATGACTCACCAGAAGTAAAAGTGATAGGGAAGGACTGGGCATCAGTGTTCTGTGGAAGTCTTTCAGAGAATCTGTATTTATATCACCATTCTTTCTGTGCATCTTTGGACTTAAGCATGGCAAATCCAAATTCTCAGTTTTATATTTTAAAATATTAAGAGTGGCTAATGAGTTAAAGATCCATTACTCCTTAAAATCGGTTTCCTGTTCCTTCTCTGAAGACCTGCCTGTTGTGTCATCTTGCTTTTCAGGCTCTAGGTATTTTTGTCAAGTACATGAGTTTATCTTTGGTGTTTCTGGACTTGCAGTTCTCCCCCCTTTTCTTTAGATGTTCTCACTCTCTATTTCAATTTTTTCTGGTGTCTTCCTTTTTCCTAAGAAAGGGACCAAAAATCATTCACCTTTAAGCATAATTAAAAGTTATTTAAAGTGCTGTACACTTTAGGGCATTATACCTTTTAATGAGATCAAAAGTTTAAACTAAAGGTATGTATGCTTTCAGCCATCAGTTCGTAGAATGGGGTAAATACCTCTGATATCATTAATTACCTCATTTCTTTTGAACTTGTAGAATATTATTTACTTTTCTTTTGCAAAAACAAATTACCGGAAAATTGGACTTCCAGCCAAGATGGAGGCATAGGTAGATATACTTTGCTTCCTCGCACAACCAAAAGAAGGACAACAAATTTAAAAACAAAAAACAACCAGGACTGCCAGAAAATTGAGCTGTATGGAAGTCCGACAACCAAAGAGTTAAAGAAAAAACATTCATCCAGACCAGTAGGAGGGGCAGAGATGGGCAGCTGGGGTGTAGAGGACTCACTGCAGGGCAGCTACTGGAGGACCAGGACGTGCAATGCAGCTGCTCGCTGACCGGGTGAGGAGGCAGCTGGCAGACCAGGCAGTCCCACATTTGTGTACAGATAAACAGGGAGAAACAGCTGGGGAGCCAGATAGACCAAGCAACCCAGGGGTCCAGCACGGGATAAAGAAAGCCTCAAAACCTCCAAGTGAAAAAGTCTGTGGGTGTTGTGGTGGTGAGAGAAACTCCCAGCCTCACAGAAGAGTTCATTGGAGAGACCCACAGGGTCTTAGAACATACACAAAACCACCCACCCAGGAATCAGCACCAGAAGGGCACAATTTGCTTATGGGTAACCAAGGAAGTGACTGAAAGATGGCCGAGAGCAGAGCAAGCAGCATTGTTCCCTCTCAGACAACTCCCCCACATATAGCACCACAAAGCAGAGATGTGGGTTGCCCTGCCCTGGTGAATACCTAAGGATCCACCCCTTACTACATAACAGGCATGATGAGATAGAAAAATGTGGCCCAAATAAAAGAACAGCTCGAAGCTCCAGAAACAATGCAACTAAGCTATGAAGAGAGAGCCAACCTATCACATGCACAGTTCAAAACACTGGTAATCAGGATGCTCACAGAAATGGTTGAGTATGGTCGCAAAATAGAAGAAAACAATGAAGGCTATGAAAAGTGAATTAAAGGAAAATGCAAAGGGAACCATCAGTGACGGGAAGGAAACAAGTACTCAGACCAGTGGTTTGGACCAGAAGGAAGAAATAAACATTCAACCAGAACAGAATGAAGAAAGAAGAATTCAAAAAAAAAAAAAAAAATGAGGAGAGTCTTAGGAACCTCTGGGACAACTTTAAACATTCCAATATCTAAATCATAGGGGTGCCAGAAGGAGAAGGGGAAGAGCAAGAAATTGAAAACTTATTTGAATAAATAATGAAGGAGAACTTCCCTAATCTGGCAAAGGAAATAGACTTGCAGGAAGTCCAGGAAGTTCAGAGAGTTTCATAGAAGTTGGACCCAAGGAAGCACACACCAAGGCACATCATAAATACATTACCCAAGATTAAAGATAAGGAGAGAATCTTAAAAAGCAGCAAAAGAAAAGGAAACAGTTACCTACAAAGGAATTCCCATAAGACTGTCAGCTGATTTCTCCAAAGAGACCTTACAGGCAAGGGGCTGAAAAGAAGTATTCCAAGTCATGAAAGCCAAGGACCTACATCCAAGATTACTCTATCCAGCAAAGCTATCATTTAGAATGGAAGGGCAGATCAAGTGCTTCCCAGATAAGGTCAAGTTAAAGGAGTTCATCATCACTAAGCTCTTATTATATGAAATGTTAAAGGAACTTATCTAAGAAAAAGAAGACGATCAAAAACTATGAACAGTAAAATGACAACAAACTCACAACTATCAACAACTGAACCTAAAAAACCAAAAATGAACTAAGCAAACAACTAGAACAGGAACAAAATTACAGAAATGGAGATCATATGGAGGGTTATCAGTGGGGAGAGGTAGGGGAATAGGGGAAAAGGTACAGGGAATAAGAAGCATAAATGTTAGGTACAAAATAGACAGGGGGAGGTTAAGAATAGTATAGGAAATAGTATGGTACAAAACAAAGCACTTATATGTATGACCCATGGGCATGAACTAAGGGGGTGGAATGGGGATGTGATGGGGGTGCAGGACAGAGGGGAATAAATGGGGGAAATAGGACAACTGTAATAGCATAATTAATAAAATATATTTAAAAAATGAGGAAGTCAAATAAGTAGTTACAAAATAGCTGTGGGGATGTAAAGTACAGTATAGGACATGGAGTAGCCAAAGAACTTGTATACAGGACCCATGGACATGAATAATGGTGGAGGAATTGCCAGAGGGAGTTGGGGGCTGCTGGGTGGTGGGGAGCAAAGGGGGAAAATCAGAACAACAGTAATAGCATACAATAAAATATAATAAAAAATTCACCCCCTCCAAATACCAGAAAATTTGCATAATCATGTTAATTAATAATTCATTTAAGTAGTTGGTACTTGGAGGTTTCTTAGTTTTTTGTCAGATATCCCTTTAAAAATATCTTTTAATTTTTAATCACAGAATGCATGAAAATACTTTTTTGAAAGTTCCAAACATTTTGGAAATAGATGGAATAAAAATTTAAATTTTATTCAAATCTCCCTACTCCTCTCTCCTGTGGATAATTTGATATTCAAATTTGAGTACATTTTCAATGTATTTACTTGCATAAATTCTTTTACATATGGAATTCTTTTTAAAATATGAATTGGAATATACTATCCATATTGCTCTGCAACTTGCCTTTTCATATAAAAATATGTCTTGGAGATCTGTCCATGTTATTAAAGTTGCAGAATGTTCCATGTTAAGGATGTACATAAATCTTTTAAACAACTTTTCTGAGGCAGGTGCTAAAATCCAACAACCAAAGAAAAGACCACCTGAAATATACTTGTCACATTTATATGTGTATTTATAATTTATGTATTTACTGAGCTTGCTGTAGCTTGGGAGAATGCACCTCAGAGCATTTGTAATTAATACATTTTCTAGATGTTTATTTTTGAAAAATTAGAGGAAGTAGCTATTTTCTCAATTTTTGAAAGCCCACTGTTTTTAGTTCAATTACATTTTTGTATCTTTTCAAATGATTATACATTGCCCTGTTTTTAGAACAGAATACATGTAAATTCATACACAAATGCACACATATAAATAACCTCATTATTTATTAATTCTTTTTTGTATACTTGATTACTATGTTTCTTTTTATTTTTTTCCTCCTATAAGTGATCTGCTTATTTACTTTATTAAATCCAGTAACATTGCCAGGACATGTCATGATGCGATAGTTGTTGGGCATATGTATTTCCAACAGAGATTGTTCTCTTTGATGTGCACATTAAATTTTTCCTTTAATTAGACAGCATTTTTTTCTCTATAGCTTTGAAAATATTTTCTGTTCCAATATTTTTTATTCTAACTTGTAGTTCAGATTATTTGTGAATCTTTTTATGCTTCTGTGAGTGTGTATGCTTTTTAACTTATCTGACCTGATTGTAAATAGTGAAAGTTCCTTTCATTTAATATGCATATTGATAGTTTATTTTAAAAGTTTTGTTGTGCTTTGTAAAACTGCTCTTAAAATAATAAATGATGGCATTGATAATACTAATTTTAATATGATTAGTCTTATTTCTCTTGGGTTATATTATTTCCCTTATAGATGGCTGTAGATAACTTTTATCCGATCCTACTTACTTTCCCTTCACTTTAAAATCATAAATTGGTGTTGCTTGTTTTATTTTTATTTGTTTTTGTCCTTTAATCAACTATGTCAAAAATTTTATTAATACAACCTTCCATACGTTCTGGGTTCACTATATGGATTATGGTATACTATTCTTAAAATACACTTAATTTAATTTATTAATTCTTTTTTGGTTTATAAATGTGATGAGTCTATTGTTTTCTTTTTAGGTGGCATATTTAATGAGTTGGAATCAGACTTATGTTAGCCTCTTATGATGAACTTGGAACCTTTCCTTTTTTTTTTTCTGTTCTGTTCAGAAAGTATTCCTTCACATAGGAATTAGCTGTTCATTTTAATTTCAGTAAAATAGAGGTAAGGCCCTTTTATTCTCTTAAATTGTTATACAACCGCTCAGGTTTTTAACCCTTTCGAAAGTTGAATGTTAGTGATTTTTACCTCTTCCTCTTTGAAGTCCAGAACTTTTTAGCAGTGTGAGGCTCAGTAGTGATAATCCGAGGTCAGCCATTTCTGAGATACGATGTGATGTTCTCGTCTACATATTCAGGTTATCTTTGATTTCTGAAAATGGCATCCGGAAACAAACTTTTTTCTTTTCTTCTCTCTTTTCTGTTTTCTTTCCTTTTTTAAAAATTTAATTTTACCATGGTTAAGAATACTTAATAGGAGCTTAACTCTCAATTAATTTTTAATGTACAATACATTATTGTTGACTTCAGAGGCAGTGTCCTATAGCAGCCCCTGCTTAATTCAAACTTTAGGCCCCTTGATTGGTATCTCCCCAGTCACCCTACCTCCAGCCCCTGGCAACCATCACTCCACTCTCAGATTTTATTAACGTGAATATTTCAGATATCACATGCAAGTGGAACCATGTAATATCAGTCTAAGTACTGGCTTTTTTCACTTAGTGTAATGACCTTGAGTTTCATCCATGTTGTCTCATAATGCAGAATTTTCTTTCTAAAGGCTGAATAATATTCCATTGTAAGTATACATACATTTTCATTATCCATTCTTCTATGGATGGGCATTTAATTTGTTTTCGCCTCTTGGCTATTGGGAATAGTTCTATAATGATCGTGGGAGGGCTAGCAGAGTATTTCTTTGAGATTCACATTTCATAACTTTTGGAAAAATACCATAGTGAAATTACTGGATCTTATGGTAGTTCTGCTTTTATTTTTTTGAGAAACCACTGTACTCTTTTCTCCAGCAGCTAAACTACTTCGTGTTTCTACCTACAGTGTGCAAGGGTTCCCATTTCTCCACATCCTCACCAACATGTGTTGTCTTTTTTTTTTGATAATAGCCACCCTAACAGGTATGAAGTGATATCTCATTGTGGTGTGACTTTCTCTGATAATTAGTCATACTGAACATTTTAAATTATCATTGGCCACTTACATGTCTCATTTGGAAATAATGTCTATTGAAATATTTTGTCCATTTTAAAATTGAGTAATTATTATTATTATTTTCCTTTTTTGATTTTGAATTGTGGGAGTTCTTGAAATATTTTGGATGTTAACCCCTTATCAGATATATGGTTTGTGAATATTTTCTCTCACTTCATAGACTGATTCAATTGTATATATATGGCCTTTATAATGTTGATGTATATTTCCTCTATACCTAAACATTTAGAATTGTTATTATTAATAGATATTGAATTTTGTCAAATGCTTTTTCTGCATCCATTAACATGATGACATAATTTTTACCTTTTATTCTTTTAATATTACCACATTAATTGATTTTCATATGTTGAATCATCCTTGCACCCCAGGAATAAATCCCACTTGATCAAGATCTATGATCCTTTTAATGTGTTCTTGGATTTGATTTGTCAGTATGTGGTTGAGGGTTTTTATATCTATATTCATCAAAGGTATTGGCTTGTAGTTTTCTTTTCTTCTTATGCCTTTCTCTGGTTTTTGGAATGAGGGCTGTGCTAAACTCATAAAATACATTTGAAAGTATTCCCTCTTTAATATTTCGAAGATTTTGAGAAGGATTAGCATTAATTTTTATTTATATATTTGATAGATTTTACCAGTGAAGCCAGTTGCCCCTGGTCTTATCACTGTTGGGTTTTTTTTGATTACTTATTCAATTTCTCTATTAGTTATAGGTCTGCTAATACTTTCTATTTCTCCATGATTTGGTGTTGGTAGGTTGTACATTTGTAGGAATTTATCTGTTTCTTCTAGGTTATTCAGTTTGTTGGTGAATAATTATTTATAGTAGTCACTTATGGTCCTTTTGTATTTCTATGGCAGCAGTTTTAAGTTACCGCTTTCATTTCTGATAAATAAATTTATCAGAGTATCAAATAAATTTATTCATCTTCTCTATTTTTTTCCTTAGTTTTGTTACCTAAGATTTTGGCAATTTTGTTTATATTTTTAAAATCCCAATTCTTAGGGATTGTATTGAATTTTCTACTATTTTTCTATTTTCTGTTTTATTTATTTTTGTTTTAATCTTTGTTTTCTTTCTTTTTTGGGCTTACTTTGTTATTCTTATATTAGCTCCTGAAATGTGAAGTTTGGTTATTTGAAATCAGATTTTTAAATAGACATTTACTTTAATAAGCTTTCTTCTTAGTACTGCTTTTGCTGCATAGTGTACATTTTGGTAAGTTGTATTTATATTTGTATTTGTCTTATTTTCTAATTTTCTTTACTATCTCTTCTTTGATTCAATGGTTGTTCAAAAGCGTGTTGTTTAAATTTTTACATATTTGTTAATTTTCCAGTTTTCTTTCTGATGTTGATTTCTAGATTCACTGAATTTTGTTCAGTAAAGATACTGATATAAATTTCAATTTTTTAAAATTTGTTGAGGTTTGTTTTGTGACCTAACATGTGATCTGTCTTGGAGAAAGTTCCATGAACACTTAAGAATGTGTTCTATTGCTATGGCTGGAATGTTTGTATGTATGTAAGGATCCAAATAATCTACAGTGTTGTTCAAGTTCTCTGTTTCTTTATTGATAAAATTTATAAATATTCTAGTCACTGTTAAAAGTGGAGTATGGAAGTCTCCTGGTCCTATTGTATTGGTATCTACTTATCTCTTCATCTCTGTCGATGCTTACATTACCTCTTGTAATTTAGTTACTTTGGCGTTGGATGCATTTGTATTTACAATGGTTGTATCTTCTTGCTGTGTCTTACCCTTTCACCATTGTATTATGCCCTTCATCATCTCAATGCAATTTGACTTAAAGTCTGTTTTGTCTGATGTAAGTATGACTATCCCTTTTCCCTTTCAGATACAATTTGTATGAAATTCTCTTTTGGTTACCATTTGCATGTAATATCTTTTTCTATCCCTTTACTTTCAGGGCATTTGTCTTTAACTCTAAAGTAAATTTTTTGTGGACAGCATATTGTTGGATGCTATTTTTATTAAATTTATTAATCTACTCCATATCTTTTAATTGGGGAGTTAAATCAATTTAAACAAAAAGGAATTATTGATAGGTAGGGACTTACTATTGCCATTGTGTTGGTTTATTTTTATGATTCCCATAGTTGTTTGGTTCATCTTTTCCTGTCTTGCTGCCTTCTTTCCTGTTTTGTTTGTTTTAAAACAATAGTACACTTTATTATTTTCTGCTTTTGTGTAACTTCTGTAGATATTTTATGTGAGTGTGTGGCTACCTTAGGCTTACATAAAATATCTTATAGTTCAAACAGTCTATTTTGAACTGATAACATCTAAGTTCAAATGCCTACAACAATTCTACACTTTAACTTCCCCCCCTTATGTTATTATTGTCAGAATTTCCATCTGTTCATGTTGTATGTGTTTTAATATATATTTCAGTTGTAGTTATTTATAATGCTTTTGTTGTTTAACTTTTATACTCTAATTAAAAGTTTTAAGCTGGAGGAGGGTGTTGGGGGATAAATGGTGATAGATAGATACTTAACTTGGGGTGGTGAACACACAGTACGGTGCACAGATGATGTGTTGTAGAATTATGCACCTGAAACCTGAATAATTTTTTAACCAGTGTTACCCCAATAAATTCAATAGAAATGAAAAGATGTGATTTACCCACCACCATTAGAGTAATACTGGATTCTTTCTTTGTTTGTATATTTACCTTTACCTACAGTTTGGTCTAGTCTTGATGAACACCCTCAGCTTTTGTTTTTCTGGGAAAGTCTTTCTTTTTGAAGAACAGTTTGCCAGATATATAATATCCTTAGCTTGTGTTTTTTTCTTTCAACACTATGCATATATCATATCACTCTCTTTATGCCTTCCAAGTTTCTAGTAAATATGCTAATTATTTTATGAGGGCCTCCCTTGTGTGTGAAAAGTTGTTCTTTTCTTTCTGGTTTCAACATTCTCTCTTTGACCTTTTACAATGATTATAATGTGTCTTGGTTTGGATTTCTTTCAATTCATCAAAATTTAAGACCTTTAAGCTTCTTGGATTCGGTTGTTCATTTCCTTCCCAGATTTGGAAATTTTTTAGCTCTTATTTCTTTGAAAAGCCTTTTTAGTCCTTTCTTTTTCTCTTTTCCTTCTGAGACTCCCATAATGCATCTATTTGTCTGTTTTTGTACATAAGTTTCTTAAACATTCTTTACTCTTTTTATTCTCTCAAATTTTACTCCTTTGAAGTATTTCCACTTGCAATTTCAACCTGCAATTAAGTTTTCCAGTTCTTTCTTCTGCCTAATTTAGTCTGCTGTTGAACCTCTGTAGTAAATTTCTCAATTTAGTTATTATGTTCTTCAGTTCTATGACTTTTGTTTGGTTCTTTTTAATATCTTTATCTCTGTTGAAATTCTCATTTTGTTCATGCATTAATTACTCTCTTCATTTCAGTGAGCATCTGTATGCCAGGTATTCTGAATTCTTTATCAGGTAAATCATATAACTTAATCATTTCATTAAGATCAGTTTTCAGCAGTTCACCTTGTTTCTTTGTTTGGAGCATCTTTGACTGATTCTTTGTGTTTCTTGACTCTCTGTGTTGGCATTTGCACATTAGAATTAGCAGGCTCCTCTGCCAATTTTATAGACTGGCCTTCTGAGACATCTACCGCTAATAAGCTGAACCAAAGAATCTGAGGGCTTCTACTAACCCTTTTTCTTCACAGGGAGAAGTGAACAGTTGTGGTTTTTTCTCATTCTGTGCAGAACAGAGTTGGGGTGGAAGCTATGGCATCCCACAGTCAAGCTGCTATCTCCATTCTCCTCCAGGTAGCTATTCTTTGCTGGAACTGTCAGAGCTCTAAGACAAATGCTAGTTCTTCGGGCAACCTCATAGAAGTTGGGGTATTGGATGCATGGACCAATACTGTCTCTCCTTGGGAGGGAAACTGAGGGGTGGGATTTTTGTCCATTGCCCTATGGTGAGCAGTGGGGACCCACTGTCTCCATTCTCCCTCAAGTGATGACATTCATTGTACCTTTTCCATCAGAGATCCAAGACCAACAAGACAAAAGCCAGTCCTCTGGAGAGAACCTTCAGAAAAGTTGGCCACTGGTTGTACAAATCAACCCCTTCCCTCCCTGGGAGAAGCTGGAAGCTGAGAGCCTTCCAGATGACATGGTGCTGTGCCAGGGGTAGAGATTCTGGTGAGAGGGTGTCCCAAATATCCCTAACAGCTTCAGTGAATCTGGTTTCACATATACCTGGTGTGTAGGAACCTTTCTGTTTCTGGACGTCTCAAAGAGAATTTGTCTGTAAGTTGTTGCTGAATTGGTGTGTTTGTGTTAGGTCTTTAGGCTCCACTGTGTTGCTTCAGCTGTGTCTTTCTCTTCTGTTCCTCTTCTTGTGAGATCTTCATTTCTATGATAGTTTATTTTTACTTCTAAATTATTTCCTGATCTCTAGCAACTCATATTTTCACTGTTTGGTTGATTTCTGTTGACTTACTGTATCTCCTCTATGTGTTTTTTAACCTGTTTTGACATATTTTAGAAGTGATTTGTTAATTAAAATATTAATGTCATGCTGTTTGATCATAATTTTTATTTCTTTCTATAAAAGCATATTTTTTCTTTCTTTGTTTATCTGAAATATTTTTTCTTGTGCCACTCGTAGTTTTCTCTCATGTTTACTTTGAAACTTTACACATATTTTATTGAAGTAAATTATTGGACCAGCATTTGCAGGAAGATCATATGGGAGACAGGGTAAACCATGTTTCACACTACCAGGTATTTATTCTGGCTCATAATGAGTTTTCTTATAGCAGTGTTAGGGTGTGTTGGTTCTTTTGGCATTTATTTTTAGCTGGCCTACAGAGATCTGAAGCTGTAGGGCTGCCAACGGTGCATATCTTCCTTTGCTCTGCCTTGATGGCAGACTGCTTCCTGCTAATAGTCTTGCCACTGCAACACCTCATTCAAGACGACCTCTCTGGCATCAACTGATTGCCAGTTTAGGACCAGAAAGCCTCCTGCCGCCAGCTTGTTCCTATTTTGTAAATAACAGATTCCTGGGTTTCTCCCAATAGTATATGCCACATACCTTTGAAAACCATTTTGCTGGCTTTGTTATAAGATCTGCAACCTCAATATCATCTCTCAGCATGCTGGTGCACTCATCTTTGACCTTTGCTATGTTTAGGATTATAGATATCTTTTGGCTTCGCAAAGATTAAAGTTTATATTTTTGTTATATTTTACTTCACATGTAATATCCAAGGACAGAAAGGGGAAATTCAATCTTTGCTTTGTTATCTAAAAATAGAAAATTGAAAAAGTATCTAAAATCTGTATTTATATGTACAATTTTATGGATATAATTTATATAGTAATCCTCTAAACACTAGACATGTAGATTATGTACAATTATTTCCTCTTCTAAGTCACATTCTGAAAAATTACCTTCTCATTAAATTTCTATAAATTGACCTATAAAACTAAAGCCCATGAATACTTGAGAACCACTATAGATTGACAAATCGTGAAAAATATGCATCAACCTCTGCTTCAACCAAAAGCATATAAAAGGCCACCCTGCCTCGTGTGGCTCAGTGAATTGGGCATTGTTCTGAAAACCAAAAGGCCACTGGTTCAATTCCCAGTCAGGGCACATGCTTGGGCTGTAGGCCAGGTCCCCGGTTGGGGGTGTACAACAGGCACCTGATTGATGTTTTTCTTGTACATTGATGTTCCTCTCCCTTTCTTCCTCCCTCCTTTTCTCTCTCTCTAAAAATAAAAAAAATTCTTAAAAAATCATATATAAAGTCTATAATCTCCATTTCCTCATACACTGGGTATTATTATATATTTAAATATTTAATAATTTCCAATCAAATGTTACCTTGGATTTAGATTTGAATTTCTTATTTGCAAAAAAAGATAAAGACATTTTTCACATTTTAGTAGACCACTTGTATTTTTTAATGAGTTTTCAAATCTTTTCTCTTTTTTATCTTTTCACGTTTTCCTATATTTAAGACTTTTTCTATTAAGAATAAGACTGTACATAAAGAAGCCCAAAGATTCCACCAAGAAACTACTAGAACTGATAAATGAATTCAGCAAACCAGCAGGATACAAAATTAATATTCAGATATCAGTTGCATTTTTACATGAAAATAATAAACTAATGGAAGGGAAATTAAGAAAACTATCCCATAAACAATTGCTTCAAAAAGAATAAAATACCTGGCAATAAATCTAACTAATAATTTTAACTTATAATCTAACTTGCAATTTTCTGTACTCAGAAAATTATACGACACTGAGGAAAGAAACTGAAGAAGATACAAATAAGTGGAAGCACTTACCATGTTCATTATTAAAATGCCCATCCTGCCAAAAGCAATCTATAGATTCAACTAAATTCCTATGAAGATTCCAATAACGTATTTAACAGAACTAAAACAAATATTTCAAAAATTTATATAGAACCACTAAAGGTCCCTCATAGTAACGGCGATACTGAGAAAGAAGAACAAAGATGGAGGAATCATGCTACCTAATATCAAACTGTACTATAAGGCTGTAGTGAGGAAGACAGCATGGTACTGGCATATAAACAGACACATAGATCAATGGAACAGGATAGAGAGCTCAGAAATAAACCCACACCTTTATAGTCTATTAATATTCAACAGAGGAAGCAATCACATACAATAGGCTAAATATAGTTTATTCAATAAATGGTGTTGGGAAAGTTGCTCAGATATATGCAGAAAAATGAAACTAGACCACCTTTTTGTACCACACACAGGGACATTCCAAATGAATTAAAGACTTAAATATTAGACCTGAAACCATAAAAATCCTAAGAGAAAGCTTAGGCAGTAAAATCTTGGACATTGCTTGCAGCAAAATTTTATTAGACATATTTCCCCAAGCAAGGGAAACAAAAGAAAAAAAATAAACAAATGGACTACATTAAACTGAAAAGTTTTTGCACAGCAAAGGAAACTGGCAACAAATAAAAAGACAATCCATGGAATGGGAGAACACATTCACTGATGCATTTGATAAGGGGTTATATAAAAAATTAGTAAAGAACTTACAAAACTCAATAGTAAAATAACAAACAATCCAATTAAAAAATGGGCAAAAGAATTGAATAGACACTTCTCCAAAGAGGACATATAGATGGTCAATATATATATATATGTAAAAAATGCTCAACATCACTAATCATCAGAGAAATGAAAAATAAATCTGCTATGAGATATCACTTCACACCCATTAAAGTGGCTAGTATCAATAAATCAACAAAAATGGGTACTGGCTAGGATGCGCAGAAAAAGAAACCTGTTTTCACTGTTGATGGGAATGAAGACTGGTACAACCACTGTGGCAAGCAGTATGGAGATACCTCAAAAAAATTGAAAGTGGATCTGCCTTTTGACCCAACAATCCCACTTCTGGGAATATATCTGAAGCAATCCAAAACACTCATTTGAAAAAACCTAAGCACCCTTATGTTCATTGCAGCCTTATTTACAATCATCAAGGTATGAAAGCAGCCCAAGGGCCATCAGTAGATGAGTGGATAAAACAACTATCGGACATGTACCCAATGGAATACTACTCAGCCATGAAAAAGAAGAAAATTTCACCCTTTGTGACAGACAGCATGTATAGTCCTGGAGAACATTATGCTAAGTGTAGTAAGCCAGTCAGAGAAAGACAAGTATGATATGATTTCACTCATGGATGGAATCTAATGAACAAACTGAACTAACAAGCAAAATAGAGACAGACGCATAGATAGAGGGCAGTTATGGGGGAGAGGTTAAGGGTGGAGGGATTTAGCAAACCAGAAAAAGGACTCATGGACATGGAAACAGTATGGTGACTGCGGGAGAGAGGGGTGGTATATGGGGTAAAAATGGTAATGGAAAAATGCAGTAAGAAAGCATAAAACATTTTAATGCTTTGCAGTCTATATTGTAAGTACATATTCACAGGAGTTATCATTTGCATCTTAATTTTATTTATATTTATTTGTATTTTAAAACAGGGGCCTATTGATCTTTTACTTCTAGATTTTTATACTGATTTTATGATAAGATCAGTCATCACTGACTAAAATTGAATAGGCTCATATACCTACGATATTTCCATGAAATTTACAGTGTTTTTAAAAGTTACTTTATTTTTTAATCCATTAAATGTATACATTATTCATCTTTATGCATTTGTAATATTTATTTAACCTCCTAACAATTATGAGATATACTCATAACTTAGAAAATTCTTCTACTTTAATGGTTATCTGTTGTATATCTTGCCAATTGTAGTTGTGCTTCATTATTTCACTTGATTCTAAACAAAAAACATGAACATATAAAAATATCAAAAGCAGCCCTCACTGGTGTGGCTCAGTTGATTGAGTGCTGGACTGTGAAACAAAGAATCGCTCATTCGATTCCCAGTCAAGACACATGCCTGGGTTGCAGGCCAGATCCCTAGTAGGGGGCATGCGAGAGGCAACCACACATTGATGTTTCTCTCCCTCTCTTTCCCTTCCTTCCCCTCTCTCTAAAAGTAAATAAATAAAATAAAATCTTTAAAAAATATCAAAGCAAATCATTAAAATTTTCAAGTAAAACAGTTTTTCCCAAAATACTAGTTTCAGCATCTATTTTTTTGATATTGATTTTAAAAAACAGATTTATCCTACATGTACTTGACATATAAGTTGAAAAACAAAGAATCCAAATATTTTTTCAACCTTATTGGCCCCATGCTGGTTTTCCATAATGCATTTCACTTCCTTCTTCATTGTCTATTCTGCTCCAGCAGTTTTAACAGATACATGTGGATCATCAAGCTCACTGCCTTCCCATTGTCATTAATAGTGCTTCTAGATAAGATGTTATTGCTAAAGCTGTTCTATAAACTGGTGCAATGTCCTGTACATTCTGTATAACACAGTCCGAGCTTTAAAATATTCAACCAGCAAAAGTGATTTCAAAAGACATTACATTCCACCTTTGGGCAATGAAGAGGAGGAGATTCACAGTTAAAAATCAGACTTGCAAAACTAAAGCACAATAGGGCACTGAGCAGATAGCATGAAGGTGGCACCCCATCAGCTTTAGGTACTGGAGGCTCTGAGTCCTGACTTTAAACTTGTGTTGACATTGCTCAGAACCTGCATTTTTATTTCATGAGTCTTCTGAATCTTATTTCTCATTTTACACCATTTAAATTAATAGGAAACCTTGCTGTGCTATGCCCGGAGCCTCTTGTATATCTATGTTCAATGGAGCTAACTAAACCTGTGATTCTTTTAATTTATTTTTAATTTATAATGCTTGAGGACATTTCTGTTTACCACTCTCTTTTCAAGCTTTTTAAGGCCTTTATGAAAATCTCCCTGAAGAATCGTCCTTTGAATAAGATAATGACTCTTGCCCAATCACAGGATTTCCTGGAGGTTCTGAGTTTTCCCATAGATGTTTAGCTTAGATGTAATTTTTTTCACATTTGAATTTGTTGTGACCTGACTTCTATCCACTTCCCTGCAGTGCGATTCCTTGACTAGTCCACTGAGCCAGCTTTATTATTATTTCAACACACTTTTGGCTTATGTATTGATCATTCAATGTTTTGATTACTTGAACTTGTCTTGCTCTTTCCTATGAGTCTTACGTGTGACTAACTTGAGCTTTTTTCAACAATCTGCTTTCTTTCTTTCATCAAACCCTGCCTATTGCCTGGGTCCACTTTTTCTTCTCTTGCCTAAGAAATTCTAGTCATAAACCTTGGACCTTCTGACTTAACCATGGTTCTAGTGGCTTGTCTGAACTCAGCATTTTAGGTCATTTTGCATGCCTAATACTTTAAACCATGGTTCCAAATCTGAGAACATCAGACTACTAAGTTCCTCAAGGGTAGTAATGAGTCCTTTGGCATTTCAAAATATTTAAGTCTGATGGACATTTCAATTCATACATTTCAATTCAGTAATGCTGATCTAAAGTTCTAACAACTTTCTCTTTTTAAAAAAAAGGCAAAAATTATTACTTAATATAATGTAGTATAGAAAGAAATTCAGAAAATGAATATCATATGGTGAGTGGAGAAGAGATATATAAAAAAGATTCCTTACTATATTTAAAAGACGTCTGTATTGACTACACTCCAGAATCAATAGTGGCACTTACTAGTTTAATTCCATAATTCAGACTTAAATCGAATGTTCGACTTAAGGCTTCAGGGTTTTTTTTTCTTTCTATCTTTCTAGAAATTTAGTTTTAAGGCTCATTACCTTTAAAGGAAAGTTTCATATCTTTTCAGAAAATCCATGTTTTCCCCTTTGACAGTTGCTTACTTATTAATGGTCTTATAGTTACAAGTATGTATGAGATCTGTCCAGAAGTATCCAGCCATGTAATATGAAAAATAGAGACATTTACTGAAGAAGATACAAGATACAAGAAACATTGTACCTAGGACAATGACACCTCAGTCTCCTTCAAAAGTAGGCATCTTGGGACCTCACAGTTTTCCCAATTGCTGTCAGCTGCCCCATAGTATTTTCCTGCATCTCACTGATGGTCTGAAATCTCTTCCCTTTCAAAGATGATCTTAGTTTTGGGAAAAGCCAGAAGGTGCAGGATGCCTAATATGGCCTCTAGGGAGGCTGAGTCACCTAGGTAATTTGATGTTTTGCCTAAAAACTCTACATGAGATGTGATGCATGGTGGGCACATTGTTGTGATGAAGCTGCCAATTAATCACCAGTAGCCCATACCTGCAGCCTTCTGAATCATCCAAATAGTTTCTGTGAAGGATGTCTAAGCTTAAAGCAAAATTTGATGCAGATTCATTATTTTACTTGCTCACTCATTTTGAATGTGATGTAATGTAATACTCATTTTGTATGTACTGTGTACCCACACGGTACATACTCTTGCTCAATGGAGTCTAATGACCCCACTGACTAGTAAAGTGAAGTCATCATTGTTCATACATGCACATTCCAGTCCACTCTCCTTGGCTGCCAGGTTACACAGACGTCATGCAAACAGTTCTCATTATATTAACAATGGCTGGACTTTTTTCTGGACAGACCTTGTATGTTTAAGACTCAGGACCAGGGGGATCATGAGAAATTACAGAACTCAGAATGTCTTTTTTCCAGACCCTGGTTGGCTGTGGAAGGTCAGACGCAATGAGTTGTCCTGCAAGTCATAACATGTTTTGATGTTATTTATAGTTTTGGTTATATTTGTCTGTCTTGCATTTTTTGTTTTGCAAAATACTTTTTATCAGTGTAATGTGGCCCCCTTTAGAAGCTTGACCTTTTGTTATCTGAAAGCCATCACTGAAATTTAAATTTATATTTCTCTTTTATAAACATCTGCAAGGCTGCATTCACCTTGTAATACTTAACTATAGATTCCTGTCTGTTCTCTGGGTTAAAGGTCTATGTTGAGGAGACATAAAATACTCAGATATTTATTTAGATATGGGACTAGTTATTGACTCTGAAAGTTAAGATATTGATAGTGGAAAAGGCTTTGACACCTACATTTTGTGTAAAGTAGATGTAAACAGAGGGATTATAAACAGCAGTGACCTAATATGACCTCTTACAGGCCTTTGTTCCTCCCTCAGGAGAAGTCCAGCATAGTTGCTGTTTCCCTGAAGACCGAGATTTTTCTTGCCATAGATTCTCCATCGTGACTCTCACGGCAGTCATCTTAAGATTTCACCAACGACTCAAATATTGAAGTGCATTTGGGGCAAGAGAAAAGTAGATATTAGAAAAATGTTGTTGAGTAGACACAGGAGGAAAAGCATTAGCTCATTTAAGTCATCTTTATTGTTGCTTGAGATCAAGAACTGTGTGTGAGTGTGTGTGCTTGTGTTATGTTGTGGTTTTTGTATGTATAATAGTGGCCAATGTGACTGAGATTGCAAGATAAGTGCATTTATAATCAACCAATAGATACATAGTCTGAGAGCTACAAAATGCTTCTGGCACATTAAGTTAGACAAAAGCACAAAGTTCAAATCTGGGTAAATACAAAATTCCCAGAACTAACCATTATGACACTCAGAAATGATTCATGCTGGGAAGACACTTGGACCGTTTTCACCAAATCCTGACAAAGCAGACCACGGTGCTATTGATTATAAAGTAGATCTTGCCAAAGTGAAGGAACTGGCCCAAACTCCGCAAATGACCATTTTTAAGATGATGCATATTTTTGGGAATTCTACAAACTAAGGAATTAAACTATGTACCAGTAGAAAATTTCAAGACCTGTGGACAATAAAGTTGCATAAAGAATGGTTTATGTAAGGGGGATAAAGGGTGATGAAAAATGTAATAAAAATTTATAAGAAATAAAAATTAAAAAGTCAGCCATGAGTTTTACCTCTCTTTACAGGATTACTTGATAACTTCTCCCAAGTTCCAGTCCTGAATTTCTAGTCCTCAATGGCATTTTTACTGGGGTGGAGGTTTGCTAATGTTGATAACACAACATACACCAATGCTACTCATCATTTGCACCCCATAGTTTATCTCCTTCTCCTGATTTCTTGCTGATGGTTTCCAATATTCATTTTTCTTTTTTGTCACAGAAGCTCCAAACCTCTGAGGGCTGTTTGATTTATCTCTTCTTTTTCCTATTACCAACGATTCATCAAAGGCTGTCAATTCCTCCCCCCACTGTTTCACACGGCCCTTTCTTCTGTATTACTCCAGCTCTAGTTTACTGTCTTATTACTGTTTACCTAAACTACCTCCATAACTCTTCCCTGCCTTCAGTATTGCTTCTAATCTATTCACTCCACATTTGGCTGCCAAATTAATCTTCCTAAAGTGTAGTTTTGATTATGTCACCCCTGCTCAATGACCTTCAAATCTCTCTTCTTTGCTTATCAATTAAGTTTAAACTTTGTTAGCCTTTGACATTATAATCTAGGTTTATTCTTATGAGTTTAGCATTAATATTTTTGTTTTGTTAAAACTCTAGCAAAACCGAACAATTCAACATGCTGCAACCATGCTTGGAAGCTTTCATCCACCGAAGGTCTTGGTTGTTTTTTCTACCTAGAATGTTCTAATGCTATTCATTAAAACCTCTTCAGCTTCTCAGAGGGAGCTTTGGCTTTCCTTAAAATATCTTGGATACGCAGTCTGTAGGGTTCTCAGGAGCATATTTGAGGACCCATAGGGCAAACGTTAGGTCACATGGGAATTGAGTAGGGACAGAGATGGAAAAATAAGGGTAGAAGATGGAGGAGAAAGGGTTGAAAGCCAGGGGCAAGTAAGTCTGAGAATTCTAAATTCGAATCTGCTCTAGGTCATTGTGAAATTATACTCAGCAAAGTAGGATGATGAAGCATCCTTTATTTAATAGTTTGTTAGTCTAACTTTTACATATTCAGATGTGTGATATATAGACCTCCATTTGTATTCTTGCACGGGCTCTAACAAAATATTAGAAGCAGACCTGCTTTTTAACCATGATACTCAAGGCTTGAGCAAACTGTTTGCCATTAATAATATTTTTACTAATATTTGTTGACTATAGGAAGGAGTCTGCTGCTCTTTCTTTGAAATTCTAGAGCAGTATATAAAATATATTTGTCCTATGGAGATATTCACAGTCCTCTGCAATTTCTTGCATTTTGTTTATGCCTTGGCATGGGAACCTCAGTGAAAGAATGTGTGTCATGCTCCGCATCCCCCGTTGCGTGCATAATAATGGAGGTGAAAAATTATTTATTCGGTAAAAACTAGAAACCCAGAATTTCCTCTAGAAGAGATATATGGGTTCATGGGATTTGATAGTTTTGAGATACTTCCGAGACTAGGAAATTGACTCCAGAGAAATTACTTGACTTCTCCAAGGCTCTTGATTATTAGTAGGAACTGTGGGGATAGAATTCAAGCATTCTGACAAGCTCCTCTTGAAGTGCAGGCTGTGTTAGCACATTATGTTGAACATTATCCAGGATTAAGAAAGACATAGCATTAATAGAGTATCTGTAGCAGTATTCCCTTTCACAAATATAACAGTCAACTTGTGAAGTAGAATAAGCTCAGATAAAGATGTTAAGCTCATAAAGACTGAATCTTTCTAGAGGAGCTTACTTTGTTCACATCCATGATAGACACACACTGAAATTTTAGCTACGTGTACCCATTGTTGGTATACAGTGTATCCAGAAGACAGAGGCATTATGTTGCAGCAATTGTCCTCGTAAAGATTTAGCACTAATGTCTTTTAGAACACCCAACCTGAATATGTGTTTATATAGGGCATTGCTGCGAACAAATACTGTCAAATTAGGACAGTTCTATTTCAATCAGGCATTGAAAAAGGTTTTCAATATATAAAGCACAATAACACTAAAATCTGTTTAAGTACATAAAGCATAAAGCTTTTGTACCCAGAAATATATATATTCCATGCATTCTAATACACATATCTAAGGGGTGGAGAAGAGAAACATAATGCTTGCACTTGTAATGGTTTGTGAGAGCTATCTTAATACTGCTCCTACAGCACTTGGCAAGTCACTTACTTAGTAAAAGAAAACAGTCATGTTTTATTGTTTCAAGCTGTTACCAAGACAAAATAAGGTTGAAAGTTTTGACATTATGTATATATTATTTGTGTTAAGTAAGTATTTTGTGTTTAGCTCGTGTCAAGTACTTGTGTTAATTGAAGGAGACTTGATGGTTAGAGGATATGCTATAATAATTATTTACAGGAGGGCTATTTGCTTCTTGCGATTTGATACTGTGAGGGCACTCAGCCTAGGAGTTGAATATATGAACTGCCTTTTACTATGTCACTTCTAACACCTTACTGAGTTCAGACATTCTTTCTCCCTTAAAGTAAGGGCAATGGAGTTAGAACTGCTCTGAAACATGTGAATGAGATGAGAAAGCTAGATGTCTTGATACCTGCTTGACTGGATACTTTAATGCTATTCTTGTCTAGAATGCCATTGTGAGGTCTGCTCATCTTGAAAAGGAGGATAAACCTTAGTCATCAGCTACTAATTTTGACTGGATGATTCCAAAGTCCATTAAACAACAATAAAAGGAAAGGTAGATTATATAAGGAAATGCTCACATTTGTGATTTCAATCATTCAAACACAGATTTGCTAGGGAAGTGTCCCTAGATTGTACCTAAGTGTTGGGATTTTGAACTTGGTCTGACTTGTAAAGAGGCTGCTGCCGTGTCAAGCTAGAAAGGAAATGACAGCAGAACGGAGGCATTTCCAGGCCTGTTTACAGCACACCCCCTAGAGACTATCACCGGGGGAAATGGAGCAGCACTCTTCAGGGAGGTGCAGGAGCACAGTTACATTCCCCTCGCTTCCCCGGAGTAGCAACCCTGTTTCCAGCTTTGTAGCTGCTATCCTGAGGTCCCTTAGCTCGCCTTGCTAGCTCAAGTATCAAACTACACACCTGCTGGGAAGTGGTTTCCTGAGCCTCAGGAGGCTCTTGTGCAAATCTAGGGAACTACTAATTGTCTCCCTTCCCATCTTAGACACCTGCTTCCTTTTCACTTGGCTGATCTCCACCTATGTCTCCAGACTACTTTCTAGCTTCAGTGTGATCTTGTCCTTTTCAGGTACCCTCCTGGTATTTCAATTAAGTGATATACCCTGGTGTGCAATCTGCCATAGAGAAGAATTTAACATCATTTTTGGACCTCATTGTTCATTAGCTATCAAGGTGCCAAAAGACTTCTCTGTAAGGCAGAACTCAAGGAAGTTCAAATTCAGATAAAATAGCACTTAATATTTCAAAGGTCTGATTTATTGAACCTCATTATTTTAAAATTATATATTAAGTAATACATTGTACTTCTACATATCATTGTTTTACATGAAATATGATACAACATACATAAAATTTAAAAAAGTGACAAGTGTCGATCTGGATACATAGTTACAGTTTTACCTATGAGTCTTGTCTTTGGCTCTAGACTGCCTGGGTTTGAATGTTCTCTCTTCTGCCAATGAGCTGTATGGCTTAAACAAGTTATTTAAGAATTTTGTGATTTACATACTCATTTATAAATTGGCAATAATAATGGTACTTATCTCAGGGTTGTTATAGGCTTAAATGAGTTAATGTATTTAAAATTCTTAGAAAAATGACTGGCATATAGAGAATCTTAAATAACCACTTTCTAAAATGTTATCATTTTGTTCTATTTGGACTGATCATTTTTTTCCTGGTAATCTTTTTGTAAAGATTACAATTTCATTATATTTTGAAAATGATGTCATGTTATAAATAGTTCCATATGTAATCTGATTTTCTAGACCTTATTTTAAAGAGTAAATAATTTCCAGTTGAACGTAGGTGTGTTTTTCTGCTTGCTGGTTAGTTAGGGTGTTTCCTGTACTGTGTTGCAATATATAATAAATTGGTATGCCTCCTTGTAGATAAAATAGTTTGCATTCCTGAATTAATTTGTAGAAGTGGTATTTCTGAATTAAATGTTATGAATATTTTTATTGTCTACAGTATAGTTTATTTTTATTTATTTATTATTTTTACTTTTTAAACTTTGAAAACAGATTTTATTTATTTATTTTTAGAGAGAGGGGAAGGGAGGGAGAAAGAGAGGGAGAGAAACATCAATGTGTGGTTGTCTGTCATGCACCCCCTAGTGGCGACCTGGCCCAAAACCCTGGCATGTGCCCTGATTGGGAATTGAACCCGTGATCCTTTGGTTCTCAGGCCAGCACTCAATCTACTCAGTCACACTAGCCAGGGCTTATTTATTATTTTTAAATTGAATTTATTGAGGTGACATTGTTCACAAAACCATGCAAGTTTCAAGTGTACACCTCAACAAAGCACCACTTGCACATTGCATCTGTGCCCATTGCCCAGAGAGAAGTCCCTTTCTGTCCCCATTTATCACCCTTTGCCCACGTCCACCTACCTCCAACCTGCTTTTGCTCTTAAAATTACTGCCTGTTGTCCGTGTCTATGTATTTAAAGTTTGATTTTGTAAAATGTAGTGATACTTTAAGTTGCCACTAGCTATATAGGAACATTCAAACTTAAATGAGAGCTAAACAATGCAGTGGTATATAGTTTAAAAGTCCTCTCTTCTGCCAACTAATTAATAGTTTTTTAAAATTAGTTAACAGAAGAAGCTTATTTGAGAAGTATTTTCCTCATGCTCAAAAACTTGAAATTTCTTTTGACTGAATTCTTTTTACATTTTACCTTTATTTACTGGTTTTCTGATACTATTTTGAAGATTTGTAATTGTGCATTTTAGAAATCTTCCGGGAGTCTCTCTTTACTTCAAAATCCTTTCATTGGTTCCCATTTCCCTGCAATTTTAATGCAGATTTCACTTCTTCATTTAATCAACAAAGATTCCTTTTTGAACTTTGCTGGTTGCTGGATTCTTAGAATACAGAGATGAATAAGAAACACTCCTTGTCCTGAAAGAACTCTCAGTCTTGTGAGAGAGAGTTACATAAACAGGAGAGGGAGGTAGTCAGTAGAAGTTTCTCTACAGCAGGTGATCTGAGAGCTGAGAGATAAAAGATGATCTAGTTATAAAGGGTGAGATGAGAGATGTTCAAAAAGGAGATGGGATCTTATAACTTCATCTTGCAAAAAAGAAGTTACTTCTATATTTTCTAATATATTCTATTTAAAACTAAAAATACATTTCATAATTATGCCAAATTATGTTAGCACACACTACAGGTCATACTCTGAGGCTTGTGGGGTCTGTGTGATGAGAGACAATTTATTCTTACTCCTTCCCATTGAAAAGATTGATTTCCCAAGGTGAAATCAGGGAAAGCAGGGAACCCTTAGTAGTGTCTTCTGGTACCGAGATTTCATGTGGATTCTAATCTCCCGACAAGCCTGTTGTAAATGAACAGTCCTTTTCCCACATTTCCAGACCCTAATGCATTTAAAAGGCATATATCACACAAATGCAAGGATGCAATCTTTATCCTGGTTTGGAAATTGTTTCTAAGTCTCTCTAGCATTTCTTACCATTATAATCTATGATGAGTAACATGTCACTCTTCCTGTGTAGTCCAACCTAAGGTTGGCAGTTGTAGCAAATAAAAATAGAGAAAAATATTTTAATTTCAGATTGAAAAATGAATGATTTTCTTAGTATAAGTTTGTATTTTGCAATATTTGGGACATACTTATACTAAAAATTACTCATTGCTTATCTGAAACTCAAATTTAACTAGACATCTCATATTTAATCTGGCAATTCTAATCCAATCCTTAGAGCTGAACTCCTGAAGGTGCCCATATCATGGCTTCTTACACTTGATTCCACTTTCCAAGAGCTAAGCGTCCCAAGTAGGAAAGTGCCCTGGATCCACCTACAGCAGTAACATAGAGAGGAGAGAGAGTGGTGAGAAGATACAAAAGAAAGTATCCCTTGAGGGAGAAAGAGCTCTCCCATTTCATTCCTCCCATCTTCCCATACATGGCATGTTTGAACAATAGACATGGCTAAACTCACACTAGTCGCATTATCAAAGATATATTTTATGAGATTTCTTTCTATCATTGCGATTACCAAGTAGCCCTAACCAGACATAGAGATGAAATGAAAGGAAAGATACCTTCTTAGATTGCCCCATTGCAATGAATGTGAAAAATAACAATCTTGAATATTCCCCCAAAGAAGTGCTGTTCTGCTAAAATGTAATGTCAGGGAATTACAGGACTTCAGCTGTAGGCAGGTAGCATCTGTGAGTTCCTGGAATATTCATTTTGACCTCTTGCAGGGTGTAATTGTTGAGAGAAGTGGGAATCACAGTTATAAAGAGTCTTTGCCAGTGACAAGTTCCTGGGTGGCCTAAATCATAGAGGCAGAACCGTATACCAAAGACCAACAGAACAAAGTCAGACCAGAATCAAAGCATGGCATTATGTACCTGAGCAGGGCTGGGGCTGCGTGGCATGAGAATCTTTACTTGTAGGTGACCTAACTTTAGGGCACGGATGGCCTTTAAGTTTCTGAAGATGTTTAAGTGCACAAAGAAGAAAGTCTCTACTCACCTATCACCCTGAGCAAAGATTTAGCAGATGAAACCACAGGTGTTTTACTCAAAAGAACATGAGGGGAAGACTAAAGTCAGTTAAATGTTTCATTTGTTCCTCATAAAATAGGACATTCCTAGATCTTTATAGATTTTATACAACATTCAGTGTTTGAAAGAAACTTTGCTTCTCTCTATTCTCAGGTATTTATACTTACCTCAATTAGGACTAACCATTTAAAATGTACTACACACTGCAAAATCCTGAATGTAGATTTGTAAATACTTGAAAAATTTTATCAATAGTTTATTTCTAGAGTCTTTTACTTATTGTGGGTAAATGGTGATATGCTCTATACTCTTATTTCTTGTGCAAAAAAAGAAAAGCTCAACCATGCAAAGACTTGGAAAATTATATAGTAAAATACCTTCTGGATTTGAAGAGACAAAGCAAAATTGAAAACTCAAAATACAGAGTCATAATATAAAAAGATTTGTAATACATATAACTTCCAATTAAACACTATGTTAAGTCTAAATAATTTTTATAAATATGATAATTTCATATAACTATTTAAGTAATATTTCATCACTAAGTTACAATGATATAGATAAGAAGTAGTGATGGGAGCAGGAAGAAATCAAAAGAGGCTTTTTGGGTTTGATATTGGCAGTCAGAGAGATGTAGGTAGAAGTGGATTTTTAAAAATTTTAAATTGTTTATTCTCTATATTGTTTATTCTCTATTCTCTATATTCTCCAGGACTTCAAAATAATAAAGAAATATAGTATCCAGCAAAAGAAAGAATAGAAGGAATAAAAAGAAAGATATTCAAAGTCTCATGGGATATATGCAAAATTTATTCTTAAGGTAGATAAAAAATAAAATCTCTGTACTCTTCTCAATATTGAAATTGAGTAGTTTAGATTCTCTAACACTCAAAAGTAATACTAAACTTCAAACAAAGTAAACCACTTAGAAATGAAAAATACCCTCTGAAATAACTAGTTAGTAAAAATAGAGATTTAAACTAGTCTTAATGACTTTTGACACATCTTTTGTAAATGCTGTTTTTATTCAGGTGACTGTCAAAATTTTATGGAGTTAGTAATGGTTAAATATAAGATAATGTGCAAAAATCAACTGCTTTTCAAACCAGTGGTAGCCATTTAAGACATAATGGAAACCACTGTTTATGCTCAACAGTACCACCACCACCAACAACAAAAAATCATAGATTACTTAAAAATAAGACTGACAAGAAAATGGGTAAGACCTCTAGGGAGAACTGTATGAAACTTTACAGAGAGAGCTAAAACATTTAAGTAAAGAGCTATATCATGTTTCTGAATGCAAAGCTTGAATAATGTAAAGATAACATTTCTTCCCAAATTAATGTTTGGGCTTATAACGAACAAAATGCTCGTAGAGGACACTCAGTCTCTCTCTATATTTTACTTCTTATATCATTTCGATTCTACATATGATTCTACTGTCAAATAGACTTATTAAAGATTTTTCTGTGATTATACTTGAACAATATCACTGAACCATGTGTCAGGTTAAAATGCAAGTGTTGAGAGGGAATTGGGTATCAAAAAATACAAGATTTCTAAGGGATGATTTGCCCAGATGACAATTCATATTATGCTTGTTCATATTACTGAAATCTTGCCAAAAATTAAGCACTTCTGATTTTAAAGACCCTATTAAAGAAAGCTTGAATTTCCTTTACCAAGGCAAGTGGGTGAAATGATTGGGATGGGTATAACTTTGCAAACTCAGGGACACACATTATGACCTCACTCTGCATCCCTACTCCTTCTCCGGAGTGGACAGCTGTGCAGCCCCAGCAGAGCTCAGGCAGGTCAGCAGTCATCTGATGAGTTTTTCTAAACACTCGCAGTTTTCTGCAACTCTCTGCATGTAAGAAAACCTTGTCTCTAAGAGAAAGCAAGGAAAAGAAACAACCGTGTAATCTCATTTTTCCTACTTGTCTCTGGATCCAGAATAGCCTTGTGTTTTAAGGGCATGTGTGACTAATACCAAGTGCAAGTTCAGCTGTCTGCTGCTTTGAAAGCCAATACTCAAGATGCAGGTGCTGCTGTAAGGAAAAATGGTTTATTTGAGTGCTGGCCGCCTGAGAAGATGGAGACTTTTGTCCCAAAGCTCATCTTAGCATCTCAGTGCGGGCAGGGGTTTTCACAGGGAGGGAGAGGGAAAGCAGAACAAAGAGATCGAGGGGGAGGCTGTGGGTTTGCAGGCAGTGTCCTTGCAGGTCCTCGTACGGATCCTTAATGTCAGCACTCTGGAACCGGTCAGCATCAGGCAGTCTTTTGGTCAAGGCTGTTTCCCATACAAACAGAAACTGGAACTCTAGTGTGTGCCACATGCTCACAAGGACACTGTTAGTTTATGGGTTCTTTTTATAAGTTTGTTAGTACATTTTGTTTTAATTCTATTTCATGGTCAATCTGAGTTGTATAAAGTTTTTATTCCCTGTTACATGCCCACGTGTTGATTAGAGTGGATGAAGAAAGACTATGGCTTCTGCCAGCCTGTTTCCGTTTAGCTCTCTGAACATCTGGACTGTAAAGTGTATGGGGCAGATTCCCAGACAATTACAACCTACGCCTCTTTGCTTGGGGTGTACTACTGAGATAAGCCTCACCTTATGCTCTGACTCAACATCCTTCTGTTAGTTTATGTCATCTCTCTCACTCCCACGTGGTTAATTATTATTTCAGTTGTTTGTTTAGTTGTTTTTCCTGTTTTCCTGCAATAGACTCTCATCTTTTTGAGGCAGGCATCATATCTTGTTCAGCATTATATCCTCAGCTTCTGGCAAGGTGGCTAAAGCAGAGAAGATACTCAAGAGCATTTATTAAATAAAGGAAAGGATAAGTGAATAGATAAATATTTAATGAACTATTTAACGGGTGGTTATGGAGACACTTGGCTGTTTCAGGATAAAAAAGTAATATTAATCACATGACCTCTCTAAACAACACAGATTTGCAATCTGGGTACTAGCTTCAAATACACACAAAAACAGTGGATAGATTAGCACCAGACTTTCAAGATATATTCGTATGTTCTACATGAAGCCTACTTGGGGGAGATCTGAAGGCACTGCGTTTTTCAGGATCTGTGAAGCCGAGGAGGAGTGAGGGGACTGCTCACTGAACTCCTAAGACACTTGCCACACATACTAGGATATTCTGAACAAGGAATTAACTGTTGTTTGAGTCTCAAATTAAAGGTCACTAAGACAGAGGCCCTCACTGCCACCAAAGACTTATCAATGAACTGCTTTTTACTTGGACAGTTCTAAATACCAAGGAAAATTTGGGTAGTGTGAGTAAGACAGTGTTGGGAAACAGGGTTCCTAATGTTTGTGCCTTTGAGTAATCCACTCACTCCCTTTAGTGTGAGTGGGTCCTGTGACTTGCTTCTATCCAATAAAATACGGCGAAAGAAATGGGTGTTACTCTCACGGGTATATTACACCACAGATGTGGTGGATGTCAGTTTCATGATCACATTACATTATATGGTGAAGGTGATGTGATATCACTCCCATGACTATGTAAGATTATATAAGATTCTTCTTGTCCGTTCTCACTCTGTCTCAGGCCTTGAAGAAGCATGTAACTGGTGAACTGCCTATGGCAAGGGCCATGGGGGAGGGAATGACAGATGACCTCTTGTGGCTGAGAATAACCTCTGGTCCACAGCCAACAAGAAACTGAAACCCTCTGTTCTATGGCAGCAAGGAAATGAATTGTGCCAACAACACGAGGGAGCTTTAAAGCAAATTCCCAGTTGAGCCCCCAGATGAGAAAGCAGCCTGGCTAATGCCTTGAGTGCAGCCTGTGAGACACAGCAGAGAACCCCACTAAGCGGTATCTGTTCTCTACCAATAGAAACTGTTATAGAATAAATGTGTGCTGTTTTTAGCCACAAAAATCCTGATAATTTGTTATACAACATAGAAAACTAATACAAACAGATTAATAAATTTAATTATTTATAAAGGTTCATTGAGGACACTGAGTAAGAGTGAATAAACAAGCCAGGCCTGTAAGTTGGAAAAACAACAATTATGAAATAAAAATTGTGACATAATTAAGTAACTATTCAAAAGCATGAACTCAATGAAGATTTAATGACTTTGGAAAATGCTCACTATACTGATAAGTTAAAGCTCTATAAAACCAAAAATAACTATAAGAATATTCACCAAGATATTAACTATTATATCTGGGGCATGGGGTTATAGAAGACACGTTTTTTCCCTAAATTTTCCATATCCAGGAAGTATTTCATATAGACAGAAAAAGTCTTTTTCTTCTTTTCAGTTTTGGTTATATATGAAGACCTTCTGCATTTGTGAGATCCATGTCCCCGCCCCCTCTTTGGGGAGGTCGAGTTGGACTTGCATGTTGGATAGGCTTGAACCTGAGTACTGGTTGTGAATCCAAGCTCCATCACCTAGAAGCATCGTGATCTTGGTAAGTCACTACCTGCTCCGTTTTGAATTTTCCCCATTTGACCATATGTTTTCACTCATATGTGGAATCTAATGAACAAAAGGAACTAACAAGCAAAACAAAGTCTCTTACAGATGGAGAGCAGGCTGACAGCTGTTGGTGTAGGGGGGGTTGTAGGGCTAGGTTGGTGGGTAGAGGGATTGAGCAAAAAGGAAAAAGAGAAGAAAACTTATGGACACAGACAACAGTGCAGTGATTGGCAGGGGGGAAGAGAAAGGTAGAGGAGGGCAAAGGGCAGGAAAGGGTGATGGAAGGAGGCTTGACTTGGGGTGGTGAGCCCACAACACAAAATACACATGATGTATTGTAAATCACGCACCTAAAATCTGTAAAGTTTTTAAAAAGATGTTATTTATTTATTTTTAGAGAGAAGGGGACGGAAAAAGAGAGAGAGGGGAACATCAATGTGAAAAACATCATTCAGTTGCCTTTTGCCCACAGCCAAACAGGGGACTAGGCCACAACCCAGGCATGTGCCCTAACTTTGAACCAACGACTTTTCACTTTGTGGTATGATCCCAACCAACTGAGCCACACTGGTCAGAGCATAAACCTGTATAATTTTGTTAATCAGTGTCATCACAATCGATTTAATAAAAAGGAAAAAAAAGAGTTCCCATTTGATTAAATGAGATACTATTATAGTACACTTACCTTATAAGGTTTTTAAAAAGATTAAACAAACTAATAAAAGGCTTAGAAGAGCACTTAACAAATAATAAACTAATAAATGTTCTCATTACTTAAAAACTTTTCTTTTTAGTATATGGCTTATAAGAATTCCAGATTTTATATATATGGTCAGTCCAGAGTGTATTCACCCATATACTATGAAAAATAGAGACATTTATTGAAGAAAATACAAGAAACATTGTACATAGGGTAATGAAACCTCAGTTGCCTTCAAAGTAGGCATCTTGGGACCTCACAGTTCTCCCAATCACTATCATCTGCCCCATCATATTTTCCTAAATCTCATTGATGGTCTGAAATCTCTTCCCTTTCAAAGGTGATTTTAGTTTTGGGAAAAGCCAGGTTAGATCAGTGTCATGCAAACCATTCTTGTTATATGAACAATGGCTACTCTTTCTGGACAGACCACACATATATGCCAAATGATGTCAGATATATGTTAGAGTACTAGACATTGTCATTCTTCATCTTTTGACACTTATTTGATTTTAATTTTTCATTTTATTTTTCTTCATTTAATAGAATAATAAAAACTTGGAGATTAGAGTAATTTGGACATTATCTAGTCAATTCTCTGATTTTTCATTTCTATTTTGCAAATATACTGGTGAGATAACTGTGAGAACATTAACAGTGAAACTATCAGAAAGGTCTGCTTTTTGTTTTATCCATAAGATCATAAGATCCAGGAATTAATCACCTTCTCATTCTTTCTCTCTTACACTACTTTCTCTCTGTCTCTCTTCCTCTTTCCCCCCTACTTCCTTCTCTCCATATGTACACCCAGTGAATATATAAGTTGTGTTTGTTTTCCATTTTTAAGTTATAAGCACACTTATCAACAGTGTCGAAGCATTTCCTTTCTTGGCTTCTTCCTGAAGGAAATGTTTATTATGAATTTTTAAAATCCACAACGAAAATAGGATTTCATAAAACAAGTGCTGACAGAAACTTATTTATTCTCTTGAGAATGCAAGACTGTGCATAATCAACATTTAGTAAATTGTTGAACAGCACATGATGAAATGTTAACATAAATAAAAGGGAGTATTTAAATGAATTTTCATTCCTTTTGTTTTTCCCTTGCTGAGCTACAGAGCCATTTCAATAAATAAAGAGAAAATAGTGGGAGAAGTGAGAGCAAAATTCATAAAAAAGCCCAAGTCTGTCCCCAATTCCAGTTTGTTCTTCTTCTTCATGCCATTTTCTTTGTCAGAAGTTTTTTTCGGTGAACAGCAATTACAACCTCCACTATAAAGACAATAACAACAATTGCAATAATAAAAGAAAAGGAAAGGCGAAAGCAGATTTTATAGGCACTTAGCAGATCTGTGGGGGCTTTAACTACTTAAGGAACCTCTTCCTCCATTGTAATAATACTCTATCAGACATAAAGGAGCCTTTTTTCTGAACAGAGTCATTAAAACAGCTCCCATGACAGTTTACTGGAAAAAGTAACGGAAGGGCGCCACTTGGCATATTGACACATTCGTTATAAAATGTAATTTAAAATATTATTTTAAATAAAACATGGGCAGCCTTTAGAATTAATTAAAAGCTCAAAATATTTGAAAATGCTTCTTTGGACTTGAATTTTCAGAATAATATGCAGCTGCCTTGCCAAACGCACTTATCTGATTCATAAATCTCATAACTGGTATTTGGGAACCAGCATCCAACTTTTTAAATGTCGCATTTAGTTTTCCTTTTTGGGGGCCTTGTAGGTGAGAGTAAAGCTCCTGTGTCACGGACTTGCTGGCATTAGCTTTTATACATCCGCATGAGTTTAGCTGGGTGTGCATTTCTACATATTCACAGTCACATATTTAAGCATCCTTTTGTTCTTAGATTTTACAGTTTGGCTCAGAGTCCAGTGGCATGCAGTTTAAGAATTCAGCTGTGAGTTTTCTCGGAGCCATTTTGTAAAAATTCTGGGTCGATCCTCCTACCTGAAGATCTTCAGCTCAGGACTTGATAGAGTGTGTTTCCGTCTTTTGTTACTGGTGAGGATTTTACTTTTTTTTACATTCTGAGATCTGGCACTTCTTTTTTCTAAGTAGGAGCTATGGTTTCTGGAACTATCTGTACTAGCAAATGTTTTTTTTTAAATTGTGGAGGTTTCATAAATTCTAGGGTCTGGATGTGACTGAAGAGACAACGTTTCATGTCTTTTGGAAAACTCCCAAATATGAGGAATGGCTTTCCTTCACATAGTGCCAGTAAGATGCACACACACCTGCTCGCCAGTCTGCTGCCTGAACTCACATCCTTCTTCTCTTCCTTCAGGTTCTCTTCAGCATTCGGAGGCCAACAGCACTTTCTCTGAAGGGAAATATGGCTTTGTCTCGCTCTCAAATTTCATAGGAAGGATTTTTTTCTTAAAGCTGAAAAAATGTGCTGAATTTGGCCTGTTGTGTCTCTTTCTTTCCTGTTTTTCTGAGCTGTATAGACCTGGTCACACTGACTGGGAGATGGTGCATTACAAAGGCGGTAACAGGAGGCAAGACAGCAGTGTGCAGCCTTTACCACACGCTAACTGTAGAAAATTTAATGAGATACATTGCTTGACTTTTCATTTTAATATGTGTATTATTATATTATTATTATATTTTTATTATATTATTATCATATTATAATATAATATATATTATATTATTATTATATTTGATATTAGTATCTGAGGTATTAAGTAAATACTACATGTAGAGTGCCTGGCACATACTAAGTAATCACATATTATCACTCTATATCCCTCTTGTTTATTTTTTTCTACAGCATGATAGAATTATCTTCATTGTGTGTTCTGAAAATATATTTTAGAGCTAACTTGCTTTTTCAAACTTATTTGGATATATATGTTGATATGTTGCTTTTGAACAGTAAAATAATCTCTATTCTTTTTAACCATATATATTTCTGGCTTAGTTTTTTTGACACCTGACCCCTCACTAATAGACCATAGAAAGCACTAACGAGTTTGGAGAAGTTCGTTGGAGCCACATGGTTTAGTGTCGTGATTAATTAAGTGTCCTTTGACTCTCAAAAATCATGGAATTTTATTAACAATTTGTTCTTCCACCCTCACATAAATTAAAGAAATAATAGGGGAAATAAAGGAAAATTGGAATTTTCTAAAAAGGCTTAAGAGGAAGAGCCATATTTCATAATAGGGAAGAGAGGACGGAAGAACATCTTTGGACTGAATAGTTCAGTTGCTTAAGAGTAATTCACAGCCACCATTCTGCAGTGGGGGCTGTCAGCGAGCAGATGTATAAGTCATGGTAAATGGAGACAAGACTGCTGCTCCATCACCTACAATTTAGTAGGTTAGTGGAATTCTTATATTATTCTCTGAAATATTAAAAATATGTAGAAAAGTGATACAAGTGTCATTCCATGATAATGTAGTTTTGTAAATTCAGGTTGATATGTACCTAGGGATTTTATTGACTGATGTTTTGACATAGAAGGTTTTGGTTGTTGCTGAATGAAAACTTAAACGTGTTACTCTGGAATTCAAACAGATTGGGTATATGGCTTCTTTTTATACCGATGGTGATTGTTTCAGAAACTTTTTTTGTTGTTGTAGTTCAAACATTCTTCAAACCTAAGTAAAGTTAGCTTTCCTACACAAGAGAGGCTGTTAAGAAACTGGTTAAAGTTAGCAGATATATTTTGCACTGATTATAGTGATTGAATGCCTAATTAGGACGAGTCTGAGAAAAAAGTGTTTTAGGGTGCCGGAATGTGCTGGGAGAATATAAGCTCTACAAGTTTAGGGACTTTTTTCTCTCTAGGTCCTCAGAGATGAGGACATTGATAGGTACATGGTGATGCTCAAAGAATATTTGTTAAAGAACTATGGTATCTATGTTTGATATAATCTTCTATATTGTATTTTAAATATACTTCTTTGAAAGTGATGTAAAGGGATTTAGAATCATGGAATACTACTACTTCATTTTAAAATGGAGCTAAGGTATTTAAGGTGATTCTCAGAAAGTCACACAACAAAGCTTAGCTTAACTTTCTGGTACCCCAAGGCAGCTGAGACTGGCGAAGACTTAAAAGAAACCTTTTTTCAAGAGGAACTGCAGAGTCTCTTCAGAGAAAATACACCTAAGGAAAGAGGATGCCAAGTGCTATACTCGTGCCCTAGGAAAGTCACGAACCTGGAGGGGCACAGTATGCGGAATCCAGTGTGATAGCTCCAACCTGAATCTGTCCAAGTCCAGCCCCACAGAGTCAAGGGAGAGGGCCAGAATTTTTTTTTTTAAATGAGCTGATTCACTAGGTCTATATAAACCTTTGTGATGCAGTAGAATGACTTTGGGTTACCATTAGTAGTACACATTACAACACAGAAATTACACAGAATTATTTCATTAGGATCATTTCTATCATAGCTATGGGTAAACTGAATTATTTAAGTGGCTAAATACTACAGAGTATAAATATATAATTCATAAATAAATGAAACATATGATCAAACATATTTAGAGATTTATTGATAATAAAGAGACAATGCTCTAACAGAAGAGCTAGTGGACTTCCTTTCCATTTTAAAGAAAGATGAACTAAAATAGATTTTTATACAGAAAAAAATGTATAGTAAAAGCATTCAAACATCTACAGCACACAAATATTTTGTGGCAAATGAGTTGCAGTAGATACACTTAATTTATGCTTATCTGAATCACATCTTTTTTGAAAAGACATCAATTTGATTTCACAATACAATTAATTTGACTTGATTAAATTATATGATTATTATTTAACATTCAATAAAAATAAAACTCCAAGGAAGAGGCAAAGTTACATGCCAGTATTTTGCTGATACTTATTGGCAAGCAAGGATTCAATAAAAAAATGTGTCTTTTCCAACTTTCATAAGTCCATACATTTAAAAAATGATTTAAAGAGCAAGTAAATTTTTAGCGATATTGAAAACCACATTTACAGAATGTCAAATTAAAATAGGATAAAAAGCACCATATAATGCAAAACTAAGTCTAGCTGTTTTTGCCTCTAAATTATACCTTATAAGTGCCATCATTGAGGTATTCTCTTACACTATAGAAAAAAATAGTGTCTTAAATTGTGCGTGAAGACTTTGGAGATATCATGTTATTCTTTTTCTGGGTCCTCATGAGAAAAATGAGCTGAAGGGATTATTTACAGATAGTGCTGAACATTGTTCCCCTCATAGGTTAAGTGAGGCCAGTAAGAGGGTTGAGGAAACAGTATAATGAAATACACATGGATCCGTCCAACACACTAATTATTACTGGGGAGGTGTATACTAGTGCAGCCACTTGGGGGCTCCCAGGAACAGAAGTTTATTTTGATTAGAGCACTACAGACACTGCATTAATTAGTCTTCATTACAAGTGTATAGTAGATGTAGCTTCAAAAGTTGGGCTGTAGAAATATAGTACATGTTCATTATATACATATATACATATACACACACACACACCTCCCCACTCCATTCTGGTCCTCACATTGTCGTGGAGTAGAAGGTATTACTATAATGGTAGCTCAGACTCTCTTCCGTATCTCTTCATTTCTAAAGTGGGCATAGTTATATCACTACAGAATATGAGCTTTGTGAGCAGGGATGCCAAGACCTTATTATGATGAAGTCTCATTAATGTATCATCTTTAACATCACCACAGCTGTGCTAACTTTAATTACTAAATCCTCCCTTTATAAATTCAAATCACTCCTTTATCTTTATTAACCTTTGTCTTAAAGCTTCAATCCTAATTATTAAACATTCTATTTTAAATGCCAACTTATGCTCAGCATTAGGTAAGAAGTATACATGTATAATTATAGTTAAGTATATATTAAAACATTCAAATATTAGAATTCTACTATTCTGAAGTTACTAATCAAATTCCTTGCTGTTTATATGTGGATCTGGCATCATGTCAATGAATCAAATCTCATGTTGTCAATCAACAGTCTCTCCAAGATAGGTTTGACAACAGATGCATCTAAGGGAAGATTCTTGATGGAGGGTAAAAAAATTGCCCAGAACCAGCACAAAAACCCCACTGTTATTTGAAATTTAACTGCCAGAAACTGATTGGGTTGCTACTGGTATTTCCCTTCAGGAAAAGAGCCTCATAACTAAATTTATATTTTAAGGAGCCAATATGAGAAAGCCAGGAAACACTGAATTCAGTCTCTTAATTATGCCAATACTAGTAAGGCCATGTTATGCTGTGGGGGGTGGCAATACCAATTTTAGTTTAGAGAAAAAGGTGAAATGGTAGCTAGCAAAAGCAGTTGAACTACAAATATAAAAGTGGGAGATCTATTTTTAAATGTGCAAATGACAGCAAATATTGAAGGGACATTCTATACTTGCAAAATATAACACATACTGAAATTCTTAGAGGTAAGTGAAAAAAATGCAAGCCTGTAAGTGAAAATAAAAGAAATTATACCATTAAATAAACTTTCTAGGTTATAACTAAACAAATTGTCAGCAAGAAAGATGTTAAGACATTGGCAAGAAAGTTGTCAAGTTTTAAATGGAAACTGTTGATTCAGTTTGTATGGAGTCAAAAGAAAAAATTAGAGGAGATTCTTTTAAGTTGCTTTGATTTGTATTTTTCTAAGTATATTAACACTCTCTGCTTGCCTTGATGCAGTTTTACAGTTCCAAGCAGGGGTCCATATATAAGGCAGAGGATAGAGAAAGTCACAGTAGGTTGGAATAGCTCACAATCCATTTCCGCAGCTTAGCCTGGGGTGAAGCATCACCATCCTGTGAGATACCACAGAGGAAATTCAGAAGCAGAATGATTTTCTTTAGAAAGGGGAGAATGGGAGGATGTTCTCCACATTGGTTTTAGGCCATTCATTGAGAATGTGTTTATAAAACATTGTGAGGAACAAACATGCACAAACAATTTGGAATGTTTAAAAATATATCATTATATTGTGCCGGAGCAATTCGCTAGGTAATTTTTACAATCCTAGGGCACAAAATACAAACATTAGTAATAAAGAGTATGGATTTTAATTTAAATCAATAGCCTATTTTTATCTCAGATATTTTTTAATATAAACTGTAGATATAGTTGACATTCTGCCCACCCCATTGAATTATGCTTTTGTTTCCTTGTTGCTCTCAGTTGACTTTCATATCTTTTTTTGTCAGACAAATACAAACCACCTTGATTCTGCTACAGTGGAAACCGAACTCTTGGCAGAGAGGAAAGTCCACCTCTGTGAAGGTCTTCCAATGGAAGACATGGCTTAAGTTTGAGAAACTAAGTTTAATATTCCAGATGTATAGAGAATTTAAGGCATCTTATTTTGGGAAAGAACGTCTGTGATGAGCCCTCAGCATTTATGCCCATTCGCTGTGACAAGCTAGGTTGTTAGCTTGCAAGTGAAATAAAATCTAGAGCCTTTCCAGCTCTTGAAATATTGGAGATTCAAAGGTGAAAACAGAAAAAAATTTAGAGGAGGAAAGGACTGGTTGAAATACGTAAATTTTAGAATTATCTCTATATAGGTGGGAATTGAATTTGTGGAATTAAGTGTGATTGCCTAAAGAGAAAGTAAAGTCACAAGAGGAGCATGCTGAAGTTTGGACTTTGAGTAACACTAATAAATAAAGGTTTGGTAGAGAATCATGAATCTGGACAAATACAGGGAAAGAGAGCCCAGGAAGGTAGAAAATAAAATAAGAGAATATCGTTTCATGAGAGACAAGAGCAGGCAATCTTTGAAGAAAAACTATGTACTTAACACTGTTAAGAAATAAAGTAATATGGAAATGAAAATGTCCATTGAATTTAAGAAGGTGAAGAAGAGAGACATAGAGTGTTACTGGAGAGGAAGTAGGTTGAATAAAAGCTTATTGAAATTTTGGGGAAAGATCTTATTGACAAGTTGTGGTTCATACAACAAGGGAATAGACAATCTAGTGTAAGCTTCTCTTGAATCCAGGAGAAGACGCCCTGGGCTAGAGAGGCAAAAGGTGGAATGGAATTGTGTAGGTGCACTGAAAGCACAGGTTAAAGGAATGCCCTCATGTAGAAAGAGGTAGCACTTGTTCATCATTATAGGAAGAAAGGAAAACCTGGGTCTGATACCGGAAAATTTGATGTTCGTTAGCTGAAACATTAAGTTTTAATGGTTTCATTTTTTCTAGGAGTAAAGAGGCAAAACATGTATAGATATGCACTGGGCCTTAACATTTACAAAAAGTGGAGAAGTTTTAAACGTATGTTTTGATAGAACATGAATGTTTCAATCATAAAATTAGAGTAACATGGTTTGACAGTGTTGCAGCCTCTTTTAAAGGGCATGGATTAGTAATGAAATTTTATGGGCGGTTGTCCAACAGCATTTGATTTTGAAAGTAGAGGAGCATAGCATACAGCTGGATTTAGGTAAGGTAGTGGTTTTCAACACCGAGCTATACATTAGCAACATTTCAGCAGCTTTTGAAAATCATGATGCCAGATCACATCTCAGACCAATTAAATAAGGAACTTCACAGAGGAGACTTAGGCATCATATCTTTACAGCTTCCTAAGTGGTTCTAATGGTAAACTAAAGTTGAGGACCACTAATGAAAAAATAAAGGAAGTAAAGGACGTTAACAGTAAGATGCACAAGGTATACTCTTCATGTTAACAGGTAAGTCAATTCTGAAGCTCTGGCTTCTCTGCATGGAACCCCCAAGTGAACCCAAGGTCTTCTGCAGACAGGAAGCAGTCAACCAGTGAGCTTGCTTCGAATCCAGGCTAATAAAACAAAACAAAGAATCAAGTAAAACTTTTTGTGAAAAACAAAGCAACTTTAGTTTGACAAAGAAATGTCAATATAAATATTCAACATTCTTCCCAAGTACCCCCCACAGTAATATATAGTTTTAACTCATAAATCACTCTGCTACTACAATCACCATCAATGGGAGAGAGGTGGAAGAAATGTGAAAATGTTGGTCAACAAGTATACATTTTCAGTTATGTAGGAAGAATAAATTCTAGAGAACTAATTAACAACATGGTATCTATAAAACCACACCTTGGAGATATTGCAGTTTGGTTCCTAAACACCACAATAAAGTCACTATTTCAATAAAGTGAGTCATACAATTTTTTTGGTTTCCTGGTGAATATAAAAGTTATGTTTACATTATACCGTAGTATATTAAGTGCTTAATAGCATTATGTCTTTAAAAAAGTATGTGCATACCATAGTTTAAAAATACTTTATTGCTAACAAACGCTAACCATTATCTGAGCAAGTTGGAACTGATTGCTGTTGGAGGGTCTTGCCTTCACACTGATATATGGTGACTGAGAGGAATAATGGTCGTGGTTGCCACAGGTTAGGGTGGCTGTGACAATTTCTTAAAATAACACAATGAAGTTTGCCACATCTATTGATTCTTCCTTTTATGAACAATTTCTTTGTCACATACAATGTTGTTTGAGAGATTTTACCCACGATAAGACTTCTTTCAAAACTGGACTTGGTCCTCTCACACTTTGCCACTTCTTTATCAACTAATTTTATGCAATAATCTGAATCCTTTGTTGTCATCTCAACAGTCTTCACATCCTCAACAGGGTTAGAAATCACCTTCTTTGCTCCTCCATAGGTAACAACATCCATTAGAGTTTTATGCTGAGATTGTAGCAATCCAGTCACATCTTCAGGCTCCACTGCTAATTACAGTTCTCTTGCTATTTTCACCACATCTGCAGCTACTTTCTCCACTGAATTATTGAACCTTTTAAGGCAAGGGTGTCAAACTCATTTTCACTGGGGGCCACATCAGCCTTGAGGTTGCCTTAAAGGGGCTGAATGTAATTTTAGGACTGTATAAATGTAACTACTCCTTAACTAGGGGCAAGGAGCTCTGCTCTGCCACCAAGTAGAAACAAGGCTCTGGGCCAGATAAAACAAGGTGGAGGCCTGGATTCGGTCTGTAGGCCTTGTGTTTGCCACCTATGCTTTAAGGTTTTCCATAAAGCTTGGGATCAACCTCTTCCAAACCCCTGCTAGTATTGATATTTTGACCTTTTGTTAAGAATCTTGAATGTTCTTAATAGCACCTAGAATAGTGAATGCTTGCCAGAAGGTTTTCAATGTAGTTTACACAGATCAATCAGAGCAATCATTATCTGTGACAGCTATAGCCTTATGAAATGTATTTCTTAAATAAGATTTGAAAGTTATAACTCTTGTTCCATGGGGTATACAATGGGTGTTGTATTAGCAAGCCTGAAAACAATATTAATCTCTGTGTACATCTCCATTAGAGCTCCTGGATAACTGGACATTTTGAAAGGGATTTTTTTTTTTTTTTTTTTTTTTGTGAGTAGTTGGTCTCAGTTGTGGGTGGGCTTAAAATCCTCTGTAAACTATGTTGTAAATAGATGTGCTGTCATCCAGGCTTTATAGTTCCATTCGTAGAGCACAGGCAGAGTAGATGCAGCATCATTTTTAAGGGCCCTAGGATTTTTGGAATGGTAAGTGAGCCTTGCCTTCCAGTCACCAGCTGCATTAGTCTCTAATAAGACAGTCAGCCTGTCCTTTGAAGCTTCAAAGCCAGGTATTAAGTTCTCTTCTTTAGCTATGAAAGTCCTAGAGAACATGTTCTTTCAATGTAAGACTGTTTCATCTACATTTAAAATCTGTTGTTTAGTATAGCCACCTTTATTAATTATCTTAGCTGAATCTTCTGGATAATTGGCTGCAGCTTCTACATCGATACTTGCTGTGTCACCTTGAACTGTTATGTTATGAATATGCTTCTTAAACCTCAATAACCAACCTCTGATAGCTTTGGACTCTTCTACTGCAGCTTTCTCACCTCTCAGCCTTCACAGAATTGAAGAGAATTAGGACTTTGCTCAGGGTTAGACTTTGGCTTAAGGGAATGTTGTGGGTGGTTTGAAATTCTATCCAGACCACTAACATTTCTCCATTATCAGCAATAAGACTATTTTACTTTCTTATCATTTGAGTGTTCACTGGAGCAGGACTTTTAATTTCCTTTAAGAACTTTTCTCTTTCATTTACAACTTAGCTAATTGTTTGGTGCAAGAGGCCTAGCTTTTGACCTATCTTGGCATTCAACATGTTTTCTTCACTAAGCTTAATCAGTTTTAGCTTTTGATTTAAAGTAAGAAATGTGTGACTCTTCCTTTCACTTGAACATATAGAAGCCATTATAAGGTTACTAATTGGCTTAATTTTAATATTGTTGTGTCTCAGAAATTAGGGAGGCCTGAAAAGATGAAGAAAGATAGGGAACAGACAGTTGGTGGAATAGACACACACAACATCTACTAAGTTCCCTGTTTATGTGAGCACAGTTTGTGGTACCTCAAAACAATTACAACATTAATATCAAAGATCACCGATCAGAAATCACAATAAAAATAGAACAATAATGAAAAAGTTTAAAATACTGTGAGAATTACCAAAATGTGACACAGAGACACGAAGTGAGCAAATGATAGCAGGAAAATGACATTGATATACCTGGTCAATGTGCAGTTGCCACAAACCTCTAGTTTGTAAAAAACACATATTTATGGAACACAATAAAGTGAAATGCAATATAGTGAGGTATGCCTGTACTCAGTAACACTTTATGGCATACCAGAAATTTGTTAGAGAATGGATCTCTCATGTAGGACTACGTTTAATCTTATGCATCACTTGAAAACACTACATTTTGTGACAAAATTTGATCCGAGTACATCCACAACAATGTAGAACACATTTCTTATCATATATATTGCTTTGACCCCAGCAGAATCATCAGAATCTTTCTACTCAATGTTAGATATTACTTTTCATTACAAATATCAGTTATGGCTATCTTACAGATATTATTATGTCAATCTAAATTCATTTAAATGTCTGTTGAATAATTTCATCATTAAATGAATTTTTCATTGAACAATGTTATCAGTGTGGTCACCATTTTAAAGAAAAAAACATTAAATTTTGATTATATTTTAAACTGGGTCTATTTCAATTCCATTGTGCTTTAAACTTTATTGCTGAAAACTCACTAAAAATTATTTTTCCAGGTTTATGCTTGAGTAAGTTTAAAGTGGTAAACAAATAATCCAATATCTTTCTGACAGTCTGATGCCCCTACAGTGCCTGAAGGTTGTAATTCAGAGTATCAATTTTAATTGTACATTGTAAAGCTAGAACATTGAGTAGCAACAAACTGCGTCTAAAGTTTCTTTTTGTTTTGTTTTTAGTTAATGTACAGGGCCATAATGTATATTTTTTTATTACACAAGAAGAGGCAAGACTCTTCCACTCCCAGGTATATATCAAAGTGAGACGAAAACATATCCACACAAAACTTGCACACAGATGTTTATAGCAGCGTTGTAATGGTCAAAAAGTGCAAACAACTCAATGTCAATCAACTGATGAATGGATAAACAATTTCTGGTGTAGCCACACCATGGAATATGATTTGGCAATAAATAAAGGAAGAAGGTGCTGACACATGCTACAGCATGCGCGAACCTTGAAAATATGCTGGGTGAATAGAGGCCAGTCATAAAAGTTTAGATGTTATATGATTCTACTTACATGAAATATCCAGGTTATTGAATTTGTAGAGATTTTAAATAGATTAATGCTTGCCTAGGGTTGGGGGATTTGGGAATTGGGAGAAGATAGAGTGCTAAAGGGTGTGGGGCTTCTTTTGGGGTTGATGAAAATTTTCTAATAGTAGTAGGGATGATTGCATGGCTGCAAAAACATACAAAAGCCATTAAATCACACAATTTAAAAGGGTGACATTATATGTGAATTCCATCTCAATAAAGCTGTTACTGCCCTCACCTGTGGTTCATTTGGTTGGGTGTAGTCCCACAAACCAAAAGGTTGCAGGTTCAATTCTGGGTCAGGGCACATGCCTGGATTGTGGATTTGGTCCCTGATCAAGGCTCAAAGGCCCCCAATCAAATGTTTCTTTCTCACATCAATGTTTCTCTTCCTCTCTTTCTCCCTCTTTCCCCTCTCTCTAAAAATAAACAAATAAAATCTTTAAAATATATATAACTGTTAGTAATAAAGAAGAGGCAGGCAATTTTTAAAAAAAATTATTGAAGGTTCTTATTAATTTAATTCTATGTAAATACACTTTCTTCTTTTATCTTTTTGCTTGTTATAGCTAGAATGAATTATAGTTCCCCCGAATGATGAATTTTTAAAACATTCTTTGATGTACTACTCCTAAATTTGTTTCTGACTCATCTGTTTCTTAGAACTTCAGCTTTTCTCTATCAAGAATAGCTTTTGTCTTGTGAATCACTTTTCTAAAATTTCTGTTTCTGTCTTCCTTTTAAAAATAGTCTTCTGGAGCTGTTGTAAATGTTTTAGTAGCAACATTTTTGAGATTTTTATTACACAACTCTTGGTTTGCTATATTGTAAGTACCATGTATCCCAGGTTTCTTTGTAAGTATTTCTCCTATTTTTTACATTTGCAATATATTTTGAAGAATCTGTGTCTTTGCTACAGGATAGATATGAAGCCCTGAAAGAACCTATTCCAACAGAAATAACCAAGTTAAAGATGTTGTATTCCAAATTTATAATTAAATGCAAAGGCTTCATTATTGAACAAATCATTTAAAGTTGTTCAGTGGAATAAGACTCAAAACATTCAATCTGGTTAAACTGAACACACTGAAAAGTCCTATTTAGAAACATGTAATGGGTTTAGAACTGTTGGAAAATCTGCTTTTACCTCTATCCTAGTGATTTCCTTCAAACATGCCTTTCTCATTGACAGAAAGTCTTTGCTTATCTTAACCAATGTATTTACCTGATTTTCTAGAAAAATATGCTTCAAATTGTATCTCATTCAGAATACATTTACAGTTAAACCTGTCTTCATAGTGTTCTAATATTACCCCATTTAAATCCTGAAGCATAAAATTTATGTGTTATACATTTGAACCTCATAATATCCTCTTTGTAATGGTTCTTATTTCACATGTATAAGCTTTGTTTTATAATGAGATTTCAAGCATTTCAATGGCATGTCTATGTGTTTTGTTATATATTTTATAGAGCATATAGTCATAGATATAAAATAGCCATTATATACATACTGGATTATTTAAAGTGTATGTGTGTGTGTGTATACAGATACAGATATAGATATATACATATGTATATATACACATATATCTATATATACACATATATCTATATACACAATGCATGTTTAACAGAATATATTTTGTCTCCTACCTTCTCGTGCCTTTCTCAGTACTTCTTTTCTCAGTATTTCTTTTGTAACCACTCCCCCTGAGGTAATTATAACAAAGGAAATACTGAGGAGGTATAAAAGGAGATAGGACACCAAATAATATGCAGCTGCTCTAAGGGAGGTTTTCTGTGTAATCATACTGTACTTTGTCAGAGAAAATCAACACACAAAAAATGAATTTTAGCTTTGGTAATATCAAAGTCAGTCATCATTAGTAAGTGCAGTTTTACTGTTGAGGAAATGACAGAAACCGCTGCGGAGTTGCTAAGGAGAAAATAACCAGTAGGAAATTTGTACTGCTGGGCTTCGGAGACAAATGTTGGGGGTGGGGCATTCCAAACTTACATATTATATTATTTCTTTGAAACTTGGAGTAAACAAAGTGGAGAGAATGGGATCCCGGTGAGCGCATTGGATGGATTCTGCCATCACCTGCCATTGTATCTCCCTGCTTTCATTCACTTAGTAATCCTTACCTTTGGTGAGGACTTACTGTGCCCTGCACCTTCCTAGCTGTTTGGGCTACTACAGTATTCCTCTCTCTTTCTGTTTCTGTGGCTTTTGATGAAATGAGTATTACTTCTTGAAAGTGGGGCAGCTACCCATTGAAAAAGAAGCAGGTTTTGTAGGAGGACATGGTTAAGACTTAGTGAAAGGGAATATATATTTTTACAGCAGAAGAGCATGAACAGCTGTTTGAGATCATCCGTTTTAGGCTACACAGCCTTGTTTTTCCAGGAATTTTTGTGTATAATCATCATCACATTTCATAGTCAACGTCTTCAAATCACGTTCGCATGTTGCATTTAAAGGGCTCTTTCATCCAGCTGAGTTACTTATTGGAAGACCTTACTGAGCCTCACATTCACACATCTTTTTCTGCGTGAGTTTTGTTCCCTACACGTCAGCACAGTCATGTTTCTTCTCCACCCTGACCTGCCTGCGACGTCACTGGCCATCCTACAGTCTGTCTTTGACATTGACTTTAAAAGCAGACCATTAAGGATAGCGCCATTTCACTTTTTTTTTTTCAACTTGATATTTTATAATTTAAAAGTTAAAAAAAAAACATTTTAAGCAAAAGTTACATACTTAACAGGGTATTTCTTTTTCACTCCTTTATGGAAACAGGTTTGCCATGAGTTCTTTTCCTATGTGGAACTCACAGTGTGTTTGCTTTGCCTCATTAACTGCTTCCTGAATTCTTTATTCTTCCTGAGTGTTTACAGTTGCTCCTTCCCAGTAAAACTAATTCAGTGGAGCTTTTTCAAATTCCTCTTTTATGCTCCCTTCTACTCTTGTTATATTCTCCTGCTTAAGGAGGGCGAGCCATGGTTATAACTTAGAGACCACAGATAGGGATATATCTCCATTAAGAAAACCTCCGGTAAAAGAACATTTCAGTGGTGACCCAGGGCTTGTTTCCATTCTGTATCTTTTAAAGGACATTGACTCAATATTTCTCGGTGTGCTGACGGTATTTTTTTCTCTGTGCTTCATTTGATTTCCTCATTTGATGATTTGTTACCCTTTACCTTAAGGAAGTGCTTCAATCTAAATTAAAAAGAGATTCTAATGACCTCTCTTGGGAGGCAAAAAAAATCAACCAGTAATTTAGAAATATTTGAATTATATTGTGAGGTGTCAAGCAAACAGATTTCATATATATTGTGCACACACACATATATAAATATAATTTTAATGAGAAATAACAGGGTTTTTAAAAATATGTCTTTCTGAAGAAGGTTCTAACACAGCTCTAGACAGGTATATTTTCACTTTAGTTTAAAGGGAGAAATGACAGTGCTCTATGAATAAAAATCAGAAATAAATTTCAGAATCAGGGGGCCTACTTGCTGTGAGTCCCTGTTCCCTAGCACTTGGGATTATGCATTGGGCAAACTAATAGCCTGCTGATTTCAACCTCACTGAGTGACAGGAGACCCGTGGTGACAAAAGATCTAAAAATATATCAGGCTTTGGCCATTAAAAGCCTTATCAGCAAGTAACAAAAATCAACAGAGCTTTAGGATTGCCAGTGCAGGGATTTAAAAAGACTCCTGGAAAGGGAATATTACTAACCATCCCAATAATCTGTTGACATACAACGCAGGCAGCCTCTGTCACCACTTTCTGGCTGAGAGCTTTAGGTGATGAAAGGCAAAGTGTTTGGGGGTGGGGCGTCCATGCTAATGCTGATTGATAGTCTGGGCCATGTTGAGGTGTGGTAAAGGAATATGGGCTCTACACCTGTCTCAAAGTCTAGCCATCACTCTGAGGTCAGCAGGTTACTACATTTTCATACTTCAAAAGAGGGCTAAATAAATAAATATATTTATAATATATATACACACACACATAGTCTTCATATTCTCTATAGCATTTCAATAGCTAATCATTGATTTTAAAACTGCAAATACTAATTAAAGCCAAAGCATTTTCCTCAGTACAGTAAATAAATTCATTCTTTTTGTTGTTTCACAAATGCTTCTTGGCACACAAAACTTTAAAGAAGCAAGTGCATTAAAATATCATAACTCTTTGTGGATTTTGTTTTCACTGAAAGGATATAAAAATAATATTCCAAAGATATACTTCGGTAATACTAGTAATCGTAGTGTTTCCTGCTTGCATTTCATGTTCTTCTCCTGATGGATTCTTTAAAGTGACGCACCAGAGACCTGTTAATGGGCTGATAAATGACCAAAGTTAGAAATTGTCTTCCAGTGTAGTCTGTCCATAGTGGGAGGTAAGAATCAGAGATGGTTTTCTATTTATTCTGCCAAGGCAAGCACATTCCTAATGTCTTCGCAGATGTAAAGTGGAGATTAGAATCAACTGATTTAGCTAAAGAAGTAGAAAAAAATTGCCACTAGATAATTAGAGTAAAATACTTGCTTGGAAACCTGGAAGGAAAAGAAAGGGAGAAGTAGGGACAGTTGGCAAGACAGATGAGAAGAGAATCAAATGAAGCTGCTGATTTTGGGAACAGGAAACATAAACCAAAACAAACAAACATTCATCTATATAGCTACTGCTGGACTCAAGTAGTCAGCATATTTCATCAATAGTAGAGAACCAGAGGATGAACCAATTAACAAAAGCTTTAAAACACCTTTATAGGCAAGTCATTCATGAAAATTTTCTAAAGATAGAATCATGGAAAGCAAAAAGGAAATCCTGACCACAAAGTGGACATTACTGTGATTTTTTCCCTTTTAGTTTGAGATATTTATAATGGCTCCACTAATAATTTCCATGAAGAATCTGATCAGGGCCTGAGTAGTGTGGCTCAATTGGTTGGGCATCATCCCACAGAGCAAAAAGTTGTCGGTTCGATTCCCAGTCAGGGCACATGCCTGGGTTGCGGGTTTGGTCCCTGGTCAGAGCATGTATGAGAGGCAACTGATCGATATTTCTCTCTTACATCCATGTTTCCCTCCCTCTCTCCCTCTCCCTCCCTTCCCCTCTTTCTCTCCCTTAAAAAACAAACACACAAACAAAAAAACTGATCAGCAGTCATCAGTCTGATGTATAGTAATGGCTGAGTGAGAAAATGACGATGCAATTAAATTAGGAAGTAATCACAATCCAAAAAATCTCACAAGGAATGGATGAAATACAGATGAGGATTTCCTGATAATTGTAAATTAACTGGTACCAAAAATAATGATATTCTCTCTCAATTTCCACATTAGTGCCTCTCTTCTTACTGCCCCCTGCCCCATTCTTCACACACATTTTTTCCCAAACAGAAAGATCAAAGGCAAACTTAAAAGGAAGAAGGCAAAGGCGAACGTCAGCCTGAGTAGATAGCAGGGCCAGAGGGAGGGGGAGAACTTTCTATTGCATTTGTCACCACGACATCAGGGATACAGATGAAGTTCAAGTTCTCGGCGATGGAAGCCAGCGGAGTTCTCCTCCTTTCGGGACCATCACTTGCCTTTCCACATCTGCCTCAAGCTTGAAATTCACAAATGGCAATTCATTAATTACAATCTATGTAAAGATAGTTCTCACCTGGGTTTTGATGCATTAGTGATTGTCTCTTTCTACATTATAGGAGTTATTTGATATTCAATATTTTCAATATTGAACTAAAATAATTTTCTTTGATCTTAGCTTTTAGCCCTTATTTTGTATATTTCTTGCCATGGCTGTTATCAACCTATCTCATTCTACGTTCTAGAGCAGGAGATGTGATTATCTGCAGGCTCACTTTGCCGGCGTCTAATAGAGAAAGGTGGTTTTAGTCCAGTGGTGGTGAAATACAGTCTAAAATAGCCAAACGTTCTGGTAAAAATTTAATCACTTCGATACCCTTTGTGTGCTTGCTCCCCATACAGCCCCACTGAGAAACACTCATTTCATGTTCACAGACTATCCTCAACCATTCGGTCCGAGATGTGGTCAGAGGAGAGAATCTCCAGATGGTTTCTAGCTCTAATACCCTATGATTCTGTAGCTGGGCAAAAAAATGTGTGTATTGTTCAAAGGGAAAATAGGAAGAGCATGGCAGGAAAATGAGTCTATCTAGAAAAAAAACTACTGAAGTATGATTCAATATATATATTATCATCTTTGGGAAAAAAAAAAAACTTTTCACTGGTGTTAGAATGAAGAATGAGTACATCTTTCAGAATGCTTTGCTTTATCTTAAGAATGTAACATAACAATATTCCTAAGATGAGAGCTGTTTTCTTAAAAAATAAATAAAAAAGCAGACTTCAGCATTTACTATATCTGGAAAATAACATATAGAGTATATTCAACTATGTTAAATGTCTGTGAATGCAAAAATAACTTTCCCTGAGAGCATTGGATGAAAATGCAAAAAAAAAAATTCAGTTTGACTGTGAATAGTAAATGTATCCAACAATCTATAAAGATTGTATTCATCGAATACCTTTCTGGCACAGACATGGATGACAAATAGGCCTATAATCTTTCAGTAGCAGCACAAGAGTTTTGCAAATCGCTCTCAAGTTGTGACATACCACCAAGGTTAATGATTCAATAGAAAACACTCATGAGTAGTCAACTATGGAGCGTTTGACACTAAGCCTGTGTCTACAAAAAAATATATATATATATATACATATTTTAAAAGTAATAAACCAGTGCATACCAGAACAGGAATTATTCTTAATGACAGCTTCATATCAGCTCAGCAAAATTTTCCATCCATCCATTATTTTGAAACTCTAATTTAGCTTAGTTAGTGGAGAAATTAAGTCACACTGTTACCTGAAAAACTAATAAAGCCGTCTCTGTCTATGTGAATTCCATAAGGTTGATGGGAAATGCATAACATTACCACATGGACCAAAGAGCAGATTTTAGGCTGGATGATGCTGATTTTTCAGATCGTTACTTTTATAAATAATTTTTGCTTTCAAACATATTGATGAAATTTATGTAGGCAGGCAATATAAAGTATATGGGTAGAGAGAGATGAGGTAATTGTTAACAGTGTATCTGAGGACACTTGTTTTCAGTACACATGGCATTAGGACCCCACCCCATTCATTTCATGCACAAGACATCCACAGATACATGAAGAAATCAAATCTATTTGTGTAAAAATTGCTTCAGATTAATTAGCTTGAAAGATAAAGAGAACTGTTACCCCTTTCAGGCCAGTAAAAAACATTCTGTATATATTAAAAGACAAAAACATCGCCACTTCGGTATTCTGCCTTTTCCTACCCTACCCTTTGCCCCAGAGACCTGGGTGATTATCAGATTTTGTGAAGGCGTTTGGGGCTCACAGAGTACACATTTGAAAACGATTAGGCATAGGCTACTGGCAACACCTGATCCCACCATTCTAAAGGCCAACAGCCCTTATTTCTCTTCTAAACACCAACGATGAGGACAATTTACACTACACTTAGAATTATCCAGAAATAAAGTCAAGGTTTTCCAGTTGCTTAAGGATTGCCTACTTTCTGTTTTTCATGTAAGTCTGAATCCAGTTGCTAGAGTAATGGAAAAGATACTTTTCAAAGCTTAACATTTGTGGCTCACTAAATGATCTGCCTGCCTTTAATATGTGGCTATTCCAAAAGTATCAAAGCAGATTACTTATTTTGGTAATTCATCCTAAATTTACCACTTGAGGATGGATTATATTGAGTCAACTGCCATAATCAGTTTATCTGTATTTTATAGCCAAGTCTTTAAAACATAAAATTTATCTCTTTCAATGACTTTATTATTATGGTCAAAATGATGTTGGTTGACACAGTGAAAAATGCAATTATGGGAGAGGTCTCAAGTGTTCACTTTAAAAAATACATAGTTTTGTGCCTTATGATATCACAGAAATTCAACCAGATTCATGGGCCCAAGAATAACAGAATTCTAATTTCTTACCTTCGTGGGTCACTGAGTTTTACGATGACCACATAAACAAAAAAAGCTTGTGTATGTATGAATATGCTGTACTAGAATTTTCCATATTTTCTGCTGTAGTATCCTTCTCATTAGAAGAGAAATAAAGTGAGCCTCCTTGTCATACATATATATCCATGAATTGAATCACACCCTGACATTTCATATTTCATACTTTCTATGTGTGAAATGAATTTTTGTGTTGTTGTGAATGCATAAAGTATTTCAAATATGTATGAAAATATCCATATGCATTTTTTTCTTTTGTAAATCTAAACAGCCTGTTGGTCTTCAATTTTCCTGTTTTATAGTAGAAAATGATTGCAGGCCCCCTTAAAATCTCTTGGCGTGTTTCTTCTTTTATGATTTTTTTCCTGCAAAACTAGTTCCATTTGAACCAGTAAAAGTTAATTTTTGGACAAATATTTTTCCTTGGTCTTCTGTACAATATGCCAAGTAATCTTTAAGATAAAACTGGACATTAATCCAGAATTTCCAACCATCTATTACCTATTATCCTTGAATATGTATCTATTTATTTATCATCTTTCTTGATTTTATAGAGAATGATGTAGAAGTATTTTGAAGCTAAATATTTATTCTAAATCTACATATATATGTGTGTATAACTTAGATTCTTGTTAATAACTGTATTTTACATATACTTTGAAAGGTGTTTGATGTAATGCAGTTCCTTTTTTAGCAAAGCATGACCACTGTCATTATGGGACACTTATAGTACAATAAATTGACAGCTTTGGGTAATGAAAGGTTGGGGAATTTTTGATGATTGCCATAGCTTTTGGGAGATCATTTTTACTCTTGCTGTGCAGAATCATTTTCTTCCAGCTCTTTTCCCACCAACCAAAATATGTGCTTAAACTGCAGTATAAAGGATTTATCTTGTGTACAAAGAAGAACTCTGTCAGATTTCTGAACTTCATATCAATAGTAATAGCAGCAAGTGCTTAAAGAGCACTATATGCAGACACTAAATCTTTACTTAAATAAACTCGTCGAGTCCTGACAACAACTCTACAAGGTAAGTAGTATTATTATTGTCATTTTACTGATGTGGAAACTGAGGTAGAAAGAGGTTAAGTAACTAACCCTATGCGTACAACCTTAAACATAGAGCCCAGAAAAGAATTGAGGCAACTGGGAGGGGGGTTGGGGGGGGGATGGGTAAAAGTATTGAAGGGATTTAGAAGTACAAATTGGCAGTTACAGAAAAGGGGCAGGTATGTAAAATACAGCATAGGGGATATAGTCAATAATATTGTAATATGATTCAGATGGATACTAGATTTATAGGAGTGTTAACTTTGTAAGTTATATAAAAGTCTAATCATGTGTTTATATACCTGAAACTAATATATTGTATGTCAACCGTAATTTTAAAATTATATATATGAGATTTTGTTTATATATAAAGTTCTCTCTGGAAAAAGACCAGCCATTGTTAATATAACAATGCTTGCATGACATCAATGTAACCTGGCAGCCAAAGAGAGTGGACTGGAATGTACGTGTGTGAACAATGATGACTTTGCTGTACATCAGCAGGGGTGGTAGATGCTGTTGAGTGAGCATGTGTGCTGGGTGGCCATTGCATTCAGAATGACTGAGTGAGTAGAGCTACAATGCTGCATTAAGTTTTGCTTTAAGCTTGAACATTCCTCCATGGAAACTATTTGGGTGATTCAGAAGGCTTTTGGGGACGATGCAATGAGTGCAGTGCAAATAAAAGTGTGACATAAACACTTCAAAGATGGTCGAGAATCTGTTGCAAGTGATCTATGTTCTGGAAGGCCTGCAGTAAGCAGAACACCTGAAAATGGTGAATGTATAGGGGCTGCAATCAAAGAGATTGGTAACTGGCAGTGCAAGAACTAAAAGTTGATCTGGGGATTCCAAAAACTACTGTGTCCAAGATTTTGACGCAGGATCTTGGCATGACACGTGTTGAGACATAATTAGTTCCACAGCTTCTGCTACCAGAGCAGAAGGAATAATGTACTGTAATTGCTAATGACTTGATTAAAACCACTGCCAATGAACCATATTTCCTCAGTAAGGTCGTAACAGGAGCTGAATCGTGGGTCTACAGTTATGATATGGAAACGAAGACCCAGTTGTCCTAATGGAGGTCACCTGGTTCTCCATGCCCAAAGAAGGCACAGCAAAGTGTCAGCAAGATCAAGACCATGATAATTGTTTTTTGATTGAGAGATCTTGTCCATCGTGAGCACACCCTTCCAGGACAAATAATTAATAAGGAGTACTACCTCCATGTTCTTCATCAGTTGAGAGATGCAGTAAAATGAAAATGGCCGCAGCTATGGGCTGCTGGTGATTGGTAGTTTCATCACGACCACATGCCAGCTTCTGCATCACATCTTGTACCGAGATTTTTTTTGTGAAACATCAAATCACCCAGGTGACTCAGGCCCCCCACAGTCCAGATTTGGTGCCATGTGACTTCTGGCTTTTCCCAAAACTAAAATCACCTTTGAAAGGGAAGAGATTTCAGATCATCGGTGAGATTCAGGAAAATACAATGGGGTAGCTGATGGCGATTCCAACAAAGGATTTTTCAAGGTGTTTTGAACAGTGGGAGAGATGCTGGAAGAACTGTGCAAAGTCCCAAGGCGACTATTTTGAAGGGAACTGAGGCATGTACAACGTGTCTTGTATCTTCTTCAATAAGATGTCTCTATTTTTGACATTATGAGCTGTATATGTTCTGAAAAGGAATTGAGGCAAATATACATGTGTGTGTGTGTGTATATATACACACACACACACATACACACACACAAATTGAGGTAAGTCAATCCAGAGTGTTTTCCTTAACCAATTTGCTAAGAGTTAATGCATACTTTGCCTTTGATTCTTGTTGCAGTTCTCTTAGACAAGTACACGTATCATTTTTCCTCAGTACATAGATGAGGACATTGGGGCTCTGAAATACATAATGATGTACTCATCATTACTCACTCAAAGGGATACTGAGATCCTATGTATGCGTTGTCAACAGTCGAGTGTCATTTGGGTTGGGTGTAACATAAAAACACTTTTGCCAAAGACGGTTTAGTTAATCCATCCTGCTCCCTTGAGACAGAACAAATAATGCATTCCCTATCTTTTCATGTGCTTTGTAGAGCTCAAAATTTCATTTTTAGAAATAATAAGGGCTATCCTTTCTTTGAATCTAAATACCAACTTCACTTAGGGTTAGAGTTGGGAGAGTAAGTGGTGGCCTTGGTGCCTAAAAAACCTCACCTTGTCTCTATAATACTGGGATTATTCCAACCACTTAGCGCATTTTTCACTTTCCCTTTCTTTCAGCAACATGAAATCAAAAGTGACTTCTTGTTTCTTACATCCCTTCAGTTTATTTATATATTTCAGGATTCAATATGCATTTTAACCTTATAGCTACACTGGAAACTCATGACTTTTGATCATGTTAGTTACTAAGATTGTTATTATTTGCCTTGATTATAATTGTTCAGTTCTTGACAACATACAGTTACATAGTTTAGATGCAGTACCCTGAGCTGACCACTGGCTATATTCTTTCAGAGGGTTTGTCTTCGTTTCTAGACTTACCACCTATCTTTTAATTTCTGATAGAGGTCTCAGAAATTAAGAATAACTCAAGATAAAAAATATCAAAAGATTTATAGATGGAAATCATAACAAGGAAGGTATTTTTCTATATGGAAATCATTAGTGTCCCTCATGATATACTGGCCATTAACTCCTAGCTTTGTTACCTGCAAAGATAATCCAGGAATCATAGCATGGGACCCTTAGGGCTGAAGTCAGTGAAAGTATCAATGAACATTTCACAGGAGCTCTTTCTTTCTAGACTATTAATTTTACAGATAGTACAATGCAATTTACTATTATATGTTATTGTTACATTCATTGATGTTAGTTACATTTTATTGTATACATACTTACACAGTGCTGGGCTCTTAGAAATTATATCAGGAAACCTCATTTGCAGCAACATGAAAGCACCTTGAGGACATTATGCTAAGTGAAATAAGTCAAACTGAGTTAGACATGTATGATCTTACTTACCTGTGGAATCTAAAAAATAAATAAATAACTTGTGGAAGCAGAAAACAAGTTAGTGGTTGCCAGAGGCACAGTTTGAGGGGTGGGCAGGATGGGGAAAAGTGGTCAAAAGATACAAACTTCCAGTTATATTATCAGACAAAAGAGTCCTAGGGATATAATGTATAGCACATTAACTATAGTTAACTAGTATTGTATATATGAAAGTTTCCAAAATAATACATTTTAAAATTTTTCATCACAAGAAAAATATTGTAATTATGTTGTGTTGATGGATGTTAACTAAATTTACTGTGGTGATCATTTCAAAATATATACATATATCAAATAATTGCATTATACATCTAAAACTAATAAGTGTTATATGTCAAATTAATTCAATAAAAATAAACAGTCAAACTCACAGAAGCAGAGGGTAGAATGGTGGTTGGCAGGGGCGCAGGGAAGATAAAATGAGGAGGTATTTGTTAAGCAAGATAACTTAGTTCTAGAGACCTAAGGTAAAATATTGTGATGAGAGTTAGCAGTACTGTATCGTATACTTGAACTTTGCTGAGCTGATAAATCTTAAATCAACAATGTGAATTTTAATTTTTTCTTTTCCTCCACTTATTACTGGGCAAAATGGTAACAAAGCTGGCTTTTAACTACCGTAGAGATAGTACAATTTTGCAGGTGTTATGATTTCATCTTTATAAACATAGATTAGACAAAGAAGCTCTATAAAGATTGTTAAAAATCATTTAAAAAACCCATTAGGATGTTTATGTTTACTAACCAGCAATCAAAAATGCTAATGTGCAGAAGGGCCCAGGAAAGCAACTTTAATTCATAAAATCTAGTGCATTAAAGGAAATGATGGCTTCCTGATGGATTCTTAAAATGTAGCCTACTCTCAGAAGTTTTTGATTATTTAAGAGTAAGTTTGATTCCTATTAAAATTCATATTTCTACAGAGATATTTTTCAGGTTCTTTCTCCATAGGAAGGAAACTGAATAAATTTAACAAGCATTTAAATGAAAAATGGATTTTGTTATTCCAGCATTGCCAGAAAGCTTCCACACAAAAAATGCTCCGCATGCATTATAGATCCATGTAGCCAGGCCAGATAATCAAGGAAAGGGAAGAAGAACGCAAGACTCACTCAGACATGAGGAAGTAGTATTAATGCTTTCAAACTGGGAATCTAGTGTCATTCTTTGTTGAGCCTGATCTAAAGTATTGCATTAACAAATTTTAACACGTTTATTGCATTATAGCAACTAAGCATTAAGTATATAGCTATCTGAGTATAAACTAATATGGCTGGATCAAGAAGGAAACATTAAACATGACATTAATGTAAATCAAAATGAAGTGCCCATTTTCACCACTTATGTCACAATACTTATATTAATTCAGATTCTCTATTTCTCAATACTAGTCTTAAAAATGAGTACATGTGTTTGAGCAAGAATTCACATGCAAATATTCTAGAAAATGAGGCTTACAAAAAAAACCCTGCATCCAATCTTATCACGGGGATAGTAACTATGAACAAACACTATTTGGTTTTGGGATGAAATGCTTGTGGTGGGTTCTGAATTCACATACTGAACACAAGTAATTCACAGTTTCATTTATGCCTGGTGCACTGACAGAGTGGTAGTTAGTTACACAGTGAAATGGGAGCTTGGCTCATGCTTTCTCTCTAGCCTTACAGTGCAATGGAATGATTTATATATAATTTTTATGTTTTATAGTTGGTCCATTTATTTTCCCCTTCACCCCCTCCACCTAGCATGCCCCACCATGATTTAATATATTTCAAAAAATTATCAAATCTGTCCTGCAATGGGCAAGAAATGTGCTTACTGTTTAAACTGACAAATGGAAACTGTTGCCACAAAGAATGGTCACAGTGAAGAATGCAAAAAAAAAAAAAAAAAAAAGCGCTATCGCTTATCTGCATTTCCCGACTCTACCTGTGGACTGCAGTTTGGAAAAAACAAAAACAAGTTTTGCTTCACATGCAATAAAGCATGGTTTGGATGTAAGACAATAGAAGATTTTGGGGAGTCAGAGTAGGGAGAATTCCCATAAGCACTTACAATTTCAACCTAAAGCATAAAGTGTGGGAAGGATGTTGAGATAAAGTATTTTCTTAATTCTCACATTCCTCCTGCGCCTTCTTTGTATTTTGTTTATTTCTTTATTCCCTTTTCTGATATAGAAAGTCACAGTTCAGGTGCAGTTGAGTCTAAATCCTTTAAAACAAATCAGGCCACACAGGGGCTGATAATGAAGGCCCAAAAAAGTGCGCTCGCTGTTTACCGGTGAGTCCTCAACACGACAGCGAAGTCTAAAGATTCTCAGCACTGCAGGAGCTCTCAGGAGGCAATCTAGTTTTCCTGTCAAAAATCTTCACTTGAGTAATACGGAACTTTGATTATTAGTTGCGAATGGTGTAGCTGAAGCTTAGTGTGATGATTTCCCTCCTTTGCTTTTTTTGTTTGTTTGTTTAGTTGAGTTTTCTTCAAAGAACTTCTGCAATAGTTACTCTACTTATTCTTTGCATCTCCATATCTTATAAACTGAAGTTCTCTTTCCTTTGATTATTCAGGAAATATTTACGCAATGCCGGCTGTTTGTCAGTGTAGTGGGTGTGGAGCACAGAGCAGATAGCAAAATAAATGCCTTTACGTAGCATGCACTGATTTCCCTACATTTACTCTATTGACACTGTGCAAAACTGTTCGAAAACACATCTTCACCGAGTGGCATTCACAGTGCCAAGTAGTTTTTAACTCATTAATGGGTTATGTGAAACTGTCCAACTCAGGAAAATATATACTTCTTTCTGATAAAGGTACTGGTTAAAAGCAAGTTATCTGCAAATTTGATATTCAATAAATAAAATAATTGTATAAGTTTAATATTTAGAAAGTAATTAGATACTCAGCATTTTATGTAATTTAACTGACATAGCATATGTTTGTACTAAAATACAGTAAACATCAATACTGTCCTTTTAGTTCTGAATAGAGTTTCAGCTCCCCAATCCTTCTGGCCACCAGCAGTTTATAGAGGGGCAAGCAAGACTGCCAGCCTGAGAGCCACTGGCATTGAGTTGTGCATGATTGGTAACTGCCTTTGTGTCAATCTAATGAGAAAAGAAAGCCAACAGCAAGGAAGTGAAGGAAGAAGTGAAAAAATGAGTTTATTGACTTTGTGAAGGAAAGAAGGCAACGGTAAAAATGCTTTAAAGTTCGTATTGTCTTGATCACATTAACGTGCCTGACCCTTTGTGGACACTTCCGATGGGCCATCATGTGCACATTTCCTTAGGATGTGCCAAATGTTTGGGGACTGAATGTAGAGAAAAAGAGTTACTTCAAGCTTCTCTGATGCTAAATCAAATAGGGGCTTATTCGCCTTGAATATATACCTCCAAGGTGGGATATTGAAACAGTAGAAGGGAGGAAAGGATTGAAGTTACCTAGGGATTTAAAAAAAAAACTAATAATATTATTGAGAGCCAAGACCACATGAGGATTTTCTTCAGCTTTTTAATCTGGTGGGCGTGAGGGAGTACAATGCTATGGACTTTTTTCACTGGGGATGTGCACGCACACTTGCTTACGCAAGCAAACATACAGGCACACCTGCCCTTAAAGAGAGAGGAGAGAAACTTCCGTTTGTTGCTCCACTTATTAATGCATTTGTTTTTTGATTCTGGTATGTGCCCTGATCAGCACCTGATTATTTTTGTGGTAAGACTCTGTGGTAGCTAGCGGTTGATTCTGCCATCCCAGAGTCCATTCCTCCTTCTTCAGTCAGAACCTGGCTGGCTTCCTGTTAGGGAGCCCCTCCTATTTCAGTGGTGCTGACCTATATCCTCTCCTTCTGCCAGCCCCTACTGTGGGAAAATGACCCCTGTAGGCCAGTCATCACATTCTATCCCCACTGGACATAATGGTTCAAGGATAAACACATGCCTAAAACCTGGCTAATAAGGCTCAATTCTGGGATTTATTTTTAAGCTTAAAATAAAAGACACTTTTCTTAATAGAATTCTTAAGATGATATAAACACGGAATTTCTAGGGGTCCTAACTGTAGAAAGAGGTAGCCTGAGAATCAGGCCCTCCAGATAGGAGATGAACACAGAAAGGGGAGGATATTTGAATCTTGATGATATTATTGGAGACTCTGGATGAAGCAATGCCTGAAGTCAGTGTCCCTGGATCTTTTGGTTTTGTCAGCCAATTAATCACTCCTTTTTCCTTCTTATTAGAATGAGTTGGACTTCATTCATTCAATAGAAATGGTTCTGAGTCATAATACTGAATGCTTATTAGGAGTTTTCTCTTCATATGTTTTTCCTTCCTTGCTTCCCAGTTGCTATTGAGAAATCAGCACAGAATTCTTTAACTAGTTTCTTACTTTTGGGGGAAGGGCTTGGTGGAGAGGGACAAAGGGGGAAAGATTGCGACAACAGTAATAGCATAAACAATAAAATATTTAAAATGAAAAATAAAATAAAATAAATATAAAGTAGTAAAAAAAAAATCTTGTCCAAAATGGCTTTCATCTCTCAGGAAAATAAAGTGCCACCAGAGAAAGGCAAAGGTTACAAGAAAAGGAGGCTAAGTATGCAGAAATATATGCTTACTTTTCAATTAACTAAAGGCTTATCTTACCTTAGATGATACATAATGAAGGAAAAGATATTTGGAGTATTTAAGATACATTTACACATGCTTGTATCTTACAGTAGTATTTGTCTTTTTCTTTCGCTTGTCATGTATCCATCACCTTCTGTACACATAAATAAAAATGCTCAAAAGACATCTCTGCCTCAAATTCAGTATGCCCATATCAAAACCCATTACCTTTCCCCAAACATAACACTCCTCCTCTTTCTTCTATTTCAATTTGTGCCTGTTATTCAGCCCCTCACATAAGCTAGATATGGGAGAGTTGAGGCTTACAGCTTCTAGTCTCACTCTCTGTCTTAGTCAGCTCAAGCTGCTATGACAAAATACCAAGAACTAGGTGGCTAGAACAATAGACATTTATTAAGTTCTAGAGATTGAGAAGTCCAAGATCAAGGTGCAGGTGGATTCAGTTCCTGGTGAGAGTCCCCTTCCTGGGACCACCCTCATGAACCTATCTAAAGCTAATTATCTCCATCACTTTGGAGGTTAAGGTTTCAACATATGAATTTGGAGGTGGGGGCACAAACATTCAGTCCATAACCACCTCCCCACACATATGCCAAATGCAATCCACCACCTTCCATTTTCCCCCTCTAACGCTCCATGAATTGACCTGCTCACCTCCATCTTTATTACTACTCCTTCCTCAGCCCTCATCACTTTTCACCTCAGTGACCACGATACAGTCCAGTTCGGTTTCATCACCAGTTATGTTTCCTGAAAATCTGTTCTCCACATGAAAGCCATCATAATCTATCTAAAATGCAAGTCTAACCATGTTACTCTTCTGCATAAAGTTATAACTATTCAGTGGATTTCATAAATATCTTGGCATGATATAGTGGGCTGACTTGGCTTGGTCTGTATCTGCTTGTGCCATCTCTTGTGCTGTCATTTTATATTTTACGATTTATGCCCTGATGGTTCTGGGGTATTTACTATACAGACATGTAAACACACACACACACCCTTCTGCTTCCCATACCTGTGATTAGTGAATGCTTTTCTTGTGTTGGAACCCCATTCTTTCATGACCTGCATTTGTCTAACTCATGAATCCTCCAAAAATCAAGGAGAGCTACTTTTCTTCCTGTGGTCCTCTAACTCTCTATGCATAGACCCCTCATTCTACTTATCACTCTCTGTATTAAAGTACCAGAATTCTGTTATGTGACTGTCTTCTGCACTAGACTCCTTGTTTCTTAAAGATAGAATTCATATTTTATGTTAATTCCTATACCTTATAGCTGGTATAATCTCCAACATAAAGTACAATAAGTGCTTACTGAAGTTAACTGAATCCCTAAATCTCTTTAAAACCCAAAATTTATCATGTAAACTAATTATATACATAATCAATTATTTAATTTCTCTTTTTAATTGTTGAGCTTGATTGACTTTAAGTGAATCTTATGAAAACAATAATTACTTTGTAGAAATGTGAGAGAAGACTAACTTTGACCTTTAAATAAAACATTAATTGGCCCTTTATAAATCTGAATTGTAAACAAAATACCAAAATTGTAAGGTGAAAATTAATAAAAGAAAAGGATGAATGGAGCAGATACCAAGCAGCTTAGAGAAGTAAAGGTTAAAGTCTTATTAAGGAGAGTTGGTATATCCCAGATAACCTTATATCAGGGTAAATAAGAACTGAGTTTTTTTATTTCTCTTTAGAATTTGGATCTAAGACATTTTCACAAGTTTGTTAAACTGCTAGAATACTTTTCCTTCAAAAAATAGTTTAAAGCAAGAACTAAATTTGAACAAATAAGTTTTATAACCCTATACCCTTCCCCTTCAAATCTAAAATAGCTTTTATAATTGTGTGTAATTATATTGAGATTGAAGAACACAATGGCTACAAGCGTGGATTCTTGAGATGACCTGTCCTGAGTCTTGCCAGTTCTATCAATTTCAGCAAATTCTTAACTTAACAAAGGTTCAATTTTATCATCTGTAAATGGTTAATAATGGAACATACCTCCTAGAGGTGTTATAATGACTAAATGATATCATGAGGTAAAGTACCTCATGGACCATGATGTGGTCCATTGTGCATGAGACATTTTTATTATTCCTAGTAAGGTACATGATAAAAGCCAAATAAATTTGAAAAATGTTGGCTAACCTACTCAGAGAGGTTGTTTACTGTATGATTTCTCAAACATTTTAATATACTCATATGTATGTTGAATTGCTAAGAGGGGGGACGGGTTATGCAGTATTTTCCATGCTTGTGTGACAATGGTTGCATTTAGTTGTAGAACATACAGAAATACTGTGTCATGCAACTCAAGTAGTGTGGCTTTAGGTGAATAGTATTAAATTAAAATAGAATGAGAATAAAAATAGAGAAAGGAAAAAGAAGCACAGGAAAGGCAGGGTGAAAGCAAGAAACAATAAATGGTTATTTGCATAGAGCAAATAGATTTATTATTAAACATCTATATTACTCTAAAATACTGACTCTCCTAAGCCAGCAAAAGTATTGGAATTTCTAAGGAGCATCACAAAACTGCATCACATTTTTAAGTATTCTTTGTAGGACTTAGAAGTAGACAAACAGTTGTCCAAATGTCAAATTTGGTACTTTTCCATGGGGGCAAAAGGTTTTTAATTTTAAATGCAATTTAATGCAATGTGATTCTTAAATTTTTGACATCTTTGATGCATTTATCTCTTATATTAGTTTGATAATGTTAAACGTTGTGCATGAGTTAATTTTTAGTATATATCAGTGTCTAAAGAAAAGGAATGATATTCCCTCACCTATATGAGCATCACATGGGAACCATTTTGCCATATAAAATGTTGACTCCAAAGCATATACCAATAAGCTGCTTTTATATTTTAGCTCTACGATTTTCATAATGCAAAACTCACCCTTTTATTATGAGATCCACACATTTTTTAAAGCTTTAATCAAGGGGTAAGCCTGAAACACATGACTTTGACTACTGAGTTGTGATTCAGTAATTGCATAACAAAAGCATTTGATGAAAATATAAAACTACTCATTCTCACGAATCACATTATTTGAACGCAAATTATATTGTGAGAGTTTTTGAAACTAGAATTATAGAAAAATTCTATTTGTTAGAGCTACTTTTCTTCTTTTACTACTGAAATGAAATAAGCAAGGGCTATTCAATTTCACTATTTACCAAATGTTTTTGGTGCACATACTGAGGGCAACGTACAATTTTAGAGGTTGTGAGTGATGTATAGATGAGTAAGATTCAGAAAAATAAAAAAATACAAAACAAACATGTTAAAAAGTACAAATTGTGGTAGAAGATAAGAATGATGTGTGCATAGTATTTCATAAAAGAAAAAAAAATCATTTACTCAGGAGAACCAGAGGCCAGGTATTCATTGGGTGTTTGACGACTGCAGAAGATCCTAAGAGATGAAGACTGTGGAGAAGGCTCTCTTAGCAGAGAGAAATACCTTGTCACATTAAAGACAAATTGCATCTCTACAGAGACAGAAAACTAGTCTTGTCAAAAATAGTATTTTTATGTAAGTTTAATAGAAAAATATTGTAAGAAGTAATAAAGATAATAATATTGCATTTTATATTATAAAAAGCCAGCAGTGGCAGCACAAAAGGGTGGCCTGTGGGCTTTGTGATCCTCGTGATCTTTGTCCCCCAAACTGGTGTTTGTTATGCAAATATCGCTCTCAGATAAATCCTCTAGATCTATTCAGCCACATTTCCAACGCTTTCTATGCAGAAAATTTGAAGTCATTACTAAGCATTAGGTTACTTTCTAACAGTGAAACCCATGTGATGTAAAAAATAATGATGAGATCGGCCACCTGTAGAAATTTTCAATTTAAATAATTTGAAAATACCCCAAATAGAAAGAAAGCAACTATGAGCTGTGAATCCTATGTACGCCTTCCTGGCAGCTGCTTACATATTCCGGTGAACCCAGTGCCTGCCTCATCTGTTCCCACAGTGCCCGATTAGCACATATCAAGCCACATTGAAATGATTTGGCATTTCATTTAATTTGAGAACAATAGACTCAAATTAAAAAGCAGGGACTGTCTTATTTGTCTTTATACTTTAGGTGGTTCCTCACTGCTTAATGCATAACTATTGGCTTGCAAATGCCTTGCAGGCAGAAAAGAGTTTATATGTGTATGAAATAATAATACAATTTATTACTGTTCTATTATGCTATATTTGAAGAGCCTACTGTGTTGTTTTTCATTGATCTCACTTAATCTTCAACAACCTAATGACATAGCTCCTTGTGTTGTTGTCTGCACTGAAAGTCACATCCTGGTGGTAGACATGGGATCCAACCCCAAGATTTTAATTCAAAAACTCTAGTTCGGAAATCTCTTGTCTATGCTCCTTCCCAAATGGTTAGATTCTGAGTACTTCCAGGGAGGGGCTCCCCTCTAGGAAACACTGCTGCTCATTTGATCAGACTTGGGTTTCCACCTGACTAATTCCTAATGGCCACCTTTTGGTTTTTTGGAAAAAAATGAACACATATTCCACAGCACAGCCATTCCAAATCTATCTTTGCAAGTTTTCTTCAGAATAAACATTTACAATTTCTCCAGTGTCATTTTGTACATTACAGTCTTCCAAGTTTTGTGTCACTATACTTTTTAAACGATGTCCTCCACTTGCTCAGGAATTCAGGGGTGGTTTCGTTCATTTTATCAGATGCAAATCTATCAGTCCAGCATCTTAGTTCCATTGCCCCTTAGTATACCTAAGCTTATAGCAATTTAAAAATTAATTTATTAAAATGGATATAATAAATCTTAGTTTAAAGAATTGTGAAAATATGAAAGGGGTTAAGATGTACAGATGGACAGTTATAAAAATAGTGACAAAGATGTAAAGTACCGCGTAGGGAATATAGTCAATAATGTTGTAGTGACTACACACGGATACGAGACTAGTTGGGGTAATCGCTTCATAATGTCTGTAAATGTCTAATCACCATACTGTACACCTGAAACTAATATAACATTGCATGTTAACCATAGTTAGAAAATAACTTAATTAAAAAAGAACTGTAAAGAAAAACATGTCCTGATTTACTTGAATACATTTTGAAACTATAATACATTATACTAAATTCCTGCACCACTGATATCTCCTAAAATGTCATTTATGAGAAGTTCCTAAATTTTGTTTATGAGAGCTTCTTTGATTTATTCTTCATGGCTGTCTGGTTTCTTAGTTTGTCTATTACTATTACCCATTTTCTGATGAGTATTTTTTTTCTAAGACTGTATCATTTCTTTCAAAAAATGGATTAAGCTATTGAGGGCAGGATGGATTCAATATTTCTTATATGTGACTGAATGGCTTAACTATTAAAAAAAAACAGAGGATAACCTCAGTGGCCAACTGTATATAAAATGTAAAAGTGGGCTGAGGTCTTAAAACACAGTTATGAAGTATGACAACAATTTTTTCCCTCAACAACAGAGCTCTGTGTCTGAAATTGGAAACACTCACTTGTTTCTATTGTAGTGGGAAGAGCTCAAGTATTTCAAGATCTAATCTCTAGTTAAGCCCTTGAAGACAAGACCTTTTATAAAAAGTGTCTTTATTATTACAGTATGCATTAGATCTCTATGCATTGGCTACTTTATGACAATTGGAATGAATAGAGAACTGATGAATGCATACCTTATGACAAATATATGGCCAGATTTGTCTTCTGTATTAAAGTCTATTGTATGCTCTACTAATAAAGTATTGCTTTCAACAGAGGTATGCATCATGGTATAAATCTATCAGGGTCCATTGGTTTAGCAGCATTTGACAATCCTTGATGTTTCTCTGAAAGATTCTTCATGACACTGAAGTAAGACAAATGGAATTTCTCAGATATTGCCAATTTTACTGTCTCATGGAATTAAAGATAACTCAAACAATTTGAAACTCAAAAAGCATGTTCAGCTCTGAAGGAAGTTTTTATGTTGTGTTAACATCTCTATCAGCATCGCAAGCAGATCTTTTTCAGATCACTTCCTGTTCATTAAAGTAAAGAGGAAAACACCATTTTAAATAATGGCCGGTTTCAACCCCTCTTACTTATTTATTCATGCCTAGAGTGGCTTTCATTATGGATCACTAGAAACAGATTGCAGCAAAGAAAAGAAACTTAAGAACGATCAGTGATGATCTATGACAACTTTCTGGGTAACTGTACACTTGTTTGGTTTTTTTAACGTATTAATTTCTGTAAGATACTATTCATTCTTAGAAGAAACATTGCATTTTTATAGTAAAATATTTTCAAATATACTCCTTTTTCTTTACAATGTTCAAAAGTGCTCTAAACTGTGGTAATTATATTTTGGAATTCATCACATGTAATGGGCAAGGATATAAATGTTGTCTCCCAAATACTCTGCCATGAAAGTGGCTTTTCAGGAACCTTATCGAAGAGGAGGCAGAGCAACCAGCCTTCTGGCCTGTATGGGAATAACAATTGCTGAGAAGCTTGTTAATAATTCAAAAGTCTTTTTAGTGAATTATGTCTATCCCTAAGTTTTAGTTTTATAGAAGTGTTCAAATATATTACCTCCAGTTCTTCACATTTTTTTTGTACTTTGTATTCCTTCTTATCATAAAATAGACTACACTTGAAACCCATACTAAACAAGTCTATTGAAGTACCTTGTTATTATTTTTACCTCATTCTAGATATTCTTTTTATGGCATCCATGAAAATCATCTCAGCTAGAATGAGGTAAAGCCCATGACCAAAAGTAAAAATAGATCTGTGATATCTTTCCTTTGAGATTGATAAAGATCAACTGGAACTTCAAGCAAGCATAATCAGTCAGGAGGGTGGTGCTAGGGCTTATGGTAGTTCCCCTCCACGACAGAGCTCTGTGTCACAACAGAGCACTACGTGTGAAGAGCAGGACCAATAAAATGGCATTGGTCAGATCAATATAACACAAAGTATATAAAACAAAATGGAGTCACTTATGTCAACTAAAATGGCTGTCAGCCAGCCATGACACTTTGGTTGAAGAGGAAAATTACCTAAGTCAGAGTGAACACATCTGGCAAGGAGACATATCTGTCTGTGTGGTCAGAGCAGACATGTCTGGCAAGGAGACACACTTAGGATACCTGCACATGTGGTCAGACCAGCCACGTCTGCAGAGCAGGACCACCCATAGATAGGCTCCGGGGGCAATTCCACACTTGCCAGCAGCGGTGCCAAGACGTTTATTGAAAAGACCCAGAAGGGCGGAGTCCACCACTTTAAAGGTGTAACTGAGGCAGGCTCCAGACCACTGATGAGACAGACAAGCTTCACACACCAGAGTGCATTCCATGCCACACTGATCTTCCTTGGCATTGGCTGCCAGAGGCTCTGCCCTGCTGGACTGAGGACTTTGTCTCCCCTGCTGCCCACCTGGCTCTGGAGACCCTTCCTTGCAAGATGCTGACAACTCCCCTGCTCACCATGCTGTCTCCAAGACCTGCAGACTGAGACTCTGGGACTCAGGTTCATTGTCTCCCATTGATTGCTGTGTATATATGTTATACTTCTCTTAGATTGTTATGGTGTGAGTAGGATATTAATGTATGTTGATGTTCTACTTTGAGTGAACCTGCATTCAATAAAAGCTGAGAGACAAGCATAGTTACTGTGTGTGACTCTTGTCTATTCCTTGGCGCCAGCTGCTCAGTGGGCAGCTAGCCAGGCAGTTGCCTGGATGACTTATAGGAAAGACTGTCCCACGAACACACGCTCGTGACACTACATGGTCGTGAGGACCCTACAGGAAGAACTCTGTGCTAAAGTGCTGTGGTTCTAACTCTCCTTTCCTTAACTTTCCTTCCTTTCTTTAAATACCCTTGCATCTTGGCACACAGGCCAGAGCGTGCATGCAGCAACCCATGTCTGCATGCAGTAGAATGCATCCCCTTTCTTTTTGCCAAATAAATCCTTCTTGGTGCTGAAACACCTAGTTGATATTATTTTTCAATTGAAAAGATAAAAAATATCCGTGGAGTTTACTTCATAACTGACAATGATTTTTGTCTGTATTTTGATCAAATTATGTAATATATTTACCTCAAAATTATTTTTTATTTGAGAGTGAATCTTGGGCAGAAAAACATAGGTAGCAAAAGTAGACAATAGTTCAGCAAAACATATATGGCAATAAATCGTGAATATTGTACCCTTTCAGGTTGTGCTTATTCATGCCAATTATCAAAACAGCAATTTCCTCATCCATGCACAAGACTGAAGTTAGAGATATACTTACAGAGTTGTGTGAATCTTAACTGAAATATGAATGGTAAGGTGAGCCACACAGAGTCAGTCCTCAATTTCTTTTTTCCCTTTAGCTTTTCGCAATTTTACCACTCTCCTTTGCTGTTTCCAAGTAGAGTTGTTATTCTAACTCAAAGACGATGAATTAAAGGTTAAAATTATTCTTCTTATATCTACCCAGTAGATCCTAAATTTCAGGAAAATCATTTTTATGTGTGTTTTCAAAGGCAATAATATTAATTAAATGGACGTTGTCTTTATTTTTCAGTTAAAGAAGGGCTGAAATAATTGTCTAAAGAACACAGGAATCTTTTTTCAGAAATTATTAAAATGCCTTTTAATAAAGCAACATCCCTAGAAATGTGAGCTAGCAGAAAAGGAAGGATATCAACACTCAGGTTAGAAGGAACACTGGGGATTTAATTGGATCATTTTAAAATATAAAATATTTCAGAGACCCTGATAAAGTTACTCAAATTACATGTTATTTATCTTTGATTTCATGTATCTTAAACTCTTCACTTTTTTTCGTTTCCCTTTCCTTGCTGAAATCATTGAGGAAATCAGTCACTTAAGAGATAAAGGAATGTATATTGACATCAACCAGCCACAAGAGGGAGGTCTTGGCTATATTAGAAGTAGTGTACATATAGGGAGGGGTCCATTTTTTACAGAAAAACATTTCTTTTTGGAAAAGGAGAAAGCATTGATTTTTCTTTTCTTTTCTTCTTCTTTTTTTTTGTTATATCATGATGCCATACCTAATAGAGAGAATTATTTGTAGGTCTAGTACATTATTAGACTTTACAAGTGTAGAATACTGCTTTTATCACAAATATGTATGTTTTCCTGAAAATGTAAATTATTTGTTCTCTGTAAAATTAAACATAAATCTATTTTAAATATATATACACATACAAATGTTATCACCCATGCATCTATATTTTATTTACACAATACAATTCATAAAAGTAATTACCACCTAGACTGAGCTATACAGAGTGTGATATCCATTAATTCTCCTTGTTATTTATTAGTGGCATCTTTGAAATGAATTCTGACTATATGTTATTTTCCTTAAATATCATACCTGTATAATTATGAAATTTAAAATCACAGATACACATTGGCCAAAAAAATAAAAGAAAAGAGCTAAGCATTTCTTAACAAGCTCATCTATTAAGCTATTTGGAAATTCATAGTGAAGAAAGTCTTGAATTAGATATTGGTCTCTGGGATAAAATATTATAATTGAAAAGGTGTTTGGTTGGGAGTTTTTGTTTGGATTCACCAAAGGATGCTTTCTGTTGAATTCCTGACCAACCTCTCACAGAAAATCAGACAATGCAATCATCATATCAGTTACTGAATGGGATGTTGTGGTGACCTGTGGCAAGCATGGCACACGGAACTCTTAGGTTCTGACTGTTTTAGGGACGTCGCTTGTGACACATGCAATACGTATTGAATATCACTTAATACTGCTATCATGCTGCAAGTATGTGATTTCGTCCTTCAGCATTTTCATTTAAAAGAGTGGTAAAATCTTGTAAAAGTTAAAGTGCCTCTATTCATACAGATAAAACAGATATTGCAAAGTCATTATGCATATAGAACATATACATTATGTTGTCTCTCTCCATATTCACTACTATGCCTATTTAAGTTTGCATGCTACGAAGTTGTAGATACTTGAATTTATAAATAATTTATAAGTTATTTTCTTAATTTATTTAGAGAAAATTTGTTCTTGGCCTACCTATGTAGTAACTGGTTCAGAGTTGATTGGTGATCTGGTGGCAACTCAAAGTAATAAGTAGTGTGCTTTTGGTTACATTTAACTTCATATCTAAGTGCAGCTCTATACTGTTAATGAAAAATCATAAAACTATCTCATTTAAATATTGGTAAAATTATATCTTTGGCAGTATAATAATTTATAACATATTGGATATAACATAATCATTCCCCATGTCTAAGTAAGTTCTCTTCTGGCTAAGATCTTATTTAATATTGACATTGTTTTGATTTTTTGGTCATGTGAATACTTTACTAAACTGTGAAGTGTATGTATTTTATTGGCATGCAGCTCATCAATTCCCAGTTTCACTCGAGTCTGTTCTCCTCTCAGAACTTTTTTAAAGCATGCAATTAACAATCACTCATGTTCTGAAGGACTTTTAATGGCAGGCTGGATAGAACCTGTTATGTTTTCCTTCTATTAGGATGGATCACTTACAAATAGTCCCGCTGTGATTAGGCACTTATTTCACAGTGCAAATCTATATGTGAATCTTTCTTAACATGTCTCTGAAGTTCATTTTCATCATCAATCAAGAAATGTAAAGGTAAAGAAAGAACATTTAGAGAGGACATAGAACATTTAAGAATAATTATAATGAGCCTGCCAGAGAGAAATGCTTTTGTGAAAGATGTGCTTTGCTTTAAGCAGTATGTGCGGCCAAGTATAGGTCCTTATATGGTGATTTTGTTTTTGTTTTAGACCTTCAAGATTAAATGTAGGCCGTATTTAATGGTAGGAAAGGATTTCACATGAATAAAAGATATATAACAGCCATACTATCAATATAGATATTAAGGTAAACAGAATTTCAGCTTTTAAACTATGGCTACACTCAGAATTAGTGAACAGAATAAAAGCCATTCAATTCTTAAATTACTATTCAAATATATAGGGATTAATGTGTTCTTATTTTCTCCTTATCCTCTGAGTGTGTTACATGAATGTGCATTTGCTTAGACCTTTAAATATTCCTTAAAAAGTATGTTTCATTATGAAACAAAAATCAAAACTTCTTTCTTAAGTGCTATGTGTATTTTAATGTTTTATACCAGTACTTTAAACATTTTTACTATAAGGCAAATGATTACTATGAGTTTCAGTAGCACCGGAATGATTACTATCAGTTTAAGTGGTACTTAATGGTTTTCTTTCTACCAACACATTTGGTGTAACACAGAATAACTTTTATTTTATTACTATCAATAAATTGAGCTTGGTTTCCTTCCTAAGTATTATTGATTGTCTCTGATCACTTTTCCAAAATTTCATAGGAAATGAAATATTTTCATCATCTTCAATAAGAGATCATTAATTTATGAAAACACATTTGCATTAAGAACATCAAACAATAGCTTCACACTCACACATAAACAGTTCTTTCGCTAGTATTGCTAAATATCTCAAACCATGGCATCCTTCCAATTTTACAAAGTTACCACATATGCCTAGTAAAGTGGTATAATAGCAATAATATTAGGGTAACCTTCATATATTAGGAAAGCGAATTTTTAATGGAGAAATTAATATAAAATTTCCAGAAATATTTACTATTAGTTTATTTTAGGTCTTCATAGATCTGAATGAGCTATCAACAAATTTTGGTCATCTAATCATTTATAAAATGTAGTGTCCTGGTGAGACTTATAAAAGGTTGTTTCTAGGCAACGCTATGAAGAAGGAGAAATTTATTGGTCTGGGGCTCTTTCTTCCATTTAACTAATGTTTCTTTATGTCCTTATGAGACACATATTGTCACATCAAATTATAATTCAACACATCAGAGATTGGCCAGAAGGAAAAGAAATTTTGATTAAAAATTTTTATTTTTTTAGCTCTCAGCCTCTGATCCCTTTTTCTGGCTTGGCTAGTTTAACCACAAATTTCTGTCTGAAGGCAGCACTTTGAACAAAAACTACCTTCTTGCTCTCTGTGGTCACTGGCAGCTGCAGTTTGAATATATAGTCTTAGTTCCACCAATTAGATGCTCCTGAAAATCTTTAAATGAGCCAGAGTAGTCTCCGTTACTCGAAACCACAGTTCCCGGCTGGGTCTAGATTTACAGGTCCGACAACTCCGTCTAACCCAGACTGAGGGTGAATGGTGGCATTATTGATGGCTATGCCATGACGAACGGCTGAAACCAGGACTGTCTTGGGTAAATGGCAACATGTGGTCACCCTTCTTAAATGGTTACCTAAACTATTATTTGACACCAATTTAAAAACTAGCCTCCTGGCTGCGTTTTGTTTTTTACTTTGTGACTCTTGATTTAAAAGACATCCAGTGCCTGAGGAAATGAATCTGTAATGGTAATGGACCAAGGCCTATATTTCAGAGCAAAAGGCCTCTTCTGAACTCCTTCATATCACAGGTAGGAGACCACTTACCCAAATGACTCATAAGCCTCTCTCTGGGGGCAGAGAAATTCCAGAGTGTCTCTTTCCTCTTCAGAAAGAACAAAGCTTTCCCTAGCCGACTTGCTCTCTTGTTCACCATGTTTCTAGGGTGACACACAGTGTTTCCTGAGGATTCCTTCTTCACCCGGCTGCAAAACTCATCATCTGGTGAATAGGTAATTATGGGCTGAACTAGGAACCATGCCGGGATGTGAATGTCTAGTAACCACATGGTGTTTGCATCGTAACTAATGAATACTCCCTTGCCTAATATAACCCAACCTAATTACCCATATCTTCGCGTAATTTTCACTTGACCCTAAACTTTGTACATTTAGCTGCTTCTCTACCCAATACTGAATGATAACTCAACAAGGGAGTAGCGGGCATGATGGGGAAGGTTGCTCTCTCTGCAGTACGTCATTATGCTGCATGGTGCTTTAATCAGAGAAAGTCAGTTGTTTCAGTGAGGTCTCATTTACTTACCTAATTATCAGTTGTCATTTGGAGAAGAGCCAGGCCAAGAAAGAATACTTCAAATTGTTTTTTTGCCATTTGTCTCTTTTGCTTGTGTTCATTAATTCCCTTGTACACATTGTGTCAGTATCCTCTGTAAGGGGAAAAAAACAGTGAGGCCACCCGAGTGAATGAAAGAAGCAAACATGTGTGTCTTGCTGGATTGTGAGTTCTAGGAGAATGTCTCACTCATCTCTGCATCTCCAGTGCCAGGTGCCACGCCTGCAGTATAGAATGGTGGTCAAAAAATCTTTACTTTTTGGCTCTGCTCACATGCTTTGAAATGATTTCAAGTTTATACAAAAGATGATTATTAGTGGTATGGGGAAAAACATTTTGTTAATCACTCATTCATAATTAAAATGTGCTATGGAGATTATTTTTAAACTTTTAATTTCCTGAGAGAAACTTCAGATGTTATAGACAGTCTGATTATGAGAGTGATTTCAATAAGTAATACTAGAAAACTTTCAATAGAATAGCAGTTTACAGATCGTGCTCTCTAACACCCAGTAAAGGTCAGACTGTTCCAGTGTATCTTCGACCACAGTCCAGGCAGCACAATGGAAATCATCTCTGAGCCTAAACCAAATTGGGAAAGAAAAAGATGTGCATCAACACTGTAATCATTAGGCACATGGTTCTAACGCGTTCAACATTAGTGACCACTTGATCTACAAAAATAATAGAATTAATAAGATGTCCAATGAGGAGCTAACAAGAGAGGCCTCTGAGGTGAGAAAGAAGTCCTTTGAATATACTTGGGTTTTGGTGAAAGTAAACATATCACTGATGTCCTTCTGGAGAAATGTGACATCAGCCCCTTCTCTGAGGCCATTGTTGAGGTCCTAGGACATAAGGTCTTTATTAAAAATGTGGTTACAAGTACAGCTCAGTGATCTATCTTGATAATTGATAAGATTGATGGTGAAGGCGAAATGTGGACCTAAAATTGTGGCCAGGACTGTATGTTAAAATGCCTTTCCTTTTACACCTAGTGTTAGTGTTTTTTTCTTTTTTAAAAAAATATCACACTGACTCTGTCCATATGCTCAGAGGAGGTATGAGGAAGTGAGTGATGGTGTCAGTAACTACGTTGAAGAAATGATCTACAGCTGAAAGTCAGACATGTTTTTGCTTGTTTTTGGTTGGAATTTTGACAAGATGCTGGGATCTGAGCTCTACAAAGCTTGGAACATGAAGATAAAATTATCTACAGCATTTCTGGAGCTAAATTTCTTTAAGCATTGGGTTCTATCTTGTCACCAAAACATCAAGTTTAAGAGCTCTTAATCTGCCCATCCAGGATGACTATGAAATTGGGAGTGTTGGTACAGTAAAGGGAGTCAGGTAAAGATTCACTTTCTAAGACTAAGTAGGCCGGGCATCTTTGTTCTACGCAAAGTCAGAACTGAAGAAAAGTTTGCCAACATGGATCTTGATTCTCAAAAGGAAGCTGTAAATAAGGTGGCTGCCCGTGTGACAAACTGTCATTCGAAGATGTCTGCTGCAGCTGTGTGACTGGTGGTAGAAAGACAGCCCACCGTAGTGGTGCGGGCTTTACTGGTCATCATCCTGAGCCACTCAGGCCAGACTCTACGGGCCATGCACCTGTTCAGAAATGTCACTTCCCTCCCATTGCTGGGCGGTTTGCTGGGCTTAACGTGAAAGATCAATCCCACTTCTGATAAACAGATGGCCTCAAAGCCTTTAAACCTGATGATGCTGTCATCATTAGCAGGTGACAGGCAATCTTCTGTGCACTGAGCTCAACTCCATTGGTATTCCTAGAATATTTGCTATATATGTAATGAGCCTAACTATGGCCTTAGGGTTTTTGGTGATATTTGGCAAAAAGGCTATGGAACTTTCCCAGAAAATTCTGAAGAATGATTAAGGATACCAACGCAATGGAAAATGCTTTAGGAAGGAAGAAATGTTTTGTAGACTACTGTATTTTATGTTTATGGAAGCTATAAGTTATTCATTGTTAAAATCAGAATATTTTCAGTGGGAAAAATTACCAAAGTTATGACACTGAATTTTGAGGCCATTAAAACAAACTTTAAATAATTGTAGAAACACCAATTTGGACATTGATGACAACAAAAAAATGTTGAAAGTGTTTTGACTAAATGCCTATTCAGTAACTTCTGTGTATTGTGTTGAACATTTCCATTCACTTCATAGGGAACAAAGTATAACATCACACAAGGAACATTATCACAAGTGGTAGAGCAGTACTGCCATTCCCTCAGAGAACGTGTGCTAAGGAGTAAGTGATTGAATGACCAGGAGACTGAATTATTCTCCTGAATCTGGTGTTGCTCTCTGAGGGTCAGGTGTGTGGTCTGTGGATAATGTAAGGAACAGGGCAAGAGGAAGAAAAACCACGTACAACTGTCTGCGTTATAAATGCTCTGATGGCAAACAAAATGTTTGTCTCTAAAGACTTGCAATCTGACACCTGTCAAAAACACTAAGTTCTTTTTTAAAGAAGGAAATAGGGCTAAATTGACCTCTTGCCTTGGAGGTTCCTAAAAGGAAGAAGAGAATAAAAATATGGCAAAGTCATTTTGCTATATCTTGTTGAGTATGGAATCCTAGAGGCTGTTGGATCACCATTTTTTTTATGAAATTAAATGATCCCTTGAGGTTAATAGGAGTAAAAGCCATAAAAGGGGCTTTGGGGGGGATAGTCTTTTAAATTAAATTAATTTTTTTTAGAGAGACGAGAAGGAAGGGATAAAGTGTGAGAGAGAAATACTGAAGCGAAAGAAATTGATTAGTACTTGCCCTGTCTGGGGACATAACCCACAACCCAGGCATGTGCCCTGACCAGGAATCAACCCAGTGACCTATTGGTTGTGGGATGATGCCCATCCAACTGAGTTATACTGGCCAGGGTTTAATAGAGTTTCTATAGGCTCTTTAAACAGTATTCATACTGAAAGTTTTAATTTTATTTTTTAACATTCATCTAAGGATATGTTTTATTGATTTTAGAGAGAGAGAAAGGGAAAAAGAGAGAGAAACTTCCATGTGTGAAACATTGATCAGTTGCTTCTCATGTGTACCCTGACCTAGGATCCAACCTGTGACCTAGGATGGTGCCTTGACTGGGGAAGGAACCCACAAACTTTTGGTTTACAGGATGATACACTAACCACTTAGCCACCCAGCCAGGGCGGTTTATTGATTTTAGAGACAGAGGGAGGGAGAGAGAGAGAAACATGGACATAGAGATAAACATCAACCAGTTGCCTCCTGTATGTGCCCCAACCAGGGATGTGCAACATAGGCATGTGCCCTGACCGGGAATTGAACCTGCAACTTTCTGGTGTATGAGACAATGCACCAACCGATGCACCAACCAATGCACCAGCCAGCCAGCCAGGGAATAGTCAACATTTTTAATCTGTGCCATTGTCTAGTAAAAAACAATGTTGAAAGTATAAGAGTAAAAAAGAACAAATAGTGATTAAAGGATCATAAAAGAAAGTGGAAATTTTCAACTCTAATAATATCTACAAAGGCATTATAACTGAATCTTGGCTATCATATACAAGGGGAATGTTGACTTGCTCTGAAAGGTGAAGGAAAATATTCCTGAGGAGTGAGAGTGAAGGGTGAAATCTGATGTTGGAGTTATGATAGAAAGATGACAAAGTGGGGGAAGATAACTGTGGACAATACATACAAAAAGACATAGTTAACACTGCATATAAAGATTTAAACCTAAAGTTATGTCAACAAGGAAAAATTGACTGAGGTCCAAATGTTTGTTCACAAAACAGTTTTACTGTCTTATATGTTTTTACAAATGCTGGAGCTGACAGAGATTGTGGGAAAATTGAAGGTAATGTTTAATAAAGACTCAAATGCATGTGACCCTGATCTGTATTTTTCACGAACTTATGGATATGGTTGGACACAGGAAAAAAAAGCAAACAGGTGGATAACATTTCTGATCTCTAGAATTTTAAAATATACACAGTTCAATGCAACTGATGTAATAAAATGTGTATAAGACATTTCTGCCAAGTAGAATATAGAATTAATGATTATCTTTAGCAGGCAACTAAGATTGGAGTAAAAAAAATCTTTGTTCAATTACAGACTTTGACACTGTTTTTGGAAGTATCAATAGTTTAAATAGTCTAATGGCTTAATACAAATGCAAGGATGAAAAAAAATAAAAATGACAACTCTAAAGGAAATTGAGACAAGAACCTTACTTCCTTCTGTATCACCTTGTACATACTGGGGCATCCTACTACTGAGCTGTAAAAGTCAAAAATTTGGCATTATCCTGTACTCTTAATTCTCATTCTACTGATTATGAGATCCTCTGAGTTTTACATTCTTAATAGCTCTAAGTTTCATCAAAATATCTCAATGACCAACTCCACACTTTTATTTTTTTAATATTTATTTATTTTTAAAATATATTTTATTGATTATGCTATTACAGTTGTCCCATTTTCCCCCCTTTATCCCTCTCCTCCCTGCATGACCCCTCCCACCCGCATTCCCCCTTTAGTTCATGTCCATGGGTCATACATGTAAGTTCTTTGGCTTCTACATTTACTGCACTATTCTTAACCTCCCCCTGTCTATTTTGTGCCTACCATTTATGCTACTTATTCCCTGTACCTTTTCCCCCATCCCTCCCTTCTCCCTGCTTATAACCCTCCATGTGATTTCCATTTCTGTGATTTTGTTCCTGTCCTAGTTGTTTGCTTTTAACAAACTCCTGTTCTAGTAGTTTGTTTTTGTTTTTTTAGGTTCAGTTTTAAATAGTTGTTTGTTGTCATTTTACTGTTCATATTTTTGATCATCTTCTTTTTCTTAGAAAAATCCCTTAACATTTCATATAATAAGAGCTTGGTGATGATGAACTCCTTTAACTTGACCTTATCAGGGAAGCTCTTGATCTGCCCTTCCATTCTAAATGATAGCTTTTCTGGAGAGAGTAATCTTGGGTGTGGGTCCTTGCCTTTCATGACTTGGAATACTTCTTTCCAGCCCCTTCTTGCCTGTAAGGTTTCTTTTGAGAATCAGCTGATAGTCTTATAAGAAATCCTTGGTAGGTCTCCTTTTCTCTTGCTGTTTTTAAGATTTTCTCCTTATCTTTAATCTTGGCTAATGTAATCATGATTTGCTTTGGTGTGTGCTTCTTTGGGTCCAACTTCTTTGGGACACTCTGAGCTTCCTGGACTTCCTGCAAGTCTATTTCCTTTGCCAGATTGGGTAAGTTCTCCTTCATTATGTTTTCAAATAATTTTTCAATTTCTTGCTCTTCCTATTCTCCTTCTGGCACCCCTATGATTTAGATGTTGGAATGTTTAAAGTTGTCTCAGAGGTTCCTAAGCCTCTCCTCATTTTTTTGAATTCTTGTTTCTTCATTTTTTTCTGGTTGAATGTTTATTTCTTCCTTCTGCTCCAAACCGTTGATTTGAGTCCCAGTTTCATTCCCATCACTGTTGGTTCCCTGTACATTTTCCTTTATTTCACTTTTCATAGCCTTCACTTTTTCCTCTATTGTCGGACCATACTCAACCATTTCTGAGAGCATCCTGATTACCAGTGTTTTGAACTGTGCATCTGATTGGCTAGCTGTCTCTTCATCACTTAGTTGTGTTTTTTCTGGAGATTTGATAGGTGCTTTTATTTGGGGCTTTTTTTTTTTTTTTTTTTTTTGTCTTAGCATGCTTGTTATTTAGTAAAGGGTGGAGCCTTAGGAATTTGCCATGGCAGGGCAACCTATGTGGTTGCTGTATGTGGGATAAGGGGTCTAAGAGGGAAAAATGTGGCTTGCTCAGTTCTCTGCCAGTTTTCAGTCATTTTCTCCATGTCCAAACTGGGTCCTTCTGGTGCCGATTCTTGGGTGGGTGGCTTTGTGTATGTTCCTAGGACCCTGTGGGTCTCTCCAGTGAACTCTCCTGTGAGGCTGGGAGTTTCTCTCTCTGCCTCAACTGCAAAAGGTTTTTTTAGTCAGAGGTTTGAGGCTTTATATAAGTGTGTTGCTGTCAATATCCTTCTTGAAGTCCTCCAAGATTTTCCTTATGTATTTGAATGCTCCTATGTTGGGTGCCTATGTGTTTACAATGTTTATGTCTTCTTGATGGATTCTTCCCTTCAGTATTATGAAGTGTCTTTTTGTGTCTCTTTTTATGGCCTTTGTTTTGAAGTCTATTTTGTCTGATATAATCATTGCTACACTGTGTTTTTTTCTCCTGTCCAACTGTTTGGAATATTTTTTTCCAACATTTCACTTTCAGTCTGTGTAGGTCTTTTATTCTAAGGCAGGTCTCTTATAGGCGGCATATATGCAAGTCATATTTTCTTAACCACTCAGCTACCCTATGTCTTTTGATTAGTGTTTAATTCATTTACATTTAAGATTATTATTGATAGGTACTTATTCACTGCCATTTGTTTCTCCTTGTATCTGTTCTTCTCTCTCTCACTCTATTCTTTCATCTTCTTAAAGCAGTCCCTTTATCATGTCTTGTAATGCTGGTTTGGTGGAGGTGATTCTTTTAACCTTCTTTTGCCTGAGAAACTCCTTATTTCACCTTCCATTTTAATTGAGAGCCTTTATGGGTATAGTAGTCTTGGTTACAGTCCTTTGTTTTTCATTACTTGGAATATTTTTTGCCATTCCCTTCGGCTTGTAGTGTTTCCATTGAGAAGTCAGCTGCTAGCCTTATTGGAGCTTCCTTGTGTGCTACTTCCTGTTTCTTCCTTGCTGCCTTTAAGATTCTCTCTTTATCTTTGAATTTTGCCATTTTAATTATAATATGTCTTGGAGTTAGCCTCTTTGGGTTTGTCTTGGTTGTGACTCTCTGGGTTTCCTTGATTTGTGTGACTTTTTCTCTCATCAAATTAGGGAAGTTTTCCATCATTACTTTTCAAACAGATTTTCTATCCCTTGTTCTCCTTCTTCTCCTTCTGGTATCCCTATTATACAGATAGTATTACATTTCTTGTCCTGCAGTTCCCTTAACCCCCCTTCATTCTCTTTGAATCCCTTTTCCTTTTCTTGCTCTTTCTGGGAGCTTTTTTCTACCCTGTCCTCCAGCTCACTAATTCAATCCTCTACTTCATCTAGCTTGCTTTTGATTCCTTCTATTGTGTTCTTTAATTCAGAAATTGTATTCTTCATTTCTTCCTGGCTTTTGTTGATAGTTTCTATGTTCAATTTTTCATGCTAATGTAGTTCACAGTAAGTTCCTTTTAGCCCCCTGTAGTTTTTTGTAATTCTCACTGAGCTCATTGAGCTTCCTTATAACCCTTGGTTTGAACTCAACATCTGATAGTTAACTTGCCTCTATTTCATTTAGCACTCTTTCTCGGGATTCCCCCTCTCCTTTTAATTGGGGGTTGCTTCTCTGTCTTCTCATTTTTTGGGAGAGTCTTATTTGCTTCTGCTTTGTAAATTGATCTGTTTTGACTCCATGTGTTTGTGGTGTGAACTTTTATGGTAGGAGACTTGTGTGATTCAGTGGTGTAGTGTCCTTCATCTCTTGAACTTGATGCTCTTGGTATGCTCTTTGTGCCATTTATATTGGTTCTCTGTATGTAATTGCATTTCAATTGTTGTTGGGTCCTTACCTCTATCTGGTTGACTGAGGGTCACTCCACCCGTCACGTCTTCTATGCTGTTGTGCAGGTGCTGCCAGAACAAAACTACAAAGTCCCAGAAACAAAACCGCACCTGTGAAAATAACCCCCCCCCCAACCCCACTGTCAACAGCAACTGAACCAGTATTGATAAGGGTGTAAAGAGATTAAGAGTATTATAAGAAAGGAGAGTGAATGTGAGATGAATTACTAAGAAAAGTTATTTTGAGAGGGTAAAGGGAGGACTACTAATAAGAGTAGGAAATTGGAGCAATGTGAAAAGAGAAAGTAAAATTTACATCTTTGATCTCGAAGGACCAGAAATAAATGTTAAAAAGCTATGAAATAAAGAAAATATCGTAAATCACAGATAAGATCACGGTGGATTCCATCTCAGTAGCATTTTGTATTTACCACTGTTTTTTCTTTCTGGATCAGCCTCTGGTGACATCAGATGGTGACCCCGTCTGACCTTAGGCAGCCTGTTCAAGACTACCAGGGATCTACTGTCTGTGGCTGACTCCTTTGGTTATTAATCTAGTCACTCTGCACTCAGTAGTCAGGCTTAAGAATGACAGGGCAAGGCAGAATCCCTACTGGGGTCCGGGCTATTGTTTCTCCTCAGGCTGCTAAGGAGAAACAATTTAGAGGGGAGTGGTCTGCCTGAACATGATGGCTGCTGCCTATGGGGGATGACTCAACACTGGGATCCCAGCAGCTACCTTCTCAGTTTTTTTCCAAAAGCCTCCACCCCAGTCTCTCTTCAGGGTCTTTAGTCCACTCTCCCCCCCCCCCCCCCCCCCGCTTTGCAGAATCCCAGGGTAAGTGGATGCAGATGAGAATTTATGTGCTGGGCCTTTAAACAGCTCTTTGTGTCTCCAGGTGTCCATCTCTGGCAAAGAGCAACCCTGCTGCTTTTGGCAGCTGGATGTTATCTGTGTAGTTTTCAGGCTCTGGTGCTCTAGGCTGGGGATCCAGCTTAGAATTTAGACCCCACACTTTTTTGGGGGATGCAACTGGCCACTTAAATGTCCCTCAGGCACTTCAGCTGCTGCCTGTAGATGCTCTTACGTCTCCACCACACTCTCTACCAGTCATGTTGTGTTCAATCTGTTTCTTCTGGCTGTCTGTGGATTTAAGACTTCCCTCTTGCTATTCTTCAGTTGTTTGTTCCAGATGATTTCTCCACAATTTAGTTGTAATTCCAGATTGGTCCTGGGAGGAGGTTACCTTAACTTCCACTCACTCCTCCCCCATCTTGGATCTCCTCCACTCTTTTACTTTAGGTTTTCATTATTTCTTACTTGTGTTCCTATAATGCCTACTCTCTCACTTAATTTGTTCTCCTTTAAATTTTGTTTTTCACATTGTGACTAGTGTGCTTCTTCTGAGTGATAGTCCAATACTTGAATTCTCTGACTGTATGTTTCAGTAGGTCGTTAGGTTTTTTGTTTTTGGTGAGGCACTTATGGCCTTCTGTAACTTGAACCCCCATACTTCTTCAAATTTACAGCTACGCCATGTAGAGAGGCAAACAGAGAACATGGAGAATAAGCACCTATTTTATCTCCCTAAGACCATGGGTAATGTATCACTTCCTTTCATATTCCATAGATGGAAAATAGATCACAAAACGCTTCCAGATGCAATGTTGTGATAAAAAATTCATTTTAATGGGCCCACAACCATATATCAAAACCTTTCCCACTATGGGGACATCCCCAGTAAGATGAAATGGTTTGGGGAGGATGTGATGTTTTCTCTAGCCCAAAGCTAAAATTTTAGTTTACAATGAGAAATTACTTTCCAGGAAAGGAAAGATATATGTTTGCATGATTAACATATTTTCTCCCTATAAATAAGTAATATGCAATATAATATTAAGCATTATTTAGAAAATTCCATGGTGATTGAACAATTGAGGAAAGAAAAGTTTGTTTAATGAGATCTAGTGGGACTAAAATAACTACATAATTCAAATGGGGATAATTTTGCCAGTGGGCCAGGGATATCCAAAGGCTATTGAAAAGGAATCTTTTCCACTGGACAGAGCTTCAAGGTATCACACACTGTATTTTCCTTTGTGAACTTTCTTTTTCTTTGTTACCTTTATAGATCAATCTCACCCTATCTTCACCCACAGTGCTATGATATAGTCTTTTTTGAAATCTGATAACACATTTAATCATTTTAGAGTAAAATTTTCTAACCTGGGATCAACTGTTTTGAAGATAATTATGTACATGAATGATTATATGTTCACTTTGGGGGTCAAGTCTCCAAAGATTAACTTCTATTCTCATTTCCAAAGATTCTGAGATTCCACTTTATGGACCACATATACCGAAAAGCTAAAAAGATGTTTTTGTGGCAGACTAAGGTTACCTACCAACCATGGTGTGCAAATATGTTGAGAGAATTTTGGGAATATCAGGGCTTCACTTGTCTCTACAAATCATTATGTCTATATTGGTTTACTCCAAATATTTACGTGGGGAACTCTTTGTTACCAATGGAAACAGGAAACAAAAGTTAAAACTGAATTTAATTAGAAGAATAAGAGTTTTATACTACAAACACAGAAAAAGAAATGAAAAAGAAAACAAAGAGACTAAGTATAATAATAGACAGATATTATCCATGGATATTAAGGAAAGCAAAAGAGGTTGAAATATAATTTCTGGACATAGAAAACATAAAACATAGTATTAATGATTACCAAAATGGTCTGTGCATTATCAAAATTGATAGCAATGATCAATAGAAACCAACATAGGTTCACTGAAACTAAATAATGTCAGTTTCATGTCATTTTCTATTTCAGTATGTTTTCTAGAAAGACAGATCAAGTGAATATCACAGAAAAAAATCTAGCTTTTTTACATTTTTTGACGGCATCCCAGATTATCTTTGTGGAAAAAAATGAATAATGTATGTTAGAGATAGTAAATTATACAGACTTAAAATTGGCATAGTAAATTAAACATTTATGTTAGAAGAATGATGGAGAGAAGTTTCTACTTTCTCTGTCTCCAGTCCTATTCTAATCAATTTTTTAATTAATTATTGGAATAAAGGTATGAGAAGCAAGGTTTATGCAATTTACTGATTGAACGTAACTATAAATTCAATGGCTCATATATTTATTTGGTAGCTATTATGTTTCTGGCATTGTAGAAAGAGAAAAAGCTAGTAGATTGCTGTGTGTAAAGGCTACCAAGGAATTTTAAGTCATTATAAAATCAATATGAGTATCTGAGTGGTTGTTAAAACAAGAAAATACAATCTGAACCGACCTGATAGAAGGCAAGTAGAACATCAGAATAAGAAAGGTAGGTTGGGAGTCAGACTGCTTGAGGCTTTATATGGTCTTCTATTTCTTGGCTGTGTTATTGTGTATAAGTTAATTTTCGTAAGCCTCAGTTTCCCTATCTCTAAAATGGGCTCATATCTCTTTAATTTTTCTTTGTGAGAAATAAATGCAATGAACCATGTAAAGTGTTAAATATCATGCATAGAACAAGATTATTACTCTCTAAGTATTTGCAATTATTCTTAGTTCCCTATGTAGAGCAAGAGACATATGCACTGGACCAGGAGTCCTGAAGCTTGTGTCTCAGTCTTGGCTCTTCCTCTTACTGACTATGACACTTATAATCTATCACTAGGTGATTATTCTTAGTACTAGGTATTTCATTGTATTAAAAGTATTGAAAAAATGCAATCCATTCAGAGAAGGGAAACTGAGATGGTAATAGATCTATAAACTATGCCATAAACAAAGAATTTTAAAATATGCAAATTAATTAATTAATGACTTGCCTTGTTTCAAAAACTAATTTTAAATTTTGACAAAAATGTATACAGTGCAATAGAATAAAAATAGCTAAAACAGTTGAGACAAAGAGGAAAGAGTAAAAGGGACCAGGGACCAATAAATGAATCACAGTTGCATTAGAAGATAAAGGAGGGAAGATTTAAGACCAGGATAGCACATAGTCCTCATTGGAAATTGCTTCCCTTACTCTGATCTTTATCTCCTAACTCCCTAATTCACTTACGCAAATGCCACAACCATAATCCTTTGACCCCATTGAAACATTCTCTCCTTTTATCCCACAACATACAACCTATTAGCTTCTTTGTTTCCCTATTCTATAGCTGGGATTGTGTTTTTTTATTATAATTGTTCACCCCTTTCTCTGTCAGTCACAATCTAAAGCCAAACCAAAACCCTGTTTTGACCACAGTATTAGTGTTTCCTTGTCTGCAAAGGCAATTTCATAACCACATAGGCTGCCACACATGAAATCAATGATCACTGAGTCTGTTACACTTTATTAGCTTGATATTTCTGCTTAACTATTTCATACCTGCTCATTTATTATTAAAACTCTCTCATCCTCTCTCCCTATGCTTAGTTTGCTCATATTTCACTTAGGGAATCCAAAATTCCTTATTTTCCATCACCCGATCTGTAATAATACCTTTTTCTGAAACTCAGCTGTCTTTTTTCTTCATGTGAAAAGGAAGGAATGAATTGGTCTCCTCTTTTAAAGTGCAATTTCTTCATGTGTGCTTTAGGTTCCAATTCTTTTTCTATCATCTCAAGGAATTCATATCTGTATCTATAATTTCTTTCTAGTTCATCAAAATCTCTCTCTTCCTATGGCATATTTCCATCAATGAGAAACAAGCTTCGGTGCCCCACATTCTTCAAAAAAATCCTCCACATATAAACAACTCTTTCCAGGTATTTTTCTATTTCTAGAAGCCTTCTCAGAAAATCTAATTCTCTAAAGAGAGACACGCACGCTTCTTTGTCTGTATCTCATGTGTTAACCCTCTTGGCCCAGATTCTGCCTTCCTCACTCTTTTAAAATCTCCCAGAGCCTTTATGTCAGCAAATTCAATAAACACTTTTTTTACTGTAGTCTCACTGGGTATCTCAACAACATTTGGCAGACTTGACCACTCCATTTTGGAAAGAGTTATTAATTCCTTTTACACCATTTTCACGCATTCCCTCCTTTCTTACAGTTGATGCTTCTTAGTCTCCCACCCTAGCTCTGCTCCTTACTTGACTCCTGTATTTTCATGTTGTCCAAGGCTCAGTGTTGAATTTTCATTCACATTTCTTTATATGCTTTCATGACAAGATTATATTTATATTCATGCCTTTAAATGGCATTTATATTGTGATGATTCACAAATTTATATCTCCAGCATAGTTATTACCCTTGAACTGAAGTCATATGTACCCGGTTGCCTACTTGACATCTCCATTAGAACATCTCATTGCAAAACAAATTAATTCTATACTTAAATATTCCATTCCTACTCACCATAACACCTTTTAAAATCTGTGCTTGTGCCAGTATCTCAGGAAATGACACTCAGATGACACTCAGGAGTCACTCTTTATTCTGCCCCTTATGCAACATTGTACTCTATTCAATCAGCAGTTCCACCTCAAATCATTAATCTGGCCATATGCACACACACACACACACACACACCATGGGGGCTCCAGGCAAGTATACAAACTCCTGTCTGGAGATCCTTGTGACTTGTAGCAAGTCAATGGGAACACATACACAGCCTGGTTCCTGGAGAGCACCCCACAGTCTCTAGATGTGGCCCAAATCTGGAGAATGGCCCTTAGGCCACAGACCCCGGAGAGGCATGGAGACTGGGGTATGTTTCAGTTTGTTGTCTGGGTAGTACCCTGGGTGGGTGGGAATCTGGCAAGAACTGTCTCTTCACACAGTCCTCCTACTCCCAAGCCACGGAGCCAGAAGAACAAAGGGCATCCTCTGGGAAGTCATTGCAGAGACCAGGACACCAAATGCACATAGAAGCTCCTCTCTGGCACATACTTGCACTTCAGAGTGAGGCTGAGGGAGAGTGTAGAGAAGGCACTCCTCCTCTCCCCACAGGAAGGAAGAAATTAGAAAGAGAAAAAAGAGACATAAATTTAAAAGCATAGAGTTAAAAAAAAAAAAGGAAAGAAGATGGTGCCCACTGGCTGGAGAAAACCAGAGGGAAACCACAAATATGGTGCCTGTCAGTCTTTGTTCCTGAAGAGCACTGAGCAGGCCCAAGTGTGTGTCATTCAGAAGCCTGTGCCTCAGACAGATGCTCCAAGACAGCAGAGGAGGTTCTTTCACACAAAATCTCGGTGCCCTTCCATCTGCCACTTCCTTACTGGCCCCTGGGGCATATGAGTGTTTCTTGGATTGCTGTAGATTGTGGGACTTGTGGATGGCAGCCCTGTTGGGTTTCAAAGCTAGATGTTTTGGGGCTTGTCTGTCAGGTGCATATCTTAAAAGTTGGGAGTGCTTGATGTGGAGTTCAAAGCCTTTGCTACTCAGGACGAAGTTCTGGGTTTTGAGTTCCCTTCTGAATGGGGGTTGCTGCCCTTGGGGGTGAGTTTTATGGTGATGGTGAGATTTTGTCTCAGCCTCTCCTACCTGCGTCAGAGGGAGTCTTCTCTAATGTCCTGATTCCTGGAAGTCTCTCATTAATTGTGTTTGTGGGAGGAGGTGATTTAGGTCCTCTATGTCAATACCTTGAACTACCACCTAACTCTTCTCATTAAAAGTTGGGCAGAAGGACTGCCTAGTGGTCCTCTTCCCAGCCTACAGGTCAGCTTCCTGCCACAGTTATCCTCAGGTGATAATACTCTTGGGATGATTATATTTACATGTAAAAAAATGTGATAATCTATCTGAAAAACTGACAGTGGTTGTTAGAAAGTATTCCACCAATATAATGTCGAGAGAGAATTGTGACTCTGACTGGTTTTGAAAGAAAGAAATATTTTGATAGAAGATTTGCTGAAATTTTGATGGAAGATATGCATTTGTGTATATATTTTAAAATCCAAGAGCAACTCATGGACAGGGACAGTAAGATATGTGAATTTCAAATTAGAAAGAAGAAAAAACTAAAGAGTAACAATAATAAAACTAGATTACACCATAAAAATAGACTCTCAAGTTCAGTGAGGTAAATATATAGATAAATAAAGCTGTAATTGCTTTATTAGATCTATATCTAAAATAAAAGGCACAAAAATGGTGGAAAATAAGAGATTGTTAAAGATATATGTATCAAGTTCCATCACATTGCCAAGAGACTGGATTTTAATATCAGACAAAACAAAACAAAGCCAATTTGTTAAATGAAAAAAATATTCTTTTGTGTATATTTATGCGCAGAGGCAAAGACTAAGTGAAAAGAGAGAGAGACACACAAGGATGAATGTAAGAAACTGCCCACTTTCTCATCGCTAAACATATTCCTAAAATGAGCCTGAGACTTATTTAGGTTTAGTCATCCATTGCTTCTCCAACTGTATGTGTGTCACTGGGCTAAATATTTTTCTGTTATTTGAATATACATTTCTCTTTAAATAGAAAACAGAAGATGCAAACCTATGACTTCTTCCTGTGCTGATCAAAAGACCCATTGATCTACTCCAGTATTCTGTAGGTCACCAGACTGGAACGTTCTAACAGGATTTTCAAACAACACTGACTCTTACTAGTTTTTATGTTACACAGTAACTGTAGATTCTAAAAACTGTAAAAGATGCCATATTACTATGTGTTTATGTGAACTTTTGAACCCACACAAGAACACACATTTCTCAAATACCCTGCAACATTAAAAAAAAAAAGTTCTGATAGAAATATGAACACAAAGAAAAACTGGCTAACTGCCAATTCATATATCACTTTAGCTATATTTTCTGATAATGATGTGAATAAATAAATAAATGTTTAATTAATTAGTAATAAAAGGGAAATGCTAGCTTGACTCTGAAAATATGCACATGGGAATTTAAATAATTCCCTTTAAAAATAGGAAAGTAAAAGAGAAAATTATAGCAGACCTTAGAGGTTGTTAAAACTAAATTGTAATGTATAAATTTTAAAATTTAGAGATTATATTTAGAGCAAAATATATTACTCAAATGCATTAATAGATAATAAAATATTGAAAATAAATAAAACAAGTTTTAAATTTTTTGAAGACAAAAATAAATTAGCAAGTGAAAACTTGATGCAAAAACTTTTCTGAGGGAGGAAATAGCAGAAGCCAAAGGGTGGCTCGTGATTAAAACTGCGCTCGTTATTTCTAATCATAGAAACGAAGTCAGTGTGTCTGTGAAATCAAGGAGGGAATAGAGGAGGAAGACAGGAGATTGAAGCCAAATCACATGTAGGATCTTTTAGGTGAATATACCGAATTTTGATTTATTCTAAGAGTATTGGAAGACTTTGGGAGGTTTTATTTTTTTTTATTTTTTTTTTTTAACTTTTCTTTTTTTTTTTTTTTTATTGTTATGCAATTACAGTTGTATGCCTTTTCTCCCCATCCCTCTACCCCACCCCAGGTGAACCCACCTCCCTCCCCCCTCTCCACCCTCCCCCTTGGTTTTGTCCATGTGTCCTTTATAGTAGTTCCTGCAATACCCTCTTCCCACTATCCCCGCCCCCACCCCCCACCCCCGCCCTGGCTACCGTTAGATTGCTCCCAACCTCAATGTCTCTGGTTATATTTTGTTTGCTTTTTTCTTCTATTGCTTATGTTCCAGTTAAAGGTGAGATCATATGGTACTTGTCCCTCACTTCCTGGCTTATTTCACTTAGCATAATGCTCTCCAGTTTCATCCATGCTGTTGCAAAGGGTATAAGCTCCTTCTTTCTCTCTGCTGCGTAGAATTCCATTGTGTAAATATACCATAGTTTTTGGATCCACTCGTTTGCTGATGGGCACTTCGGTTGCTTCCAGTACTTGGCTATTGTAAATTGTGCTGCTATGAACATTGGGGTGCACAGATTCTTTTGGATTGGTGTTTCAGTGTTCTTAGGGTATAATCCCAGCAGCGGAATTACTGGGTCAAAGGGCAGTTCCATTTTTAGTTTTCTGAGGAAATTCCATATTGTTTTCCACAGTGGCCTCACCAGTCTGCATTCCCACCAACAGTGCACAAGGGTTCCCTTTTCTCCACATCCTCTCCAACATTTGTTTGTGGATTTGTTTATGTTGGCCATTCTGACTGGTGTGAGATGATACCTCATTGTGGTTTTAATTTGCATCTCTCTGATGGCTAGTGATGCTGAGCATCTTTTCATATGGGAGGTTTTAAGCAGTAAAATGCTGTAACTTTATTTACTCCAATGTGAAGATTAGATAACACGAAGCAAGAAGATCAGTTAAGAGGCAATTGCAGTAGTTAAGAAGAGAACTACTGTAGTTGAGAAAAGAAGTGGATACATTCAAATATATTTTGGAGATAGAGCTATGGGTAATTTGTGATGAATCAGATGAAGGATAAGGAGTGAGAAAGGGAGAAATCAAGTATGACTGAAATGGGGAAGATTTTTGGAAGGACAGACCTTTTTGGTATTGATATGTTTATAACATCTAACAGATACAGAAGTTGTAATGTTCAGTAGGTTTTAAAAATATGAGTTTGGAGTGTAAGGAAGAAATATGGATGGGAATAGATAATTTAACACATTTTGATAAATGAATGGATTTGTGGATAACTTTCTTCATGATGATCACAGATCAAGCAAAGTATAGTAGCCCACTCTTTATCTATGCGTTCACTTTCTGCAGTTTGGGGTACCTTTGGTGAACTATAGTATAGAAATATTAAATGAAAAATTTCAGAGATAAACAATTTGCAAGTGTTAAATTGTGTGCCATTCTGAGTAACAACGATGAAATCTCCTGCTGTCTCTCTCCATCTGCCCAGGACATGAGTCATCCTTTTACTCAACATATCTATGCCGTGTACACTCCCTGCTCATCAGTTACCCAGTAGCTGTCTGGGCTATCAGAGGGACTGTGATGCTATCACAGTGCTTGTGTTCAAGCAACTGTTGTTTTACTTAGTAATAGCTCCCAAGTGCGAGAGTAGTGAGGCTGGCAATTTGGATATGCTGAAGAGAATCCATGAAGTGCTTCCTTTATGTGAAAATGTGTATATATATAGGAAAAATAATAGGATACACAGGGTTTGGTACTACCCATGGTTTCAGGCATCCACTGGTGGTCTTGGAATGTATCCCCTACATAAAAGGGGAGATACTATAACTTATAACTACCAAAACAACAGTATACAGTCTGTTGCTAAATTGGACTGTTGTATGATAACTTATTTTTCAATGATTTTGACATTCAGGACTTCTCTACTCTCAGAGTTTTGTCTGAGAGAATTACACTTACTAGAAGCCAAGATTGAACAGAAAATAAAGTGCTGCCATACCAATAGCTGGACAAATCCTTAACAACTTCTGAGTCAGAGCTATGATAATAGCTTTATTAGAGAACACTTGTTAAGGCATGAGAGCCAAGCAAGACTTCTTGTTTCAATGCCTTTTCTTTGAATCTAAAATGGGTAAATATTGTGTCCTGATCCTCTGCAGTTACTTATAAGAAAGATGGAGAGAGGATTTTGGTCAGAACTGAACAGTTGTCTCCATAGAAATCCTGCCCAGATATGGTCTGAAACTGCATGTGGCTCATGCCTTCTAAGGCATTAGTACTAAAACACACCGCCAAATAATGCCTTAGGCATCAGCCCTTCAGACTAGTCATAACTCCTGCTGTGGAGAGGAACCAATAAAGGCTATGAGCAGAGGTTTGGAACCCGGGGAAAGGGGCCTTATGGGACCTCTTCTCTTGCAGGTAGAATCTTTTAAAAAGATATTTTTCTGGTGCCATGATAAAAGAGTAGCGGGATAATCAAAGGAACTAAAACACAACCAGTTTCAAATAAAATGCTAGGAAATACTTTTTAAAACAATGTATAATTAACCTGTCAAATGCTTTACCTCACACACTATTTAAGCAAACAGCTTAGAAATATTCGGTCGACAATGGAATGTAAACTGTTTTGTTGAGAAATACTACTTATAACTACACTTCTAATGTTCTACCTGTACTATGTATTTTTGTTGTGACAAATCCTCAATACTTAAGAAGTATGAATAGCATTTGTATTACTTAGCATAGATAAAATTACAAGGATTATCAATCCCTATTCCTTATGACATATATTTGTTATCATCTTTTATGAAGATAAAATTACCCTTCATGATAAAAGTGCTAAATATAATTACATAGAACTATCATTTGGTATGGAAAAGAGTGCCAAAGTATGAGTAATATGAAATATCTTTATGACCAACAAGAAATCTTGTTGACATTTGTGATTTTCATTTTTAAGGATCTTGGAAGATGCTTCAAAATGAAATCCAAAGTACAAATAAAATGATATAAATCTTTTTAGGGTAAAGAGGCAGGTATTGAACAGAATCTTACATATTCCAATGCCTTCACACAAATAATCCCCTTAATATAATGCATATGTCTCTTTATGATCTTATTGTATTTTGGTTTCATTTCATGTTGCAGCCAAAGTATAATACTGACAGGCCTTCCCAATCCAACCACTTCTCACTTAACGTTCTTTGATTATGCCTCCTAAAATTGCCTTGTATAGGCCCAGAATATAATCTTTGCCCCTTTTCACTGTCTACACACTCCATTGTATTTGGTTAAATCCTTATCGTTTATGAAGATTCCAAAGCTTAGATATCATCTCCCAGAAGCACCTTTAGATTTCTCCGGTCTGGGTAAAGAGCCCTCCAGTATATGTTCTTTGTGTGCCAAGTCCTCAGTTATCCTGAGCATCACACTGTAGAGAGCTACATGAGTTTACCTGTCTGTCTCCTCTACTCATCTACTTTGAATAAGGACTCTGTGTTCTAAAATATGTTCTTGATATTGCTGGAACCGGACACAGAGTTTGTCACATGGTAGGCACATAGGAAATATTGGTAAATGAATGAATGTGTGTGCAAAACATGTTCTATTTGGAAATTTGTCTTAAGAAAAAAACATTTTTCTGGGGGATTTAAGTACAGCTTAGGGAATATAGTCAATAATATTTCAATAACTATGCATGGTGCCAGGTGGGCACTGGAAATACTGGGGGAAATAAGACTTTGTAAAGTATGATTATCTAACCACTATTTTGTACACCTGAAGCTAATACAAAATAATATTGAATATAAACTGTCATTGAAAAATTGATAAAAATTATAAAAAAAGAAAAAACATTTTTTTCTAAGTAGTTCACCTTCGGTAATATGTAGAAATTTGGTTGTAATAAAATGATTATAGTGAAGGACTTAAGAAATAATATTTATATATAATAAAATTTATATAAACTCTACATACATGATTTCAAATATTTATTTTTTCAAATATTTATATAAATGGTTATATTTTGACATTATCGAGGTAGATGTTGAGTTTACAAAAATATTATTTACATGGATGTGAATTTTTCTTTATATTATTTTTTTTAATCACATGAGGAAAAACTCAAAACATGCATTGAAAAATGTTCATTATGACCTAGCTAAAATTGTTTTTTCATAGAACAGACAACTGTTAAACATAATTATATTCATTATTTTGTGCCAATTGCCATTCAACTTACAAAGCAACTCCTTTTGCTGTTAATTTTATTGTCCTGATGGTTTACTCTAATTGCTACTCCATCTTTCTTCTACATACACATACAGAAAGAATTTCAGTAACATTTGGACATTCTATTTACATGTGTTTACCTCATCTCTATACTCTCTGTACACATACCTTCCTTATTGGCTATATGTGTACATATAGTGATGTTCTACACTAGGTGTAAAAATACCTGTTGATAGTATCATTTCTGCCACCAACTGGCCAGGTTGCACTAGGTTAGTCATTAAACCTTCTGAATCTTGATATTCCATCTGTAAATAGGGATAATCACACTAGCAATTTCAAGAGACCATATGAGAATCTAATTATATAAATTGCAATATTGTTGTATTACTTAAATATACTACATTTTAATAACATCAAACCAGCAATGAATTACTGCCTCTTGATACGTTTTCAACAACTGTGCAATTTATTATCTAGAAGAAACAGTATCATGAAGAATCAGCTTCTTCATTTACTATTGGCTAGATTGGGGCAAAATGAGCATGAAGCAGTGTATTTCTATGTCTCTTACTCCTTTTGTGTACTTACTTCATTTTTATTATTTTTAAAGATAAGGGTAAAATTTGTTGCTTTTTCCCAGCATATTTGTCTTGAGTTCAAAACATGCAATCTGAGGCTATGTACCTGCTTTTCTTTCTTTATTTGGAATACAAGTGTTCAAGGAAAATGATACCTGAAATGAATGCCAACAGCCTTTATTTTCCAAATGATTGTGATTTTTCCAAAGTCTCTGTTCTTTTTTCTCACATAAATACATATTAAAATTAATTAAAGCAGTTTTTACTTTGGCAAATTAAAAATACCAAACTTAGGAAAGAATGTTAGGCAAGTTAAAACTTCCAATTTGCCTTTCAGGTGATTACTGAATAACTCCAAGTGACTTTTCACGGTGGGGGGGTATGCAGTGAACACATTAGAAAAAAGGGTTGGAAATAGATGTTTGGCAAAGATAAAATGTTCAATGGCACTCTTATCCAGATAATCATAATAATTCTCCAGTTCACTTTTTATGGATAGGTGAAGTCTCAGGTAAATGTGTATGAAATGAACATTCTTAAGTTGCTCTAGGATGCTTTATTTCATTTTTTTCTTATTTTTTTAATCTGGTAAAAATGAAATTGAAATTGAAAGTATTTATGGTAGAACATGAAGACCCAGCATTTGCTGTCTGTAGGACTTAGAAAAAGAAGTACTTACTTGTAACCTGTGAATCTAAGGTGTGCATCAAGTAACCCTAAATCTACTAAAGGTCATGGGTTTAAATTGGAAGCTTCTATTTCTAAGCTATCTGAACCCGCAGTTTCTTGGGAGATCTTTTATAAGTGACTCTGAAGTGATTAAATTGCACTTTCAGGAATCTCTAAATGCAGTTTGAATATTGATCTCCTCAAGATAAGCACCATTTGGTCAGGCCTGAGAATTTGGTTTCATTTTCTACATAGACCCAAGGTTACCCAAAGAATTATTTGGGCTTCAGCTATGTTCTTTTTTTATATGAATAGAGTATTTGAGTGAAATTAGTTCCGTTCACTAATTTTTTTTATCAACAGTATCAGGAAAATTTGTAATGAGTCCTTTTCCAGTCACACAAATAGTAGCACACAGATCAATAAGCATCATGCAATTTGAATATTGAATTCACCCTTTGAAATGGCCTTGGAAAGTTAGCTCATTGATGTGGGAAAGCTTTAATTGCAGTTGCCATTAGATGAACACAAAATCCAAATGTCAAAAGCTTCTTTGCAATTGGGAGAGCAATGAAGTTAAAATGGCCATGGTCATCAAAGTGCTGAGTTCAGAAAATTCCAGGAAATCATGAGTCCTTAGAAAAGCCAAGAGCAGTTGGGTCAACATTAGCATACACTGTGTGAACAAAGGGCTGCTTTTATTCACTGTTATGTTCCATTTTTTAAAATGTAAAGATATATTTCAATTAAAGTGCCAAGATGATAATGCCTAAGAACATTTGAATGGCTCCTCTAATATGCAAGATTAAAATCAGTTAACAGAGCTAAGTAGGCAGTTTAAGAGTCTTGATTTGAGGCTAGGATGTCAGGGGTGAGGCTATCAATACATACATAAATCATGAACTTCTGTGTCTGCAGGTTTCATGGCACTGTAGAGATAAATCTGTGATAAAAAGTGGGCAAAGGAATAATGGTATAATTTAAATTGCTGAGGAGTATAATTTTGCATTCAGGTAGTTAGACTGGAGTTGTGAAGATGGTGGAGGGGGAAGAATTGGGTGATAAAATTTCAACTTGAACTTTTAAAATTGTCACTCTGAAGATACGTACATAAATTGCTTTTATTATAAACACTTTTCACATAGTGGAAGTTCAATAAATATTAGTGAAATTATTTACAACAGTGATGTAGGTAGAGAAAAAAATCTTATTCTTCTACCCTTCTAGTTTGTAGGCTGAGAAACTTTTTATAAAAATTAGATTAACAAAAGAAAAATGAACAGAAGTTTATTAATATGAATGTCTCATACATACATGAGAGAAACTCAGGGATGAGTAAACTCAAAGAGGTAGCTAGAAATCCAAAGCTTGAGCTTAAAAACCATTTTCAGATGAAACAAACAAAGAAGAGTGTAGAGAAGACAAGTTATGAGAAGGTTTTAAGAAAAAGTATTGTGAGACAGGACTCAAGATGGCAGAGGAGTAAGTGGAAGGTACACTAGCCTCCTCCCAGGACCAATCTGGAATTACAACAAAATTGTAGACAAATCATCCTGAATAACCAACTGAACACAAGCTGGAGAGAAGCCTTATAAACACAGACAGATGGAAGAAGCCACATCACCACAACATGACTGGTAGGGAGTATGGAGGAGGAGCAAGAGGGCTGGCCGATTCCCCAAGGGTGGCAGTTGAAATTCTGCAGGGATATTTCAGCAGCCAGGATATTTCATCCCTGAGAAGTGTGGGATCTAAACCCCAATCTGGTTTCCCCAGCCTTCAGCTATAGAGCTGGGAAAGGAATCCAGATAACATCCAGCTGTGAAAAGCAGTGGGGATTCTGTCTACCAGGGAAAGATGATTGGAGATTCAGAAAGCCTCTTAAAGGGCCAATGCATAAAATTTCATTAGCAGCCACTTACCCTGGGCTCCAGGAGAGGGAGGGCAGAGTGGACTAGAGACTTGTGAGTACAGTCTAGGTCTGGTGGCTCTGGAAAGAGAAGTGAAGGAACAAACATTAGGATTCCAGTACTGAGTGATTCCTCACACTGCAGAGACCATCTTTCTCAGGTAGAACACTCCAAATGACATCAGGCTGAGGGGAAGCAATAGCCTCTTGCATAGGAATTATTCTGCTGCATCCTGTGGAACTTAAGTCTGGCTGTTGAGTACAGCTTGAAACTATAGCAGTGATTAGTTTAAGCTCTGAGACTTTAACTGACTCTCCCCTGGACCCGGTGCTGATAAAGCCAGCCCTAGTGTGCACCTGGTTGTTCTGCACACACCAAAGACTAGCAGAGGGAGCCACAAGCTATAGATCACTAATAGCTCTAAACAGGTTTCCCAGGAACAATCAGAAGTAACGTTTGAAAAAGGCCTACATCAAAGTCTTTGCAGATCTACCTAATACACAGAGAAAGACACAAAGAAGCATTCAAAATGGAAGACAAAGAAACAGATCCCAAATGAAAGAAGAAGAGAATTCTCCAGAAGAAGAACTAGATAAAAAGGAGGCAGCAATTTATCAGATAGTTTAATGATTATAAGGATACTCATTAGCATGAAAAAGGACACAAAAACCATAAAAAAGGACCAGTCAGAAATAAAGAATGCAATATCTGAAATAAACAATACTTTGGAAGAAATAAACAGTAGGTTAGATGAAGCAGAGGATAGAATCAGTATTTTGGAAGAAAAGGTAGAAAAAAACACCCAGGCAGAGAAGCAAAAGGAAAAAACAATTTAAGATAAATGAGGAGAGCTTAAGAAACATTTTGGACAACATGAAGTGTAACAATATCTGCAACAGGGGAATATCAGAAGAAGAGAACGAGCGAAGGATTGAGAACCTATTTGAAGGAATTATGACTGAAAACTTCCCTAATCTGGTGAAGGAAAAAGTCTCACAAGTTCAGGAAGCTCAGAGAGTCCCAAACAAATTAGACCCAAAGAGGCCTACACTCAGACGCATCATAATTAAAATGATAAGGTTTTACATCAAAAAGAGAATCCTAAAAGCTGCAAGAGAGAAGCAGGGAGTTAGCTACAAGGGAGTACCAATTAGATTGTCATCTGATTTCTTAACAGAAATATATCAGGCCAGAACAAGATGGCATAAAATATTCAACGAGATGAAGAGCAAGGTCCAACAGCCAAGGATACTCTACTCAGCAATGCTAGCATTTAGAAGGAGAAATAAGGAGCTTCCCAGATGAAAAAACAAAACAAAACAAAAACAAAACATAAAGGAGTTTGTTAACACCAAGTCAGTACTGCAACAAATGTTAAAGGGCTTGCTTGAAGAAGAAAAAGAACAAAAATAGAAAGAAAAACACCAGATGAGAATAGTCTAACAATAAAATGGCACTAAATATATCTATCTATCAATAATCACCTAAAAGTAAATGGCTTAAATGCTCCAACCAAAAGACAGAGAGTAGCTGAAAGGATAAGAAAACAAGACCCATACACATGCTGCCTCTAAGAGACCAACCTAAGATTGAAAGATACACACAGACTAAAAGAAAAGAGATGGAAAAAGATATTTCATGCAAATGGAAAAAAAAAGCTGGGGTAATTATACTTATATCCAACAAAACTGAACAACAATAATAAAATATGAAGGAAAATAAGTAAACTTTAAAACCAAGGCAAAAAAAGGGACAAAAAAGGACACTACATAATGATAAAGGGAAAAATTTAATAAAATGATATAACCCTAGTAAACATTTACACACCCAACACAGAAGCACTTAAATATGTAAAGCAAATCTTCATGAACATAAAGGGAGATCAAAAGAAATACTGTCATAGTCGGAGATTTTAACACCCCATTGACTTCAATAGATAGATCTTCCAGACAGATAATCAACAAGGAGGCAGAGGACTTAAGCAACACACTAGATCAAATGGATTTATTGATATATTCAGAAAAATTCACACCAAAGCAACAGAATATACATACTTTCTGAGTGTATATGGGACATTTTCTAGGATAGACCATATGTTAGGACACAGAAAAAGTCTCAATAAATTTAAGAAGATTGAAATCATATCAAACAACTTCTGTGGTCACAATGCTGTGAAATTAAAAATCAATAAAAAGAACACTGAAAAACATACAAAGAAATAAAAGTTAAATAACATGCTATTAAACAATGAATGGGTTAACAATGAGATCAAGGAAGAAATCAAAAGATACCTTGAAACAGATGAAAACAAGACACAAAAATCCAAAATCTGTGGGACAGTGGGAAAGCAATCCTAAGAGGGAAATTCATAGCATTACAGGCCTATCTCAAAAAAAAGCTCAAATAAACGATCTAACTTTATATAAATGTTAGAAGGAGATCCTACCCTTTGTGACAGCATGGATGGAATTGGAGAGCATTATGCAATAAGCCAGACGGCGAGGGACAAATACCAAAGGATCTCACTTCTAACTGGAACATAATCGACAAAAGAAAAAAGCAAGCAAAATATAACCAGAGGCATTGAAATTAAGAACAACCTGACAGTAACCAGAGGGGAAGTGGGAGGGAATAAGGGGGGGAAGGGTTTTCAGGACACATGGACAAAACCAGGCGAAGTGGAAGCAAGGGAGGGAGGGAGCTTTGGCTGGGGTGGTGGGGAGTGGTGGGGGGTAAATGCAGACAACTGTAATTGAACAACAATAAAATAACTTGAAAAATAACAATCTGTACTTAACAGAACTTGAACAACAGAAAAAACACAAAGTGAATAGAAGAAAGGAAATAATAAAGATCAGAGCAGAAATAAATGAAATAGAGTAAAAAATAAAAAGAAACAATAAAAAAATCAATGAATCCAAGAGCTGGTTCTTTTAAATGATAAACAAGATTTACAGAGTTTTAACTAGACTCATAAAGAATAAAAGAAGACCCAAATAAATAAAATCAGAAATGAAAGAGGGGAAATAACTATTGCCACAAAAGAAATACAAAGGATTGTAAGAAGATATTATGAATAACTACATGCCAACAAACTGGACAACTTGGATGAAATAGATAAATTCCTAAAAACATACAATCTTTCAAAACTAAACCAGGAAGAATCAGAGAATCTAATAGTCAGATTACACCCAGTGAAGTTGAAGCAGTAATCAAACAAATCCCAACAAACAAAATCCCAGGACCAGATGGCTTCACAGGTGAATTGTACAAAACATTCTGAGAAAAACTAACACCTCTCCTCCTCAAATGATTTCAAAAATTTCAAGAGGAGGGAAGGCTCTCAAGTTCATTTTACAAAGCCAGCATTATCCTAATTCCAAAATCAGATAAAGACACTATAAAGAAATAAGATTATAGGCCAATATCCCTGAGGAACTCAGGTGCTAAATCCTCAAGAAAATATTAGCAAAACAAATACAGTAATGCATCAAAAATATCATACACCATGACCAAGTGGGATTTATTTCAGGAATGCAAGGTTGATACAACATTCACAAATCAATACGTGTGATTCACCATGTAAACAAAATGAAAATTAAGTACCATGTGATCATATCAATAGATGCAGAAAAAGCATTGATAAAATCCAGCACCCATTTGTGATAAAAAGAAAACTCAGCAAAGGAGGAATAGAGGGAACATACTTAAACATAATAAAGGCCATATGTGACACACCCACTGCCAGCATCATACTCAATGAGTAAAATATACAAACGTTTCACTTAAGATCGGGAACAAGACAGGGATGTTCGCTTTCACCTTTCTTATTAAACATAGTACTGGAAGTCCTAGCCACAGCAATCAGACAAAAAGAAGTAATAAAAGACATCCAAATTGGAAAGGAAAAAGTAAAGCTTCTTTATTTGTAGGTGACATGATACTGCACATACAGAACTCCAAAGATTCCACCAAAAAACTACTAGAGCTGATAAATGAATTCAGCAAAGTAGCAGGATACAAAATTAATGTCCAGAATACAATTGCATTTTTATATGCCAATAATAAACTAACAGAAAGGGAAATTAAGGAAATAATTCTATTCACACTTGCTAAAAAGAATAAAATACCTAGAAATAAATCTAACCAAGTCAGTAAGAGACATGTACACAGAAAATTATAAGACACTGAAGAAAGAAACTGAAGGAGATAGAAATAAGAGGAAGAACATACTGTGTTCATGGATAGGAATAATTAACATTAAAATATCAATACTACTCAAAACAATCTATAGATACAATGCAATTCCTGTCAAGATTCCAATGATGCATTTCACAGAACTAGAACAAATATTTCAAAAACTTATGTGGAACCAACAAAGGCCCCACATAACAACAGTGATCCTGAGAAAGCAGAACAAAGTTGGAGGAATCATGCTACCTCATATCAAACTACACACTACAAAGCCATAGTAATCAAAACAGCCTGGTACTGGCATAAAAACAGACACATAGATCAATGGGACAGAACAGGGAGCCCAGAAATAAACCCACACCTTTATAGTTAATTAATATTTGAAAGAGAAAGCAAGCACATATTATGGGTTAAATATAGATTATTGAATAAATGGTGTTGGGAAAATTGGACATATGAAACTAGACCACTTTCTTACACTATATGCAAGTATAATTTCAAAATATATTAAAGACTTTAATGTCAGACCCCAAACCATAAAAATCCTGAAGAAAACATAGGCAACAAAATCTCAGACATTGCTCATAGCAATATTTTATTGGATATATTTCCCAGGCAAGGGAAACAAAAGAAGAAATAAACAATTGGGATTACATCAAACTAAAAAGTTTTTGCACAACAACGGAAAACATCAACAAAGTAAAAGGACAACCCACAGAATTGGAGAACATATTTACCAGTACATCTGATAAGGTATTAATACTCAAAATTTATAAAGAACTTACAAAACTCAACTCCAAATAAACCAAACAACCCAATTAAAAAATGGGCCAATGACCTGAATAGACACTTCTCCAAAGAGGACACACAGATGGCCAATAGACATATGAAAAGATGCTCAATGCCACTGATCATCAGAAAAATGCAATTAAAGCCATAATGAGCTATCATCTCACACTTATCAGTGGCTATCATCAATAAATCAACAAGCCACAATTGCTGGCAAGAATGTGGGGAAAGGGGAATCCTTCTGCACTGTTGCTGGGGATGTGGATTGGAGCACCCACTGTGGAAAGTAGTATAGAGATACCTCAACAAATTAAAATGCATCTGCCATTTGACCAAGAAATCCCACTTCTGGGAATATATCTAAAGGAAGCCCTAACACTAATTCAAAAGAACATTGCAGTGTTCTTTGTATGTTCTATGTTCATTGCAGAGTTATTTATAATCGCCAAGATACAGAAGCAGCCCAAGTGTCCATCAGTAAATGAGTGGTTAAAACAACCATGGAACATTTACACAATGAAATACTATTTGGCTGTGAAAAAGAAGAAAATTTTACCCTTTGGGACAATATGGATGGACATGTAGAACATTATGCCAAGTGAAATAAGCTAGTCAGAGAAATACAAATACCATATGATTTCAGTCATATGTGGAATCTAACGAACAAACTGAACAAGGAAAATAGAGAGAGTCTCATAGACAGAGAGCAGGATGACAGCTAAGGGATGGGGTGGAATTTAGGGGGTGTAGGGATTGTGCAAAAAGGAAAAAGGACTCATGGACAGAAGTGTGGTGGTGGGGGGTGGGGGATATAAAGGAGCTAAATGGTATTGGAAAAAATACAGTAAATCTTTTTCCCATAAAAGGAAAAGAATACATAAAAATAAATAAAATAAAAGTGGGTAAAATAAAAATAATAAAATAAAATAGAAAAAATGTTGCTGAGCAAGGGTAAGGTTTGTTTCACAGTTTGAAGTCTGTGCCTTCTCCATTGATAAGAGTTGCTTCTGATTTAGTCACTCTCCTGGTGCAGAGAAGGAACACCATTACAAATGGAGAATTCCTTCTGTGGAGAAAAAAGGGGCCACGTACTTAACCTGACAAGCCAGTATGGCAGGGTCTACAAACTCAGAGACCAAAAGTAACCACATAGGATGCTGTGAACATATAACCCTCTAACTGAAGGCAGATCATTCAGGTAGTCATATCCTAGGCCGGTGGCTTCCTTGACAAAGGTTGATATTTACCTTAAGTAAGCCTTCGTATTGTCTTTTTCTTTCTAAGGTAACATACCTTTGGTATGTCAAAGTAATCTCCATTTCCATACCCCTCAGGGCACATCCACCTGTACCAAAGAAGTAGAACGCAGAACCTTTCATTATTATGTCGTTCCTGGATACCATCTCTATTTGCTATAAATGTTAATCATTAACTATCCTATACCCACCAATGTAAAATAAACGTCTCTCCATTTTACCTTTTATCCAACCTGAGATTTCCCTACTTTGCTTTCTCCTGCCTCCCTAAGCCACCACCAATGAATTTCATGTGACCCTCATTAAATATCTTTCTTTGATTCCAATGTATAAAATAAGCTATAAAACTGACATTCTCCAGAGCATTTTCTCAATCCATTGAGATTTTGCTTCCCAGCAATTATTGTCCGTTTGGCTCAAATATACTACTTGTAAAACTTCTGTACAGGTTAGGACGTTTCTTAAGGTGACACTTTATAAATGTAAATTTCCCTTATAAAAGGAAAACATACTTTTTCAGAGCTTCTCCTGTGTCTTCCGTTTTTGAAAAAATCATATCAAAATAATCCTTATGCTGAAAAGGCATATTTTGTGGTGGCATGTTCTGGTCATTTAAAGTGATATAACCACAATAATTTATACTACTAATATTTATTTAGCTTTATGATGGCTGAAGCTGTGTTCTTGAACACTTCTTCTATGCTAACTCATAATCTTCACAAAACTATATGAAGTAGATTTATTACTGTCAACAATTTAGAGATAAAGAACTTAGTGAATTTAAGTTACAAAGTGATAAAGTGATGGAGATTTGTATAATTCCATAACTCATCCTCTTAGCCATTATTCTCTAAGATTCTCCTGTGAAATTGAAAGTAGTTTGTTTTTATATTTATCTTATATTCACTACTCTGTATTCCTTCAGATTTGGACAACTGAACACTTTTTTTGTTTTTTGTTAACAGGTTTAAGTACAAGAATTTTAATCAAGTAATCTCTATAGTTGTCAGCTGTAACTGGATAGCTTTCTTTATTTCCCTACATTAATTAGTATAATTTCTCTTCTTTTATGACTGCTCAGCCATAAAAATTTTCTAGACATTTTAAGGACCAGTTTACTTTCTCTTTTATGAATCTGATTGTTAAATTCATGGAGAAAATTTATATGCTGCTTCTTTCATATATAGAAAAAAAGAGACAAAAGAGATGGATTTTGTCTTAAATAATAAAGCAGCACAAGTAAAAACTATGTATGTAAATTAAACAAAACAGAGAAATAATACATACAAGTAGGAGCTAATTGAACTGCATTCAGCATGAAAAAAGGTATTGTCAGTTTCTCTAGTGATTAAAACGTTGCTGTGTCAAAGGCTGATGATATTATATACTAGTCAGGGTAATAAGCAGTAATTAATACTTGGGGTCTTTATACCAACTCACTCTATTTGTTGTACAAGATCAAAACATGGGCATGTTACCAGCACTTAAAGTAAAACAGCAACACTTGGGAGTTATTTACCTTCTGAAGTGGTTACAGTTTATACTCTGCATTAATTGCTAGTATTTGTCATTTCACAGCTTATTGATTGGTTGTTCTTTGTTGCTTATTAAGATATGAGTTGCCAGGTATTTGCCAATACACTCAGTTGTTGAAAGTTAAAAAGAGATTCCCTCAGGAAACTGCATAAAATGTGGCTCACAATTATAAAACTTGGTCTCATTATCTAAAAGTGGGTCTCTGATTTCTAATGACTTCGCTCCTGTGTTCTGTTGTTTTTGTTAGGGTTTTTATGAAGTGGCTTGTAACTATATGTGAATTCAATAAGTAACATAACCTTTCTCTTATTTTTCACTCTCAGATTTTCATCATTACTTAGTCTGGCTGTTTCCTGGTGGCACTAATTCAATGCTCTTCCCTTAGTAAGCATTTATCACGGTCCATTGTATATATGGCACTGTGTCCCAGGTTCTCTGTTGCTGTAATTATGTTTTATCAGATTTGCAGCCCTAAGTATCGGTCAGTCCTAAATTCTTCAAACAATATTGTCAATACCACTTATTTCTTGAGGTATGCCATCAAATTAAAAAAAATATTAGTTTCCCTTTATATCGGAAACTCTTTTAGCCATGTATTCTGAATTACTAATCATATGGTGATAAGAATGCCCATAACCGTAACACTTCTTGCTTCTCCACTATTAGCCATCTAAAAGGATATTTGCAAGATGCGGACTGTACTTAGATTTGAGTATGTTCCTACCCACAAAAGACCACCAGTGTTCCTAGTGTAGAGTACATCTCTGTTTTCTTCAGTCAACACAAGGACTCCAGGTCTTCCAGGTCATTTGATATCACCACATTTCCATCCTCAGTCTTCCCTGAGCATCCTCTAGTTTGATTCAGTACCTGACCACTCCCCACCACCACTCATCAAATTCTCTCTCTGCTTCCTGGGACTCAAACCAACACAGTAAAATCCCCTATTGTCTAGTTTGCTGGGATAACGCTAACAGAGTAACGTAAATTGGGTGCCTTAAATAACATAATTCCTTTTGTGTGTGTGTGTGTAGTTCTGGAGGCTACAAGTTTGAGATCAAGGTGTCAGCAAGGTTAGTTTCTTCTGAAGCCTCTCCTTGACTTGTAGGTGACCATCTTTTTCTTATGTCTTCACATGGTCTTCTCTGTCCAAATTTCCTTTTCTTATAAGGACACCAATCTTATTGGACGAGGGACCACCCTGGTGGCCTCATTTTAACTTATTTACCCCTTTAAAGACCCTGTGTCCAAATATGATTACACTCTGTGGTGCTGGGGTTTAGGATTTCTTCTTTAAGCATTCCACTGGCCTCTTTCTATAGTTCAAATCCAAATTTTCCCTAGGCACTGCTTCTCCACCAGTATTTCTTTGTTTCTTTGCTTTTGATTATGGCTTTGTTGCATAGCTGTATACCTCACATACAATAGAGCCTGGAAGTGGAGTGGTTTTCCTTCTTACCATTGTTATAATGTAGACTTCATGATTCCCAAAACTTTAACACCTTAAATATTGTAATTTTGCATAATGCGCTGTCTGAGAGCCCACTCTAGAACCTGTGTTTCAAGTCTTTGCCAATGATGATAACCAATTGATCCTCTCGTTTTCTCATCATCTACACTTTCCATCTTGTTTCTTTCATTTTTTTTTTAACCAGCTTACTTTCCCTTTCCTTCTGTTAACCTGGCTAAACTTCAAGGCTATTAAACCCAAGTCTTTTGCAACTATTTAGCAGCATTGAGAAGATTAATAAGGCTGAAGACATATTCCATTGTGTTAGTGCTGTTTTAACTGAGGGACCTTAATTTGAAGTGGCCCTTGTAACAGCAAGCATTCTACTTTATTTGCTTGGTAAACTCTCTTTTCCACTCTTTGAATTAACAATTTTGGTACTTTCTCTTCTCTCCTTAAATGTCCTATAATCTCTTCCCTATTCTCATTTTCAGTTGATGGCCTTTTTTTTTTTAATTGAGGAAAGAGAAGCTATTGGAAGAAAAGTGTAGTGAACTGAATGATGTGCTGTCTAGCTCTCCCAAATATGTCCATGTCTTAATCTCTAGAACCTGTGAATGTTTCCTTATGTGGCACAAGGGAAACTGCAGATATGATCAATTCAGGCTCTTGAGGTGGGGAGACTATTCTGGATTGTCCGTGCAGGTCCAGTGTATTCACGGGGGTCTTTCAGGAGGGACACTACAGGAATCAGAGTCAGGTAGGGGATGTGACAGTGGAAGCATGATGTTGGTGTGCTGTGAGGAAGGGACTGTGATGCATGGAACAAAGTGACCTCTGGACATTGGGAAGCGAGGAAACTAATCCTCTCTTGAAGCCTCCAACAAGAAAGGAGCCCTACTGATACCTTGACTTTCAATATCTGAACTCCAGAACTGAAGGAGAATACATTTTTGTGGTTAAAGCCACTAATTCTGTGGTTTTACTAGACCAGCAATAAAAAAAACTAACACAATATCTACTTTAGCTTTTGATTCTCAGGACTGTTCAACACCACTCATCAGCCCCCCAATCCTTCTTCTTTCCTGCTACAGTGACCCCTTCCTTCTGTGTCCATCCCTTCCCTTGGCGTAGGATTTGATCAGCTATCCCTACGTCTAGTCTTTATTTCTATGGTTTATCCCTCTATTTTCTGACTTCTAACCTTTCTCTAAGATAATTTATATAAGCATACAAATATACCATAATGTGACATATTTTAAAGTAAAAGCATTACTTTAATTTATTTTTCTGGTCTTCCTTAAAACAAAACTCATCAAAAGAGTTGTTTATAAACACTGTCTTTATGGTCTTGCCTCCTGCCTCCTATGACCCAGCTCCACTAGTTCTTCATTTTTACCCACTGTTTCAATCAGCTCTTTTCAAAATCACCAATACTTTCCAGGTCTATAAATTTCTCAGTTCTAAATTTGCATTAGTCATATCTTTAGGGCTCACTCCTTGGACTGCCTCTTCTCTCCTCTTCCCTCTTCTTTGACCCTTTCCTCCTCTCTCTTCTCCTCTCCTCTTCTCTCCCTCCCCAAATCATTCCTCCTCTGTTTCCCTTACTCATCTTATTTCTCCACATTCTATCCCCAAGACAGTAATTTTCAGTGGAAATGATTCTACCACTGTGGGGTGGCATTTGGAAAACTGTGTATTGAACTAAGAAAAGAGATAGCATTCGCAATGATTGAAAGAGGTGTTAGTGATTTTGCATAGGTAGAATTAGGTATTACCATATTTCCCAGAATGACAGGATTATAAAAGATTTCCCTGCATCCAGATGATTATAAAATCCCACTTAGTATTCACACTGGTGAAAGACTGTTTAGAATTATTTAAGCCTAGAGCATGGCTCCATCTTAGATAAAGACATGCACTTTTTGTAGCATTTTACTGTATATTACCAGTCTCTGGAATGTAACTATTGTGTATACCAAGGGAAGATAATACAGTATGCTGTTATTTGGTTTTGTTTTCATTTTGAATGTTTGTGAAGAGAAAATCATGGTATAGATTACAATATTTCTCAGAGAATTTCAAAGAGCTATATCGCACTCCCGCATTTTAATGCATTTCTCCATTCCTATCGTTCACATCAATAGTGGTTCTATGTATATATTCAAGTATACCTGTTTTGTTAGAGCTTATTTCAAAGTGTTAAGGAGACAAAAGGTGTTGACATTTTCAACTTGTTTACAGTCTTATACAACTGTTAACTTATTTATGATAAAGTGTGTTTAGTATAGCCATGCCCAAACATTTGATATCGACATGTGTATTATATAACATCCTAATTTCTTAAATTATAGATACTTTTAAATTTTGTGTATAGTAGGCAATTTTATATGTGAATTTTATTTTAGGGTAATAAAAGTGTTTTAAAAATGTGTTCTAATATGAGTGTGCTGGGAATGATTAGATTGAAATCATTGTCATAGGTGATCTCATATTCCTTTCTCTTGATTGACTTTTTTTCTCTCTTTCTCCTTTAACCTAGTCCATACTTCTAATCACCTACTAGACATCTCATTTCGCCTTGTAATAGCCACTACAATATAAACTCATGTATTTAAAACCACTTCCCTAACCTAGTCATCTCCCAGCTCCCCCAACCATGAAAGGATTCCACTATTGACCCAGTTCAGGGAAAACACATGGAATTCATCCTTGATTTCACACTGTCAGTGCCCACCTCCATCACTTAGCAAGTTCTTTCTTCTTTCTCTTTTCTCTTTTCTCCATTTCTCAATATTTCCCAAACTCTTCTTCCAGTTCCTGTAGAATACCTGAGCTTCTGAGGTAGTAGTAACTTCTCTTTTTCTCTAGTCTCCATTTTGGCATCCATCTGGGTCTGGGGTCTGTGTACAGGATAATCACCATCTAATTTCTTTGAACCAGAACTGAGCAAGCAAGAAAATTCACGGGAGTCTTTGCAGTGTAATTAAACTTAGAGAGTAGAGACTAAGTCTCTTTTTATATAACACAGTATTACAGATATGCTAAGAGGCTTACTACCTTCTTGTATAAATAGCCTCCTTAGCCACTGAACTTTTTAATGGGAATTTCATTCTTCTTTCCTTCCTTCTTTTTCTACCTCTCCTTCTCTGAATTTGAAATCTTCCTCAAACTCCATCCCCCCCCCAAAAAAAAAAACCCAAATGTAGATTAGAACAATTAAGCACCTGGCCTTAAGAGGCGAAGACACACAGGATCTAGGAGGGGGAGGAAAACGTTTCTTCATTCAATAACTATTTATTGATCTCCTATCATAGACATTGTTCTGTTGCTAGAGATAGAGTGGTGGACCACGGAGTGTTTGTGCCTTAAGGAGTTAACAAATGTTAAAACAGTTCAGAAAATGATACTCTATTTCTCTGAAATAGTTAGAGTATCTGGCAAGGAGGTGCTTCCCTTTTTAGATAGAGCTGGTAGGATGCTTTTCTGTGAAAGTGACTTTGGGCAGAGACCTGAATGATGAGTAATTACTTATATAAACCTGAGAGGAAGGAAGTTGATAGATATAAGGACCAACCTAGGTGTGTTCTGGGGAGAGAATAAAGTCACTGGGTAGAGACCATTGCAAAGGAGAGTGGCAAGACAGAGCCCAGACCACAGATTATGATGGCTATGTTGGGCTTTGGAAAAGAGTTTAGATTTAATTCTAAGTGTCATGGGAAGCTCCTAGATGGCTTTAAAATGAAAAAAAAATTCTGAATTACATTTTTATAAATCATCGGGCCTTGTGTGTGGAATACTACAGGAAAACACAAATGTTTGTAGGGAGACCAAGGAGAAGGATATAATGGCAGCTCAGTGAGAGAAGATGGAGGTTCTGTTCTAATGTGGTGATGTTTAAGTGACAAAAGAAGGAAGCCTATGGATTGACAAGGTTGTAGGGAGAGAGGAAATGAGAGAGGGAGCGCATGGAGTTTGGGAGGTGCACGTAGTCTGCGATCTCAAGTATGAGTTGCTGCTTTATGGCCATGACCATCCACAGAAGAACAAGACCCACTTGCACTTTGAGAATCAGGAGCAGGGGCAGATGTCAATGTGAGAAAATGGGGCGTGTATTCCAGAGTATACCCAAAGTAGCTTTCATTGCATTATAATAGTTTGAGTTCAAAATAAATATGTTTTTATGGATCCTTTTGGATTCCATGCAAGAAAGTCTTTTTGAATAATGGACTATTTAGTCTGATGTTGAAGACCAGTAGGTTACTTTGGTAAAGCATTTGTCTAGATTGTTGAAATGCCAAACATGGGACCCTGGTCACTCTAATATTTTAGTCATGATATGAATGATATATGTTCCTTTATGAGATGTATGAAGTCTCATAAAGGAACATACATCAAGGAGACTTGATAAAAATAAGTGCACTCATCAGGTCCTATTCCAACTTGGATGGGAATAAAGCAGTGTTTAGATAAGTTCCTCACACCCGGACTCTGGGTAATGCATCTCCTCAAACAGAAGTCAGGGGCACAGGTGGTCAGTCTCCAGTGAGTCCCAGTTGTCAGATTCTTGATGAGGTATTGCCAAAAAAAAAAAAAAAAAAAAAAAAAGGAAGACAAGACTGCATGGGAGGTTATAAACTAGGAATCAAAATTTTTCATCCCATTAGTGGGATATAAATCATAAAAAGTCACAACAGATGAGCTGAGCTGCCAGGTCCCAGGCATTTTAAAGGACGTTTAAGGAATCCCACTCTGTCAAAGGTCAGTGATATAGGGACAAGGTAAAACGCTAATAAATGTCATTATTTTGGATTCTCAAGTTTATTTCTCATCATGGAAATATCCAAGAAAACCAGGGAAGTTATCATATATTTGGAGTTTCAGTCAGAAAACACACAGCGGGAACCTAGAGGTCTTTGTGGCCTGCTTGGTGACAGCAGTTTTCAGTACTGGCTTTGAAGACTATTGCTAGATACCTATTTCTAAGAAAGATAAAGAATTTTTTTTTTTATTTGCCAGGGGTTCTAATTTTTTATCATTTTATTTTAGTTTTCTTTATTGTGTTCAAGTATAATTGTCTCCATTTTCACCCCACCACACACCCCCTCCCCACTCATCCCCACCTCCCATCCTTGAACCCACAACCTTTGGCTTTGTCCATGTGTACTTTATATATGTTCCTTGATGCACTGTCCCTGTCCCACCCCCCTGCCCCATCCCTCTCCCTCTTCCTCTCTGGTTACTGTCAGATTGTTCTTTGTTTCAATGTCTGTGGTTATATTTTGCTTGCTTGTTTCTTTTGTTAATTAGGTTCCACTTATAGGTGAGATCATATGGTATTTCTCTTTCACTGATGCAAATTAAAACCACAATGAGATACCACTTCACACAGGTCAGAATGGCCATCATAAACAAATCAACAAACAACAAGTGCTGGCGAGGTTGTAGAAAAAAGGGAACCCTAGTATATTGTTGGTGGGAAAGCAGACTGGTGCAGCCACTATGGAAAACAGTATGGAATTTCCTCAGAAAACTAAAAATGGAACTGCCTTTTGACCCAGCAAAACCACTGCTGGGATTATACACTAAGGATCCTGTAACACCAATCCAAAAGAACGTATGCAGCCCAATGTTCATAGCAGCACAATTCACATTTTATTTTAGTTCGAAAGTACTTTTTTTCAGCATCTCCATAAACCTTGCCACCTTTCAGAATTATTGATAAAAATGAGAAGTGAGTCACTGTAAGAAAGTAGTGCTGAGATCATTGCTAACTGTTGATTGTAATATAATTCTAGATATACAGGCCTCTGGAATAATTTATTGAGCAGGGATCAGCTAGGAGTTTCACCGAGCAGAGACATTCTGTATTCTTGTGAAAAAACATTCTGTATGGTTCTGAATGTAATTTGTTAATTCCAACAAACAATAATGCCAGTTTGTAAGGGCTAGAGGCAGAATGATAGCAGGTGCATGTTGGGAAAAAGGAACTCAAATTCGCCACAGTCACAGACAGTTTGACAGCTAGCTTGAGATACACTGTTCATTACACTAGCGCTGAAGTGGGCTATCTCAGACGTATTTCAAGACTCTGGAAAGCATACCATTTCGGTGTCTACTAAGACAATTGTCTTACGCATGTTCCCATGTCATTGTAAGATTGGTCATGGGTTGTAAATGTCGGTGACAATAATCTTGAGGAATAAACAAAGGGTATATACATGCTGCAGACTCCACTCTCAGTCAAGAGGCACCTTTCTAGTGAGACCCTGGGAGTCTTTGGAAAGGACAAGGGGATGAGAGTCTGAAAAATGACTGCAAGCCCCAGTTTATGTACCCAGAGGCCCACGTTGGTATGCCTCGTTGCCGATTATAGATTGGCAAAGTCTGGTGGGTCAGTTTGGAGGTGTAGATCATAATGGTTGGTAAGAAGCATGACATTTAGGAAGGATATGACTCTTTTGAGATGTAGGAGAGCAGCTCTGTCTTGGGAATTGCAGACATTATCTCATGTGGGATTTTGTGTAAAACAATGGTCCTCAAACTGGACCAATCTTGTCCCCCTCCCACAAAGTGGACATTTGGCAATGCTTAGAGACATTTTCTATTGTCACAACTTGGATGTGGATGCTACTGGCCTCTGGTAGGGAGAGGCCAGAGATGCTGTTAAATGTCCTGCAGTGCATAGAGCAGCTTCCGCTGGATCCCTGAGCATGTCCAGTGGTGCTGAGGTTGAGAAACTGGTTATTGATATTAGGGTTCTATAAATTTACTATGAAAGCAGTTGGTTCCACCCCAAAATATCTTTACATAATAATATCCCCATAGTAACAGGTGTGATAATTGGACAATAGAAGGAAACATACTTTATTCTTTTGCCTTGAATGAAATGAGTATTTCCATCTACTTTTGCAGACAGTAGAAAGCACCAACTAACAAAAAGTCTTATTTAAAGGCAAGGAAGAGTAGATAGTACCAGAAATACTGTTTTGGAACTGTGCAACATCCTAGTGACTAGGGATCATTTAACTCATTATTCAAGGCATATCTCTCTGTTATGTATTTGACAAAATAATGAATAACTCCTTTCTCTAGGGTTGGCCCAATTTTTGGTTATTTTAAATAAGCCAAGAAGTAGATATTTAGGACCACAGAAAGCCAGCAAACAGTGGATATCCTGTAGTCTGGACATTGTTAATATTCTTTCCCAGACCCAAGGACTAATAGCAAAGGCAGCTAATCATTGCTCCATTAGATCATCTGAGGCAGTTTCAAGGGCAGGTCTCTTGTTTTTCAATGGCAACGGTGTGGGTGAGCTTTGCTCACAGAGCCCCCATCCACTGTGGATGAAAATAAGTCTACCAAGACACGATCTGCTTGGGGAGGAAAGGTGGCTGATCTCTCAAAGGAGAAGGGCCAGGAGCCTTTTCCTCAATGGGCTTTTGGGTTTAATTTGCATAGGAATACAGGGCATATACATAAAGCTCAATCATCATCAGGCAGGAATGATCAAACAATAGATAACATTCAAAGAACAATGGGGGCTTATTTAGAGTCAGGGTCAGATAGCGAAAGGGCTATAAAACTTTGGGGGAACAAACTCGTTTCATTCTTGGATCCTTATCATTTAAATTGAGGGTTATGACCAAAGCAGGCTTCACAGGATTTTATGCATTCTTTCTTAGGCCTGATCACTCTGGGGAATCTGCCCTTTCCAGCACAGGGCCTCACCCACCTCTGGCATTGTTTCAGGCTTAAGGCAGGCAGGGGAAGTAAGACAGCCAAGAGATTAGACTTCTTACAGACAGAATGAGGACTCAGGCTGTGTCAAAGCCAAGGGGCGAGGGTCCATCACCCCCTTTTTCTATAGCCCCCCAAGTCCTTCCCTGAGGGCCTCTTTGTGACCATGCCTGTCTTAGGCCGTCCCTCCCTTGAAGAATCTTACCCATCATTGGCTAACTGATCATGCACTGGGGGCCAAGCAGGGTGAAATAAAGTGGGCAGAAGTGGCACCCTTGCCAGGGAGATAAGCTTTGTCCCCTTAGTGGCTTAGGGTCCCCAGGTCTATTTACTCAGCCTTAGCCATGGGGATTTACAGCTTCTGAAACCAGGCAGGGCGGTTCCCAACACAATGATACAGCAAATCTGTCACACATTTGGCCAAAAAATTCTCATATAAACTTTTAAGTTTACATGTTCCACTTTATTTAATTATACAATATTCATTTTTCTGAGAAAGCTATACACAGATTTTCTGGGAGCTCACATGAGAACCTGAAGTTAATCTTATAATGCGATGTCTCATCCTTTTTCCAAGATGGAGGAAAATATTATTAAATAAATGGTGTGGTTTAAGGAGCCATTATCCTTCAAAGAAGATTTTAACCAAGGATTTCCTAGTCCAGCCAACTTAATTTAAAAAAATATCCTCTATTTGGTTGACGAAAGTTTGTGTGGGTTTATGTCGTTGAAGAACATAGGCCTGAGGGTGAATGATTTAGTTTGGGAGGTAACTATGTTAAGCATTCACGAGGGATCACCAATAGAGATGGTATGCTGAAGACATGAAGGAAATAGAATATTTAGTGAGAAGTTGGATAAAGTGTAGAGTGGTGTAAATGAGGTTGCCATGTTTAGTAAAAAATAAAACAAAACAAAAAGCTGGGATGTACAAAAAATTTGAATTTTAGATAAACAATAAATTCTGGTATAAATATGTTTCAAACATTGCCAGAGACTTACACTTAAAAATTATCATCTAAAATTTAAATTTAACTGTGGATTAATTGTAGGTTTCATAAGAAGAAGTTATTACATATTTTCTTCTATTAACTTCTGCTTTCTCTGTGAAGTGATAAACAGGTTACTGTCCAGGAGAGAGGATGGCAGTATCACAGAGTTGGGGAAATGTAGAGGGTTTAAAATAACTTCTGTAGAGAATAGGAGAAGAAATTGATTAGGAAAACATAGAATTATTTCCAGGCACATTGAGAGCTTAACTGACATCAGAGACCTTGAATTGACAGAGATACCAATCCATGCAGGTGAGTGCTACTAATCTGCCGAGGAGGGTCAATTGGCAAATGGAGTTGCCAATACAGAAAACTGGGTAATGGAAGTGCTGCAGCATGGGAGCTAAGAAGGGAGTGAGAATGGTTAGCAGAGCGGAGGGAGGAAGTAGAGCAATCGAGGGAATGAATATGGTATGAAGATAAAAGAAAGTGTAACTGAATGAGTGAGTTCAGTGGGGGCTGTGATAGGAGAATGGGGTGTTAATTTTATATGTCAGAGGCGTAGGTGTTCTGGGTAGTGAGAATCTGCAGTTGGGCCCATTGCGCGTTGTGGGGGTGGGGACAGAAGAGGAGTGGAAGTGAAATTTACTCCAAATGAAAAGATAAAATCCTAACAGGCTTTAGGGAATTAAAAAGAAGGATGTAAAAAGTTCTTCTTAGTCTTAGAGGACTATGGTGTGGCTAAATGGACAATGTGTTCACAAGAGCACCACTAGCTGCTGTAACTGCAAAGCATCCATAAGATCAGGGCTTAAAATTTAAAAAAAAAATGACTGCTCATGTAACAATCCCAGGCATTAGCTCTCCTGATTGGCCTTCCTCCAAGAAGGGATTTAGAGACCTGAGTTCCTTCCACGTATGATTCTATTGCCATCAGGTTGTTCCCAAAGGCTTCCCTGGACTAATCTCCATTATAACCAGAAGAAAAGAGAATGATTCTTTGGAAGCTTGCACATAGGAAATGTTTAATGGCCTGGTGCACACACGTGGTCATATCCAATTGCAAGGGCTATGAGGCTGTGTGGCGGAAAGGAAAAGATGAAAAACCAACCAACCTCTCCCACAGAGAGCTTCCACTTGTCAGTGTTTCAGGGCTCTTAGTTTCCTTAGGCAAGGAACAATTTTACATAAGAAAAGGTGTTAAAGAAAACTTTCAGTGAAAACAAAGGTCTGAGTGGAAACGTCAGGGAAGGAGGAGCAATGTGAGGCAAGGCTAAAAGAAAGGAAACTATGATAGGTCAAGAACGTGGGATGGCGTGGGTCCTGGAGATATTCACAGCCTGCCCAAGGACCAGAATTACCTGAATGTGAAGTCCAGTTTGCTAAGAACATTTTTAAAGGAATTAGTCTCTTGTTACCGTTGCCTTGCACACTATTTCTAGGAACCTGGAACACCCTGGGCAGAGGAGTTTTGGGTTATTAGCCTGGTTTTCTGATCCTTAGGGTACTGTGGCACTGGATACAATGTTTCAAGGCCTGGGCTCTGAGCCTCTGAAATACTTTCACAAGCTCTGCCATATAGTCCATTATTTTAAATATTTTGTAATGTATTCTGTTACACTCTATTACATTAAATGCAATTTTATATGATGGCTTACAGCGCTGTTCTCATTTCCCAATGTATATATCCTTTAGAAACCTCAGATTATGTAAGTATATCATTTATAGTTGATTAAATGTAATATTTGTGGCTACTTCTATAAAAATGGGCATCCGGCCCTCTCAGGGTGAGAAATATAACTTCCTATTATAATTTTGTTCCAGCGGGAAAATAAGGTGTGGGTATGATTATTACAAATTACAATTCCTTTTCCAGGAATTTAATCTGCAATAAATTTGAAGACTATCTTTAGAGGATAATATGTTAATAAGACTCTATTAAGAAGAATGGAAAACTTTAACTCAGTATAAGACAAATTATTAGTAGTGCTTTTGTTAGTTCTTGGTTGAATGAGAGGAGAAATTTCTTTTTCTTTTTTTTTAAAGGAGAGGTTTTAAAGACTCATGTAGTGTATCCAGTACCTTTTGAAATTAAATACCTCTATAGTATTTTTGAGAAATTAAGAAATTCACGTACTTATTTGTTTATCCATTTGTTTTCTCATCAGTCATTGAGCCTATACTATGAATATAATGCTGTCCACACAGGAAGTTCTTTGACCTTTTAAGAATCTAGTTATGGAGAACAAAGAACTGGAGATTAAGAAAAAAACTATTAACCAAGAACAATTTGACCAAAAAAGTGGTTTACTCATGTCCCACAGACACCCATTTCCTAAATTTTGGAGGAATAAGTAAATATTTATTCTCCCTAACGTATGTATTCATCTTCTTCATTCATACCCTCCTCCCAATCAATGTCTTTTAAAATGTCTATGTCTTAATTTTACCAACTAAAATATAATTGACCTAAGTAGATTCCTGGCTGAATTGGGATGCCCCCTCTTTTATAATCTATATATTACCTTCTGCACATATTATATGCTTCTATAAATACTTTTAGAGAATGTAACTGAGATACTTAGTGAGAGGAAAAGCCATGCCTATGTCTCCAGTAAGAGCTATATTTCAATTAACCCCAAGGATAATTTTTAAAATGTCATTTTAAAAGGACTAATAAAATAGAAGCTGAGGGAGGAAAGAGAGATTATGTACACTTCAAAGAGAGTTATATATTGAATTACTCATATATTAAAAGAATAAAATGAATACTGTTCTTGTAAGACACAGATGAGAAGAAAAGATCAATGTTAAAAAAAAAAATGGAACAAGCTGAGACATCCTCTGTCTGCCTCTGTTCAATTGTCTTTAAACCAGCACAAGTCAGAATAATTGGAAGAAGCTAAGAAGCTAAACCCATTCTTAGTTGGCTTGAAGTACATACAATATTGTCAGAGAACCACATAAACAGCTGAGGAAGCACATCCACTGTGTTGGAAGAATCAGAATTGTCTGTGAACAATAAATCACTAAGCAGAGCTAAGGCAGCAAAAAGTGAACAGAAGGATGCAGTGTGTCATTTACACTGAAATACCAATACTGGAGGGGAGAGAGAAAGAGAGAGAGAGAGAGAGAGAGAGAGGCAGGAATTAAACCGACACAGCACGTGATTATAATTAAAATTGCATCTAGGACATCCTAAGAACAACTGGGTTTATCCTAAATTGAATGGATTAAAAATATGCTTTGGTTTAATACAGATTTAAGTGGTAATTTCTGTTTCCATAAGTGTACATATGGAATTGGCTAGAATTTTGTTTTTAAATATTTTAAAGCGAGACTTCTAAAAGTTTTTCGTACAAATTCTATTAATGTAGATATGAAAGAAACTTCTAGAAGAAAATGAGTACAGTTCTAAGCAACCCACTGCTAGAAATTTTTTGAAAGCTTGTGCTTCAACTCTTAAATTCATGTGAAGCATTGAGGAAACTTAGTTTCTTTTTAATAACGGGTAAAGTTGCCAAAGGGTAGCTAGTAGCATGTTTTCTGGGAAAAGCCCCCACAAAGACTGAGAAGATACAATCTTTCTTCTGCTTCTGATATTAACAAAAGATCTATTTTGGTAAACTCAATTACTTCAACTTAAATTCAGTTTCTTTATCAACAAAATGAGATAATAATCCATCTCTTCTCACATAAACTACATCGTGTTTGAGTTGTAAAAACAGTTAAATGAGCTGAGTATTAGTAAAGGCAGAATTGCTACATACTGTTTTTACGAATGTCTACAATTATTCCAAAGGTATATGCATATAACATATTGTAAATAAAATTAACTTATGTATAGTTACAAATCTTAATAAGCTTAAAAAATAATAAAATTTACTATAAGAAATTTTCTCATGTACATTTTCCAGGGCAGCTAAAACAAAACAAAAACCAATGACAACTAGATCTAGCAAAACTAGATCATATGTTTCAGTGTCTTTTGGGAATCAGACATGTTTAATTTGAATATTAATGTAACTATATGTGAGACATGTGTCTTTAGGCAAAATACTTAATGCTTTAAGCCTTGATTCCCTCATTGGTAGGACAGAAGTATGAACAATCTACACCAGGCCCCTTCTTTGCTCCCAACACATGGTAAATGTTCAGTAAATGCAAACTTTTATTATAGTTGAGCAATATTAGATCACAGTAAAGGTAAGCATTGAAAGAACACATTTACTCCTGGCTAAAATTGTATTGGTTTATTTTTTTTTATTGTAGTAAAAAACACATAAAACACACCATCTTACCCATCTGTAAGTGCACAGTACAGCAGTGTTACTACATGCACATTGCTGTGCAAAACCAGATCTCTAGAAGTTCACTGCATTGCAGAACTGAAGCTCTATACCTTGGACAACAATTCCCGTTCCCCGCCCTCCCCCTGATACTGAGCCCCCAACAACCAGCATTCTGCTTTCTGTTTCTGAAAGTTTCCCGACTTTAGATATACAAGTGAAATCACGCAATATTTATATTTTGTCACTTGGCTATTTCACTTGGCATGATATCCTCAAGATTTGTCCACATTTTATCATATGATGAAGTTTCCTTCCTTTTCAAGGTTGAGTAATATTTCATTGTGTGTATATTCCACATTTGCTTCATTTATTCATCAATGGACATTTAAATTACTTCTACTCCTTGGCTATTGTGACTAATGCTTCAATGAACACTGGTGGGCAAATACAACTTTGAGATACTGATTCCATTTCTGTTCCATATATACACAGGAGTGGGATTGGAGGATCATATGGTAGTTCTATTTTAATTTTTTGAGGAGTCTCCACATTGTTTTCTATAGTGGCTACAACATTTTACATTCCCGTTAACAGTGCACAAGGGGTCCAACTTCTGTACATCCTTGCTGGCATTTGTTACTTTTGTTTGACTTTGTTTGGGCTTTTATTTTTATTTATTTTTTGACAGTGGTTATTTTATTAAATGTGAAGTGATAACTAATGCAGTTTATATTTCCCTAATGATTCGTGGTGTCGAGTATCATTTCATATGCTTATTGGTCATTTGCATACCTTCTTTGGAAAATGTCTGCCAATCCTTTGCCCATTATTTGTGTTTGTTTGTTTGTTTTCTGTGTTTGTTTGGTTGTTGTTAAGTTTGGGAGCTCTTTATGTACTCTAGGTACTAACCCCTGTCATGAATCTGTCTATTAACACTTGCTAAATGGAGCACAGGGCACCAGGTGGTGAGCCATCGTTCCACAAGAGACTACAAGAGAAACTGAAATAAAGGAGTTTATTAATGGAGGAAATACCTGGCAGGCCTTGCAGGGCCACATGGGGAGGTCAAGGCAAAGCACAAACAGAGATCTAGGACCTGGGGCACACACCGTCATTAGGGTCCATGGTGGAGTGCTTTGGAGTTCCTGACTGAAGGCAGAATTGCTCAATTTAAACAAAAAGACCAGGGTGTTGGTAAGTTGAATGAGGGATTCATTGAAGGGACATGCAAGAAGAGGTGCTAGGAGGCAGAGAAACTTTATCATAAGGGCTGTTAGGGAAGTCTCATCGGGAACTTAATTGTGACTGTGCAGGCTGCCATCTGGGGCGTGCACTTGCATGAGGTGGTCTAGTGTCAGTTTAAGGTCTGTGCCGGTCATTTGCCCAAACGAAATGGAGGACGAGGCAGCAATTCCATGGGGTAACGTGGCTAAACTGTCAACAAGCCCTCATCGAATGTATGGTTTACAAATACTTCCACTTATTCCTACATTGCCTTCTCTGTTGCATGTTTTCTATACTGTGAAAAGTTTTTATTTTTGCTTTTATTGTCCATGCTTTTGGTGTAATATCCAATAAATTATTGACCAATCCAATGTCATGAAGCTTTTCTCCAATGTTTTCTCCTAGGAGTATTACCGCTTCAGGTCTTATGTTTAGGTCTTTATTTTGAGTTAAATTGTGTATATGCTATGAGTTCATCTTCATTCTTTTGCATGTTTTTTTCTTATTTAGTTTTCCTCATACCCTTGTTGAAGAAAATTTGATCACTTACAAAAATTTATTTCCAATCTCTCTATTCAGTGTCATTGTTCTATATCTGTTTTTATGCCAGTACCATGCTGTGTTAATTGCTGTAACTTAAATTACGAAGTGTAAAGCTTCTAGCTTGGTTTTTCTCCCTCCAGCTTGTTTTTATTTTAACAATTTGAGCCCTTTGATATTCTATATGCATTTTAGGATTTTTTTCCATTTCTTCAAAAAACGGCACAAGATTTTGTAAGTGATTGCATTGACTCTGTTGATTGCTTTGGTTATATGAGCATTTTAGCAATATTAAATCTTTCAATACATGAACACTAAAATTTCACTCATTATTAGTTTAAGACTTACTTTACAAATGCATTGATCAGCCCAGAAAGATTTAGATCACTTACTTGGTGGGGAAAAGTGCATAAATTATATTTATATATATGTATCTATCTATATATACATATACATGTAAATATGCACATATATACATATGGTATGGCACTTGGGGTTGTCTGCATTATTTATTTGTAGATGTTTTTACATTATTTAGCAATGTACACTCTTCTGATACATACAGTACATAAAATAATATCTTTTATAACAGTTATGCACAAAGCATGCGATATTCGCTTTATATATTGGGTCCCAGGATATGATTTATTGGAGAAATACATTTTGGACCAGGCACGTTGGGTAAAGGAACCAGAGGTTATATAACACACAGTGAACATACATCTAATTTGAAGGGCAACTGCAGTGTGTGCAACTTTGGCCGTGGTGTCTTTGAGAAGGTGAAACTTTTCATATGAACTGGTTTCATACTACACAAGATAAGGACCATCTAGCATTAGGATATAGCTGTAGGATTTTATGAACCATTCTTAGGTCTAACTTTGGGAAATTAATGTCTTTCCTTGGCTGCCTTATTACTGTTTTAGTCACAGATGAGACAAAAAAGACAATATGTTCAATCTCCAGCTAAAATCCAGTTGCAGCCTAGACAGTGAAGTGGTATGACATTGGAAGTCTTTAAAACTGTAGTTCTTTTTAAACTCCCAAAGTATCTTCAATTTTCTTCAAATGGGTCCTCTTCCTCAGGTCACCTTCACAACATCTGACATTCCCTTCTGTCCTAAGATGCAAGGAACAATAAGGAAGACATCTTTATTATTATTATTATTATTATTATTATTATTATTACTCTATAAAGATCCTTCATCATGGTGGACATTGGATGCACGCACCTAAGTTTCTTCATTACACTTTCTGCCAAATCTACTGCAGATTGTCCAATGGCCCAGGATGTGTAGCCTTTGAGTTTGGTGACCACAGAAGCACTGTCGACCACCTGTTTGTGAAACCCTCTCCACTGCTCCTCATCTAAATCAGGCAGATTCTTCAGGGAGACACCAGCAGCATTCACTCCAGTCCATACCAGCACACCAGAGTCTCCACGATCCCAAGGACTCATCCATGCCAGATAGTAATGGGAGAACTCCCAGCCCCTTTCTCTTATTAAGTAACAGATCTAGACTGAATCAGACTGCAACCACTTCCAATAACATGGTTTCTGGGAAAGCCGCTTATCTTCCAAGCCTCTTAGGTCACGATATCGTGGGTTGGAAATAATAAGCAATTTGCAGCTGGGGCTGTATTCTACATTAAGAATAATGGGTTTAAAGATGATTACTTAATGGTGGACCAAATTACCGAAGATCACCTTCTCCCTCAAGTTGATGTGCCCCAGCTGTGATAATAACCAGCTTAGAGTTTGCAGTCATATTATAGTCTTTGGCAGAGAAAATTTTTGGTGTTCTAAAGAAATGGCTGCCGTGTTGAAAATCCATGATCTCTCTGTTCGATGTCTTCCTTGACATCACCTAGAACAAGTTCATCTGCTAAGTCCTTCAGTAAGATCCTGGTGGCACAGGCCATGCCAACAGCACCAACCCCATAATTGTAATCTTATTTTAGAGGCGATGCTCTTTAAGGAGATTTACAATCAGTTGTTTCAGGCCAGTTGCCACACTGGCCTTAGAACCAAAAGGAATCTAGAGTGCACGGCGGATGATTAGGTGTTGGTGGTGAAGGTTTTGGAGCCGCAGTGTGCAGCAGCTGCTCCTGAAGCTGCACAATTTTTACATTAAGTTTAGCGAATTTCCTTGCCTTTTTAATATCATCTCAAACTAAGATGATCGCTTTACTAAACAAGTATAGTTGCATGATGTAACATGATTCTCTTTCTCTCTCCTGAGTATTCTAACAGGTCTGTGCTTCTTCACTCAGCAGATATTCACAACTCTCTTCTCCCTACTGTTATAGCCAAGATTCCATTACAATGGCTGGAAAGACTGGTTCTCATTTCCCCCGCTTCCACTGCAGCAAGAACTCTGGTGAGTTATTCAGTCTCAGTCAATAAGGTACAAAAAGGTAAATTTTAGGAAACTTTTCCTCTGTAAAATACCCTCTACGAGAATTCCCTTGACCTCCCTTCCAACTTTGAAATGTTTTCATATGAAGATGTGATTCTTGGAGTTCTGCGGCCTGTTTGCAAAGAACTCGTACAGGACCTCTGATATTGTTGCATCGCTAAATTAACCAGATCTATAGTCATACAACTCCAGACTTCCTGCCATGTGGACCTTGCTGATACATCTGTTTGCTTTAAGTCCACCAAATTGACAAAAATATTCTAAATGATATAGGTCTACTACCTGATTGTTTGCATAAGATAGTACTTAAAAATGAGGTCTTTTTGATCTTGAGCTAATTTCCTTACCGTGTTGTACCTCAGTTTTCTCAGTCATAAAATGTGGACAGTAATTTTATCTTATAAGTTTGTTGTAAGTATTGAGTGAAACAAAACACACAAAGCAATTTTACTGGAGTGCATGAAGAGCTGAACAAACATGAGCTGAGTTGGTGTCACCTTTATTATCTAGGTTGTCTATACTCACTACCTTTCTACTTAAGATAATTTTCTACTCTTGCTATCCCCCATTCCTCCTCACCAATTCCATCTCAAATCCGCATCAGTTAGTCTGTCATGCCCACTACTCCATGCCAAGATCACCAGTGACCTTCACACGGCTAAATCTAATGGTGAGTTCTTGGTCTCACTTTATTTGACATATTAGTAGCATTAGACAGTAAATCACCCCCTCTTTTCTAGAATGCTTTCTTCATTAGGTTTCCAGATCACTAAACTCATTCTTTTTTTTCTTTTACCTCTTCAGCTATTTCAAATGTTCCTTTGGCTTGTTTCTGTTCATTTCTCCCAAAAACTTCTCCCTCATAGCTCCTCCCCCAAGCAAACAAACAAACAAACAAAAACTTGTTTCTATCATACTCTTTCTCATTTGCAAGCAGAGCTTCCATTGTCTAGGTAAACATATCTAGAGTCAACCTAAGCTCAAAAACTTTTCTCAAATTCTATACTCCATCTATCGGCATATCTAACTGACTCTGTCTTCGATCATTTTCCACTAACTACAAGATCAACACTCGAATCCAATCAATCAGCATCTAATACCTAATTATTAGAATAGCTCCCTCTGCCTTTACTCAGCTATAGTCTATTCTCAAAAGAATGACCAAAGTGATCTTATTAACATGTTTGACAATCATGTCACTCTTGTGCTCAAAATATTTTAAGTCTACTGCCAATCAGGATTAAGGCTAAAGTTTTCACAGTGATCTGTATATCAACAGTTTCTCACTCTTATATCTTACCATTCACTCCCTTGGTACTCCATTCTAGTCAATGATCTTTGACTCTATCAGGCATGTTTCTCTTTCAGGCCCTTTCTCTGCATAGCTCCAAAGCAGACTCTGCCAATTCTCTAAGCTTTTACTCAAATGATACCCTTTGAGTGAAACTTTCCCAGTCTAAAATCATCTCCCTTCCCCAAATAGTCATATTTCTATGCCATGCTGTGTTTTATTTTTCCTCCTGGCTTCTCATCCACATTTCAGACACTAGGTATTTTTATTTTCTTGACTATTTTCTGCCCTCACTTTTAGAAATAAGTTCCAGGAGACAGGTCTTTTCATTTTGTTCATTGTTGTATCCTCAGCAAATGAAACATATGATTTCATTTGTTTCATGAAATGAAAAAAACTATGTCAAAACTATGATTTTACATAGTATACACTCAACACAAAAATACTTGTTGGATAGATGTGGTGCTGCAATGAGAGGACTATTTTAATCTATTTGTTCTCGAAATCTAGAATGAAATCCAGTCCCCTGCCTCACACAGCTGCGACGCTCCCAGTCAATACCATGAAGTATCCCTATGGATACAGAACGTGAGAGGAATTAGTATTGATTTATTTCATGCTCGAGATCATGCAATTACAATTTAAATATTTGCAGGTTTTAAACTTTATTACTTTAGATTTTTCAGGATAAAAACTGGGAGTTGAATGAAACAGCCTGTGAATGTTAGGATTATATTCAGAATTAATAGGTTCATTTGATCAATGTAATTCCCCTTATCATCTATAGAAGTTGCCAAACAATATATGGTAACTAAGCAATCACTACAATGCTTACATAACTCAACAATGTAAGGAAATGATTACCTCTCAATTGGCCAATTCCACTCTGTGGGACATCTGAAGTATACTGCTTGTTTTCATGGGGTCAAGGATAGGTGGAAAATCATTCCCCATTTGGCCCTGCTGCAATAGTGGGGGTGGGATGGGGAGGCTTCCTTTGGTGTATTAGGCTACCCTCTTCCTGGCCTTTTGTTCCGAGAGAGCAGGCTTTCCTTGGAGCTTATTTTTGCCTGTGCCTTTTGGCACTTCTGGGTTGGCAGCTTCCATAGCACTCTCTCCAGAATATATGGGAGGCAATGAGGAAAGCCAGGAATTCACTGCCATGTCCTTCCTCCAGTTCTGAGGTTCCTAGGCAGTACGCTTTCTTTTCTCTGCTTCTCACAGTCCTTCTACGCTTATTGTGTTATATACAGGGGATTTTAGTTTTAGTAAAAGGGAGGGATGAGGCTACTCCATCTTGGCTGGAACCTAAACTCCTTTGTGTTGTGTTGTTCTGTTTTTTTTTTTTTTTTTTTTTTTTAGTATTTTAATCTAAGGGAAATCAATTCACTAAAGAGTAGAATTTCAATTAAATATAAAATATTTATTTTTATCATGCTATTTCACTATGAAATGTCTTTAGCAGTTAGATAAATCAGATTGGTGTTTATATGCTCATTGATATAATATCTTTAAAGTTGGCATAGATTTTATAATGCTTCAAAGAAATCTAACAATAATAAAAACTGTGAAAAAAGAAATACAAGTTATAGTTGAAATAAAAATAATCTTTATTAAAAAAAGATAAACCTTCATTTTTCCTGGTAACTGGATCTCAACTTCCAACTTACTTCCTCAGAAGTCTAAGAAATTGAAGTAATTAATACTTACATTCATTATAAGTGAATAAAAAGGGCTTATTTCAAAGTTTTGCTAAATACATTCTAATGTTCAAAATTTATTTTGTTTGTATTATATCTTTTGTCAATTTTATAAAATCAAACTTTTATCACTAGTCCTTTAAAGCTGATTTACTTTTTATGATAAGAGATATGTGAAAAGTAAAAGGTGGGAAGAATTTTTAGATTAGGAATTTTTGTTTTCCTACAAAGTTCTTTTCAAAGGAGGAATTGAAATTTAATCTTATAACTTTACATCCTCATTTATTATGCAATAAAAGTAAATAATCACTAAGGACATGAAAATTTGGATCATGCTTTTTCAGAGGAAGGATATAAAAAAAACTTTGAAGCTATTTTATTCATAAATAAATTAGAGTTATAATTCATCTAATCACATGAATACTTAGTTTTTGCAGTAAAGAATTAGAAACACATCCAGTTATGTGCTACCTATGTGCTAAACATTTATATTTAAATGTTTGAAAGGCTTATATACAGATAAATATGAAAAACATATTTAAAAAATCAGAAAGTCATGATAACTTTCAATAAAATCAAGGAGTGGAGTCAGGGACTAAATTATTAAAAATCAGACGTGATGGTAAGAAAATTCACCAAATTACTAAGATTTGAAAACATAATTGAGAGCAGAAAATGTAATATTTAAATGAATTATAGAATATATTGAAAGGAGCAAGTGTTTTTGTGCTAATGCCCAAAAGTAGAGAAATGCCAAATGAATTCCTTGACCCATACATTTACATGATTTTGTATTAACACATTTGCAGTGTCCAGAATATTAATGTACTAGAAATCACCAGTGTTTTAAAGTATAAATATAGAACTTGTTTTAAGTTTGAAAGTATTTTTGTATTATTTGGTTAACACTTATTTTTGATTTTCTAAGGCAATTCTCATTTCAAATACTCTGTCCAATGTTGTTCAGGCCGTGCATTATTTATTTTAGTACAGAAAAAATTCTCTTCAGCCCTTTCTTTCCTTTTATCCTTCTCTTCACAAAATCTTTGGGTGCCATTAGGAAAATAATTACTTTCTGGCAACATCTTCTACCAGACACTGAAATTGTCTCTTAAAATATCACATTTTATCCATGAGTACAAACAGAACTTGTAATTTCTCAGAACCAAAACCATTACAATCTGGACTTTACTATGTTATATATTTAAGTATAAAATATTATTTACTATCATGATTATTCATCTTAAATGTTATTTCTTTATTCCTTATGTCACAGAGAATTGTTTTTTAGTGGATTGTGGAATCAATTTAGTGTGTCCTGCACAGCATTTTTAAAGAAGTAAATATTACATACAAAATGTAGAATAGAATAGAAGAGAAAAAAATGTACCATAGGTCATAGTACCTACTAAAGAATTATAATTTTACAAAAATTTAGTTGATAAATTTACAGAAGTTTGATTTAACTCTATTATTTACTGTGCTTTCATTTTCCCAGAAGACCAATGTTAGCTACCCTTAGTTTTTTTGTAAAGTTTATATAAAAGGAGGAGGAAGAAGAAGGGGGAAGGGGAGGAGGAGGATCCTAGAACAATGACATTCAATTCACATTTGAGTTTCTGAACAGAGAATTGTATCTGTCATGTAAGACAATTTGACTCAAACTGTAAAATCCATGAGTAAGTGGAATATGCATCATAGATTGATTTTAGTCACTCGAATGAGTGATAACTGATTTGTAGAACAATTGCAAAGAAATGAATGTAGATACTCAAGTCACTGAAAAGAGGTAAATGTGGATACTCAAATCATTGCTGATTGGAGGTTTACTGATGGAGTGAGGAGTCCGAGTTTGAAATATGCAGAATAAATAAGAGCATTAGAGTCCTGGGTACAACCCAAAGTATAGCTCACACACAGCGGCAGGCAGTGCACACAGCTGTTGACTATGATAGAAATGATAATGTACAAGTAATGAGCCCTAAGAATGATCAGAATGCTTCATTGTTGGTCACAAAACACTGCTCAATGATACAGAGGCAGTGACTGAGTGCCTGAGAGCTGTGGCTTCTGGGGCCCTTTGCTGTCCTGGGAGTCACATTTTAGTGAATGCATCTCAGTGGTCGAATATCTTACAACAGATTTGAGGATACACCAATCACCTGAGAACCACTTCTCAGACAGATAATGGAAAGAAGTGTGGGTTACCTATGAGATTAAAGACTTTGGTTGTATGGGGTTTGGACCAGGTAACTTTTGATTGTGGGATGTGGAGGATAGATGGATCTTAGGATAGATGGGAACAGGCATGCAAGTGCAGTTCTTGCCAACTATGGCTGAGTAAAGCTGATCCCAGTGGGGGAAAGCCCTGGCTGACAATTTGCAGGAAAGCCAAGGATGAAACCCTAATGCAGTCCCTTTTGATGGTTCTTCCAAGTTCCCCCAGCCTGTAACACTCATGCAAACACAAAGTATGGTTATTTGTAACACCATGTGTTTTTTCACTGGAGAATATTTTTTTATGGTGGACTCTACTGGCTCCTGCATAATTTCTGAACATTGTGGCAGCAGCAGCCACATAAAGGCTTTTTCCCCCTCTGCCCTCCATTGTTTCAGGGAGACTTTCCTCCCACTCCTGAGAGTGAAACGGCCTGTCTTTAAATTTGTCTTCATCTGGAAGCCTTTTGCTTCATGGGTAGCTATTGCTCTTTGAGTGCCCCAATGTCCACGCCATCTGCACTCAGGACCAGACCTCAGCTGGCTTTTGCTCCATGCTCCCCTTTTAGGAAGCCTTGCCTTTGCGCTGACAGGGACTCCAAGTCTTTCCTTTATCACACAAAAAGTAGGGCTGATAAAGTATAATTATTTTGGCATAAATGATGCAGTAATATTGCAATTTGTGAAAAGCTGAGTCTGTCCAGTGGCCACCATTGAAATTATTTGATTTCATTATCATATAACAATTTGTCACACTAGCAGGAGAGATCATATTTCTTTAAATTCAGAAAGTCTTAATTACATAGAAATATTCTTCCACTCCAAAGGCTGCAATTAATGCTGCAATGGCACTCTGCCTTGTCAACTTCAGAGTGTAGGGAACATTTCCAGAATACGGCAGACTTCCTGGCTGTGTCTCTTGTTTATGAAATACTTTCATACATTGACATTTAGAAATTTCTATTTACCTGATCTCAGATGGTCATGTATTACATTAAAGAAAATTAGAAATGATTATAACTTTTCCCAAGTCAGGGAAAATTCAATATCTAGTGCATTGTGATTTTTCCGGTGCAGCATTAAAAAATACTTTTCTAAATTCCAATTGCCTTTCTAACTCTACCACTGGTGATGATAATGGGCTTTGTGATTTTCTAGCAGCAACCTTGATTGTGTTCAATTCAGTCATTTGCCCCTACATCCCTATGTTCTGTAACAAAAATGTGGGCCATGTGAATTGCTGGAAGCTGTACTCATGTAGGATTTACTTTTCTTTAGATAGATTATTTTGAGATTCTTGTTAAGAAAAAAATGCATTAATAAGTTATAAATACAAGAAGGTAAAAATATGTGAAATCCTTGAAATGGGCTACAGGTGTTAGGGTTTAGGAGGATGAATTCAAATACAATGATCAGTGGTGATGAAGCAGGGCATTGCTAAATTTGTCCGGTTCTAGTCAAACACATTATATAATATGGAGGAATTTAAACTTTAAGACTTGTTTTAACATTCTGCCATTCAGCTTTATCAAAGTGAGGAAGAAAGGGAGAAATGTGCAGCAACAAAAGAACTGTAGTATGATAAAACTGTCACTAGCTAGATATTTCACCTGTCAACCCTCCATGGAAATGACAGCAGTTTCAATGCAGTAATTATTTGGGCAAGATATGGCCCTATTTCAAAAATTCATTTCATATGTAGTCATATACCTTTCGTGGGTAGAAACCGTGGTTGGCGTGGCACTGTCTCAGTAACATATCTTTGGATCCTTTTGTTTGTGGTTTGTAGCAAAAGCTTGTCATTTCTGCACAGTACTGAGACAAGCAAAGCCTTTCCACTTTTCATTACTGAAGGAAGTACAGTAGTATTATGGCACTGGTTTAAAAATCTTATTTGTGAGAATAAATCAAACTTATTTTTGCCTTATTGATCTTGCAACATTATTCTTTTCATACCCTGAATATGCTTTTGCCATCATTTTCTATACTAGTTTATTTAAGGTAGCTCTGGGAATACTTTTCATTTGTTCGATATATATTTGATGTAACAGCCTACTATGCATCAGGCACTTGTCTTCATACCAAGTTGAATATAAATATATAAAAATCTGTTAGGTGGCTTCATTAATGCTGATTAGAAAAGATGCTTTATGCTTGTGGTTAAGAGTGAAACAAGAGAAAGCCACTTCTTGAGAAACCTCTTCACTTTAGTACGTAAGAGAACCATTGCAAAATTTAATTTGTGTCTGATAAATAACAATCATAGGCAGAAAACCCCACAAAATTTAGCAGATGGTTCTAGTAACATATTGCATTTCCAGAACAAATCATCTTAACATCCTGTACGAATATTTCCATTGTTTTTCTGAGCTTTCAGACTGTCTTTCAGAGTTTGACTCTGGTTCACTTTTGGATACCTGCGCTGTAAACCTGCCCAGCAAAGTATGAAGTCAGCTGGTCAAAGCCACACAGCTCTGAAGTAGATCATTCTTAGGGTTTATAATATTCCATTATTGAGAGGGCATGTGAGATATTATGTGATATAATCATTTCATTGTTAGAATTAAATTATATGAATTTCTCATTCATTATTTAAAGACCATAACAAAGAAATTAGTATTTTTACCTTCCTCTATGTCACAAAATATAATTAATTTATTTATATTGGAATAATAGTTTTGAATTTTTTAAAAGTAAGAGATCCAATTTTACTGTTATTATTTTACTTTAGTTTAGTTTTATTCATGCTAATAATATTATCTGCTTTTCTGTTACATTTACTCCAATTAAGTATTGTGTTACTCTTTCAAGTAAGATAAAGATAAGACAGATTTGAAAAAACAAAGCAAGAGTAAATAACATAAACATGAATAGACTAGGACTAGCATTCAGACAACAAGTGACATGTCGTGGGCCACGCAAATGGTTGACTTCGGAACATAGTTAGGGCCTTCGGCCTTTACTTCTTGCCTTTTTGTATGGTTTGCCTTGTTTGAAAAATTCAAATGTCAGGGTCTGCGTCTATGTAGTTTTCTTTTTTGATATGGCCATGAACACTCATCTTAATTTACTGTAATTGTTTATTAAGTTATATGCCTTTTCCAGTATGTGGTGTGACTCCTGAGGTCAGTGAGTATTTCTATTCTACTACTGCCTCATCCTCTGTACTTAGCATGGTGTGTGGCAGAGAGTAAGCCTTAAAAATAATATATAGAAAGAACAAATTTATACTTTAAAAATGAGAACTATTTTCTTATGGATAAGGAGGATCATTATGTCCAAAATTATTATTATTCTTTCACTGACTTAGATGTATGTATTTTTTTCCTGAAATTTCAAGTCCATTGAAGACTAGATTAAAGCATTTTCCTTTAGGGAAAAAGTGGATTTAAAAAAAAAAGTGAATACACAAAGTATTGTTAAATGTGCTTTACACATATAAATTTATTTGGTTAATTTATTCAGAAAATGTATTCCATATATTAGTTATCCTTGAGATCATGCCTGTTAAATTTAAAATTATTTGAATAATTGCACACTTGAATAAAATAATTTGATATTAATTTAGATAATTATCACAAAATTATAATTGTATGTACTCTGGAATATTTTTCTAGGAAAAACTGACAAACTATAATAGGCACAAAATGAGACTAGAATAAAAATAAGATAACTATATTTATGAAGAATTTTTCAGTTTATTAATCACATTCCCACACATTTTCTCATGTTATCTTTAGAAAACACTATGGCAGTCAGTCTGTTCTCTGTATCTATGAGTCTGTTTTTATTGTTTGTTAGTTTATTATATTCATTAGATTCCACACACTAAGTGAGATCATATGGGATTTGTCTTTGACTGACTTATTTCACTTACCATAATGCTCTCTAGGTCCATCCATGCTGTCACAAAAGGTAAGATTTCCTTTTTTTTTTAAGACCGTGTAGTATTCCATTGTGAAAAGATACCTCAGCTTTTTAATCCACTCATCTACCGATGGGCACTTGGCTGCTTCCAAATCTTGGCTGTTGTAAACAGCACTGCAATAAACACAGGGATTTGTATATTCTTTCAAATTAGTGTTTTGGGTTTCTTTGGATATATTTACAGAGGTGGAATTGCTGGGTCTTAAGGCATTTCCATTTTTACTTTTTTGAGGAAGCCCCATACTGTGTTTCAATGGCCATAGCAATCTGCACTTCCACCAACAGTGCACAGAGGTTCCCTCTTCTCCACACTCTCTCACCAGCACTCGTTTGCTGGTTTATTAATGATAACCATTCTGACCGCTGTGAGGTGATAACTCATTTTGGTTGTAATTTGCACTTATCTGATGATCAGTGATGTTGAGCATCTTTTCACATGTCTACTGTCATCTGTGCATCCTCTTTAGAGAAGTGTCTAAGCGGGCCTTTTTCCATTTCTTAAATTAGATTGTTGCTTTTTATGGGTGTTGAGTTGTATAAATTCTTTATAAATTTTGGAAATTAACCCCTTATCAAATGTATCATTGGCAAATATGTTCTCCCATTCAGTGTGTTGTCTTTTCATTTTGTTGATGATGACTCATAGACACAGAGGAGAGACTAAGAGCTGTCAGAGGGGCAGGGGGGTGGGTGAAAAGGTGAAGGGATGAAGCAAAAAAGCAGACACAGACAACAGTATGGTGATTGCCAGAAAGAAAGGGGGGCAGGGTAGGAGAAAGCAGAGGGAGAGTAAATGGTGGCTGGCCTAAGGAGACTTGACTTTGGTGTTGAGTGCACAATGCCGAGGGGCGGGCACTTCTTCCCCTTCCCGAGGTAGTGCTGGCTGAACTCACAGGGGAGTTTGGATTTGTCTTTCTGCAATGTAGCCATGTAGTCCAGCACTTACTTGCCTGTCTGGCTCCCGGGCAGAAGTCTCCCCAGGAGACACAATACAAAAAATCAGCTCTATGCAGCTCTCTGGCTTGCCAGGCAGGATGGAGCTGAAAATCCCAGCCCTACACAGCAGTCCGATTACTCTGTGTTGCTGTTCTCAGCAGGGTGAGGCTCCATCCACTCTTAGGGGCTCTTAACTCACCAGGATGGGCTGAAAGTCCCAGCCCTGTGCAGCCCCTCTGTGCCTCCAAACTCAGCAGCAGGAATGGCTCAATAGGTGGCGGCAGGGATGCAGATGGTGATCTGAGGTAGTGGAGACCTGTCCTCTTTCCCAAGCCACACAGTTAAGTGACTGTCTGGGTCTCTGCCTAAAGCCTCTCCTGAAAATAGAGGGCCCCCTAAGTCACTGCTGGGTGTACCCAGCAGACCCTGCTGCAAGACTGGAGTACAACAGCATAGCCTTTCCAGCAGCTGGAGTCCATACCACAAACTCTCCAGGCTGGTGCTGTAACATGTAGGAGTGCTCTACCCTGGGAGGGTGCACTGTGAGTCTCCCAGGTAGGATGATCCCTGATTGATTCCCTCTGCTAGGGGTTACACAGACTCCTCCTCCAGTCTCTGTTGTTGAGGGTTGGGGACCCCTGCATGGAGTTAAGACCACTTGCTCCTTAGGGGAGAGAACTCTGCAGCTACTATATCTCTCCAGCTTCTCAACTGCCCTACACCTGCATTCAGGGGCTTCCTTCCTCTGCATCTAAACCCTTCTTACCAGTCTCTCTGTAGCATCTTCTGTACTCCTTGTTTATAATATTTCATATCAGCTAGGTTTCAGTTGGTTGTTCAGGTTGATTGCTCTGTGATTTATTTGTGAATTCAGATTGGGGCCTGGAGCAAGTGGATACAGCTTACTTATACTTTGCAGCCATCTTGGAATCCTCCAAGATTTGTATTTTCCAAGATTTCCAAAAGGAGATTGTGATACAAGTCAAAGTTAAGAGCTAATGCCTGGGTAACCTTTGAATTACTTTAAGCAGTTAAATAACATATTCAAATTAGATTGTAGATAGCTCTTTCTGCTAGATGGGTAGAATAAGAATTAGAAAGGTGCAAGAAAGTTTGAATCTTGAGAGACCAAACTGAAAAGCCTCAAAAACTTGCTGTCCCAAACCTCCGAGAAAACTGCTAGGGAGCCTCAGATATGCTCACTAGGACCTTGTGCCTTGCCACAGGGAGCTGCTCCCTGGAACTGCTATTACCTCGCATGGAACCATCTCAGAAATCTGGCAACATCCCAGGAGGATGAATTAACACGAGAGAGATGCCATGTCTTAAACAGGCATAAGCATTTGCAGACATAGCCGCAGGTCTACATGTCTGCACTTATCCTGGTGATTAGAAGAATTATTCTTATCTTCTCTTTTTGGCTGTCTCTTTTTACAGTGATAGCTTACATCATTGCAATAGGAAAAAAAAAAACAAAAAACAAGATTTCACACCCTGCTTGCTATGGGCTATTTCTGTAACCCCTCTCCCTACTCTAAAGGGGCACATAGCTCTGTTTATGCTAATTCTTTATTATGACTTGAAAGAGCCTAGGAGAGCATTCTGACTTGGCTATGTCAGCCTCATCAGTCACTCCTGAGTTCCAACTTGCTTAGCTGATAGACTATACTAAGGTGCTAGTATTCATTTCTTACATGCCTGGAACGCAAAATTAGCTAGTGCTGCTGCATTGTCTACTTCATTATTATCTTTCCAGTAATTTCTGTTATTTATACTAACTCCACACTGTATCCTACAGAAAAAAATGAACACAAATGAAAGAGCAGTTCTTTTTACTTATTTCATGAATGAAAACCGTTTTAAAGATAAAAAGACTTTTATAGTCTATGAATAAATTGTGTTATACTGCTTATTCTCAGAATATGAAAATTCTAATGATCTCATAGACAGATTATTCTGGCCAAAATAGTATCGCATAAATTGGATACATGCTTGTATTGAGTTAAAGTTAATTGATAATATATATTTGTCTCATTTTATATATTTTATAATTATATATCCTTTTCAAAACATTTTATATCTATAAATCTTACTGCAAACATTTTATATGGTAGTCATCATTTAATATACATATGTATATAGTGGCATATATATTTTATATGGTTTTTGTGTATATTTTTTTCAATTCATGGGAAAGGAAAGTTACCAGAAATAGGTAGAAAGGCAATTTTGACCATTGTTACCTCTATACTGTCTAAAACCCCACCTAAAATTTGAGCAACATGATGTAAGCCAGGAGGTAGGTGGGTTTGTATTTACTGTGTCATTTTGTTAAGGGTTGGGTTTCTAAATGAGAATGTGGGCTATGACTTTAACGAAATTATTTGTGTCTTGAAGTAAATAGAGTTTTTGCAATAAAATACTTGCTTGAGGAATAACATCGACTGATAAATTTGGTTCATGCTAAATGGTCCTTGATATTTGGTCCTGTATAAAATGTCCACATTTAGAAAATGTCCCTGGGTTCAAACAGCCCATAAAGTATATTCATACTTTTGGTTTACAAGCTTAATACATAAAAAATATTATAATGTTTTGTTGGTCCAATAATTGTATTGTGGCTATATGGTCAATAATAATACTTATTGTCTTGGTAGCCTTGCTGGAATGGCACATAGAGTGAGGCAGGTGGGTTAGCATAAATAAAATATGCCCATGGGTATGCTGGGTATCACCAAATTCCTGCTAAATTCTCTGAAGCCTCTATTAGCTCCTTCTCTGTTGTATTCACTGCCACCCTGGCGCACAGGTATCTTCCAACATATGTGTTGTGTTTATTACTTCCTAAATTTTCTTCATAGTTTTACCACATATATATCTATTCCTAAACAACATATTGCTTAGTTATATGTTTTCAAACTTTATATAAATTCAATTATGTTGTATATATTATCCTATAACTTGCTTTAAAAATAATTTTGGCTTGTAGGATTTACTGATATTAATGTATGTGATCATAATTCCATTCCATAATTCCACTGCATTTAATGTGCTATAATTTTTTGTACATGTATTTTTGATGGATTTTTAGATTATTTTTTCTATTGTACAGATTCCTATACATTATTCCTGGTACATATATGAGTGCAGTTGCCACTTCACATGATGACTGTTTCACTTCATTAATTGTAACCTTGTTTTTTAAAAAAAAGGTTATATGCATTTACACTTCTGCTAGCTGAGTATGAGAACTTATTTATGAAATTTCTGTATTCTACATTCTTACTAAAACAGGGTATGCATTTTTTTGCCAATTTTGGGGCATAATTATATGTGATTGTGGTTTTAGTTTGCATTCTCCTGTTCACAAATGAGGTGGATCATATTGTTAAACATTTCAAGGCCATTTAATTTTAGCTACATCAAGACTTTTCTTTGTTATTTGTTTGTATCCTACACATTGTAGAAGTTCCTTATTTATTCTGTACAAGAGTCCTTTGCATATGTCTTCCAAAATTATCATAGTTTGTGGCTTTTATGTTTAGTCTCCACTTTTAGCATCTTTTGATTGATATAATTCTCAATTTGCCATATTAGTTTTTATCATTTTTTTTGTGGTTTTTACTTTTGTGTATTGGAAGTCTTTTTAAAATTCTGTGGTAATCCACTATACCATTTTGGAAATTAAATTTTGAAGATGGTATGAGATAGGCATCGTCTAAATTTGACTGCTTTCTGGCCTAGTGTGTGTTCAAACTCCTTGAAAAGAATACACATTCCCCAATATTGGGCAATGTCCTACTTTTTTTAATCCTCGCTCTGGATATGCTTATTGATTTTAGAGAGAGAAGAAGGAAGAGAGAGAGCGAGAGAGAAAGAAAGGAAGAGAGAGAGACATTGACTGAGAGAGAAGCATCGATCAGTTGCCTCCTGTACACGCCCCAAGCTGGGATCGAACCCGCAACCTTTTGGTGTATGGAATGACACTCCAACTAACTGAGCCGCCCATCCAGGGCTACAGTGTCTTATTTTTAATTCATTTTTTTTTCAATCTTGTTAATTGTGTCACTCTAACCTTCGTTATTCTCACTAATTTATTTTTTTGTCTGATCTTTAGTTTACTGAGAGATGTTTGTTAAACTCTCCTGTTACGGAGGCAGATTTGTCAATTTTTCCATGCAGTTTTGTTAATTTTGCTTCATGTATGTTAATACTACATTATTTGATATAAATTGATTTGAATGATTATGTCTTCCTTATGAATTGACTATTTCGCGACTACTTGGTGACCCCGCATACCTATTTCTTCCTATGGCAGTGGGGTTTGGGAAAATGAGTGCAGCAGTATCTCTCGCCCCACATGCTCCTCTCACACGTGATTTGACACGCCTTCCACTGAAGGGAGGGTCCGTGTTTTCTATTGAATCTGGGAAACTTGTGGTTAAGGAGGAAGGAATATTATGTACTTCTCGAGAATAGGTTATAAAAGGCAATCGCAATTCTTCTCACCTGCCATGCTGTAAGGAAGCCCACACTGAAGAATAATAAGCCATGGTGTGGAAAGGCCACGTGGAGGTGAGGTCTAACAAGACGATAATAGCATCCACAGAAAGTTCTGAGAGTGAAGATTCTTCCAACGACTCTTATTCTTAGACAACCCCAGACTTCGAAACGTTTTAGGAAAGGCCCCAAGTATTGGGAGTCAGAGACAGGTTGTCCCTGTGTACCATTGGGATCGCTAACACACTAACACGTGGATTTGAAAAAACCTAGGGTTCTCAACCATTATTTTGCAGGGTGATTTATTTTGCTTCAATAGATAGAATAATCTGATCATGATTAGTCACATCAGCACTCTTTTGATTACGATTTCTATAAATAATATAATATAGTATAATATAATAATATAATATAATATAATATAATATAATATAATATAATATAATATAACATATGCCATTTAAGATTTACATCAGTTGCCTGCAACCAAAGACCCAAAATGAACTGCAAGGAGTTTATTTTTTTCTCCTGCGTAAAGGGAGTTTGGAACAGGCAGACCAGGGCTGAAATGGCAGCTCTTCAGTGACCACGGAACAATCGACTCTCTTTATCTCTTTCTCTTGTCATTTTTAGCATGATACTTTAATTTTCACTTTCAACGCATATCCACATTCCAGACAGCAGGGAGCTAAATGGGAGGGAGCACAAAATGGATCTTCCTTCCAATTGAGTAAATCTCTATTAAAGAGATTTCCTTGAAGCCAGCGTTTATGCTTCATTGGCTACACCTACTGCAAGGGAACCGGGAAAATACAGTTGTAAGTTTGACAAATTGCCGTCCTGAAGAAAATCAGTTTTCGGTTACTAAGGAAAACTGAGAGAATATATTTGAAATAGTCCCTACTACCATTTTTTTTTTTTGCTGCAAAAAGTATAACTTTTGCTTTTACTGTAGCTATATTTTGTTATTCCAGTACATCTCACAAATGATACATAGCTGAAGTTTTGGCAATTAAACTATTTTTGTACTTTATTAATACATTCATCTTTATTGTGATTACATTCATATCAATAGACTTATTTTGTATTTATTTTAAAATTGTTTATTGTGAATCTTTAAAACTTTAACAAGCCTTATTAATGAATAAACATAATCAATATCCTTACTTTTCTCTGAAAATATGCAAGAATAGTGGAATAATTTAATTCTTTTTTAGTTATATATTATTTGCTTTTATTTCTCTTATTTTAAAACCCCACAAATTAGAAAATTCTAATATCGAGTTAGATTTAGTTACATGCCTGTCCCTTTCTTTGCCTAGTGTTCTTTTTTTTTTTTACCTCTTAGATATTGTTTTAGAAATAATTTCCCTTATTCCTGAAATGCATCTTTTTTGGAGTTTCTTCTTGTTTCCATGTTTTATAGATTCTGTTTTGACTAACAATGCATTTCACTCTCATTCTTAAAATATGGTTTAATGAAGCATATAGTAAAATTATATATATATATATTTTTTTTTCTCATCATTTTGAAGTCATTATGTCACTGTTTTAAGACTTTTATTATTAGCACTGGCTGATGTGGCTCAGTGGATTGAGTGCCAGCCTGTGAACCAAAAGGTCACTGATTCAATTCTCAGTCAGGGCATAAGCCTGGGTTGAGGGCCAGGTCCCCAGTAGGGGGTGTGCAAGAGGCAACCATACATTGATGTTTCTCTCCTCTCTCTCTGCCTTCCTCTCTCTAAAAATATATAAATTTGATCTTTAAAAAAGTATTAAAATTACTTTTATTATTAATTTCATTATTTCCCTTGTTCTTGGTGTTGTTGGCTAAAGGAATAACTGTATTCCTACTTTTGTCATTCAATATTTGTTTCTGACAAGGATTGTATCAGATATTATTCTAAGTTCTGAGGGTACAAAGGTGAGAAAAACTTTATTGATCTCATAAAATTTAGAAATTTGTCAGAGGAAAAGAAAATTGAGAAACAATTACAGCAGAATAAGTTGTGCCATGTATGATGATGAGAATCCAATGGTCGCACCCAGGAATATTTATCCTGTGTTGATTCAAGAATTTCCTGGCTCTCAGTGTCTTAGATGTAACTGTCTACATATGAGCTATATGAGCAAAATGGTAACAAGTTTGTTGATGATAGGTTACTATACAGGCCCCTGGGTTTGTAATTTTACATTTGACACCAGGCTATATAGTAACAAGGAAGATGTTTTTCTGTAAGAATTATTTAAAAATAATTCAGAGGGTAATATAATTTTTGAATTTGTGATGTGACAAATTTACTTAAAGCTTATTTTAAAGACGGATCAAATATTGGCAATAATGACAGTGCGGTTCTGACAGAAGCAGAAAGCAACTAGTGCCAGTGGAAATCAAAATGATTATGGCTAGAGAGGCTCTCTAATGGGCATGCATAATGGCAGGCATAATCCTGATATCTGTCTTAAATGGGCTCTTTTGACTGGAGGTACAAGAGCTGATCTCTACTTGCTCTGGAAAAGAGGAATTTATTGTAAATAAAAGGGATAAGAACAGCAATCAAAATACTCTCAGACCTGTGTTAAAAGCAGAAAATTGGCAAAGAATGCTATGCTCTCAAAGGCAGATTCTGCATGTTATTCTTTCTTTTCCCTCTTTCTTCCGTATTGCTCATCTCTGGTGGATACCAAGCTTGTTTCTTGCACTAATATCATTTTACATCTTTCTCGATTTTAGGTTTTCTTGATTACTCTTCCCATTCATATGCCATAATAATTACCTCAGTTCTTACATATTATGACAACCTAGGGTACATTATTTTTGCCACTACTGGAAAGTGGCAAATTTTATCTGAATTTTATAGTCAATTATTTATTTTTGAGAGTGAAGATCTGTTCGGTTTTGCTTATATTTTTGAACCAGGTCACAGGTGCATTCCCTGGTCAGAATGTGGATCAATTTTCCTCGATCTTCAACACCTAATCTAATCAGTTGAAACCAGGGTTTAGGGAAATTATGTGGTACATAACTCAACAGGGGCAATGAAATGTTTTCTTAGAAATACATTTAATGCATATGTACACACATGTATAATTTATTATTTGTAGCTCTTTGAGATTGAAAGTTTGATGTTGATTAAACATTCTAATATATATGTACCTACTACTCATTATTAAAATGAATCCAATGTTTTTGATTTATAAAACAAATTCCTATCATGATTTATAGTATTAAAATTAAAAGTTGCTACTTATAAATATGATGGCTGTTTTCTGTCATCTATCACTCACCAAATATTTTTGATCTGTTAATAAGTAGATAGCATAAAGATGACTTTTAAATCCATGAATATATTCCCTTTTATGTTTTTAATAAGCTTTTCGCTTCAGAGTGGTTTTAAATTTACAGAATTATTGGAAAGATATTACAGAATTCACATATGACCCATACCTAGTTTCCTCCACTATTAACATCTTACATTAGTATGGTACAGTTTTCACTTTACCGATGCAATATTGATACATTAATATTAACTAAATGCCATAATTTATTCACATTTTCAGTTTTTCCCCTACTGTTCTTTTTTAGCTTCAAGTTCCCGACAAAAATTCCACATTACGTTGAATAGTCATGTCTTCTCAGGTCCTCCCCCTCATTGTGTGTTTTTGCTTTTGCATTATTCTTCTACTTAAAAAATTTTAAGAACATGTATAAAGGACACATGGACAAAACCAAAGAGGGGAGGATTGAAGGTGGGAGGTGGGGTAGGGTGGGGCAGGGGGAGTGGTGGGGGGAAATAGAGACAACTGTACTTCAACAAAAATATTATAAGCTGTTTTTTAAATTTGTTTCTAATTCTTGTTGATAGAGCTCTAGAAAGTGTTTGTAAGTCTATAGTAAGATTAAAGCTTAATTCTATAGCTTAATGGAAGTATGAAATCTTATGCAAAATGTAGAGTAAAATTATACATAAAAATAAACATTATTTTTTAAAAAAGAATTACATTTAAAGCCCTCTGATGCTAATATTCTTGTTGAAATTGTTTTAGTTTGCATATCTATTCACAAAGTTTTACCGATAAAATAAATTACTACATTTACCATGTACTTAATTAAACATTATAAAAGCTACTAGTCACGTTTGTTAAAAGTTCTTTCATAATTTTAAATTTAATTATCTGAAAATTATTAATCATTTTACTAGTCAATACTTGTAATCACATGCATGTCAGTATAATTATTAATGCCAGCCCATTTACTAGCTCATTTATTCTGGCTATGCACAATTATGTGTGACATTTTAAAAAGAACACTGTTTTCATCATAATACAATTATTTTCCCAAAGATCAACAAAAGCTCTATTTCTTATAATTCTGTTATTTATTGTTTTCCTGAATAAATTCGCAGACTGAGAAGAACCAGATGGTAATGGAAAATATACCAGTGGTAGTCTATTTAATTGGGATCTTAAATTGTTTTTCTTCCTACTCCAGAAGAATATGTATTTTATTTCTTGTAGTACTAGAAGTCAAGAAAATGTAATCTTTTACATTTTATGATACTTTTACATTCATTTCTCATTTGAGTCTCACATATATTCTGTGATACAAGTGAAGTAAATATAAACTCAACATCTCCAGGGCTCATCTACCTTTGAATATAAGAGGAAGCAAATAAATACTAATACACATATTTTACTGGCTTATTTAGCTGCATTTGCAAAACATGGGACCTCCATTTATTTCTCTGAACAGTTCTTCCACCCTCTTTTATTATGTGCTCCTTGATGAAGTCCAATCTTAAAAAAGCCTTGAGGTTGAATGCAATTTTGGTGCTGCCATATTAAATACATTTATCTGATTAATTGTTCTCAGAGTTTATACGTTCCATAATTTTTTCCCTTTGTATCATTCATTTCATTTAAACATTATTTTTAACAATGTCTGCTTTATGCCTGTCTACGTTATGTATGTGATGGGTTTAATGTTGTATAATAAACTGGTTTCTTGACTTTACAAATTATATATCCTTTTAACAATGGGCAAATAATAGATCAAAAGCAGACAGGAATAACATCAAAAAGTGATGGTTGTCATGATGAAAATAAAGTGGGGTTGTGTGATGAAAGATGGTGAAGGGATTAGCCAAAGAATAGAGATGCATAACCCATAGACACAGACAGCAGTGGGGTGACGGCCGGAGGGAGGCAGGGGAGGGGTCTGGGTGGAGGGGAGCAGAGGCAGGGAACACGGGGACATCTGCAATAGTGCAGACAACAAAAGTAAAGTAAAAATTAAAAATATATAAAAATTAAAAAACAAATAAAATATGGTTATGTGAGAAAGTCTAATGTGGTTGCTAATTCAGAGTCATGTAAGTTGAGACTCAATGGTGAGAAGGAGCCAATCATGTGAGAGAACAGGGTTCCATGAAATGGAACAAGAAGTCCAAAATCCTAGAGGTCAGAAGCTTTGTGAACTTGAGTATTTCCAAAGAAACGTGGCTGTAACACAGAGAATGAAAGGAGGTGTTTCTCTTGAATCAGTTTGAGGAAGCCTTACCTATTAAGACTAGATAGTTCCACTTTCAAGAAGAGAAGCAGAAATGATTCCTATAAAGTTATGTCACTTAATATCAAACAAATTTCTAAGTTCTAACAATACTCAGATTTTAATTTTACTCCAATATAGCATATTCTTTTAAGGTCTTTACAGTACTACCTTTTTTGAAAATTTTCATTAATTAACTAAGTATTTAAATATGTTTTATTGTATTTTTTCCAGTACCATTATCCCCTTATACCCTCTTCCATTTCTACCCACCTCCCTTCCTCCTGCAATCACCACACTGTTGTCCATGTCAATGAGTCCTTTTTCCTTTTTGCTTGATCCCTCCACCCACTCCCGAACCAGAGCTGTCAGTCTGCTCTCTATCTATCATTCTGTCTTTTGCTGTTAGCTCAGTTTGTTCATTAGAATCCACATATGAGTAAATCATATGGTATTTGTCTTTCTCTGACTGGCTTATTTCACTTAGCGTAATGTTCTCCAGATCCATCCACACTGTTGGAAATGGCAACATTTTCTTTTTTAAAGCTAAGTAGTATCCTATTGTGTAAATGTACCATAGTTGTTTTGTCTGCTCATCTACTGATGGACACGCTGGCTGCTTCTAAACCTTGGCTATTGTAAATAATGCTGCAATGGACATAAGGTGCTTATATTCTTTCAAATTAGTGTTTTGGGTTTCTTTGGAAAAATTCACAGAGGTAGAATTACTGGGTCATAAGGCAGTTCCGTTTTTAATTTTTGAGGTATCTCCATACTGCTTTCTACAGTGGCTGTACCAATCTGCATTCCTACCAACACCACAAAAATGTTCCCCTTTCTCTACATCCTCATTAGCACTTATTGCTTGCTGATTTATTGATGATAGCCATTCTGACAGGAGTAAGGTGATATTTCATTGTGGTTTTAATTTGCATTTCTCTGGTGATTAATGACCTTAAGCAACTTTTTATATGTCTATTGACCATCTGTATGACCTCTTTGGGGAAGTGTCTCTTCAGGTCCTTTGCCCATTTTTTAATTGGATTGCTTATTTTTCTTGGTGTTGAGTTTCATGAGGTCTTTATAAATTTTGGATATTACCCCTTTACCAGATGTATCATTGGCAAATATGGTCTCCCATTTAGTGGGTTGTTGTTTTATTTTGTTGATGGTTTCCCTTTCTGTGCAAATTTTTTTTTAGTTTGATGTAGTCCCATTTGCTTTTTTGTTTGTTTGTTTGTTTCCCTTGCCTGAAGAGATATATCTCCTCCACTTTTCTCTACCTATAGAAAACCCTTACTCATCTCCAAGGCTAGCTAATGTGCTCCCTTCTCTGTGGAAACATTCTTGACACCCTCAGGCTATGAGCTCCCAGAGCACTCTATGAATACTCCTGTTGTAGAATTTAGCACACTGTAATCTGTCCTGCCCATTCTGAGTTTGTCAATGAAGGGGCCTTGCCTCATTCATTTTTGTATTCTTCCCCCCCCCTACTACAACTACTTTACAGAATTGAATTATTTATAAAATAATTGTTGGTTGATTATACAAAGAATAAATTAGTGGTCAAGGTTAATTGAAAGATAATGTTTTTTAAGAAATGTTTAATATTTAATTTTAATTGAGATTAAGGCACACTAGCAGATGAAGCCACAATATAGTAAAGAAGATATATATGGCTCCGAACAAATTGATACCAATGGAATAACAACAAATGCATATTGGTTATATTTTCTCTGGGTTTATGAAGATAGATACAGATAGATTATAGTGACTTGGCTACTTTTTTAATTGGCAACAAAGAAAATATAGGGCTGATTTATATTAAAACAGTTGAATAAATTACTACTCATATTCCTTTGCAGAAAGAAAGATAGCGAGAACACTGGCCATTTTTAACTTACTTGGTATATTTTTTTCTTGAGACAAATCTGAGAGCAAGCATGGTCAAGTAGATGTAAAGAACCCTCCCGGCTGGAATTTCAGTATTTTTCCAGGTTGACATGTCTCTCATTTCTGTGCAGCAGACATCAGGATGTCCAGTCTTTGACACTTTGGTGACAATATTACCATTGACTGCTAATATTAACTTAATTTGAAGAGTCTAAAAATAAATTTTAAAAGGGACTGAACACAGTTGCCACAGGTGTAGAGATGTGGTTGATATTACTGATGCAAGTGATACTGGTCAGATACATATTTTTAATTTTTCTTGACTATTTCCAGAAAATAAGGAGCCCAACTGCTGATGTATTCATCAGTTTATTGCCTTGAGACATAAAACTTACTTAGACAAGCAGTTTGTTTAAAGTCACTTTATATGTGGACACGCACAACAGTGAGGGGATTGTCAGGGGGTGGAGGTGGGGGGTGAGGGACGATGTAGGGGGAATAAATGGTGATAGAAAGAGACTTGATTTTGGGTAGTGAACACAAAATACAGTATGCAAATGATGTGTTGTAGAATTGTACACCTGAAACTATATAATTTTGATAACCACTGTCACCCCAATAAATTCAATAATAGGAAAGTACTTTTAAATAAAGATAGGTTTTTATAAATAAACTAAGTGAAAATTTCAAATAACTGCAATTCTAGCTATCAGCCAAACTATATATGGCATTACAAAATAAAATATTAATATGGAAAATGTCTAATGTAATGAGATGTTAATATTTCTTGCACACTGATACTTGCACAGAAACTGTTAACATATAGCCAATAGCCTTAGGCTCTATAGGAGCAGGAGCTTAAAATTTTGAAAGAACCGAACGATGAGGGGGCGATATCTCATTACCTGCACATTGGCATTACATCAAACAGAGTCCTCGAAAATGTGTGTGAGCCATTATCAAGTGTTACTACGAGCTTGCACTTCGGAAAGTAAATTCAGGTAAATGTGCCTGAGATTTTAGAGGGGCACTGAGGGTGATGCAACGGCATTTTACATTGGTTCAATGACCTTTTTAGGACCCTGAGTCTCAATGAGACATGATAACTAAGGCCAGTAGCCCTCACACTATAATTGCATATCTTGAAGTCATATATTAGCTGCTATGATGGAGACTTTAATTTGACCTGGACACACCTTGCCACATTTTGTTTTCAGTTTTTATCTGCAGCCCTATTAAAAATTCATTTGATTTCATGGAACACATATTTTGCTTACCAAAGTGAGCAGTCTTTTCATACTGTAAGGAACACATTCAATGAAAGAATTTTTTAAGGTATAGAAATATAAGAAGTTGCAAAACATGTCTATTAATAATCCCACTATGTAGAGACAATAGTTGTGCCCATCTTGAAATGTGTAAACATAGTACATAATAATTTACTGGAAAGCTGAATCATGATATTTAATTATTTTTCTATTTATGTTGTTTACAACTTTGTACTAATTTAACTAAAAGCATAATATCATCTTTGTGCCTGACTTTTTAATGATTTCTTCAAAACAACTTCTAAGAAGGAGATTTGCTAAAGTGTAAAACATAAATATTTTTAATTTTTATGACAAAAATATTACATTCATTCCCATAGAAATTGTGCAAATTTATACTCCATTACTGAATGATTGCTAGTATCATAAACTATTAAGAGACTGAATATCATGGACTCTGTTACTATAATATATAAATAAATGATTCTTCATTGTTTCAATTAACATGAACATTCTTTTTATCAAAAATGAGATGGGACATTTTATAATATGTATAGCAGTCATTTGTATTCCCCCTGTTGTGAAATTCTTTTCCTTTATCTGATGGACCTTAGGTGTGTTCTTTATTGATTATGTGACTGACTTTAGGTTTTTGGTGAAGTGTTGCATTTATATTCATTTCTTATGCATATTGACAAATAGCCTTTGTCTCTTTACTGGGGGTTTTCATGGATTTTACATGAAAGTAAATATATTTATGGGATCTTTGTATGTAGTTGGCAGGGGTTCACCTCAAAGTCATCAGTTTGGACATTACAAATGTATGTGGAAGACTCTCAACTTGTATGCAGTATTTGGAATGTCATGTATTAATTCAACTCATTTTTTCAAAGATTTTCCAAAACATATTCCTTGTTTTTTCAACATCTTCTTATAGTTTAATTTGTTCTTCTGTACTTGATTTTAAAGTTATTTTCTTTTCACATACCATCTATTTTTTTGCATTGTAAACTCATCAATTTCTTCATCAGGACAGTGAGGGTTTAGCTTAAGTGATGTCTTAAGTACTACCTTTTAAGGTGTTCTGTGATTTGAATTTTAAGGACAGGAAGTAGTTCTTTCATTTCTTTGTCATGTGGCATTAAGTAAATTATAGATGTGCATAATAAATACCTCTTTATTATAACATAAAACAATAGCTACTAAGTAACTGTGTAGTTATTGCTACTTAGTGTTAGGACCCCATATGTGCTGTGTTTGGTTCTGATGTATGCACATTTAGTTTCTTTAATCTGCTTGAAATAATTCAAATTTGGTCAAGGCTTGTGCTATTTCTCTTATAGAACCTTTCAAATACTCTGTACTCAGTATTTGTTCAATAAATGCTTTTCAATTATTGGTAGAATAACCAGGAATTTTATTATGTTAGAGTGCTAAAAATAAATTAAAAAAGTAAAACTGAATTTGAAGTGCGAAGCATCGATTAAGAGAAAATAAGTTTTGAAACACTGAATCACTAAAACCACTTATTTTTAGGGTAACTAGATTTTACAATAGTTCTAACCTAGCTATTTTTTTCTTTATCTTGAATGAAAATATAAATTGAGAAAAAAGTGTCCCTTGTTTATCTTATTTCCTGAATTTTCTATAGTTTCTAAAATCTACAGAGGATATTCTTATCCAGTTTGGGGACAAAATATTTATTTAGAAATCTCAATACTGTTTCACACTGAGTTTCTCTTTGCTCTGCCTATTCCTTCTTGGAATGGCTGTGGCTATCTTCCCAAACACAGTACGCTTCACTCGGTAATGTTTAGGCTAAAGTTGTTTATTTAAAATTATTAGTATAATTTTTGTGGTTTAAAATTAATGTGTATTAGGCTGGGACATATAAAACATAGTCAGGAGAGAGAGAAAAAATACTTTTTAATGTGTTCTGTTTTCCTTCACATGCAAACTTTATTTAAATCAGATTCAATAAGGTAAACATTTTATATAAAAACAAACTGTAGGTACATTTAAGACACACATAGAGCTTTTAAAATTGATTCATGACACTTCTGGTCAAGAAGGCAATGTAGGCAGGCACGGCTCGCCTCTTCACATCACCGCATCAAAATTACAACTGAAATATAGAACAACCTATACTCAGAATCATCAGAAATAGAATTGAATGGAAGTCTAACAACTGTAGAATTAAAGGAACCACATCCATCCAGAGTGGTAGGAGGGGTGCAGACGTGGAATGAGCTGGTACCTTACCCACACGTGGTGGATAAAAATTTGGGAGGAATATCTTGGGAGTGAGGAGTCCCAGCCCCACACCAGGGCCCCCAGCCCAGGTTTCCAGGGCCAGGAATATAGGCCCCCACAACTTCTGGCTACAAAAGTCCATGGGGAATGAATTGGTGGAAGAACATTTTGGAGCCCCAAGCAGTTCCTCTTAAAGAAGCTACACACAGACTCACCTACTCTGACTCACTCCCTTTGAGCTCCAGCACTGGGGTAGCAGTTTGAAGGGCACCAGTGGACAGGGAGAAACTGAAGTGTCTGGCATCAAGGACAGCAGAAGTCGTTGTCTCTTTGCTGAGCCCTCCCCCCATGGAGCTTGTGGGCTGGTGCCATATCTGAGACTCTATCAACCTGGCTAACAGAGTTTGACCCACCTTGGAGATACCCAGAGACTCCTCCCCACCCAACTTATGGGCCCACCAAAGCGGCTTTTCCATGTGAATGGCTGATCTTGGCTCATGCTTCACAACTTCCTACATCCTCTCAAATAAGCAACAGCTGGCCGCAGTGAGCCTCAGGCTCCACACTGGCAGCAGCCAGCCTAGTTTCATAGTTTGCCTTTGCCTGAGAATCTCCAAGCCCAGCACAAGTAGTAGCCATTTCAGATTGCTTTATAGGTTAGGAAGTGTGGCCCCAGGCAAAACACGGGTAGGGGATGACCTTGGCCTGTTCCATACAGGACACCCCAGGGCCAGTGTACCCACTGGACAGCTACAGACCACATCCAAGCACCACCACCCTGCCCCTGAACAGCTGATCCTCTATAGAGAGTGGAAGTTTGTGGTAAGTAATCACAGCCAGTCCTTGCAGCTGACTGGCCTGGGTAAATCCCTCCCATTGACTTACTAACATAAACCAAGGCTAAACTACAAGAGGATGGTGTACTTAGCTCACATGAAGGATGCACCTCAAGTACGCAGCTTGAATGATAGGGGAGGCTGTGCCACTGGACCCTACAGGACACCTACTACATTAGGCCACACTACCAAAACACAGAATCAAAGCAGTTCTACCTTATACTTGGAACAAGCACATGGAGGCTGCCAAAATGAGGAGACAAAGAAACATGGCCCAAATGAAAGAACAGATCAACACTCCAGAAAAAAAGCTAAATGAAATGGAGATAAGCAATCTATCAGATGCAGAGTTCAAAACACTGGTTAAAAGGATGCTCAAGGAACTTAGGACCTCAGCATCATAAAAAAGATCCAACCAGAAGGGAAGGATACACTAACTAAAATAATACTTTACAGGGAAATGATAGTAGAGTAGATGAAGCCTAGAATCAAATCAATGATTTGTAACATAAGTAAGCAAAAAACAACCAATTAGAAGAAAAAGAAGAAGAAAGAATTCCAGAGAAAGAGGATGGTAAAGCAGCCTCAGGGACAATTTCAAGATGTCCAACATTTGCATCATAGAGGTGCCAGAAGAAGAAGAGAAAGAACAAGAAATTGGAAATATATTTGAAAAATATAATGAAAGAAAACTTCCCTAATATGGTGAAGGAAATAGACATGCAAGGTGAGGAAGCACAAAGAATCCCAAACAGCGTGGATGCAAAGAGGCCCACTCTAAGACACATCAGAATTAAAATGCTAAGGGTTAAAGATAAAGAGAGAATCTTAAAAGCAGTAAGAGAAAAGAAGTCAGTTACCTGCAGGGGAGTTCCCATAAGACTGTCAGCTGTTTTCTCAAAAGAAACTTTGCAGGCCAGAAAGGATTGGCAAGAAATATTCAAAGTCATGAAAAGCAGGGACCTACAGCCAAGATTGCTCTGCCCAGCAAAGCTGTCCATTTAGATTAGAAGGGCAGATAAAGATCTTCCCAGACAAGAAAAAACAAAAGGAGTTCATCATCACCAAACTATCATTATATGAAATGTTAAAGGACTTATTTAAGAAAAAGATCAAAACTATGAACAATAAAATGGTAATAAATATAAATCTATCAACAATTGAACCTAAAAAACAAACTAAGAAAACAAAAGAACATAGACATGCTGGCTAGCGTGGCTCAGTGTATTGAGTGGGTTCTGTGAACCAAAGGGTAGCTGGTTTGATTCCTGGTCAGGATACATTCCTGGGTTGCAGGCCGGGTCTCCAGCTGGGGCCACACAAAAGGCAACCACACATCTATATTTCTCTCCCTCTCATTCATCCTCCTTTCCCCTCTCTCTGAAAATAAATAAATAAAATCTTAAAAAAAATAGAACAGAGACAGAATCATAGATACTGAGAGTGTTTTGATGGTTGCCAGAATGCATAGGGGTATGGGGGGTGGGGTGAACAGATGAGGGGATTAAGAAGTACAAATAGGTAGTTACAGACTGACCATGGGGATGTAAAGTACAGTACAGGTGATGGAGAAGCCAAAGAACTTATATGAATGACCCACGGACATGAACAATGGTGGGAGGATTGCCTGAGGGAGTGGGGTGTGTTTTGTGGATGTGGGACAAAAGGGGAAAAACGAAGACAACTGTAACAGCATAATCAATAAAATATAATTAAAAATAAAATAAAATTGATTCATCAGATGTTAGAGTAGAAAAAAGTAACTAAAATTCAATTAAAATTAGTGAATAAATAACAGTACAGTATTATTTTTTTCTAAAATCGGGCAAGTAATCTTCCTTGATTACAAATGTAGCTTATATTCAAAATACTCCTGAAAATGCAATTGTTATTTAATTATTTTTATCATTTATCATGATAATATCTATATAAAAGTATTATAACATGTATTTTATAAACCTCATGCTCATACTTCATGGTTGATTTCAAAAGCCTTATATGGAAGCCAGCTGTTTTTCATCCTATGGACATAGTTTAGATAGTAGTACAGCACATGTTTACGAATGACAGACAGACAGGTAGACAGGGACATGCAGTCCTACTGAGGAACACGAGCAACTTTCCATCTTGATGGTACGTGCAGGTAAGAATTGCTACTTTCTTGCCCATGAGCCTTATGTGCAGATTGGCAAAGAAATTCCCCCTGTGTGAAAGAAAAAATTAAATGGAAGACTTGGCACTAAAATGCTAACTTTTAAAATCATGAATTTTAAAACAATCATTTTGACATAATTATTTTAATCTAATGGAGGTGTGGACAAAAGTACTATGTTGGTTTGTACCTTAGTCTCTTCAGTATCAGTAGTGTTGAGGGCAGTGTGCTGGATACAAGAGGAAGTGGTCAATAAGTACATATTAAAAGGAAAAATGAATGAATAAATATAATGTACATATCTGCACACATTAATATCAATGCTTGAGCCTGAATTAGACTTTTAGCTGTGATAAGAAGAAACATTGTGTCATTTATTAATAATGTACTATTTGAAGAAGAAACACGTGACCTTTTACTCACAGGCCATTTATGACTGATGAAAGCTGGGCAATTTGCTTAAAATGATTTGAAACGTATGCAGGACTAACATAATTGAATGGTCTTTTTCCCTCTTCTGGGAGAATGAACTTCAATTCCATCATTGTTAGAGGCAAGTGTAGTATATCTCAGTTATTCTTTTTCTCATTTCTACCCTGGCTGTCTCTTCTGGAGGCATTTGTCACATTGTATGCAGTTCACTCTGCATTCTGTTAATGCTTTGGGTTAGCTGTAGGGTATCTTCTTAGAAGCAACTAGAGGTACTCCCCTTAGGGACCAGTTACATGCAGAAAAGAATAAGCAAAACTACCCACAGAGGTACTGGCGTCCAACAATTTTGCAGAAGTGTGAAGATTTACAGCAGAAAATAAAGCACCTCATGCTGGGTTTGGCTCTGAGCCTCCCTGCGAACCTTCCACGTAGGCAGTCTCTTTTATCCTGTGAACTTAGCGTTCTATCTGAAGGAGTTTAAGTTTCATGCTAACAAATTGGCTTAATTACTTTTAACTGAACTGTTAACTACCTGCAGTGACTTTAGGGGGAAAAAATTCCAACAAGTTTTCGTTTTTCTTTCAAGAGGAAATTAAACAAAGCTCTTAACAACTGACTGGAGTTTCCTCTGGGAAGGAACGTGGATTCCTCTCCCAAGGAGAGCTTGAGCAGCCAGGTAGGCAGCTTACCGGCAAGCCCTTTCCAGGAAAAAAGACTAAAGAGGATGTGAGCTTGCCCACAGCTACAGGGTTCACTTATCATAAGAGACATTTTTTCCCTCTCATTAGGCTTTTAAAATTTCTAACTTGGTAGCCATCAAATGGAAGCACTGAGGTATGTTAACCGAGGTGTGTCCTGCCAAACTCCTCAGAGTGTATTGATATACATTTTGTTACAAAGAACTCAGAGCAAACAAAATCAGTCTGGTGGGTTTCATTTTCCCCACTGTTGTGGCAGCATTTTAAAAAATTAATTGTGAGCAAGAATTAGTTTTCTTTGCCCTGGCTGGTGTAGCTCAGTGGAGTGAGTGTGGTGGGCCTGAAAACCAAAGTGTTGCTGGTTTGATTCCCAGTCAGGGCACACGCCTGGGTTTTGGGCCAGGTCCCCAGTAGGGGGTGCTCCAGAGGCAACCACATGATGTTTCTCTCTTTCTTTCTTTCTCCTACCTTTCCTCTTTTTCTAAAAATAAATAAGCAAATAGTCTAAAAAATTTTTTAAAAGAATTAGTTTCCTTTATTCATTATATACACGCATTTGCATCATGTCTATGCAACATTATATTTACTCTTTTGAACATGAAAAAGTTGAGAAGTTTAAAATTATAAAATATTACATTCATGATTATTGATACAGAAAATTTAGAACCTTAGTAGAAATAGGTCTATTAACACTTTTAAAATTTCATGTGATATTGTTAGAAACATGCCAGGCTTATCGACTTTTGATCATCAATATGATTTTGTTTTATTATGCTAAGCACATTTATATACAAACCATACTCTTCTACTATTCCATCAGGTAATGGTGCTTGTTTTATTCTGCTATGGAAATTGCAGCTTTATTCTGTTAGTCAAAATCTATTTAGAATACCTCCAACTGCCATCAGCCCAGGAGAGAAGTTTCTGGGGCCACTGAGCGATGGTAAGAGATGTCTATGACTGGCCAAGAGGACCTCAGTATTTGTCTCAATTTGATTAAACTTTAGATGAGTTTCTTCCTGAGTCTCTCTTTTTCTTAGGGTATTGACTTTAGAGAACTCACAATTTTAAATTCTTTCTCTACTCTTTTGAGAGGTACACTTTCCCCAGCCTTTTCCATTTTAAAACCCAGGAATGCATTTCTCAAGGACCCGGAAACCAGCCTTTTGAAATGTAATCATGTAATCGTCAAGGAAGGTAGAGCCCTCCCCTCAGTTTCTGTGTTGGTGGGGGTGAGAGGGAGCCTACCTTTAATAAGGGATAATTGACAATTGGCAAACACAGATAGTCTAATTAAGGACCATCGTCCCCCTCACCCTGCAGAATCCTTCAGTACTTTTCCATTATTACATACCCGCACTTTAAAATCCTTTTGACTGATATTTCAGAGAAGTTAATCAGTCTCTCTGCAATAATCTCTTCCTTGCCTATTTAACTTATTTGACGTAGTGTGTTTAACATGGCAGATTTTGACTATTAGTATTACAAGAGAAACGGATCATGATTAAAATGTAAATATAGTGATTGGGTGGTCTATATGTGGAAAGAAAATTTATGAGATCATGTTTACACTGTTAAGTAATTGGATAATGATAATGATGATATAGTAGTCATATCACCTTTCCTCCCTTAAGAATATATTCTTATTTATCTTATTATATATATCTTTATACATACTTCTATCTTACATATTTATATATGTAAATATGTATTTATATTAATATGTATATTTTTTCATTTTCTAAAATGAGGTATTAAAGTTTCCTTGATCATAGAGGCAACACAATTTTTAATAGAATCTAGAATGCTGGACCTTTTCAGTTTTTTTCTTTTTAATTTCTTCATCAACAGCGCTTTTAAAATGTTATTAGTCATTAGACAAAGGCGATGTGTCTTGAAGTTTTGCTAGGATACCATCTTAGCACCTCATGTGAAACGTGCACTCTGCCGGCCCTGAGGTTTAGATTGGAACACACCGTCCGTGAGCAATTTGTTGGTTGAATGTCTGCTTTATTGTAGCCATTTAAGGCTATTTGTCTAGTTTGAATGCTGTTGACTGTGTTGTCATTCTTTCACAGAACTCTATGTTTTTGAATTTTCTGAATTAATGTGGGTTGCCTTGGATAGTTTATCCCTATATTCTCTTTTCAGTTTAATCCTGTAGAGAATAGTTTGTGCTTTACTAAGTTACTTTCTGACACTTCTGGGACTTGTTTGAAATCCCATTTGTATTTACATGTATAAATGCCTAAGTCCTAGCTTTATATTTGGGTATTTTTAGTGAACACCTTTATTCGGTGCCATGGTGGCTGGCAGTGTCATAGGTGTGCAGATGATACTCAGATGTCCCTTTCCGTCCCTGCAGACCCATGAAGCAGCTTGATATTCTGGATAATTGTCGGTTTGATATTCAAGCATGGATATCTTGAAATTTCCCTGAATTTAGTACAAATAAAATTACCTTGCGACTGATTGGTTCCCTAGTATAAATGTTTAAAATGTAATCTATGTCAGTAATCTTAAAAAGGAGATTTTCTTTGCTCTCAAATCACACTTTTCACCTTAGCTTTACTGTAAAGATATATGTGGGGTGTGTGTGTGTGTGTGTGTGTGTGTGTTTTACTAACTATATAATTTTCTTTCCATGCCTATCCAATGCAAACTTGTCACATAATAGTTTTCTGATTCTGGAAGAGTTTCTGCCACAATTTACAATCACTGACCTCTACCTGCCACCGTGCAGTCTGATTCTAATAAATCACAAATCCTTCTGCACCTTGCTCTTCAGCCAGGGAATGTATTCTTTTATGCATGAGAACTTTAAAATTACTGTTGATTTGTAAGTTTCAACTAAAAAACTTATTTGTTTGATTTAGCCTTTTAAATATTTATTGTATCTACTTCTATATTAAGTCTGCATAACACTGTGGGCTGGGCACATAAAGGACACTCATAAATGTAAATTAAGTTGATTGATAAGCCATGTGAAGTGTTTGCAGAAAGTATTATTTTTCAATGAGAAGGGCTAATAATGAGTCCATGGTGATTCTGAGTTTTGAATAAATGTGTATCTAACACATCCTCCCACTAGGCAATCAAAGAGTGTACAACATTTTAGATACTGCATTAAATAAATGGGGTAGAATAAAATTCCTATGAAATGGTCTCAATTCATTAGTCTGGTAAAGTTTAGGTATCACTTTAACTAAAAGGGTATTCTGGATGATAACTGGTGCTTTCTTCTAGCCTTTAAAAAATGGGGCTTTACATTCCTGTTCAATAGCCTGAGAAAGTTGAATCAGTTTCCATTAAATAGCAAAATGCATTTAATTGAAAGACTATAAGAAACATCCAAAAGTAATACTTGCATTGCCAGATAGAGTTATAAGATTTCTGAATTTGATCAAGTTTTGCTGTCAAGAATTGAGAATGTAAACACAGGTGTTGGTTAGAGACACCTGCCAGCACTGGTAGGAAGCCGGGCCACAGTGACTTGCAGGACTCGTGTTCAGGTCTTTCCTGCTCATCTACTGCAGGTCTTGACTCACCAAAGATGTATGAGCACTTCTGCTGTGTCCCAAGAAGAGCCCGTGACCCTGGGATGCTGCCATTTTAGCTAGGAGAAAAGATCCATCCACAAAGTAAAAATATAAATCTTGATATTAACAAGGCAATGTATTTATATTTTTCTGTCCATGGTACAAAGACAATTATACCTCAGCACAATAGCACCTTCAAGCGTGTGTTCCTCATTTCTTGTGAAGTAAACTAGGAAACACCAACCTGGTTCCCAGCTGGGAGCATTGATAAAAATAGAAAACCCCATGTATCTCAGGTGCTCAAAGAATGCCATCTTGAAGCAGTTATTTATACTTGTTTAAAACGTACTGAGATTTATCCTGCTGCCTTTATTTCCTATAGTTACATACAATACACGATACTCTCTGGCATCTGCTTTGTAAGAAATAATAAATTTCAAGGTGTTTTTTAAACATTTTATCATCTCCTTTCTCTTTTCCAACTTTCACAGTGCATTCTTGCACCTCCCACAACAGTCATCTGTGAATCATATAAAATTCTTTCATTTTCATTATTTGCTATGGCTACTGATGAATCAGAAATAAGTGAAGGGATTTTCAGTTCCAGAAATCATTCTTCGCACAAACTAAGTTGTCTTTTTCATAGCTTGTGCCATGACATAGCCTTATCTGAGCAATATCTTTGGCATAACACAGTAATACTGTATTGTAGACCCTAAATATTCAGATTATTTTATATTTCATAGCACTGTATATTGTGCCAGTGAGATATCACCAAACCTTTTAAAATTTGTTTTGGTAACTTTTAAAATTAAATTTATTGGGGTTAATTAATAATATATAAGTTTCAAGTATATATTTCTATGATACATGATATATAAATTGCCTTGTGTGCCCACACCCACAATCAAATAATATTCTATCACCATATTTGACTCCCTTTACCCTTTTCTACTTCCCACACCCTTTTCTTCTGGTAACCAGCACACTGTTGCTTGTATCCATGAGTTTTTGTTTGTTCTTCTTGTTGTTCATTTTTTGCCTTCCTAGACTGACTCATGAAGAATTAGAAAATCTAAATAGACTGATGAACAATGAGGAAATTGAAACAACTATCAAAAACCTTCCATAAAGTAAAAGCCCAGGACCAGATGGTTTTACTAAACATTCAAAAAAGATTTGATACTCACACTTCTCAAAGTCTTCCGAAAAACTGAAGAAGAAGCAATACGTTCTAACACATTTTATGAAGCCAGCATCACCCTGATACAGTAACCTGGCAAAGATAACACACAAAAAGAACACTATAGAGCAATATCTCTGATTAATAGAGATGAAAAAATCCTAAACAAAATACCAGCAAATTGAATACAATAATGCATTAAAAATAATACATCATGATCAGTGGGGTTGGTTACAGGGGCACAGGATGGTTCAACATATGCAAATCAATCATGTGACATACAACATTAACAAAATAAATGATACAAATCAGATGATCTTATCCACAGATGCAGAAAAAGCAGTTGAAGAGCTATAACATACATGTATGATTAAAACACTCAATAAAATGGGTATAGAAGGAAAATACCTCAACATAATAAAGGACATATATGACAAACTCTCAACTAATATCACAATCTATGGCAAAAAACTGAAAGCTTTTCCTCTGAGATAAAGAACATGATGAGGAGGCCCACTCTCACCACTGTTATTCCACACAGTACCAGGAGTCCTAGCCAGAGCAGTCATACAACAGAGAGACATAAAAGGCATCCATACTGGGAATGAGGGAGAAAAGGTGTCACTTTTTGCAGATGACATGATTCTTTAGATAGAAATCCTTAAAGACTGCACGAAAAAACTTTAGAAACAATAAACAAATACAATAAACTTGCAGGATATAATGTCGATGTATAAAAATCCACTGCATTTCTCTATTTCCTATAAACTAACAATGAATTTTCAGAAAAAGAAATGGAAAAAAACATTCCTTTTGCAACTGCAACAAAAAGAATAATATACCTAGGTAAAAACTTAACAAAAGATGTGAAAGGTGCTTTCTGCAGCATATACTAAAACAGGATGTGAAGGACCTATATACTGAAGAGTGAATGTTATTAAAAGAAATTTAAAAAGACACAATCATATGGAAAGATCTTCTGTGTTCACCCACTGGAAAAATCAACATAGTTAAATGACCATATTACCCAAAGCAATATACAGATTTAATGCAATCCCCATTAAAATCCTAATAACATTTTTTAAGGAAATAGAACAAAAATCATTATATTTGTATGGAATCACAAAAGACCCTAAATAGTTAAAGCAAACCTGAGAAAAAGAACAAAGCTGTACGCATTGCCCTTCCTGACTTTATACTACAAAGTGGCGATAATCAAAATACTGTGATGTTGGCAGAAAAACAGACGAACGGACCAATGGAACAGAATTGAGAGCTCCAAAATAAATCCGTGTACATATGGACAAATGATTTTTGACCAAGGAGCCAAAAACATACAGTGAAGAGAAGAAAGCCTCTTCAATAAATGGTGCTGAGAAAACTGGAAAGCCACATGCAAAAGATTGAAATTAGACCACAGTTTGTCTTCATATACAAAAATTAACCCAAATGAATCAAACACCTAAATATAAGACCTGAAACAATGAATTACATCAAAAAACATAGGTGTTAAACTATGGACCTTGGTCTTAGACAAGATTTTATGAATTTGACCCAAAAGGCAAGGGAAATAAAGGCAAAATAAATGAATGGGACTATATCAAACTAAAAAAAAACCTCTGCAGAGAAAAACAAACTGCCAATAAAACAAAAAGCCAACCAACAAAATTGACAAGGGGTTAATATCCAAAATATATAAAGAACTCATACAACTCAACACCAAACAGACAAACAATCCAATTAAAATATTGTCAGAGGACCTGAACAGATACTTCTCCCTAGAAGATATACAAGTGGCTGATGGATATATCAAAAAGTTTTTTAGTATCAGCAAATGAAAGGAAATTAAAATTAAGAGGGATTAAGTTACTTGCCCAGACTCATAGCTGGTAAGATGTGGGAGCCATTTTTTTTCAATTCATGCTACCTGGAGAAAACTAGGAGTCAAACCTGTGAGTGAAGATTACAGGGGAACCAATACCCTCATAGCAGAATATCATAATGCGCCTCTCATGCATGGGTTAGCACTAAATGTACGGGGTATTTGCACTAAAGTGATACAGAGCACTTAGGCTTATAACTGTTTCCATCTCTGATCAGTCCTCAGGACTTAGGAAATCCACCATATGTATATATCATATAGAAATATATATATATATTTATACTAAATATATTCTATATACTAAATATAAATCTGTATGATATATATGATATATATATATCCCCTACTAAAATCAGTTGATATTTAAAAATTCTTTAATGATCCTCTACCTTCAAAATCACCAGGATAGTGAATAATTGTAACTATGATCTATGGGCCTTTCATGAACCGATCTTTTCACATTCATCTCTTAATATCCCCATCCTTACACCATAACCTCCTGATAAGTGAACAGTTTGCTATTCCTCATATCCATACTCTATTTTTCTTCTGAGTCTTTTTACATTGTTTCTTCATTCTGAAGCACTCTCATTTTTCTGTTCTTCCCTTAGCTGGTTAACTCCTAATCATAGAAAAACTTAGCTGAGGCCTTGTATTATTCTGAGTGGCCACTCTGGTTTCTCATAGCTGGGTCAGGAGCCTCTCACTAGGCCCTGAATTTGCCATGTATTAGAACTGTCTCTTCATTTACTAGATTTTAAACTTTCTGAGGAGGAAGATTTGTGTCTTATTCACCAATGTGACCTTAGAATATGTTATAAAGCAATGGTAATAATGGATACTCAGTACATATTTTGAGGTCATTGAAAAGGTAAAAATGGAAGATTCCAAAGGAGCAAATGTACCAATGCAACTCCATAAAGCCTTGAAACTCCTAGGGCTGTCATCATTTGTCCCTGCCTCCTGGGAAATCCTGACAGTGGCCCCACTTAGGAACTAAAAACCCACGGTGGAAGTTAGGAGTTTCTGGATAATAATCTAGCTGGACCTTCAACTTAGGAGAACTCAACATTCTACAGTATAAGTGATTGCATTATTGTCTCCGCTCACACTGCCAGTCTATAGTTACTTCTCAAGGTCCTACTTAACTGGTCTGCCACAAGGTACTTTGTTTCATTTCCATGTTTGTGTATCTTAACCACTCTCCTTAAAACAAAACAGATAGAGCAGATAAAATCCTTAAAATAAGAAATAAAGAGGAGGGATGTCAAAAGGAAAACATAACTTAAAAAATCACATTAGTTTTATGTTCAAAAATTATTTCTAAAATCTGATAGTAAAATGAAAGAATGTATGTGTCTCTAAAGAACCAAAAAAGTATGGGAAATGAAACAAAAAATCCCTGTCTCCCTCCTCTTAATATCCTAAAAAACAAAACCAGGCTATGTCCCTTTTACATATTCTCATAAAGATGCATTATGCCGGGAGGACAGTACATATAGGTGAATATGTGGTAATCTCTTATTATGCTACGGTCAATAAGCAAATCATGAGATGTAAATAATAATATGAACTTATCCATTGACCAAGGAAAGGTATGGGAAATTAAGACCTGGCTCACTTTTTTTGTGAAGTGTAAGATGTGATATGCAAAGTTTTGAGATTTTAGGAAATACGTAGAAGGAGAGAAGGAAAGGAGGAAAAAAGGAAGGGAGGGAGGGAGGGAGGAAAATTTGGTTTCAGTTCATTTATAAGGGCTCAAAATGCCATTTTAGGCTAGGCTCCTGTCTTACAAATGGCTCTGTCAGAGTTATATGATGGGATAATTTACCTCATCCGAATTAAGGAATGCTTCAATATCATTTAAATGCATATAGAGGAAAACCAATTTCAAAGTACCCTTTACATGGTATTTCAAACTACCAAACACCCAAACTTGCTGTCATATTATTGATCCATTAAGGGACTATGGCATTTAAAGTTGTTCATTCAGAAAATTATGATTTTAAGAAGGAAATGAATGAATTATTACATTATCATCACAACAAAATGTTATGCATGAAACCAAGAATTCTGGAAAAGGCCAAAGCATCTGGTCCATTTATTATTTTTTACCTTATTACGAATAAAAGTAAAGATATTTCAATATGCAAGAGGATTTCCTACAATAAATGTAACCAAAAAGGTAGAAAGAGCAAATCAAAACAAAAAATTTCCTATTAGAAAACCTCCTGTAATCAGAAAATTCTTAAGTTTAAACTGTTCATTTTGGAACAGCTTAAGGGGGAAAAATACATGCCCACCCATACACTAGTGTGCATTCACTACTCGCAGCACTATTTGCATCTTTCCTCACCCATTCGGTCAGCTTGTACATATCTAACATCCCACGTCCATTTTGATGGCTATGAACAAGCAAGTACTCCCAGCATACATGGGACAGAATGTCTTATGCATATACAATGTTTACCTGAAGATGAAAGTTTTGATGAAAACTTGGAAAACAAATATTAATCTCACTGGAATACATTTTGTGAAATTTTCAGCAGTTTCATGAAAAACTGAAAACTATTTGAGAAGAATAAATGAGCAATTTCACACAACTCTAGTTTGCTTCCGCTTGTTTCCTGTTTTGCTCTGTTATGCATCATAGAGAATCTTATAAAAAGGTCTTACATTACTGACCCAGCTCTTTTTAAAAGTGTTTTTGTCATACTTCAAGTCCTTAAAGAACAGATGAAAGTAAGACTATGTAAGTTTTTGCATTGAGAAAAATGAAAGTTGAAAGGCACAAAGAGGAATTAGGAACACAAAGAGTGTGGGTGCTGATGGATATTCAACATATCACGAACATTTCAAAATGAAACTTCATTGAAAAGAAATAGTCTACTTTAGAGGAAAAAGAAGAATATTAGAAAATAATTGCTGGAAGAAATAGAGCAGATTTAAATTTACTAAAACAAACAGAGGAGGGTTATAGCTTGTGGAATCCATAGCTGAATTAGTAAAGGCATTGCTCAATATATTTAACATAACATTGAAAAATGAAAATATGTTATGTCCTAATGAAATTTAAGAATATGTTCAAAATTTAGTGGCAAAATAGATTTTAGCACAACCTAACAGAAACTTTCTCTTTCAAAAGACTATTTTCATATTAGATTTCTCTGTCTCTCTCTTTCTCACTCTCTCTCTCTCTCCACCCCCGAAGTAGTTAAAATAGTAGTTCCAGAGGACTTGAACATTAACTTTCTTTCTTTAAGTGTATTTTATTGAGTATGCTATTACACTTGTCCCAATTTTTCCTCCCCTTTATCCCCTTCCTCCCTGCGCCATCCCCCATACCCTCCAGCATTCTACCCCTCAACAGTTCATGTCCATGGGTTGTGCATATAAGTTCTTTGGCTTCACTACTTCTGGTACCATTCTTAACCTCCCCCTGTCTATTTTGTACCTACCAACCATGCTTCTTGTTCCATGCAGCTTTTTCCTCCATTCTCCTCCTTCCTCTCCCCCTCCCCACTGGTAACCCTCCATATGATCTCCATTTCTGTGACTGCTTAGTTGCTTGCTTAGTTTGTTTTTGTTTTTAGATTTAGTTGTTGTGAGTTTATTGCCATTTTATTGTTTATAGATCTTGATCTTCTATTTCTTAGATAAGTCCTTTTAACACTTCATATAATAAGGGCTTGGTGATGATGAACTCCTTTAACTTGACCTTATCTGGGAAGCACTTTATCTGCCCTTCTATTCTAAATGATAGCTTTGATGGATAGAGTAATCTTGGATGTAGGTCCTGATTCAATACTTCTTGTCAGTCCTTTCTTGCCTGCAAGGTTGCTTTTGAGAAATCAGGTGATAGCCTTGTGGGCACTCCTTTGTAGGTAACTGTCTCCTTTCCACTTACTGCTTTTAAGATTCTTTCCTTATCTTCAATCTTGGCTGATGTAATTATGATGTGCCTTTGTGTGTTTCTTCTTGAGTCTGATTTCTTTGGAACTTGCTGGGCTTCCTGGACTTCCTGCAAGTCTATTTCCTTCACTAGATTGGGGAAGTTTTCTTTCATTATTTGTTCCAATAAGTTTTCAATTTCTTGCTCTTCCTCTTCTCCTTCCAGCACTCCCCTGATTCAGATGTCGGAATCCTTAAAGTTGTCCCAGAGGTTCCTAAGCCTCTCCTCATTTTTTTGAATTCTTGTTTCTTCATTCTGCTCCATTTGGATGCTTATTTCTTCCTTTTGTTCCAAATTGTTGATTTCAGTCCCGGTTTCCTTCCCTTCACTGTTGGTTCCCTATATATTTTTCTTTATTTCATTTTGTGTAGCCTTCATTTCTTCCTTCATTTTCTGACCAAGCTCAATCAATTCTGTGAGCATCCTGATTAACAGTGTTTTGAACTCTGCATCAGACAGGTTGTCTTTCTCCTTGTCACTTAGTTCTTTTTCTGGAGTTTTGATATGTTCTTTTCTTTGGGCCATATGTCTTTGTCTCTGCGTACCTGTTACACGGTAAGGGCAGGAGTCTTAGGAATTCACCAGAGCAGGTCAACCCTCTTTGCTGCATTGTGGTGCTGTTTGTGAGGGAGGGATCAGGGAGGGAACAATGCCGCTTGCTCCGTTCTCGTCCCACTTTCCATCACTTTCCTCCACTTCCCTCACTTCCCACAAGTGGATTGTGCCCTTTCAGGTGCTGATTTGCAGATGGGTGGGTTTGTGTCTGTCTTCAGACCCTGTGGGTCTCTCCAATGAACTCTCCTATGAGGCTAAAGTTTTTCCCACTGCCACAACCCCCACTGATTTTTTAAAGCCTGGGAATTTGTGTCTTTTGTTTCCCACATTGGAACCCTGTGTTTAGTGGTGTGTCTTGCTGCTGTTGTTCCTTCTGGCTCATCTGCACAAGAAGGTGGGATCACCTGCTCGGTCTTTCCATCACTGCCTCACCTACCTGCATCCTCTAGCTGCCTTGTCCTGCATCCTCTCCACCCCCACCACCTGTCTCTGCCTGCCCTACCATCTGGATGAATGTCTCTTTAACTCCTTGGTTGTTGGATTTCCATGCAAATGTTTTTCTGGCAGTTCTGGTTGTTCTTTGTTTTTAAATTGATTGTTATTCTTCTTTTGGTTGTGTGAGGAAGTGAAGTATTTCTGCCTATGCCTCCATCCTGGCTGGAACTCCCGAACATTGACCTTAATTTCTTCCCTCGAACAGCAAGATGTTACCTTTCCATTATTGAAAAGAATTGCAGTAGATGAATCACAGCTTAGGCTCTGACTACAAAGAAAATGGTGAAAAGATAATTTCTCACCTGGTCCAAAATTTTAGCTTGTCTTTCATTCTGTCTAAATGATGATACAGGGCACAATAATTTATTGCTACTTACATTATGTATTAAAATCCATATGTACCAAATCCTGTCACCCCCAGGAATTGTATAAATCAGATTGCAGTGGTCCATGATTTAGAAATAAAATCTCCAATCTTCTCAGTAAGGGGGGCAAAAGGATTTGGATGCCATCTCAAAAGGAGCTGCTCTTGTCCTCACTTTCTGACCTCCAATTCCAGAGGAAGAAAAGAATCAAATTAAAAAATGTATGGTAAGTGGGATCATGGGGTCAAAAAGCAGCTCCATTTTCAGTTGTTTGAGGAAGCTCCATACTGTTTTCCATGGTGACTGCACCAGTCTGCATTCCCACCAACAGGAAGTAAGTTTCCCTTGTCTCCACACCCTGGCCAGTACTTGTTGTTTGGTTTATTGATAGAAATAAAATTTGCACCCCTAAGAATATATGCACCCCTATGTTCATAGCAGCATTATTTACAATAGGCAAGGTCTGGAGACTGCCCAAGTGTCCATCAGTAAGTGAATGTATAAAAAAGCTGTGGTACGTTTACACAATGGAATAATACATGGCCATAAAAAAGAATGAAATCTTACCTTTTGTGACAACACAGATGGACCTAGAGATTACTATGCTAAGTGACATAGTCTGAGAAAGACAAATACAATGTGATCTCTTATGTGGAATCTAATTAACAATATAATCTGACAAACAAAATAGAAACAGAAGTGTGGATACATGGAACAGACTAGCAGCTGTCAGAGGGGGTGGGGGAGGGGACTGGATGAAAGCAGGTGAAGGGATCAGCCCAAGAACAATATGTACAACTCATGGATACAGACAACAGTGTGGTGATAGCCAAAGGGAAGGGGGAGGAGAGGGGCAAAGAGAGGGGAAATTGGGACATCTGTAGTAGTGTGAACGAAAAAGTAATGAAAAAAGGTAGTATGGTAATGTGGTAATAGACTAATATCGCATTCTGTTTACAAAGCTTTCTTAATTTTTGGTTATTGCATAAACTATTAGTAGGAAGTATTATGACAGGAATGTAACTTTACTCTGATGGTCATATGAAAAATATGGATTTATTAAAATGAACACTGGAGTAGGTATTAATTTTTTCCTGATGATGTTTACAATATTTTCACATTTGTTATGATATGAACATGTCATAGGAATTGAGGTTACATGGCATGGGTTTAGGTTATAGACCAACTGACCTGTGTTTTTAATGTTATTAAGATATGCAATTTATTGAACTCTTACTGTATATATATAATTTCTTTTTAAGCCTTTCATAAGTCTCAAATTAGTAATTCCCATGATAATGCTATAAGATCTGGTTACCTTAATTTTGCACATTTAAACACTTAGGCACAGAAAGATTCAATTACTTGGCCAAGGACACAACTAACAGTGGTAGACCTGGACACTGTGCCTGGTCTGTGTGGAGCCAAATCCGAGCTCTTGATGACCTACCTTTGTGGTATCTATTTCATTAGCCTTATTTAAGATCTGCTATAGTTCTATAAGTTAGAACACATAGCTCAGTTGTCTAAGTCAACTTTTGAAATCGCCTTAACCAAATTTGACAAACTATGCTGTATCTATCAACACAGAACATAATAACTAATATTATTTTATTGATGTAAAATACATCAATAAAATTTTAGCTGTTTCCCCATCTACATTATATCACTTAAATTTCTTTAAGTTATTATATAACATTGGTTGTGGTGAGAATGGAATACTTAGGCACTGTTGTAAACTATTGTGAATGCAGTGGATACATTATACAGAGCTCTGTAAACCCTTGATTATGTAAAGACCCTTTCAACGCTACATCAAGCTCTTAGTTTTAGAGACACACACAAAAATTATCCATAGTTCCCTAGGTTTCAAAATTTACAAGACACTTGATGAAAGGGCCCATGTTTTACAATCGTGCTGTCAAGAACATCTTTAGATCCCTATGTTATTCTTCGGCAAAGATCAATGGAAGCCACTTACTGTGCATTCTGTGGGCAGAAACAGAAGAAGATCATTGATGGTCATAATTCAAAACCACATACTATGTGGGTAAGTATTTGGGAGTCACTAGAGCAGTGACCGTGGCACCTGAGAAAGCTAGATTCATGTGAAGGGCAAATGGAAGAAGTAGCCACTCCACAGAACTGGACTGTCTCCAAAGACATTTTAATGGCTTTCTGTGATGAGTGTAAATTTGCATGACCTAAAGATCTCGTATATGAAGGATATGCTGATTTGCACTCCAGTACTTCCTAAAACCTTTAGAATGTAATGAAATGGGTTGACCAACAGTAGGTTGATGTTTCGGAGAGCCCAAGAGAGACACAATCGTTTAAGATGCCATAAACAGTGATAGCTAAGAGATAGAATTTATTCATTGTAGGAGACATAACCTCTGAATTCAAGACACCTATAATGATCCTTTACATGGTTTGCCCCCAGGCAGGTTCTACATGCTTAATACAAGTTTGTGGTTCATTTCCTAAGCAACAGTTAATTGAAATTAGTAAGACACATGAGCACGGTGCTGTTATGCAGTGTATTGAAACACATAGGGCTGATACATGGCAGTCACAAAAAACTTTATGTTGAAGTAAGTGAATAACTACATACGTTTATATATGATGTGTAATATAATTAATTCTATTGGCACTTGCTTTTTGCCAGACAAAATGTTGAGACTTTGCAAATAAATTCCTCTTCTACAAATATATTCCAGGATCATATTTTCTAGGTTTATTTACAGTCCTCCTTACCTACAGGTTAACGTGTTTAGTTCTGACCCAGTTTCTTTTTGGCATTGAACTTGTTTTTTTCCCTCACAGCTGCATGTATGCATACATATTTATGTTTTATGTGGGTGTGAAAGAATATTTAGTCTTTATTGGTATGTTATCTTAATGATAATATATGCCCACTAAAAACTGCTAAGGCACATTTAAAAACAAATTGACAGAAAGAAAAGTGCCAGATAATTTGGCTTGCTACCTATTGGAGATTACACAGCTCAAAGATGTAAGAGTGGCAGGCAACTAATTAAAGTAGAAAACAGCTAATAGAAGACTTTCAATCCCTTAATACACCGAAGAGAAGGCATGACACCATAAAATAGACGGAGCATAAATAGCTATTTGCAGTACATTTCATACAAAGTAAAAATGAAACACAAGGAGACCCATCAGGGAGCCACAATGCAGGAAAAAACGCTGTTAGTGGAGACAGTTGAGCCCTGGAATGGAGTGCTGTGTTGCAGTGAAGCTCTGTGGGAGCTCATGGAGAAGCAGCTGCCCCCTGAAGGCAGAAATGCAAAAACAATGGGCTGGACATTTGCTAACAACAGAAATCTCACAGATCATAGTAAGGAAAGAAAGCACCATAGCGCCAAATGAATAACTCTGAAATCATCTATGGTCCGTCCCTTTTGCTGTGCCCTTCAAGTGACCTTCTCTGTAATTGTTGTAATCAAACAATGAAAATTGAGAACACTGTAAGGGAATCATCTGTGTTTCAAAGCTTTATAGGAAGGAAGTTGTGATGTGATTTCAAAATCATTCTTACTGGAATCAGAAAAATAATTCAAACGTTTCCTCCAGGTAACTGTAAAACTTAGATACCTTTTAAAAATAATCCTGTGATTTTCAGCTACTAAGTGACCTGTAACCAAGTGCTGCTCATATAAAACTAGTATGGTTTATTTTTTCCTGGCATAATTTAACTTAAAAAATGGTGACACTAGGGGGAAAGTGGTGAATGATCAGATAGGTATTGACCTTTGACATCCTCGTTAACTGTCAACATACGCTGACAACCACTGACGTGTGGCTCAATTTTTTATTTGTAGGTCTTTTCGGGGAATCTAGCAGTACCTCTACTCATATTTTAATTGACTTATTTGTATTTTGCTATTAAGCTGTATGAGTTCTATATAGATACATACATATTTTAAAAATATAATATGTTTACTTGTATAATACATTTTCCATTATAGTTTCCGCTGGTAATATCTGGTATACAAAAAAAGTACTTATGACCTTTGTAAATTGATTGGGTAACTGAAAAGATTTGTATATTGGTTATGTATCTGAAAAACTGAATGGTTTAAATTTTTTTATTTGTCAGTTACAGTTGATGTTCCATATTATTTATTAGTTCCAGGTTTATAGCATAGTATTTATACATGTACATAATTTATGAAGTGATGCCCACAGTAAGTCTAGTACACATCTGACCACACAGTTATTGTTACAATATCACAATAGTTGTTGCAACATTATTGACTATACTCCCTGTGCTGTGCTTTACATCTCCATGACTATTTTGTAACTACCAATTTTTACTTCTTAATCCCTTCACTTTTTCACCCAACCCCTTAAACACCCTCTCCTCCGACAACCACCAGTTTGTTCTCTGTATCTAAGACTCTTTCTGTGTTGTTCGTTTATTTAGTTTTTGTTTCCACATTTAAGTAAAATCACATGGTACTAGTCTTTCTCTGCCTGATTTCACTCAGCATAACACCCTCTAGGCACATCCATGTTGTCACAAATGATAAGATTTCATTTTTTTTTTACAACCAAGTATGATTCCATTGTATATATATGTACCACACCTTCCTTATGCAATCAACTATTTATGGGCACTTATGTTGCTTCCATATCTTGACTGTTGTAAATAAAGTTGCAAAAAATCATAGAGGTGCATATATTTCCTGAGTTAGTGTTTTGGGTTCCTTCAGATAAATACCCAGAAGTGGAATTGCTGGGTCATAAGGTGGTTCTATTTTTCATTTTTTGAGGCACGTCCACACTATTTCCCATAGTGGCTGTATCAGTCTGCATTCCCATCAGCAATGCAAGAGGGTCTCCTTTTGTCCATGTCTTCACCAACACTTGTTTTTGATTTATTGAGATAGCCAGTCTGACAGATATGAGGTTTTAATTAGCATTTTTCTGATGATCAGTGATGTTGAGCATCTATTCATATGTCTGTTGGTCACCTGTATGTCCTCTTTGGAGAAATGTCTATTCAGGTCTTATGTCTATTAGACATAATATTGTCTATTATGGTTTTACTTATAATTACCTCCTTTGTTAGATAATAGACACTCTGAACAATTAGAAAATAACAAGATAGATTTTCAGTATGTCTTCAGATAGAAGTATGGATATTTCCAGTATATTTCACTTGAAATAAAGTTATTTCTGGGTGAAATAAGGTATTTCCTCTAGGAAGACAAGCTCAGTGCAGGATGATCCCGAGTCCCAGAAATGCTGTTATTTACACTTCTTGTTTTTTTACACTTTTCTCCTTCTGCATGTTCTATCAGGAAGGAAGGATGGGTTTCCTGAGAACTGTTTGGACCCTGAATCTCTCTATACATAGTGGGAATTTACTTGCCTGAACAACAATTGAAATGAAATATTTCATTGGGTGAGCTACATTCTATATTAAAATTAGTTCAAAACAAGGCAATTTGATGAACAATATCTTTTAATTGATAAAGTTAGGCAAATGTCAAATCAATTTCAATGAATTAATTTATAAGTAAACACAAGCTAAATTTTATCTCTATAAGTAAAGCAAAATTAAGAAATGGATAATTTGAACTTCGGAGATGAAAAATTATTCATACAATAGTTTTGCCTAGGTCTAATTATGACAAAATTTGTGTGGCATATTTAAAAACATATTCACTGAGAATATTTTTCTCCTAATTTATTTACTAATTAACAGTGTTTGAATGAGTGTTTTGTAAGTATTGTATTGATAGTGTTTTGTGGCTTCATAGCCTAAATTAATATTAAAAATGTAGTTGTAATCCCCAAAATAAAGTGTAATATTCTTTGAATGAAAGTTGTTTAGAGCAAAAGCGATCCACTTCAAAGTGACCAATGTGCGGGCACCCTTCCACACACGCATTAGATGGAGGAGTTGTGACAAGTGGCAGCGCAGCTGCCTCTGAGACTGACAGAGTGCCCGCTGCCCCATTTCATCCGCCCGGTCTTCGTCGGTGCCGCCACTCTTTCCTAGCTCCTAAGTTTAATATCTGCAAGTAATGTTTGATTTTTATCTCCTTTTTTCGGTATGATCAATAGTCCACCATTTAATAGTTGACCAATTTGTATTTAAACTGTATGCAACATTTGTTTCGTACTTCTTTCAGCGGCCCCTCTTTAAGCCCAGACTTACACACACTGAATCACTGCAATAACTTCTTGATTAGTTTTCCTCTTCAGCCTTTCCCCTCTCATCGTTCCTGAATCCAGTGTCATAGTAACATTTCTAAATTACTGTTTTCATCATGCTGCTTCTCAGCTCAAAAACTTCCTCTGATTGGCTTTGTAGGATAAAAGAAAATTTCTCCAGGCCGGCATGAAATCTGCAGCAGCTGACCACGTCATCTTATTTGACACACTTTTTTCAGAGCTGACCATGTGTTTAGCATTCTTAGTCTCTTCTAACTCCAAACACCCTGAAGGGTCTCACTTTCTGTGTGGAGATTTGTGAAAACATTCAACATGAGTTAAACAACAGAGACAGAGAGCAATTTAAGAGTTACTAGAAGTCAGTGTGTGTTAGCATATGCATGTATGTGTACTTGTATATAAATATGTTTTTATAATGTTATATAGTATGGAAGGGCAGTAATGACATGTTGTTATAATGCACTGCAGTTGTAGTTTGTAATGAACATATAGTTATGCTTTATTTTAATTATCTGCACAATAATAAGAAATAGAAAGAAACTGGTATCGAGAAGAGAACTACAAGATAAATAATAGATTTAGCTCTATACTCTATGGAGATGGAGCTGAATTCAAATATGCTGGACTTATGGATTGCAATTTTGTCTATTAAAGCAAACATGACAAAAAGTATTGTTTTTCACTACAGCTATAAATATTACAGTATGTATTCTATACACTGTACTAAGTACTGTGGTGCAGGCAGTCTTATGAGTTCTTACATTTCCTCTTCCTGGGCACACGAGAAGTCTCTAAACCTCGATTACCCCATCTCCTTTGCATAGGTTAGGTCACACGGCTCAGTTCTGACCAAGGTATGTGAATAAAAGTGAAACCAGCTCTTTTTGGTTTCTGTCATTTTCTCTTTTCACCGTTCTCAAGACCTATTAGGGTATCTTTGAAAGCTTCTTGTTTCTGATGGCTGAGCTACCGATATGGAGAAGGACTGTCAGGTATAATAAATCAATTGTATTTCATGAAGTCACTGAAATTTCTAGGCGTTTTGGTTACTGTGGCTATGTAACTAATACAGGCATACTCTGTATTGTGTGTAAATTCTAAGGCAAGCTGCAGTACTGTCACTTTATTTATTCATAATAAAATATATTAGAAAATAAGCGAGAGTGGCATTAAAATAAGGATAATGTATCTATAATAACTATATATGCTTGTGTATATATGTACTAACCTATACCTATTTGTGTGTATAAATATATAGTTACATAGATCTACATATATATGCCCACATATATAATGTATATGTGTAGATACATGAAAATTTACAAATATATGCATGTATGTATGAAAAAATCATGTACAAACTTCCAAGACATTATTAATAGTAAAATACTGTATTCATTTAATGCCATGAACTTTACTGACCCTCTTTTTTAAAAAAAACAAATCTTATTTATTTATTTTTAGAGAGGGAGAAGGGAAGGAGAAAGATGGAGAGAAACATCAATGTGTGAGAGAAACATCAATTGGTTGCCCCTTGCATGCTCCCAACGGGCATGTGTCCTGACTGGGAATCAAACCGGTAACCTTTCAGTTTGCAGGATGATGCCCAACCCACTGAGCTACAGCAGTCAGGGCCCAGCACTCACTCTTAATCTTCACAACAGTCTTAATAGGCATGTACTAATTTAGACCAATTTTAGGATGAGAAAACTGAGGCAAATAGCTTGATTATGATTAGCATTGTTAGAAACACATTGCTTGGGACACACTGTAGCTGAGTTGCTGAGATGTGAATGAAGAAGCTGATTATCAGTGATCTTCCTGGAAAGTCCTCCCAACATGCTTGGCTGTCTCTTGCTCATCTTTCATGTCAGATTTCCCTGGCCACACTATCACAGGTTACTGCTTTGCTCACTACCATCACCACTCACCCTCTGGCTTTTTCACTGTTCCCACCCTCTCCTCCCACCCCTGCCCACCCAGGGTGTTTATTTATTTATTGCTCTTCCCTTGTAGTAAGATTTAAAGTTTATCAGGGCAGAGACCTTAGCTTTGCTGGTTCCTCTTCCCTGACCCAGCGTCTGAAACACAGTGTTTTCTCAATAAACATACTTTAATTGAATGGATGGATGAATGAACAAATTAATGCTGTATTTTGGCAAGACCTTTTAGGTTGGCTTAAGTTTCCAGCTTTATAGTCCTGTGAATTGGGAGGAGCTAGAGCATATTCATGACACATATGGAAGATGCCTTTTTACAGATATCAAGCTAAATGTGGAGGTTATGGAAAAGTTTATCACATGAAAGTATTAGAGTTAGTAGATATATTTGGAACCCTGGAGGCAAGCGGTAAACATAAATCACTTTGTGAAGGTGGAATTATTGTCCTCATTTTACTGATGAGGAATCAGAGGCTCAGAGAGTGTCAGTGACTTGTGTGAGATCCCCGAGCTGACTGTGGAACTGAAACCGTGTAGTCTGTCCTCTGTCCTAACGCTCTTACATTATACTTACCTGCCTTTCCACAAAATGAATTCTCCATTAATGATAGTGGTAATATGTCTTCATGAAGGTGAGGGAGAATGGGAATCGGCTCAAAAAGAATTTATACAACTTCTCTCCTTCATGAACTTTCTGCTTCCCCTGAAAAAGTTTCCTCAAGATTTTTGTCTTGAGACTTCTCTCCTGCCCTTGGTCTTTTGTGTGTTCTCACAAATTCACATTCTTTTTATCGTAGCTCTGAATCTCATGTACTTCAAATGTGTCCCCAGTTTTCAATCGCACTAATAAGCCCTTAAACTAGGCCTCCACAGACTTTCACTTCTAGTCCAGGTATTGCCAAATGACCCTTTTGCCTGTTGTAGTCCAGATTGAAAGTTGAGGTCAATTTAAAGTTTCTCAAGTACAATTGTAATTATCCATGTGAAATCCTCAGCTCTTCCCAACATCTATAAGGGAAGTTCACAATTCTTACTAAACCTAGTGTTAGTAGCCTTCTGCCTCTAGTTTCTGTTCACCTTGACTCCCAAAGGTCCTGTCCACACACAATCCTTTCTCACCATACTTGACTATTCACTGACCCATTCACATGCCATTTTGAATCATGAAAACATTGTAAAAATCATACTGAACTATCTTACTTCCGTGTGCCAAGCCTTCTTTATTAAAGCTCAACTCAGAAAACATTTCCTAGATTGCCTCTTTATTGTCCTGTCCTTTTTCCACACCACATGGCAAACCATCTCTTGCCAATGGTCTCCTTTGAGGATTTACACAATCTATGCTGATTCTTTTTTGCAATGTATTCCAGTTATAGGTACATTGGTCTTTTTTTCTTCTCTTTAGGATAACTTTTAGATTTATTATTGTATCTCTAGGGATTCTAGTAAATGCTTATTTTTGAATGATTATTTGCAGTGTAAATAAAATAGCTTGCATTTCATCTTTTAAATTAACCAGAGATTTAGTCCTGGCTGGTGTGTCTCAGTGGACTGAGTGCCAGCCTACGGACCAAAGAGTCGCCAGTTGGATTCCTAATCAGGGCACATGCCTGGGTTGAGGGCCAGGTAAGGTCTCCAGTAGGGGGCATGGGAGAGGCAGCCACACATTGATGTTTCCCTCTCTTTCTCCTTCCCTTCCCCTCTGCCTAAAAGAAATAAAGTCATTAACAAATAAATTAACCAGAGATTTAAAATGGAGGGAATAACTTTACTGTTATAGAGAATCTGAAAAATTGAATATATAATATAAAATATAATTTTAAGTGGAGAATACCCGGGAGTATATCTCATGATTTAAAGGTGATCAAGAGATAATCAATTACATTTTTTAGTTGATCCCCAAATATATATTAATATTTATTAAAATTGAATTATATCTGTAAAGTAATCCTTGAGGAAATAGTAAGAAATGTTTTTTCTAACTGAATGACTTGCTATTATTAGGTTATTATATTATTTTATAATACCATGTTAATTATAATTTTATTTGAATAGCAGAATCATTAAATTCAGTGTTATCCTTATAAGTTAATAAGTTGTATCTTATTTAATGAGTTGCCTGATGTTTTTTAATATACCTAACTTGTAAAAGGTTCATAATTAATTTACATAACAGAAACAAATATACTCTTTAGTGAATATTAAATTCTATTGGTGATCTTCAATTCTAGATATCAGCCTAAATTTTGTATATTTGTAACAGTCCAAAAGATCAAATATAAAAACAGATATTCTTTATACTAATAATTGAGTGTTATCCTACATGATAAAACAATCCATAAAGTATGGAGTAAAATATATATTCATGGCAGATGTTCTTGGATAATATATTTAAATGACATGATAATATGCACAAAAACAGCACTGCTATCAAGCAACATTTCATGAAATCACAGACTTTTGGGAGGACTTCAAAAAAAATGTTAGGAGACCTCTCCTTCATGGTGCATTTGATACTTCAACCTCTGCTACAACTTGTTCATCCTCCCAACTTTGTTCTTTTTTATGCGTATTGTCTAAATATAGAGACTTATAAAGGTGTTCACCTTCTCCATAATTGTCCTATGTGCACTTGCATCTCTGACCTCCTGGTGGAGAGCTGCCACTTCGGTGCCTATGTTGACTAGAGCTCACACACATTACAAATGTAAATGAGAACATCTCATGACCAAGTTCAACACAGCTGGCCTGTTTCATCCGACAAACAGAAAAGCAATTAACCATTCAAACCTGTGCTTTTGGCAGTGTCAGTACAATTAATGAAGGTGCAACAATTCTAAACACTGTAGGCTAGCAAATAGCAGAGCTTTGTGTTTTACAAGGTTAGGTATAGGTTAACATCACACCTATACGTTTACTTTTTATGGGTAATAAAGTTTAATCTCCAAGTCAGTCTTTCACAAGGTATGTAAAATAATATAGGATGAGGCATATATTTTTAGAAAGAGAATACCATGTAAATATGCCAGATAGACTTTTTTGAGGGAGTAGAGCCAGCTTCAGTTTCTCTAATTTTGTCTGTACTTTGGCAAATAAACAAAACCTAAATGTATACAGACATCTCTCTTTGCTGAGCAATTTTACTGCAGAGTATAATTGCACCACTATTAGTGATAAATTCTGATTTACAGCTTAATTGGCCAGAAGTGAATATAGCCTCAAGGTCATTGCAATAAAGATAGCAGGAAGGTTAGAGAGATTCGTAAGTTAACCAAGAGACTATCTGGGGCAGTGAATGGAAAAGCTGTGTTTAAAATATTAGAATACTACATGGGGTCATACTGTGCAGTGCTGATTCCACACATATAACAAAAAAGCTGATTTGAAGTGCTCACAGAGGTTCCACAATAAAATATTTTATATTTAACAATAAGAGTGTAATGTTTTTTTCCTACAAGAGAAACCAATAATTATGTGATGTCAAAAGGGAGTAAAAATGGGCCAATTAAAGCTTCCAGGAAAGTTAAGCTTTAAAAGAAATGTAGAAGAAAATAGAAACAAGAATTTTAGTCACCTAGTATAATATATGAAGCTGAAGTTTTTGAGAGAGCCTGTTATTTCTCCATAAAACTAGAGAAAGCTCAAGATGTTGCCAGTGATTCTGAATATGATTAAAGAAACAATAACAAAGGTATAGATAAGTTTGAAGCATCTATCTCCTAAAATACGATGAAATATGTGAAAAACACCTTTGCTTTTACATCAATTCAGAAAAAAGGAGGTAGATCTTGTTGATCAATAAGCAATTTATTTTTCACCTAATGTCCAAGTTATGTAGATTTGAGGCGTGATATATAAAAGAGGAATATCATGTAGAATTGCGTCAGACTAAGAGTAGAATGAGCCTACTCCCCGAAGACATAAAGAAAGTTAGAAAGTGTAAGCATTTTCAACTGCCTACAACTGAAAAAACCCCCACCCAGAACGCTAACAAAACCTTTGCTATTAACAGCATTGCCTGTCACCAGGGACTCCAGCATATTTGCCTTATTAAAAGGGGCTTTAAAATTTCTTTAGTAGTATCTACAACTAATTATTGTTACTATATTAAATAGGTATTATAAACTAATAACATGGTTCCCATTCAATACAGCACATGCTCAGAAACAGCCTCTTTTAATTGGTTTTACGTATTTGAATTCCCATCATAGAGAAAAAAGGAAGGAAATGCCCTTAAGGTAGGAACAAACGTGTTGGCTCCCAGCAAAGGCTGCAACTGCATTTAAAAGGGATATTCTTACTGGTGGGTGTTAACAAATGGTGGGTGAAGACCCTAACTGGAGGCTCCAGGAAAGAAGCTTTCACTCCGCAACATGGACAGATTCCAGAAAGGGTGGACACGGGAGGGCGGAAGGAACAGTGTTTCACACAAACCACCTAGAAAGTGGATCTTTCGATACTTTCATGACTTAAATTCACTTGCTTCATGTACAGACTTTGTTCTCCCTTGAGATAAACCATAGTCACAAAGATTTCAATAAATCTATGATTTTAGGAATTTATAAGGAATTATTCTGAGATTTTTCTTTCTCCTGGGGCTTTTTTTCACCACAAGAACTGGCTGTTAGGGCCTCAAGAGTTAAGAAATCCCACTGTAAGTGAATCTATAGGTAGGCTGGGGCCTTTTGAGAAGACGTATATGAAAGAAATACGGGCCACCAAGCACACTTCTGCACAGGCATCACTGGGACCAGGAGCCCGGAAGGCCAACTAGAAAGACACCATAGACCCCTGTTACGAACTATCATCTTCCTTTTAAGAAGAATATCACTTGCAAAGAAAATCGCAAAGAAATAAAGTTAAAACACAGAAAGTGAAAATAGCATTAAAGAGTAGTCTAACAGGAAATCTTAAAGAAACAAAGTGATGGCAGTAGGGAAATAACTTATTTGATTATAGTTAAGTGGTCAAATAAAAGATTAGGAGAGTAGAGCAGATAAAACAGGACAGGAGAACACCTGAGATAATAAACCTATTTTTCTCCCAAGCATATGGAATTTTATAGTGCTAGACTGATTCATAGCAGTGGCATGGGTGGCAATAAAGACATAAATAGGTCCAAAGTGTATCATATTCAGTGGCACCTATAAGAAATTACATGTCATTTCACTTCCCAGAAATTGAATAGAGGTTCATATAGTAAGAACTCTTCATTACATGAATTTAAATGAGGATTCTTAAATGCACCAGCTGTATGACATCGATGCGAGCACTTAATCTCGGAGTCTTCTTTCCCCATAATAGGGAGTTTATAGTATCTGTGAAGCTGTATCATTTCAAGGTCTCTTCTCATTCTAACTTTCTATGGTTCCAAACATTTTCTTTTCTCATTTAGCATAGGTATCTATAAATGGGAATATCTACCGGCCTCTTCCTCATCTTCTGAGTTGTCCTTTACCAAGAGGCTTGTAGTTATGGTTGTAATAGGAATGCTGAGCATATTCAATGTTTATTTCCTGAATTCTTTCAGCTGTGCACTTGAGCTCAGTACCCGGGTCTCATGTGTTCTCATCATTCACCCCCGTGGAAATATACTCATAGGGAAGAACATCCAGTATACTAATTTGCTATCAAACTTTTATTAAATGTCTGTGCTATTTGATGGGGAAATCAAAGATAGTTAAGTTCATAGATACCATAGACACTCAACCACTTGTTTTTTTTTAAGTAGAGTTGGTATATGATATTAGATTAGTTATATCAGTTTAAGGTATATGATATAGTGATTCAACATTTTATACCTTGCAATGGTATACTAATTGTAATGGTACACTACTAATTATAGCAATCATGTTACTGTGCAATTTATCACAATATTTTTAAAAAAATTTTATTGTTATTCAATTACAGTTGTATGCCTTTTGTCCCCATCCCTCCACCCCACCCCAGCTGAACCCACCTCCCTCTCCCAACTCCACCCTCCCCCTTGATTTTGTCCATGTGTCCTTTATAGTAGTTCCTGTAATCCCCTCTCCCCACTGTCCCCTCCCCACTCCCCCCTGGCTATTGTTAGATCGTTCTTAACTTATCACAATATTATTGACTATATTCCCCTTTACTTTTTCCACCTGTCCCACCACCCCCTTCCTCTCTGGCAGTCATCCATTTAGTCACTATTTCTATGTCTGTTTTTGTTTTGCTTTGTGTTTTCATCTGTTTTAGATTCTACTTGTAAGTGAACACATCTGGTATTTTTTTTCTTATTTCACTTAGCATCTATGTTGTCACAAATGGCAAGATTTTATTTTACTTTATTGCTATATATATTCATATATATATGGATGGATAAAGAAGATGTTTATATATATAAAGAAGATGTTTTATATATATTTGCATATATATATTTATATATATATATTTGTGTATATACATATATACATAAAACATCTTTATCCATTCATTTATCAGTGGGCATCTAAGTTGCTTCCATATCTTGGCTATTGTAAATAATGCTCCATGAACATAGGGGTGTATATATATCTTTTGTAATTAGAATTTTTGGGTTTTTGTTTGTTTCTTTGTTTTGGGTTTTTTTTTTTTTTTTGATATATACCCAGGAGTAGAAATGCTGAGTTGTATGGTAGATTTCTTTTAAGCTTTTTGAGGAATCTTCATACTGTTTTCCACAGTCCCACACCAATTTGCAGTCTTACCAACAGTGGGTAAGTGTTTCCTTTTCTCCACATCCTTGAGAACACATTATTTACTGGCTTTTTGTTAATAGCATTCTGACTGGTATGAGGTGACATCTGATTGTGGTTTTGATTTGCATTTTCCTGATAATTCATGCTGTCGAGCATCTTTTCATATGCCTGTTTTCCATCTATATGTCTTTTTAAGAGGAATGCCTCTTCATGTTCTCTGCCCAATTTCTGATCAGGTTTTCATTTGTGTGTGTGTGTGTTTGACTTGTATAAGTTACTTATACATTTTGGATAGCAACCCTTTATTAGATGTATCATTTGCAAATATATTTTTCCATTTAGTAGATTGTCTTTTTATTTTGTTGATAATTTTCTTTGCTGTGCAGAAGTTTTTTAGTTTGGTGAAGTCCTATTTGTTTATTTTTGCTTTTGTTTTCATTGCTTGAGGGGACATATCACAAAAGAAATTACTCAGGCTGATGCCAAATAGTTTACTACCCATATTTCCTCCTAGGGATTTTATGGTTTCAGGCATTATATTTAAGTCTTTAATCCATTTTGAGTTTATTTTTGTATATGATGTAAGAGAGTAGTCCATCTTCATTTTTTTTACATGTACCTGTCCAATTGTCCCAACACCGTTTGGTGAAGAGGCTGTTATTTCTCCATTGTATAATTTTTCCTCCTTTGTCATAAATTAATTGACAATATAAGCAAGGGTTTATTTCTGTGCTTTCTATTCTGTTTTATTGATCTATGTTTCTCTTTTTGTGCTAGTACCATACTGTTTTTATTATTATAACTTGTAGTATAGTTTGAAATCAAGGAGTGTGATACTTCCAAGTTTGTTTTTATTTCTCAAGATTACTTTGAATTTCATGGTTTTTTGTGGTTCCATACCAATTTTAGGATTTTTCTTCTAGTTTTGAGAAAAATGCAATTGGTGTTTTGATAGGGATTTCATGGAATCTATAGCTTTCTTTGGGTAGTATGGTAATTTTAATTATACCAATATTTCTGATCCAAGAATTCAATATACCTTTCCATTTACTTGTGTTATTTTTATTTTCTTTCTTCAGCGTCTTATAGTTTTCAGAATATATGTGTTTCACCTCATTTGTTAAATTTATTCCTACATATGTTCAACTTTGGTTATCAAACATCTTGGTCCTTGAACAATTCCTTCTTGACCAAGTCCTTCATGGAGAAAACGGTCTCAGTTATCTAAGAAAACTTCAGGTCTCAATCTTCTGTCCCTCTATCCAACAGCCCGTTCATGCTGATACCTGTATGATCAGTCACATATCCCTCAGGTGTCAAACAAAAGAGATACAGTTTTCAAACAAATCACTTATTGAACAGTTTTCTGGAACAAATTACGTTCAAGAACTGTGGTTCCATTGTATTTTATTCCTTGTGATACAATTGTAAATGGGATTCAATCAATGGGTTTTGATGGAGTGGTAGATAATACAATGAAAACAATGAGAGCACGATAAAAGGCAGCTAACAAAGGCTAATTATATATATGAATTATACATATTATACACACATACACACATATATATATATATATATATATATATATATATATATATACACACATACATGGAGAGAGAGGGAGAGAAAGAGATACTCAAATACGGTAATACTACACCTAATATTGAATATTGGTGAGTTGAAGGTGACCTGGTAAATACGTGAAGCAGGACATTCTACGAGGAGGAAACTGCATATTTTTAAGATGAGGAAATAATTCAGGTTTGTGCTTTAGATCAACTGCTATGGTAATATGGAGAAAATAGAAGGGAAAATGCTGAAGAAAAGAGATCAGGTAAGAATTTCTTTACAAGTTACAGTTACTATATGAGAAACAGCTGAAATGTAGTAAGGCTGACAAACCAACAGTCTCCAAACTCCAGAAGGCAAGAACTCCATCTCATTTACCACTGTGTATCTGGTATAAAGCATAGAGTCTGGCAGACAACAGGCACTGGCCAAATGGCTGTTAATGATAGCTGTAATATCTGCAGCCCAAAATCAAGCCAGTATCAAGCTTTCATTAGTTCCTGACCTAATCTTGTTCTAAGATGATAAAATAAAGCAGGGAGAGGAAGCTCAGAGGTGTACAAGGGAAGTGGATATTTTAGATAGGAGCTAGAAAAAGCCCAGTGAAAGGTTCATGTAAAGGAACTGAAGAACATAGTCACGTGGATATGAAGAGAGGAGTGCAGAAGAGTATCCCAGGTAGAAGGAACAGCAAATACAAAGGCCCTAAGAGAGATCATGTCTGGTAGCTCTGAGAAATGGCAAAGAGACTATACCTCCAGAGCTAAGCTATGAGACGTGTGAGACAGTAAACAGGGACTTGAAGAAGATAGTGCTATTAGGGGAAAACTAGGCTGTAGTTCCAGCAAGAAGATGGAGGGGATTCTCATAGAAAGATTGAGGATAAAAGTGATTCTGCTGAAACTTGGCTTGAGTTTCAGAGGACAGAAGGAATGGGGTGTGGTTAAGATAAGGGGCAGAACGAGCGCTGTAGAGTCCTATGAAAATTAGAATCCAGAGGATGGGGGATGATTTGAAAGTCCAAGATGTGTCATGCTGAGCTTCCTCAGCAGCGACCTGGGCTGTGATGAGCTCGCCACTCACTGTCGCTTTCAGATTCTAATGGATGAGTCCGTGATAGTTGAGGGAGGGAGGAAAAGAGCAAGATTACTGCTTGTCTCTTTGTCAGCAACTTCAGCACTGCCAACATTATGGGGTCCGTAATTTCACAAATCAATCTAAAGAAAAAAGTACACAATATGCACCAAATCAAACATGGCCTGGATTAAAGTAAATGGTTAGTTTTGAGTGGCTTAATCATTGTAACCCACTGAATGGGAGTTATGCTGCTTTGTGCACTAATCCTGGGTGAGGAGAGTCCTACTCCAGAGGTTTTTAGCACTTTACATTAAGACTTTTTACATGCTATTTGCCTTTGTCTCTGGGCTTCAGCCCAGTGGATTAAAGAAAGAGACAGGTGAATAAAGGATAACTGTGTTTTCATTTAATACTAGCAGTCCCTGGACCTTCACTTTGGGTCAAGCACTCTGCTGGCTATTTTCCATGCATTATCTCAGGCAATCATCAAATTTAGGCAGACTGATTCCAGAATCTACATTCTTAGCCCCTAGGTTTTGTTTCCCCAGTTTCATTCATTTACGTACCATAATTTCTATTCTTGTTGTAGTCACAAGACACCTATGATATTATTTTTTAAATTGTGTTTTTCTTTGTATTGATTCAGGTTTTAAAGTTGTATCTTTCATGCCAGTGGGGATATCAATAAAATCAATTTAATGTGTTAATTATAATTATATTTTCTATTTTTTAAATCCTCAACAAGGATATATCTATTGATTTTAGGGAGAGAGGAAGGGGGAGAGAGAGAGAGGAGAAACATTGATGTGAGAGAGAAAAATCAATTGGTTGTCTCCCGTATGAGCCCTGATCCAGGGATCGAACCCACAACCTTTAGTGTATGGGGTAATGATCCAACCAACTAAACCACTGGGCCAGGGCTTATAATTCTTTTTAATAAATGTTAAAATAAACTTAATAGAGATATCAAATAAAATTTCTTAAACAAGTATAAATTACTAAATAATTATTCAATAAAACATGTGCCCCCAGGTATTACCTAAGATCACCTCAGGCACCACCAGTGTCACGTAAGCCATAGCTTGGGGAATACCACGCTGCTGCACTGTCTCCCGCCCTCGGGGTCTAAGTTTGGGCCATGAGACAGAGCATATGGAGTGTGCATACGCTTCATCAGTCAATTCCAAAAGGATTTGAATCACAGCAGATACTCAAAATTATCAATTAAGTGTTGAAAAATATTAAACCATTTGAATGGATTTGTTTTCTCATTGTTTTTAATTTATATCTTTGTGTTTTAAAGCATGTATAATATATAAAAACATATATCATGTATAGGTATACAATCCTGAGAGGTATAATCAAAATCTATTTTTCTAATGGGGTAAAGACATGAGAAGTAGAAGGTCTTTTACATAGTACCCAGAGACTTACCATGTTGTCCTTCTCGTTCTTCTACCTTGTGTCTAGCTTCATGGCCTTTGCTTGAATGAGAAGAATCTGGATGAATGTTAATAGTCATCCTTTTATTGGTCTGTAAAAAATATCTATTATCCTTAGCACAAGTACATATTCAGCAATAGATTATTTTATATGACAAAAATTTTTAATTCAAAATTTGTATTGCATAATTAGATTAGGTAAAAATAGTATAGTTATTATTTTTATAATAATTATTTTAAAAAGAAAGATAATAAGGAGCCAGAATTTTGTGATTTTGAAATTCCAAAAGCTCAGAAAACAGAAACATTTTTCATAATTCATTTGCTGAGAAAACCTAATCTTAGCTGTACTTGTATGACAGCAACACCTGACTTGAATTGTTGTGAGGACATTTATGTTCTTTATGACATTTACCGTGTGTGCATATGTGTGCTACAGAAATCTTTGACTAGGAAGAACTGCCCCTGATACTGCTGGATCTGTTGTATGTTATCTTTCCAAAACGTTAACAATTCAAAATTCCAAGACACAGATGGCTTCAAAGGTTTCAAATAAAGAAATGTAAACATGTAAGTCAATGCCCCACATAGTTTGTTAAGAAATAATTCAGTCAGAAAAAGCTAAGAGCCATATGATCTCACTCGTATGTGGGATATAAAACTGAAACTCATGGATGCAGACGACAGTACAGTGGTTACCAGAGGGACTGAGGGGTCGTAAAAGGAAGAGAGCAAATACCTAGTGACAGAAGATGCTTTCACTTTGGGTGGGGGGCACACAGTGCAGTATACACATCATATATCATGGAAATACACACTTGAAACCTACCGTATTTTACCATGTATAATGTGCACCCACGTTTCAGTACTACTCATGTATAATGAGCATCCTTATTTTTTCCTCAAAAATTTGGGCAAAAAGTGCACATTATGCATGGCAAAATATAGTATATGATTTTATTAACCAATGTCACCTTAATAAATTCAATTACACAAAAAAGATTCTTCCAGGGAAAATCCTAGAAAATTTTCCTTCATTTTGAGTGACAATTTCCAGGACCCAAATTTATTATAGCTTTAGATATTATTTGCCAAATGGTTGTATAAATGCAAACATTTAATACATGGTTGGATCAAATTATAAATAAGTTGTTTCCTGAACCTGACAATTTGTGATTCTATGAAATGTTAACAAAGACATATATATCTTTGTAAACACATATACAACTAAATATGAATTATATTTTGATTGACAATTTGAATTAGCCTTATACCCTTGTCTTGCAAAAATGATTATATCAAAGGTTTCGATTAATAACCAGTGTGGATTACCTGAACCCATTAAAAAAGTTCTTTTGAATAGTAATTTGTTGAGAAAATCAGGAACTGGAATTGACCAGTGCATAGAATTTAATTTAGATATTTAGCTATGTATTTTGATTGGTAGTTTTGACAAACACAAGTTCATTTCACATATACACGCAGGGTCTGTAAACACTGGGACTATTGCAAACACTGGCAGATTTTGTTGAGATAATAAGGAAGTTAAAATGACAAACCTAGACTAGTTTCAGTGACAAATGCAAACTATCAATGAAATATGCTAGCTAAGTCACTATTCAGGGATAACTTTAAAAGAGGTGATATAAAAAGTAACAAATTACCACTAAAATGGAAAACTCTGGAGAGTCGGGCAGGTTTGATGCTAGGAATGTTAATATATGGTTAGAAAGAAAAGATGGACGCAGTCTACATGTACGCTCTATGAACACTCTCGAGATTATTGTTACGAAGAACATGTTCAAATGAATGTTAGTGCATGGAATGATATAAAAATGAAAAGAAGTAGTAATTTACTACCATTTAAAAATATTTTAATATGAATGAAAAACTTTACCAGAGGCTGTGAATTATTGGGATTAGGAATTCTGTGGTTTAAAAGTATATTAATGCATATGCATATAAGGTGACCAAATTACCCAGTAAAATCTTCTCAAATGTAAACTAAAGTATTAGTGTTCAGAGCTGGCTAGAGGCATACAAACCAATATATGTAAAAAAAAAATCACGACTATTGAATTATTTCTAGCTTGAGACTGTTTTTGGACTTTTTTGCAAGGCAGATGAGAGAAGTTGATACGACTTTTTAGGCTAGAAGTATCAATAAGGTCATTTTAAAGACATTAGTCTAAGTTCCTATAATTTATACATAAATTCAAAATATGGTTATTTATATTACATATTCATATACTTTACTTTCTTATTCATGTCTGTGTGACCCTCAAACGACCCCTGAAATCTACTCTGGTTCATAACCACAGCCAAGCAGATGACCTAAATACCTCAGATACAATTTGACTTTTTTCAAGGTTGGAAGTTTCTGCTTTCATTGAAGTGGTTTAAATAACAGCTAAATTTTCAGTTGTATCTATATAGTACATTTAAGAAAAGATACCTGGACACATTTGGGAGTAGAAGTGAGTATTTCACTACAAAACCTAATGGATCATGGCCATGGAAAAAAATGGACCAGTGGGAATTCAGAAATCAAGGAAGTAGGTAGTACAGAGACTTAGCCAGGAACTGAGGGATGGGGGAAACAAGAAGCTCTGTGTCAAAGGGTACAACTTTCAGCTATAAGATGAATCAAATCTGAGGCTGTGATATACAGCATGGTGACCGCAGTTAGCAATACTGAACTGCATACCTGAAATTTGCTAAGGGTGTAGATCTTAAGCAGTTTGTAACTATGTGAGGGAATGGACGGGTTAATTTGATTGTAGTGATCATTTCACAATGTATACGTATATCAAATCATCAAGAATTGCATTTAAAATTTTATTTCTCAATTATACTTCAATAAGTAAAGAAATCAAGGATGAAAATTAGCACGAGACTTTGACCTCAGAAGTGTGGATTTTATTGGCATTTTGTCCATCTTTGCTAGCTTTGTGGAAGTGCGGCTCCGTCGATATTCACAGCGCTGTTCCATCTGTGCAATGCGGTCTTTAATTGCTTGCAGTTTGCCACAAGCAGCGAAGGCTTTAGTAAACAAGGCGCTGGGAAATTTGCTACGATATGGTTTGTGTTTTTATCGCTCCTTTATTTTTATTAGTTAAATCAGTTTTACAGTTGATGCAGTTAATGGGACTAATTATCTTGATAATCGGTGTAAAGTTGCATATCTTTTAAAAATCGTAATAAAGAAATAACTTTGAGTAGCCAAGGTTCATTTAGTAACTCACATCTTACAACATGCTAAATGATTTTATAGTGGACTAAAGTCATCTATATAAAGATAAAAGTTACCTTTCATAATTTCCTGATATTAAAAACATGAAATATACCATATTTACATATTTACCAATGCTATGAAGAATAAAAAATGATTAATGATTCCCATGAGCAAGAGTCCCATACAAATTTATGTGCCAATATTGAGATTTATGCCATGAGTATTTATTAAACTGGAAATACCTAATAATCTTACATATGGCTAAGGAAAAATTTCAGTAAGTACCATATGAGACTTCCCTGAGTTTACGTTTTAAAAAAATAAAAAGTTTATTTTAGAATAATTTTAGATTTACAGAAAAGTTACAGATGTAATACAGAGATTTCCCTATTTCCTTCTGTTCTTAACATGTTATATTACTGTGATACATTTGTCACAATGAATGAACAGAAATTGATGCATTTTTATTCATTAATATTAATACTTTCATCATATTTCCTTAGTTTTTACCTGATGGCAGTTTTGATTCTAGAATCCCATGCAGAATACCATATCACCTTTCATTTAGTCGTCATGGCTTCTTAGGCATTTCTTGTGATACTTCCTCTGTTTATTACTTAATATTCTGGATATGGAAAAAATTATTTATGTTCACAGAAATTGTTCTGGATATGAGTGCCCTATTGATGTATAAATTGTTATGATGACAGAAGAATAATTCATATCTAAAAGCACATGTGTAAAAACTAATAACATATACCTGCATTTATTACTGGCTTTGTAAATCTTTTGAAGATAATGCATATTAATAACTCCCACTCCATATGGGGAAACCTTTGGATTTATAATCTTTTCAATAGAATATCTGGAACATATATGTAGGGGTATCATTTGATAATTAACATTGCTACTATTGATATCTTGAAGTATGTCTTCCAGGTAAGTATCAAAGGTTTTACTACAAATTATATTTTAAATGTTGGTGTTTGATGAAACTGAGTTTAACCCCCAGAATGTTGGTACAAAAGTCTTTATTATAGTTTTTGTCTACAATTTGGAATTCAGTTTAGAATTTTAATTAGGTGGTAGAGTACTTGAGACAAGAGCCTTAGTTAAGGTATTTGGTAAATATTAATAATTTGAAAGTTTAAGGAAGACCTTAGATTAAAGAGATCTAAGAAGGATAAAAAAAGGTAGTCTAAGAAAATCCCACCCTAATTATGCTACATACACTTAGATTGGCCAATTTGATTTTTGACAAAGACACTAGGTCAATTCAGAGAGAACTGAATGTTTTTAACAGGTAATTTTGCTAGTACAACTGGATAACTGCATCAGCCAAAAAAGAGGGGAAAAAGAAAAAGGGAAAAAGGAAGGAAAGAAAATACAACAAATAATATCCACTTCAGCCTGTATGAGAAAATCTGGATCACTGACCTACATGTTAAACTCAGACTCAAAAAATTTTAGGGAAAACCCCCCAGAAGACAATATCTTTGTGTTTTGGGGGTAGAAAAATGACATACTTAGTTGGGCAGGAAAATCACTAACCATGAATAAAATTAATTGGTAAGTGAAGAACCATCAAAATTTAAAAATTTCCCTCTCTATAAAGGACACCATTAAGGAAATGCAATACAAAACATGGAAAAATACTTGCAATTAAATATATCTGTCAATAGTCTGTCTTATTTCCAGAATATATGTAGAACAAAAAAACCCTGATCAATAATAAAATGAGTAATCTGATAAAAAGAAATTGTAAAAAGATTTGAATAGACACTTCAAATGCTCAGTAAACACCAGAAAAGGGTTTTTTTTTAAATATTGTTTTTCAAGTACAGTTGTCTTCATTTCTCCCCATTACTCTCCCTTGCCCTACCCACCCCCACCTCCCATATTCAATCCTCCCCCCCAATTATCTTTGTTCATGGGTCCTTTATACCTGTTCCTTCCCGTTTTTCCCCCGTTATCCCCCTCCCCCCTCTGGTTACTGTCAGTTTGTTCTTTATTTCAATGTCTCCGGTTATATTTTGCTTGCTTGTTTGTTTTGTTGATTAGGTTCCACTTATAGGTGAGATCATATGGTATTTGTCTTTCACTGCCTCGCTATCATTATTTATAGGAGAAATGCAAATTAAAGCCACTATATACTAGACCCATGCTAGAATGGCTGAAATTAATTAAAAAAAAGACTGATAAAATGAAATGAAGGCAAGATGTGAAGGAGCTAGAATTTTAGCATTACAACTGTAATAAAATAATAGAACCCCACTGAGAATTATTTGGTAGCTTCTCATGAATTTAAATATACATCAGCACCCATTACCCACCAATTTTATTCCAAGAGAAATGAAAATATATGTTCAAAAATACTTTTTCATAATAGGCAAAACTGAAAATCATCTGTAGGGCCACCAGCAGGAAAGTAGATTACCAAATAGCAATATATCTGAAATACATAATATTACATATTTATTTTTGCCATTTTTCAGGAGATATAATTTTTACTCTACCCATGTTTTCAAAATTATGCTGGATGCTCCTTTGAAATAGTTACTGAAACCTATTCTTTACAGATCAGGCTAGCTTACTGATTTTATTTAATTTTTTACTTATATTAAAGCTTAAGAAACTTTTAAAATGGTGTTTTCATATAAATATGTTACAAATATTAACAGTTTCTGTTAGTTTTTGCTGCAGTTAAATTGCAACATTTTGTGGTCAGTCACACTAGTCAACTGTTCTGCACTTGTTGCTTATGTGAGGATGTAACTTTCAGAGACTTCCCATGAGAACCAATTGTTCCACTTACCTTCCTTGTAGTTTGCAATACCCCAGCCTACAGCCATCTACAATCACAGCCTGTAGAATAGTCACTTATTACCCCATCAGCTATGTGTGGGCTCTGACCTTCCTTATAAGACACCATCCTTTGTACTATTGGGAACCCTGGTTCTAGCAATAAGATAGTCAGAACACATGTACATGTACATATACCTGGGAGAGTGTGGGGGGTAGTCCACCCACAGAGCCCCCCTGGCCACCACGGATGAGAATAAGTCTACCAAGACAGGATCTGCTTGGGGAGGAAAGGTGGCTGATCTCTCAAAGGAGAAGAGCCTTTTCCTCAATGGGCTTTCATTGGGTTCAATTTGCACAGGAATACAGGTAAAGCTCATCAATCATTGTCAGGCAGTAAGGATCAAACAATAGATAACAAAGAACTCTGAGGGCTTATTCTGAGTCAGGGTCAGTTAGCTAAAGGGCTATAAGACTTTGGGAAACAAACTCATTTCAGGCTTGGACCCTTATCATTTAAATTGAGGGTATTAGCAAAGCAGGTTTCACAGGATTCTATGCATTCTTTCTTAGGCCTGATCTCCCCAGGGAACCTGCCCTTTCCAGCACAGGGCCACACACCTCTGGCATTGTTTCAGGTTTAAATCGAACAGGGGAAGTAAGGCAACCAAGAGATTCGGAGACTTCTTGCAGACAGAATGAGGACTCAGGCTATGTTAAAGCCGAGGGGCAAGGGCCCATCACCCCCTTTTTCTATAGCCCCCCAAGTCCTTCCCAGTGGGCCTCTTCATGGCCATGCCTGTCTTAGGTCGTCCCTCCTTTGAGTAATCTTACCCATCATTGGCTAACTGGTCAGGCTCAGGGCCAAGCAGGGTAAAGTAAAGTGGGCAGGGGTGGCACCCCTGCCAGGGAGATGAGCTTTGTCTCCTTAATAGCTTATTGTCCCAAGGTCTCTTACTCAGCCTTAGCCATGGGGGTTTACAGCTTCTGAAACCAGGCAGGGCGGTTCCCAACAGGAGAGAAATTAAGAAGAATAGGAACTAAATGATGGTAACTTTTGCAGTAAGATAGGAAGTGTGCAAGAATGAGGCATCAGAGGGATAGAAACAAAGAATAAGAGGGCAGACATTACATTTCTAATATTAAATAATTTACTGGAAAAGATGATAAGCAGGTGGTTTTTGTATTTTTTTAAGTCTTTACCATCTTTACTGAGAAATCACCCTCATCTTATCTTCAAAAGTGGGGCTGTATTCCCTCTGTGATAGTTTGCATTGTATTTTGGCAAATGTTCTTCCCATCCCACACCCACTGTGTGTAAAATATACAGGGCCCTGTACAAATAATGCCCCTTTGTTATTACATAAAAATCTTTTTATTATAAAATCATAAGTATTAATTCTGTAACATAACAATATCACACTCAGGCATACCCTATGATGTTTAGGTGAAGTGTTCAAATTGGTGTCCATCTCGTGCGAGACATTCAAGTACCCTACCAACCACATTCAATGGTGTTACTTCTGTTGGACCCTGTATACTTCATAGGTCCTTGAAGTTGGGCTTTTTCACCTGACTTGTTCTGGCCAAGGAAATGGGAGTGTGACACAAAGAGGGGCTTTAAATGTGGTTGCTCTGTTAACCTCAGCCGTCATGAACAGAGCATGCTAGAGATAACTCTTCCTTGTCAGCTTAGACTGCAGCAAAAACAGCAGAGAAATCTTGAATGCAACCTGCAGCGGGAGAAAAAGCCCAGCCAAGCAACAGCTTGAAGACAGCAATACAGTTGAGTTCAACATAAATCAGGCAAATCACAATCAACCTGTAGACCATGCACATCAGAATAAATGTTTTTTTGCAAACCATTAGCTTTTAGTGTGGTTAGTTATGCACCACTGTTGTAAAAATAGCTGACTACTATATTCCCAAAGACACTGTCCGCTCAAAATATTCCATATTTCCTGTTACCCTGTTTTTTCTTTTTTAAATAATATTTTATTGATTATGCTATTACAGTTGTCCCAATTTCCTCTTTTCCTCCCTCCACCCACTCCCTCAGGAAATTCCCACAACATTGTTCATGTACATGAATCATGCATGTAAGTTCTTTGGCTACTCCATTTCCTGCTCTGTATTTTACATCCACAGGGATATTTTTCATACCTATTTGTACTTCTGAATTCCCTCACCTCTTCACCCATTCCTCCTCACCCTCCTACCATCTGACAACCATCAAAATGCTCTTTGTGTCCATGATTCTGTTTCTGTTCTTCTTGTTTGCTTAGTTTGTTTTTTAGATTCAATTGTTGATAGATATGTATTTATTGCCATTTTATTATTCATAGTTTTGATCTTTTTCTTAAATAAGTCCCTTTAACATTTTGTATAATGATGGTTTGGTGATGATGAACTCCTTCAGCTTTTTCTTGTCTGGGAAACTCTTTATCTGTCCCTCAATTCCAATCATATCTTCGCTGGGTAGAGTAATCTTGGCTGTAGGTCCTTGTTTTTCATCACTTTGACTATTTCTTGCCAATCCTTTCTAGCCTGCAAAGTTTCTTTTGAGAAATCAGGTGACAGTGTATGGGACTTCTCTTGTAGTTAACTAACTGTTTTTCTCTTGCTGCTTTTAAGATTCTCTCTTTATCTTTAACCATTAGCATTTTAATTATGATGTGCCTGAATGTGGACCTTAGCATCCGTCTTGTTTGAGAGTGTCTGTGCGTCCCGACCTTTCATGTCTATTTCCATTACCAAATTAGGGAAATTTTCTTTCTTTATTTTTTCATGTAGGTTTCCAGTTTCTTGTTCTTTTCTTTTCTCTTTCAGGCACCTCTATGATGCAAATGTCAGAATGCTTGAAGTTGTCCCAGAGGCTCCTAACACTATCACCATTTTTTTGCATTCTTTTTTCTTCTTTCTGTTATGATTGGTTGTTTTTTGCTTCCTTATATTCCAAATCATTGATTTGAATCTCGGCTTTGTCCACTCTACTGTTGTTTTCCTGTAAATTGTTCTTTATTTCAATTAATGTACCCTGTGTTTCTGGCTAGATCTTTTTTGTGCTGTTAAGGTCCTCACTAAGTACCCTGAGGATCCTTGTAATCAGTGTTTTGAACTTTGTATCTGGAAGATTGCTTACCTCCATTTTGTTTAGTTCTTTTTTTTTTTGAGTTATGATCTGTCTTTTCATTTGGGCCATGTTCTTTGTCTTTGCATTTTGGCAGCCTACCTGTGGGTTTTTTGTTTTTGTTTTTAATGTATTTGGTAGAGCTTCTATAACTACCTGTCTTGGTACTATGGCCTAATGCAGTAGGTGTCCTGTAGGGTCCAGTGGCACAGCCTGCCTTATCACCCAAGCTGGGCACTTGAGGTGCACCCTCTGTGTGGGCTTAGTACACCCTTCTCTTGTAGTTGAGCCTTGATCGCTGTTCTCATGTCAATGGGAGGGGTTTACTCAGGCCAGTCAACTGTAAGGACTGTCTGTGACCATTGACAACCAATCTCTACCCTTCACGGAGGATCAGCCGTGCTGGAGCCCAGTCCACAGAGCAGGACTTACTTCAGCAAGGTTCTGGAGCCCACTGAGTCTGCTCCTTAAGTGTGTCGCTTGTGGAGGTGTTTGGGTGGTAGTTTTCTGATGTTGTCTGTGGCTGTCTACTGGGTGTACAGGCTCTGGAGTTTCTGGGAGGTACAGGCCAAGGTCAGCCACTGCCTGTGTTCTATGTGGGGCCACTTGAAATAAGCTATTAAGTGATCTGCAGGTGGATGCTACTCTGCTGGGCTTGGAGGTGCCCAAGTATGGCCAGGCTGTGAATTAAGGCCAGCTGCTACTAGTCCTGGGCCTGGGGCAATTTGGCAAGAGGTACATGGGCTCACTGAGTCCAGCTGCTTCAGGATATAGGAAGATCTGAAGCATAAGCCAAGATGAGACATTCTTATGGAAAAGCTACTGTTAGCAGATTTAGTGTCTCCATAATTTGGGTGAGGCAGAGCCTCAGGGAATCACCATGGTAGGGCAAAGAGTACGAGCCAGAATGATGGAGTCTCAGATTTGGTGGCTCTGTGGAGGGGGGCTCAGAAAAGGAACAATGGCCTCTGCCAGCAGTTCTGTCTATTAGGCACCTTACACCACTGGTGCTTGTCAAGCTGCTGTCCAGGTGCTGGAGCTCAGAGAAATGGGACTGAGTAAGTATGTGGGTGGGCCCTTTAAGAGGAAATGCTTGGGAATCCAGCAGTTTCTTCCACCGATTTAATGACTCAATTCCCACTAGATTTTATTGCTAGAATTGACGGAGACTTAACTTACTGGCACTGAATCCCTGGTTCGGGGGGCCTGGTGTGGGGCTGGGACTCTTTATTCTCGAGATATACCTCCCAATTTTAATCTATCACACATGGGTGTGGGACCAGCCCATTTTGCATCTCTTCATCTCTTCCCCTCCTACCAGTCTGGATGGATGTGGTTTATTCTTTAATTCCTTAGTTGTAGGACTTCCATTCAGCATAATTTATGATGGTTCTAAGTGATGTTTGTACTATAGCTTAATTGTAATTTTGATGTGGTTGTGTAAGGGGGTGCTGAGCTAGAGATCCCCCCAAATCCCACAGCAACCACAGCTGTCACTTGGGGGATGAAGCAAGGAGAGCAAGGGCCTTTGAGAGGTGCTTTGCATATCTGAAGAACTTGGCTGGTGTTTTAGTAATGCTAAGTGGCTGTGCCTCCTCAGAGCCAGAGAGATGAGCATGACTCTAACCCATGATATGGTGTAGCTGCAGGGATTTCCTGCACGATTTGGAGGTGGTTTCTGCATCACAGGGCCATGTTTGCCCTTACTAACAATGGCAGCTGAGAAAGGCAGAAGAAACCGGACTACTGGCAGGTGTAACCCAGTGCGGGAGGATTCTGAAATGGGATTATGTTGGAAGACCTGCACCAGGATTTAAATACAGGTGCATCAACCATGCTGGGACTTAACCATGCAGTTTAGGAGTGGAGAGGGGGCTCTCTTGACCATGCATCTTAGAAAGAAGCAGAGAAGCAGGATGTAGGAGCTGTGCTCACTCTTGACCATGGGGCTGGGGAAGGAGATGTCTCTTGACCATGTAACAGCAGTGTGGGGTCTTGGCCATGTGCTTTGAAAGAATGTAGAAGGACTCCCACTGGCTCACCATGAGGAAGTGCCACACGGTTTTGGATTACGAATAGGAGCCTAGCCAAGCTATGGACTTCTATTTTCTTTTCCTGAGATATGGTATGTCTGACTGGCCTGGTTTAGCAAGGGGGGGCAAGACTGTGTGCGTGTGTTTTAAAGGGACTTTGGGATTTAATGGCAACATTCTACCATTATTCTGAATCTATATAACTTTTGAATAAACAGTTTTTTTCCTTTTTACCAAACTCTGGCATTGAGATCCACAGTTCTTGTTGGTGGTGGGCAAAAAGATCCCAGAGTAATAGACCCATGGGGGGTTTCTGTTACAGTTGTGTGAGGAAGTGAGGCATGATTACCTAGGATGCCATCTTGGAGAATCTCCCTGTTTTTATTTTTATTTTTTCTGAATATGAAATAATTCCCTCTGGTCATTACAACAGGTATATGTATATACACACACACATATAAGTACACACATGGGTATGTTTTGCTTAATCCCTTTACCTTCTTCCATCCAGTCACCCAAGCCCCCTCTCCTTTGACAGCTGTCAGTCTGTTCCATGTATCCATGCCACTATTTCTATTTTGTTTGTCAGTTTAATTATTTTCATTAGATTCTTTATAATCTCCAGGTCCATCCATGCTGTCACAAAAGGTAAGATTTCCATATTTTTTACAGCTGAGTAGTATCTGTTGCATAAGTGTACCACAGCTTTTTTGTCCACTCATCTACTGATGGGCAATTGGGCTGTTTCCAGATCTTGGCTATTGTATAATAATGCTGCAATGAGCATAGGGGTGCATATATTGTTTTGAATCTGTGTTTTGGGATTCTTAGGATATACCACCAGAAGTGGGATCAATGGGTCAAAAGGCAATTGCATTTTTAAATCTTTGAGGAAACTGCATATTATTTTTCACAGTGGCTGACATTAATTTGCATTCTCACCAACAGTGCACAATGGTTCCATTTCCTTCACATCCTCACCAGCATTTGTTTGTTGATTTATTGATGATAACCTTTTTGGAAGGTTTGAGGTGATATCTCATTATGGCTTTAATTTGCACCTCTGATGATTAGTATCATTGAGGATTTTTTAATGTCTATTGGCCATCTGTATGTCCTCTTTGGAGAAGTTTTTAACATGTCCTTTGCCCATTTTTTGATTGGGTTTTTGATCTTTCTGGAATTGAGTTGTATAAAATCTTTATATATTTTTGAAATTGGAAATTAACCCCTTATGATATGTTTCATTGGGTTCCCTTTTCATTTTGTTGATTTTTTTCTGTATAAAAGCCTTTTAGTTTTATGAGTCCCATTTCTTAATTTTTTTTCTGTTTCCCTTTCCTGAGATACATCAGCAAAAATATGAGAGATATCTGAGATTTCACTATCTATGCTTTCTTCTAAGATTTTTAAGCTTTCATGACTTACATTTATGTCTTTTATGCATTATGAGTTTATTTTTGTGTAGTGTAAGTTGGGGGTCTAGTTTCATTTTTTTGCATGTGCCTGACCAACACTATAAATTGAAGAGATTGTCTTTACTCCATTGTATGCTCTTGCCTCTTTCATCAAATATTAATTATCCATAAAAGTGTGAGTTCATTCCTATGCTTTCTGTTCTGTTCCATTGATCTATATGCCTGTTGTTATAACAGTATCTGGCTGGTTTGATTACAATAGCCTTGTAGTATAGTTTGAAACCAGGTAGTATGATTCTTCCAACTTTTTTCTTCTTTCTCAAGATTGCTGAGGCTATTCAGGATCTTTATTCATTCCACATAAATTCTTGAAATACTTGTTCTAGATGTGTGAAATATGCCATTAGTATTTTAACAGGAATTGCATTGAATCTATTAATTGCTTTAGGTAGTATGGACATTTTAATGATGTTAATTCTTCCAATCCATGATCATAAGATAGGCTTCTACTTGTTTGAATCTTTCTCAGTTTCTTCCTCCAGTATCATTTGACTTTCCAAGTACAGGTGTGTTACTTCCATAGTTAGTTTTATTCCTAGGTACCTTATTTTTGTTGTTGTTGTTGAATAGTAAACAATATTACTTTCTCAATTTCCCTTTCTGATAGTTCAGTATTAGTGAATAAGAATGCCATCAATTTCTTAAAATTAATTTTATGTTCTGCTACTTTGCTGAATTTGTTAAATCTAGTATTTCTTTTGGTCGAGCCTTTAAGGTTTTATTTGTACAATATTATGTCATCTGTAAATAATGACAGTTTTATTTCATCCTTTCCAGTTTAGATGTCTTTTATTTCTTCTTCCTGTCTTATTCCTTTGGGTAATAACTCCAGAACTATGTTGAATAATTGGTGAAATCAGACATCCCTGTCTTGTTCCTCATCCTAAGAAAAGTGCTTTTGGCTTTTGCCCATTAAATGTGATGTTGGCTGTCATTTTGTCATATATGACCTTTGTTTTAGTCCTCAGCTGAGGATATAGTTTTTAAATTGATTTTTAGAAAGAGGGGAAGGGAAAGAGAGAAAGAGAGCCATCAATGTGAGAGAGAAACATCAATCAGCTGCCTCCCATACATACTCTGATAGGAGATTGAACCCGCAGCCTAAGTATGTGCCCTGACCAGGAATCAAACCTGCAAACTTTAGATGCATGTGATGGTGCTCCAAACAACTGAGCCATCCAGCCAGGGTATCATACATGACATTTATTATTCCTGCCTTGCTGAAAGCTTTTTATCATAAATAGCTGCTGGATGTATCAAATGCTGCATCTATTGATATGGTTATGTGATTTTTATCCTTCATTTTGTTTATGTGATGTATCATGTTTAATGATTTGCATCCCTGGAATAAATTCCAGTTGATCATGGTCTAAGATCATTTTAATGTATTGCTAAATCTAGTTTGCTAATATTTTGTTGAGTATTTTACCATATATGTTCATCAGGGATAATAGCCTATAATTTTCTTTTTTTAGTGCCTTCATCTAAATTTGGAATTAGGATATTGCTGGCCTTTTAAAAAAATCTTAAAAATGTTCCCTCCAATGAAGTTTTTTTTGGAATCATTTGAGAAGAATAATTTTTAGGTCTTTTTTGCATTAATCCTTATCTCCAATTTAGAGACTTCTGATGGATATTTTCAACTGTACTATGCCATTTTTTAAGTCTTGAGATCCAAAATTTATATTTACAATAACCTTTTTGCCCTTTGTAAGTCAATACTCCATGATAATTTGTTCATTCAAATAGCATTCATGTAATGTTTTATGCAAAGTGTTAAAGAGTATTAAACTTCATAACTAGTATGTAACATTACCCTTTTATTGTTCCTTTCTAACTCATTCCCCCAACTGATACCTGAAAACTGAATCATTTTTGTAGACCTTTTGTTCAGCTAATGACATGTCTATATTCTCTAAGGTGAGTGTGCTTTAAAGACATAAGGCATTAGCTAGTACCACCACAGAAACTTTGTGTAAGAATAGCTTAAGAATGACTACCCCTCAAAAGTACATCACAATTCCTCACACACAGTAGATATTAAATAAATGTTTATTATTCATACAACATATTTTAGAAGTAACTCTCTAGTGGGAGGATTTATAGTATTGTGACTAAACATTAAATATTTTAAATTACTTAAAAGGAAAAATAATACCCACTTTCATAAATTCTACTTAGAGTACTGATTACAACTCATAGTTTTGGAAATAAAAATTGCTTCTCATGTTTCCTGGGTATATAATCAAATTCTGTAGTTTTAGAATTCCATCTTGGAAAAAACTTGATGGCGTATAGCTTCAAAAAAATTGATTCCCACCATATGGACATATTAACAGAAGCAAAATGATCTGTTCACCAACTCCAATTTATCCATCAGTGACCTTTGAGAAAAGGCAAATTAGCAGAATTTTTTTTCTATGTTTCTGAATTGTCCTTTTTACTTTTAAGTAGTGGCAAGACTGTAAAAATTAGCACAGTTTATATTAAGATGATCCTTTATGACAAGGAAAGCCATTTATTTTCAATAAATAAGTCAATTGCATCATCAAAATAATTTTCCCCCTTTGGGCTTAGTGCCAGTTTTGCTGATGTGACATCCTCACAGAGAAGAGAGGTTATGATTTTATTTTTTTTCCCCTACATTGACTAAATTAAGCTGAATGGGGTAACAGAAAGAGAGAAAATTATAATCAAAAACTATGCCAAAAATTCATTATGTCTGACAAATTCAGTTAAGCAAATAATTATTACTTTTAATAACTTTGCTTTTAATTACTCTATTGAGAAAAGACATCGAAATATACATTTGAGCTATTCTACAAGAGCACAGACTTTTACTTTGAGTTTCTTGTGGGCAATTTAATAAGTGGAAGATTTGTGTCACTTGCTTATATTGGTATTTTTGTGATTTTATTTTAGTCAGCAATTTTATCACTATAGGTTTATGTATTTAAGATGTACACTTCATCTTTACTCATTTTAAAAATAGCAAATCTATGCATAAAATTTTCCTTTTTTTCATATAGGCATAGCTATGAGAGATAGCATGTTGTGAAGTAGAAACTTAATTACCCTTTTAGAATTTGATGGAAATCTGAAAGGAACTTGTCTTCATTGCAGTGCTAAACTGGAGAATATATATGTCCTTCCTTCTTGTTCTAGAATATATATGCCCTTTCCTCCTCCTTCCATCCCTCCGCATCTACGTGGTCTCTCCTACAAATTTCTACAATTAGGTACATCATAGATTTACCTGTGTTATGTATTATATAAATGTTAGGGCTGTGTCTAAAAGGCTATATAAAGTCTTTTTATTTCCCCCTGAGTTCTGTTGTGTTCACCACAGAGTTGTGCATATTGTTTGCCCTGGGAAGGACTTACTAATAACATGTTTGTTCTTCCTATGTAGAGAAATGAAAAAGGTTCAGGATTTTTACTGCCTGGAATCATATCTTTACTAAATAATGTTATAGCCAATTCAAACCGTCAATGTTAGAGCAGTATCTATATGACCTCATTTAGTCAATTCCGATAAAACATCAGGCAGGAAACTCAGTGACAAGACTCGAACACACCAGAGACTGCTGATTGGTTGCTTTTCAATTTTCTCCTTGAAACTGTAGCGTTATGTAGACATAAATTATTAGTGTTTCTTTCTGCATTCTTATTATACCTTTGGCTTAGCAAGTACATGAATATATGCATTCTGTGTTCAAATAAGGTTTATAACTTGGAAATTACATTTGCAGAAAATTATACCTTTACCTTTTTGGGCATTGAAAAATATATGAAAGAGCAAGCTATAAATTGCCATCTGAAGTAATAAAAGAAAAGATAACTCTTTATGACTATATTACAATCTGTGACAATAACAATATAATTATATTATATTCCTATTAGCAAGTGTAATTTCTCACCTCAAATTCTATTCCTGAGAAAGCTATGAACTCTCTATTAACTTAAAAAACTTTTTCACTGAAGCTAAATAGTAAAAGTAATAAGTATCTTACCATTTACATTAAGTTCATAAGGTTAAATTTGCTGGTTTTGATTAATTTGGAAATTTAGTGAACATTTTATAACCTCAATTGAAAAATCTGTAGTCATAGTTTAATAGATTTTTGACTTTTGAAACTTTATTAATATAATAAACATGGTGATTATAAAATAATTTGAAAATACAGAAAATTTAGAGGGAAAATATTAAAAAGCATAATTCTACTTTCCAAAGATAATCATATTTTAATGTTTCCAATTACTTAAAAATAGATTTTTTACATCTTGTTCTTTTACTTAATATCAATTAATAAGCATTGCCATAATATTAAAACTGTTCCAGATACTTAATGATTACATAATGTCCCATTTATGGGTGTAACATATTTCATTAACAATTTTACTTGTTTTTGTACATTTTGGTTATTTGCTTAGTACAATATTAAAAACACTGATATTGCAGACAAAAATTAGTTGTTTAGAGATATAATTCTTCCTTTGATTTACGGATGAATGAGTATAGATGTTTTGTTATTTTTGTAAAATCAGAATTATACATTTATACAGAGAATTACATAGTTCTAGAATTTCTAGTTTCCTTTTCCTCTCTTCCCTTAAGACAAATATTGTAAACTCTCTTAGCTAATTCACTATCGTTGTTTAACCACCATACCTTAAATTCATATGGTTGCTTTTCTACTTTCAGTCTGAGTCATTAACTAGTGACTTCGCACTCTGGAGGGTGTCTATGTAGCTTTTATCTCTCCCTAAGTGTCAGCCACACAAATGCACCCATGATGCCTGACTCATCCTCCTGATGTACACAGAGCCTAATATTAGTAATTTCATGAGTAAGGACTTAAAAGAGTATATTGCTACATTTGTATGCAAGCTATTTTTACATCTGGAAGAGTGTAGAATTTTCATGTGACCTTGGTTTTCTGAAATTTCAAAATAAGTTGCTTTGGCACGGGTGTATTTTTTCTCTAATATGTGGAGCAATGTGTGTCCTTTGTAAACACATACATTAGCCATGGGAAATGTCTTTTTGTTTGTTTGTTGTTTATTTAATGGTGATTCTTTTCCCCCTTTTACTCTGTTCTCTCTTTCTCTGGAAATTTTTATTCATTATTAATCTGTAATAGAGTATGTAATCAATATATTGTATATCTCATATAATATATAATCATTATGTTGTACATCTTAAGCTAATATAATGTTATACATCAATTACATCTCAGTAAAACTAGAAACATAAAAAAATAAAATTACATTGAGAAAGATGTCGGCGAAGTAGGTGGGAGCCAAGTCCACTTGCTCATGCATCCAACTTGGAAACTTAGCTGATCTCCAAAAAAACAAAGTTAACGGTCAACAGAATCTCAGGTGATAGGAAGTTTGGAAGCCGAAGTGTGCAGAGGACACTTCAAAACAGGCGGTAACGAGGTTTCATAGGTGGATGGAGAAAGTCCCCAGGCATCCACCAGAAACTGCTACTGCGGCCATGGGGACAGCATCCAAGGAGAGCTGGGTCAGAGATAGCAGCCTAGTGGCTCCCTCCCTCCTACGGTGGGGAATCCACAGACCCAGTGCCCGGAGCCACTTGAATGACTTGACTATGCAGAGTCACCAGGGAGAAACAGGCTGCACACGTGCACACAGCTGGAGGCAAACCCTAGCTGCAGTGGCAGATGCTGCTGTCTGGGACAGTGCCAGAGAGTAGAGGGGGGATTCTGGCTACACCTGGAGCTGGGGGAAGAGGAGGGCAGTGACTGGCCATGGACAGAGATAGACTCTGGACTTGTTGGAGAGTTGGAGAGTGTGGAAAGCCAGGCAGTGGCTCAGTACTGCAGTGAGACACGCAGGGACTTTTTTCTAAAGAGGAGCTGAGGCTTGCTGCGTAGGGATCCCTCACATGCAACTGCCCAGCCAACAAGGAAGGAGGATTGTGGGCACGATCTGCTCTCACTTAGTGCACCTGAATGGTTTGATCAAAGAGGTGCAAAGTGAGGTGGTTTCTTTGCCCCAGCCTGACACAGCCATGCAGAATGTGGAGTGTGGGCTGCAGCGTGCTGTGAGGGTGGTGGGCTGGGAACTGTGCACTGGAGGTTAATTGAAGCCAGACTGGATCCCCTTCCTTGGGGGAACCTCCAGAAAGGGAAGATTGAACCCAGCCCCCCACCTTCAGCAGGAGAAGGGAGGATCTACAAAACCAGTGGGGCAGGCTTAATAACACTGCAAGGGCCATTTTTGCAAGAGTAAGACAGTAAAGGAAATGCCTAAAAGGGACCATTTTGAACTCCTAAGGGAGACCAAGTACACTGGGCCCTAGGGCCCTTGTTCACTGAGGCCATCAAAGCAGGAAATTAAGAAAAGGTGCAATAAAGGCGATTCAGGGCACCGCCCAGCCTTGGTTTGCACACAGAGCTGCAGTCTACAGCAAGCAGGAGAGAGCTGACACTCTTACACAGATTACCCCTGCCCCCCCATGAAATAGATACCTATTTAATCAGAAACTATGCATTATCAGAAATAAACTGGGACAGACTAAGATAGGAGGTACGCACTCACAGGTTTCCCAGAAGACTGAACAGTGCCTACGAGGGTAGACACAGAGTCCTCACTGTCTCCATCACAGTGGAAGCTCCCTCTCGACGCAGGGGAAGGCCATACAGACAGTATTGTCAGAAGGTGGACAACCCACCCGGGGACCTTGAGCTGATTAAAAGCCAGTGGCAGATCCAGAAAGAAGTCAAAAGGTGAACATCAACACTGAGACAAATTTCACCTCACTTTTCCTCACAGAATGTGTGTGTTTTTTCTCTTTCTTCTTTTTTTTCCTTTCATATAGTATTTTAATATTTCTTCTTTTGCTTCACTCATATTCCAATGAACTCACTACTCTTGGTCTTTTATTTTTTTATTCTTTTTATTCAGATTATACATATTTTTTTCATATTATTGTTATTCGAAATCCCACAAAGCATCCTCCACTAGTCTTACTCCATTTTGCCATCTTCCTGACCTTTCTCACTGTTGCTGTAAACTTTATTTTCTCTCACACTACATCATGCTCCTCTTCCTTACTTACTCTTACTATTGCTCCTCCATCTAACTTCATATAAACACTCTTCCTTCATTAAGTCAGCTCCCATTCTTTTCCCCATCATAATAGTCTTATTTTCTTTCTATCTTTATAAACTTTGGCAAGTTGGGTGAGGATATCACGGTTATTGCTGTTCTTCCCCAACAGAACTCCTATTTGTTCACTATTTGTACTTCAAATCCCATAGGATATGCTCCCCCTGTCTTACTCCATTTTGCCTTCTTCTGCCCTTGATCAGTTGAGTGAGGAATTTTATTTCAATTTTTCCCTCTCTCTCAACCTGGGCTTTACTCTTATTAGTTTGCTCCTCCTATCCTCTCAAAATCATTTTTCTTTATTGTAGACAACTCATATTCACTTCTTTCTTTTGTATAATATTCTTATCCCCATTCCATCTTTATTAATCTTTTCTCAGCTGCTGTTGCTATCAACCCTGCTGTGGTTTTTCTGCAAATTTGTTCCCATTGGTCCAGTACCTTTTTAATTTTACTTCATGCCTCATAGTATACTTTTCCTTTTCTTGCTCCATTTTGGCCATTGCCTTTCTGTGTTTTACTTACATTTTAAATTTTCTTCTTTCCAATTATTTGCCTTGATTTTATCCATATTTCTATTGATTCTCCTCCTTCTTCCCACTCAAAAACATTTTCCCCTCTTTTAGTCATCTTATACTCTCTTGTTCCTATCTTATAGTATCCTTAATTTCTTTTCATCTTTATTAATCTTGGTTCAATTGCAGTTGATATTGCTGATATGTATATGTATGTATATATATATATATATATATATATATATATATATATATATATATATTTATTTTACTGGTGTGGGTTTTCTTTTCTGGTAGTACTGCTTTGCTAACCAATACCTGTACAACAGCATACAAGAAGAGGCAGGAGTGATTACCAGTAAGCTAGCTGGATGGGAGAAACCACCAACTAGTGAGCCATAAACAAACAGAGCCCAAGTACAACAAAAGAACCTATACAAATGGAAGAAAGGGCAACCCTAGAGCATCCAGACAAGGAGATCAAAAAGCCCACACCACTGAGTCCCACAGAACTCCTACCACATAAGTCCACCACACAAAGAGAGGCAGATAAAGCAGAGTATCTTGAGATGCAGAAATAATTTTTAAAAAGTCACCTAAAATAGGGAGACAAAGAAAGAACCCCCCCAAAAGGAATGAGGGACCCTCAGAAAAAAGGCTAAATGAAATGGAGGCAAGCAATGTATCAGATATAGAATTGGAAAAAAATGGTTATAAGGATGCTCAAGGAACTCAGTGCCAACTACAAGGAACTGAGTGGGAACTACAACAGCTTGAAAAAGGAAACAGAGACTATAAATAAGAACCAGAAAGAAATGAAGAATACAATATCTGAAATAAAAAAAACACAGTAGAAGGAATTAAAGGAAGGCTGGATGAAGCATAGGACCAAATCAGCAAGCTGGAAGACAAGGTAGAAATACGCAAGCAGAGCTGCAGAATGAAAAAAAGACTAAAAATGTAAGAGGATAGTTTAAGGGAACTTCAGGACAACATGAAATATAACAACATCCACATCATAGGGATACCAGAAGGAGAAGAAAAAGACCAATGGATAAAAAAATGTGATTGAAAAAGTAATGACAGAAAACGTCCCTAACTTGGTGAGGGGAGAAACCATGCGAGTTCACGAAGCACAGGGGGTCCCTATAAAGATGAACCCAAAGAGGTCCACTCCAAATACATCATAATTAAAATGCCAAATTTTAAAGACAAAGAGGGAATCTTAAAGGCAGCAACAGAGAAACAAGAAGTAACATACAAAGAAGCTCCAATAAAGCTAGCAGCTGATTTCTCAACAGAAACACTCCAAGCCAGAAGGGAATGGCAAAAATATTGCAAGTAATGAAAAGCAAAGGCTTGCAGCCAAGACTACTCTACCCAGTGAGACTGTTTGTAAAATGGAGGGCAATACAAGGAATTTTCCAGAGAAAAGAAGACTAAAATAATACACCTCCACCAAACCAGCATCACAAGACATGCTGCAGGGACTGCTTTAAGAAGATGAAGGAAAAGAGTGAGTGAGAAGAACACAGTGAACAGTGAAAAGATGTCAATGAATAAGTACCTATCAATAATAACATTAAATATAAATGGATTAGATACGCCAAACAAAAGATATTAGGTAGCTGAATGGATAAGAAAGCATAATCTGCATATATGCTGTCTACAAGAAGCCACCTCAGAGGGAAAGACATACACAGACTTATCGTGAAGAGTTGAAAAAAAAAATCCAAGCAAATGGACAGGGAAAAGAAGCCAGAGTAGCAATACTTATATCAGAAAAAATGGATTTCAAAACAAAGGCCATAAAAAGAGACGGAGAAGGTCACTTCATAATACTTAAGGGAAGAATCCATCAAAAAGATATAAACATTGTAAACATGTATGCACCCAACATACGGTCACCCAAATATATAAGGAAAATCTTGGAGGACTTCAAGAAAGACATAGACAGCAACACAATTATAGTAGGGAATTTTAACACCCCACTGTCAACAATGGACAGATATTTCAAACAAAGTATCAACAAGGACATTGTGGCACTGAACAACACTCTAGATCAAATGGACTTAACAGATATATACAGAACCTTTCATGCCAAAGAGGCAAAATGCAGTCTTTTCAAATGCATGTGGAATATTTTTAATAGGATAGGACACAAAACAAGGCTACATGATAGGACACAAAACAAGCCTCAACAAATTCAAGACAACTGAAATCATATCAAGCATTTTCTCAGATCACAACAGCTTGAAACTAGAAATCGACCTCAAGGAAAAAACTCAAAATTATCAAATCCATGGAGACTGAAAAATGTGTTATTAAGCAATGAATGGGTAGACAATGAGGTCGAGGAAGAAATAAAAATGTTTCTGGAAACAATTGAAAATGAACATACAACAGTCCAGAAACTATGGGACACTGTGAAGGCAGTCCTGAGAAGGAAGTTTATAGCAATACAGGCCTATCTAAAAAAAAAAAATAGAATAATTTCAAATAAACAACCCTACATATACAAGAACTAGAGGAACAACAACAAACAAAGCCCAGAGTGAGTAGAAGGAAGGAAATAATTAAGATCAGAGCAGAATTAAATGACATAAAGACTAAATGAAAACTTCAAAGGATCAATAAATCCAGGAGCTGGTTCTTTGAAAAGATAAGTCAAATCAGCAAGCCTTTAACCATACTCATAAAAAGAGAGAGAGAGAGAGAGAGAACCCAAATAAATAAAATTAGATGTGAAAGAGGAGAAATTACAACCGACACCGCAGAAATACAAAGAATTGTAACAAATTACTATGAACAACAATATGCCAAGAGATTTGAAAACCTGGAATAAATGGACAAATTTCTGTAAGCATATAATCCTCCAAAACTAAGTCCAGAGGAAGCAGAATGCTTGAATAGACCAATAACAGCTAGTGAATTGAAACAGTAATCAAAAAACCCCTGGCACACAAAAGCCTGGACCAGACGGCTTCATAGGAGAATTTTATCAAACATTTAGGGAAGAGCTAACCCCTACCCTTCTCAAACTATTCCAAAAAATCCAAGAGGAAGGAAGACTCCCAAACTCTTTTTATGAGGTCAATATTGCCCTAATTCCAAAAGCAGATAAAGACACAGCAAAGAAAGAAAACTACAGGCCAATATTGCTGATAAACATAGAAACTAAAATCCTCAACAAAATATTGGCAAACTACATCCAGTAATACATTTAAAAGATCATACACCATGATCAAGTAGGATTCATTCCAGGGATGCAATGATGGTAATAATACATGCAAATCAATAAATGCAATACATCACATAAACAAAAGCAAAGACAAAAATCACACGATCGTATCAATAGATGTGGCAAAAGTATGTGATAAGGTACAGTGCCCATTTATGATAAAAACACTCAGCAAAATAAGAGTAGAGGGAGCATTCCTCAGCATAGGAAAGGCCATATATGAGAGACCTATACAGCCAACATCATGCTTAATGGGAAGAAACTAAAAGCTTTCCCCCTAAGATCAGGAATAAGGTAAGATGTCTACTTTCACAACTTCTATTCAACATAGTGTTGGAAATTTTAGCCACAGTGATCAGATGAGAAAAAGAAATAGGAGGCATCAAAATTGGAAAGGAAGAAGTAAAACCATCATTGTTTGCAGATAACATGGTAGTGTACATAGAAAGCCCTATATACTCCACCAAAAAAATACTTGACCTAATAAGTGAATTTGGCAAAACAGTGGTACATAAAGTCAGTATTCAGAAACTGAAGGCATTTTTATATACTAAGAATGAAATATCAGAAACAGAAATTAGGGAAAAATATCATTCATTATAGCAACAATAAAAAGAAAATATCTAGGAATAAACCAAAGAGGAAAAAGACCATTACTCAGAAAACTACAGAACACTGGAGAAAGAAATTAAGGAAGATACAAACAAATGAAAGCATATGCTTTGTTAATGGATTGGAAGAATTAACATCTTTAAAATGTCCATACTACTTAGAGCAATCTGTAGATACAATTCAATCCCTATCAAAATATTAATGACATGTTTCACAGACATAGAACAAATATTTCAAAAATTTATATGGAACAATAAATGACCACAAATAGCTTCAGCAATTTTGAGAAAGAAGAACAAAGCAGGGGGGATAAAAATACATGACATCAAACTATATTATAAGGCCACTGTAATAAAAAGAGTATGGTAGTGGCATAAGAACAAACACATAGATCAATGGAACAGGATAGAAAGTCCAGAAATAAACCCGTGTCAAAAAATGAAACTAGATCCTCAACTTACTCCATACACCAAAATAAACTGAAGATGGATAAAATACTTAAATATAAGTCACGACACCATAAAATCCTAGAGGAGAACATGGTCAGGAAAAGTTCAGATACATCACACAGAAATATTTTCACCAATACATCCCCTAGGACAGAGGATATAAAGGAAAGAATAAACAAATGGGACTCCATCAAATTAAAAAGCCTCTGCACAGCTAAAGAAAACATCAACATCAAAATGGAACCAACCATATGGGAAAACATATTTGCCAATGATACCCTGGATAAGGGTTTGGTTTCCAAAGTATATACAGAACTCACATAACTCCACACTAGGAAGACAAAAAACCCAATACAAAAATGGGCAAAGGACCTGAACAGACACTTCTCCAAGGAGAACATACAGAGGGCCTATAGACACATGAAAAAATGCTCAACATCTCTAGGTACTAGAGAGATGTAAATTAAAACCACAATGAGATACCACTTCATACCAGTGACAATGGCCATCATAAACAAATCAAGTGCTGACAAGATTATGGGGTAAAGGGAACCCTAGAACAGAATTGTTGGGAATATAGTCTGATGCAGCCACTGTGGAAAACTGTATGGAATTTCCTCAGAAAACTAAATATGGAACTGCCTTTTGATCCAGGCATTCTACTGCTGAAATTAAACCCTAAGAATCCAGAAACATCAATTCAAAAGAACCTATGCACCCCAATGCTCTTGACAGCACAATTTACAATAGCCAAGTGCTGGAAACAGCTTAAGTGCCCTTCATTAAATGAGTGGATCAAAAAACCATGGTACATTTACACAATGGAATACTATGCAACAGAAAGACAGAAGGAACTCTTACCCTTCAGGACAGCATGGATGGAACTGGACTGCATTATGCTAAGTGAGATAAGCCAGGCAGTGAAAGACAAGTATCATATGATCTTACCTATAAGTGGAACCTAATCAACAAAATTAATAAGCAAGCAAAATAGAACCAGATACATGGAAGTAAAGAAAAAAAATGACAGTGACCAGAGGGGAGGGCAGAGGGAGATACCTGGGGTTAGGGGAGGGCAGGGGAAGGGGCAAGCCAAGGAATATAAAGAGAAGGCTCATGGATACAGACAATGGGGTGGTGATTGACTGTGGGAAGGGGGATTGGGCTGGTCAGGGCAGAGCAACTGGGAAAAAGATGGGACAAGTATAATTGAACAATAAAAAATAAATTTAAAAAATCTTCACAAAAAATAAAATAAAATTATAGTAATTAGTTAACATACCAGATCTTGTTATTTAATGTGTTAACAAAACCCACATATTCTGTTACAAATTTATTTTTAAAACACCCTGCTAAATATAAGTCCATATTATATGTTTACATCATAATCTAATTTTTATTTTATGTATTTAAACACAGAATTAAGAATCTTTGCATAGATAAAAGAGGTTCTATTTAAAAGAATAATCAGTGGATAAAATTTTAATAAATGCCCACATTTTAGGCATGTTTTGGAAGATTTTTTTTGCTCAGTGTGAAATAAATTTCTAAATTTTTAAACATTTGACTTCATACCTATTTTACTTGTTATTTATTTTACATATTACTAATTTGTAGTGCTTTCTCTTTGTTTTCTAACTAAAATTTCTTCTAAAAAGAGATATAAAAAAGACCTTTGAATGCCTCAAATGTATTGTGTATTTTTTACTAGATATGATGAAAATAATCTAAGGAAGAAATAAAATAATGTGTCATTCTAATTAGGCCATGCACAACTTAATTTTCTGTACTGTAATCATCATGATTTTCATTCTCTTTCAATGCAAATGCAAAGTTGAAAGAGAAATCTGTACTGAAGAAAGTAACCAATAGTCATCTGGTGACACAATGTTTGAGATGTAGAGTCAAAATTTACAGGTGGGGGGTGGATATCATATTCAAATACAGAATTTGACACTAGAATGAGTCTCCATATTTGTTAATTAGTAGCAGCAATTCCTCAAAAGACAAGAGATACAATTAGACATATCAATTAGGCAATATCCATATAAACACAGTAGAAACTTAATTCCTTTCTATGTTCAATGTTTATTGAGTATAACAAGCACTGGGCTGTTGTGACATATGCAATTACAATAAGATCCAAACTCTGTTACTGAAATGATTAGAGTTCTGGTGTAGGAAAAAGACAAGAAGACTGGCAAATTCTATTTAGTATGGTAAGTAAAATAGATACATAAACCAGGTATATCGTGGCCCAACATAAAGATGAATAAAGTTTACTTGTTTGTGGTGGGAAAGGGACTTAACAAAATATTTGCAGCCCAAATTATCTGAGATGGCTTACAAGTTGAACATATGACAAAATAGAAAATCTGGGGATAAAAACTAAACAAAGTATCCGTATGCAATCAAGGAGGTAGGTACCAGTGGAAATTATTTAATTACCACAATACGTTTTACTTTTTCTGTAGCACAGGACAAAAAATAATCTGTTTACTTAAATTAGGTTTTCCTGAGGAACATTACATGGAATACTTTATTTGAAAGATGCTTCTAGAAAAACTAATCTGTGATAAACAAAATGTTGAGGAAATATATCACAGAGTATTCCTGGCTTTGATTTAATATATAGTAGACTTAATTGAATTCCTACAGTAATGAAAATTATACTAATATTGCAAATGATATCTATTAAATCCTGAGAAACCAGTATTTTTTGGGCCATACTTTGGAGATACTGGTTTAAGTTTTTACTTAATGATACATACAACAAACCCGTATGTTTACATGGTCATATTTTCTCAGTTAATAAACAGTTTTACATGAAATAACCCAAATGATATTTTAAAAACTGGAAAGAAATAGATGAAACAAAAAGAAAATCTTTAAGAGTCAATTTAAGATGTCTCTTTTATGTTATACCTTCTTCTGTATATTGTCATCCCTCAACATTTGCAGGTGTTGGTTCCAGGAACCCCACAGATACCAAATCCCTGATATCAAATTGTGTAGTATTTACATATAAACTGTGTGTATTCTCCAGTATACTTTAAATCATCTCTAAATTACTTATGGTACCTAATACAATGTATATACTATGTAAATGGTTGTTACACTTTATTGTTTAGAAAATAATGACACGGAAAATGTCTGTATATGTTCAGCACAAATGTTCAGTATGGATGCAATCATCATAGTACATGTACTAACTACATAGTACAGGTAGCAAAAACATAGTTTTGTAAAAAAAAGTTTTGAATGAAAGTGTTTGAATAATATGAATGTGGAATCTGTGAATACTGAGGGCCAACCCTGGTAAGTACACCATTAATTTATTGCCAATTTTAAGATTAAAGAGGAGATGCAATTAATAGAAACTATTTTAAAATACTGAGGAGAGTTGTCATTTTGAATGTTAGACATGGTCTCTGAGGTAGATATGAGAGAATTTAAGACTACTGATTAATGCCTATATTTTATAATTATGTAGCAATTATATTGTTACAAAATTGCAATATTATATCATATATGTAATCTATACCTTTACTTGAAAACCTCATAAATTGACTTCTTAACTTCAGATATTTTTTTCTAAACTAGAGTAGTAGAGAGGCAACTAATAAAGATATATTATAATTGAATACATTTATAGTAAAATAATAGAGATTTTATAGAGATATAAGAAAACTACTTGTCAATATGAATGGCATTCTTTTATTACAAAAAGAAAACCTGAATGGGAGGAAAAATAGCCTTAAAAGGAATAATACATTCCAAATAATTGCATGCATTTTCTATTCAATAAAGTTCATACCATAAAAGTTTTGAGAAAAGAAAACCTTATTTAAAACTATTGTGAAGTTTAAGAAAATATTTATTTAAAAAGAGATAAGAAGTCATCTCATTTTATAGTTAGGTACTAATTTCTTTGCAGAAGAGACACACTATTTCTTATTGGAAAAGAAGCAGTCTCAACTGAAATTGAAGGGACAACATGGATACTATCAAAATCATCTCAATCAAATAAAATAAAGGCCATCAGAAGAGATAGGAGTTCTTTTGACTAGAAAAATAGTAGTATAATTTGTGGCCAAATAAGAATTGAAAAGGAAATTACAAATTCTGTTAGAGGCTGATAGAAATGAACCAAATGACTGTTCATTGTATGTTATCTGCTTAAGAATTTGGTGCCAGAGAGAATAATAGAACAATAGTTGCATTTTTAAAGTGAATGAAAGTTGAATTTTTAAAATATTCATCCAAAGATGTGATTGATTGATTGTCTTCTGTAAACACTCTGGATTGAATCCGCAACCCTTTTAGAGTATGGGACAGTCCTCCAACCAATCCCTGGCCAGGGCTGAAAGCTGATTTTTTTTTTTTTTTGGTTATATCACTGACTATAGAAGTAATTAAAAACAAATTAAGAAAAAATGAAGATGGACCAAATATTTGGATACATGTCTAATTAAGATTATGGTTTTTTTCAATCTTGTCATCAAATTATTTTATAGTTTCTCAGGAAGAAATTTAAATTTTAAGCCTATATTTATTGAGGGTATTTTTAAATTACTAACAAGTGATATAAGTCAATGTTTCAAGATACTTAATAAATGTTTTGCTCTATGCTCGAATCATTCCAAACCATAGCCAATTTCTTCTTTTTAAATTTGATTATATTGCAGGTATTCAGTTGTATCTCAAAGTGGTGCTTGGCTGGACATTTCCCTAACCTGCTACAATAGTAAGCTAGGCAGGACATATACATGACTGCCACTAACTGAAATTGGTATGTATTCTAAGTGGTTATGAAGGGTATTGGCTGGCTTGAAATCCACCTGAGGGGCCTAATGATTGTCAAGCCGTTAACTCGACTCTTCCATGGAGAAAATCAGAAGGTCTCTAAGGCTGGGGGAACAAAACAAAAACATCGTCCAATTATTTTGTCAAATTATATTTCTTTTCACCCTATTTTACTTCTATTCCTTTATAGTGTTTCATGGAGTAAAAGATCACAGATCATCTAAAACAACATTCTATTTTAATACAAAAAATAGACAAAAAAATGACTCTCCAGTAATTCTCAAAAGGTATGACAACCTGAGACTTTGTAATAGTCTCAGACTGGCTTGAATTTCGTATCATCACTTACTTATTTGATCTTCAAATGCCAGTAGCTGAGGTTCTCATTATGACATAGTTCTTTGTCACAGTTCTTTGATGAACTGAATTGACTAATCAACCCTCACTTTCATAGAGGAAGAACTTGGATGAAAACTGATCTTTACTTTCTCTATGACTCTCAGGAATTAGAGTCCTTGGAAACATCCACCATGATGATTTACTTCTCGGCACATGTCTCCTTTTTAAATTAATAAATGAAGGACATGATTTTCAAATTGGAACAACAGTAATAATAACAGTAAAATGAATTTATGTTTATTTTACAGCTTATTAACCTTTTGTAATTATGAATAATTTAGGTCAAGCTTATAGATGAGTATAGTGTCTACATAGTTTGTTTTCTTTTTCTTTTTAAGATTTTATTTATTTATTTTTAGAGAAAGGGGAAGGGAAGGAGAAAGAGAGGGAGAGAAACATCAATGTGTGGTTGCCCCTCATGTGCTCCCTACTAGGAACCTGGTCTGCAACCCAGGCACATGCCCTGACTGGGAATCAAACCAGTGACCATTTGGTTCACAGGCCAGCACTCAATCCACTGAGTCACACCAGCCAGGGTAGTTTTTTCCTTTTTTTTCAATTAACTATTAGAAAGCATGTACTATATTATGTGAAAACAAATCTCAAACATTACTAGAACTAACAATTCTACACTTAAACATTTAAAATGTTAGCAATAAAACACTTGGATATGTGTTTTAAATACTATATGGATATAGTATTTATTGGGTGTTCAGTATATACAACTCTCTGTGGGGGGCATATAGCAGTGGTCCCCAACCTTTTTGGCATCAGTTACTGATTTAGTGGAAGATAATTTTTCCACAGGTTGGGGGGATGGTTTTGGGGTGATTCAAGCATATTACACTCAAGCTCACCTCCTGCTGTGGAACCTGGTTCCTAACAGGCCCAGCTGGTAGGGGCCCATGGCCAGGCAGTTGGCAACCCCTGGCAAAGAGGATACAAAAGTAAACAAATAGATATTCTTCACACTTATATTTTAATCAAGGATATAGACAAATACATACTTGTTTTGATATAGAGGAAATGAATAATTCATTTAATAGTCTGTGCCTAAAGATTGGCAAACATTGACATGTGGGTTGTATATGACTGTGATATACTTGCAAAGTTCCCTTGGTAGGCAACCTAATATTAAATGTCTACAAATGCAACCAATACAGTTTTGCTCATGCAAAGATTAAATGTTTCTTTTAAAGCCCCAATCACCTCTAAAATTTTGTTTTGTAATTGATTGATGAGAAAGGATTAACAGGAGCATCATTGTATATTATATCACATTTACTGAAAGCATTTACATTGCTGGGGACTACTCTTAAGTACTGAAACATTCTGAAACACGAATGCTCCTCTACTTCTCATAGCAGGCTTGTACACTCTTATGCAGGTGAGAATTCTGACGGATGGAACGATTGTGTAATTTACCTAAAATTGCGCAGCTGTTAAGTGAGAATAGGTCCACATGATTCAAGATATCATAAGCAGTATATTTAATTCTTTTTCTATACTACAGTTAAGAATCTACTGAATGAATGTAACTGAAGGAGGAAAGTCTAATACTGCCAGGGTTAGAAAAAATGAAGCAAAATAAATGGTTCCAGGAAAATGCACTTTAAAATTTAAGGATTTTTTTTTTTTCAGAAGTAACTGGAAAACATGGAATGATTTTTAAAGTAGAGACATCCAAATGACAAATGTGGGAAAGTAGAGTTATTGGTGCATGCCCAGAAGTTATCAACTCTAGAATTCACAAGTAGTAAGGAAAGAGGGATTTAACTTACTATGGATTTGTGACTATGACATCTCCTCATGGAAGAATGGGACTTGGGACGGAAGCAAAACACAAATTACAAAGAATATGTAGCCCACAGAGAGCAGGTGTTAACATTTTTAATAATACAACTTGGGCCCTTATCATAGAAAATATTTGTTAAAAATCATATGGGACATGTCATGTCATTTATTTCCTGCCCCACAAGGGAATCCAATGTCAGGTGGTACTCAGTCTGGAATGTATTACTTTTTCAAAACAAACTGGACTCATCATCCCTCTCATTACCACAGTGATAATTGAGCAAAATGCTGGTCAGGCAGAACACAGAGGCAAGCAACCAAAGCACAAAGAATACATATTAGTAAAAGACAAAAAGTATCAGTGTCAATTCAGTAAAGGGAGTACTTTCCTTAGGAACGTGGCAGATATTTTGTATATGTGGTTGAGAAATAATACTTTCTTAGTAATGAAATTGAGTATATCTTCAAACACATCTAAGTATAGGTAATGTATATATAAAGCTGTACCTTTTATGCAGTCTATTTTCAGAGCTAAATAATACTATTTTCATTTGTGGGCCTCAAGCAACATAACAAATACTCAGCTAGGTGTTAAAAATGAAGAAATAAAAGAATTAGAGGCTGAGCTCCAGCCCTCATATAGTGAAAAACAGAGGTGATTAAAATATGTTGACTAGGATATCTGCTTCTGGCCGTGCTGAAGTAACTGATATTAAGGTAGCTCTTCTTCTAGAACAATAAGAAAACTGGAGGAAATATATAAATAATTATCATTTTTATATGTTGGAAAACAAAGCCAGCATAAGCCTGTGTCCCACGAGACAAAAGGAAACTTGAGGTGGACCATACAATTACCTTGTATTGTGTGTTGGTTTTGTTGTTATTGTTGGTGTTAACCTGGAAGCATTTACTACACACAACCGCAGCACAGAAAACATGAACCCAGTCAGAGCCTTGAAAACTTGCTAAGCTGAGGAGTCAGGTTTAGAAAAGTGAGATAGCTGGGATTTGAGGTGCTGTGTAATTAAATCTATAAGGGATTCCCTTGGATCCTGCTTTTAATTCTAAATTACACACACATAGAATGGTACACAATTAGGTCAGGCAAAGAGTAATTACCAAGAGACGATTAATGCCCCAGGTCTATAACCTGTACTCTTAGATTTCATAGGATTGGGAGAACTCATGATATGTAACCAGTGTGTAGAGAGCTGGTTGAATATATGTAGTGTTCAATAGAGATTTCAGAAAGACCATAAATTAGGTGTAGGGCTAAACCAGTTAGTTCTAGAACAAAGGCTACTTTATACTTTTACAAAGCTGGCAAATAAGCCCCCAAAGGATCAAGCTAATCAAATATATTAACTGCTTGCCAAAATAAAACTCAACACAATTTTAAAAAGTAAATAATCTACATATATAACAATATTTGTAATGTCCAGTATACTTACTGTGCACTCATACATTTCTACACAAGTGAATCAGCAGAAACTTGTATCCCATAACATGAAGGAAAAATCATTTAATAGAATCAGAGCACACAAATAACAGATATTATGAAATAAGAATACACTGACTTTAAAACATTTAAACTGACTCATTCCCTTGGCTTCTTGGCTCTTTTTGACACACACACACACACACACACACGATTAGTTCATATATATGAGTAATAAGTATGGATCACCTGTAATTCACACATATAAATCAGATCATCATACATGATTCATATTGCTAATGAATTATATATGAATTTTGAGGAAATATAAACATAATGAAAACTATAAGAAAGAGCCAAATGGAAATTCTAGAGCTGAAAATTACACAATACTAAATAAAACTTCATTCTATGGCTGAATAACAAATAAGTCACTTCAGAAAAAAAAATCAAACCAGTGAATGTGAATAAAGAGCAAGAGAAAGTATCTAAATTAAAACACAGGTAGCAAATGTACTAAAAGAAAAAATGAAACAAAAAATCTCAGTAGTCTGTGGGACAATACTAAATAATCCACCATTGGTTTAATGAGAATTTCATAAAAAGAGGACATGAAGGAAAGAGCAGAAAATTATTTGAAGTAATATGGAAACAAAAATTCCCTGATTTGATGAAAATCTTAGATATATCAAGAAAATCAAGGAAAACAGAAAGACAATACTAGTGAGATGCATTATGATAAAACTTCTAAAAAATAATGATAAAGAGAAACACAATACAAAATGACCAGAAGGGAAAAGGGGGATAAATTTCACACATTATGTAAAAAGACCAACTGTATGAATTATATGTACTTTTTATTAAAATAATACAAGGCATATGAGGCATATGATATTAAAATATACATAAACTGTTTAAAGAAAAATATATTAAACTAGGATTATAAATCTTATTAAGTATCCTTCAAAAATAAAGAAAAATACTTTCTTCCAATTTATTTTACTTTTGACTTTAAAAATATTTTTATTTTAAAATTATAATTGACATAATGTTACATTAGATTCAGGTGTACAACCCCGTGATTAGACATTTATATAACTTACTAAATGACCACCTAATACACCTAGTACCCATATGACACCATACAAAATTATTACAACATTATTGACTCTATTTCTTATGCTGTACTTTAGAAACCTGTGACTATTCTGTAACTCGCAAGTTGTACTTCTACATTCCTTCAACTTTTTTACCTAGTTGCCCAACCCAGCTCCCCTCTGGCAACCATCAGTCAGTCTGTTCTCTGTATCTATGAGTTTGTCTCTTCAGCTTGTTCATTTATTTTGTTTTTAAAATTCCAATTCCACCTATAAGTGCAATCACTTGGCATTTGTCTTTCTCACTCAGCACAATACCCTCTAGGTCCATCCTTGTCATTGCAAATGGCAATGTTTCATTCTTCTTTACTGCTGAGTCATAGTCCATTGTATATATGCATTTGTTCTTCTTCATCCATTCATCTGTTGATGGACACTTAGGTTGCTTCCATATCTTAGTTATTGAAAATAATGCTGCAATAAATGTAAAAAAATGCATGGCTTTCGATTTAGTGTTTTGAGTTTCTTCAGTAAACACCCAGAAGTAGAATTGCTGGGTCCTTGTTATAACCTTTGTTTAAAGTCTATTTTGTCGGTACATGTCTTGCTACTCCATGTTTTTGTTTTTGTTTTCAGGATATTTCTTGAAAAGAATGTTTCATGAAATATCTTTCCCCATCCCTTTACTTTCAGTCTCTGTGTGTCTCTCAGTTTGAAGTGAGTCTCTTGCAGACAGCATATGTGAGAATTTTGTTTCCTTACCCATCCAGCCAATATATGTCTTTTGGTCTGTTTGCATTTAATCCATTCAAACCATTTGCTTTTAAAGTAATTGTTGATAGATATGTATTTATTTCATTTTACTGTTCATAATTTTGATTTTTTTCTTCTTCTTAAAGAAGATCCTTTAACATTTCTTGTAATATTGGGTTGGTGGTGATGAACTCCTTTAGTTTTGCCTTGTCTGGGAAGTACTTTATCTGCCCTTCCATTGTAAATGATAGCTTTGCTGGGTAGAGTAATCTAGATTGTATGTCCTTGCTTTTCATCACTTTCAGTATGTTTTGCCATTCCCTTCTGGACTGCAAAGTTTCTATTGAGAACTCAGGTGACATTTTTATGGGAGCTTCCCTGTAGGTAACTGCTTTTCTCTTGATGCTTTTGTAATTCTCTCTTTGTCTTTAACTTTCTGAAATTTAATTATCACGTATCATTGTGTGGGCCTCTTTGGGTTCCTCTTTTTTGGGACTCTCTGTATTTCCTGGACCTGTATGTCTTTGTCCTTCACTATGTTAGGGAAGTTTCTCATCATCAATTTTTCACACAGGTTTTCAATTTCTTCTCCTCTCTCTTGTCCTTCCAACACCTCCATGATACAAATATTAATAAGCTTGAAGTTGTCTCATGTTTTTGGATTCTTTTTTTCTTTTCTTTTTTGCAATTTCTGCCAGGATATTTTCTGCTTTATTATCTTTTAAATTGCTGATTTGATCCTCTGCTCCATCTACTCCACTGTTGATTCCTTATAATTTATTCTTCATTTTAGTTAATGTATTCTTCATTTATTCCTGGTTGGTTTTCATGTTTTCTCTCTCCCTTTTTATATTTTCTACATCTTTGTCGAAGTTCTTAACAAAGTTCACCTACTCTTCCCTTAAGTTCATTGAGTATTTTTATAACTAATGTTTTGAACTGTGTCAGAGAGATTGCTCATCTGTTTTGTTTAGTTCTTTTTCTAAAGCTGTATTCTGTTCTTTCACTTGGGACATGTTTATTTGTCTTCTCATTTTAGCAGCCTCCCTGTTTTTGCTTCTGTGTTAGGTAGAGCTTCTCTGTCTTCTGGGCTTGGTAGAGTGGCCTTATGCAGTACGTATCCTGTAGGGCCCAGTGGCACAACCTCCCCAATTCCCTGAGCTGGGCACTCCATGTGTGCCCCACTCATGTGGGCTATGTGCACCATCCTGTTATAGTTGAGTCTTGATTGCTGTTGGGACCTCAATGGGAAGAATTTAGCCCCAGGCCAATTGGCTCTGAGGATTTGCTGTAACCACTGTGGAGGGTTAGTTATGCAAAACCTGATCCCAAGGAACAGGACTTACTTCAGCTGGGCTCTGATGCCTTCTGAGTCTGCCCCTTGGGTGTATCACCTGTGGAGGTGGTTGGGTGGTTCTTCACTGTGGTCTGAAGCTGTCCACAGGGTGCCATGGCTGTTGGGCATCCTGGAAGTTCAGGCCATGGTCAGCCGTTATCTGTGCCCTGCATGGGGCTACCAAGTGTGAGCTACAGAGTGATCTGCAGGTGGCTGCTACTTGTGTGGGGCTTGGAGGTGCCCAGGAGAGGCCAACCTGTTAACCAAGGCTGATTGTTGCTAGTGTTGGGCCTGGGGCCACTCAGTAAGAAGCACATGGCATGCTGAGACCAGATACTACTTGTTTGAAAGGTCTTAGGAAAATCTAAATGGGCAACCTAAGTGCCCTTCAGCAATAAGTGGATCAAAAAACTGTGGTACATTTGCACAATGGAATACTATGCAGCAGAGGGAAAGAAGGAGCTCCTACCCTTTGTGACAGCATGGATAGAACTGGAGAGCATTATGCTAAGTGAAATAAGCCAGGTGGTGAGGGACAAATACCATATGATCTCACCTTTAACTGGAACATAATCAACAGAAGAAAAAAGCAAACAAAATATAACCATAGTCACTGAAGTTAAGAACAATCTAATAATAGTTGGGGGGGGGAGGGATAGTGGGGAGATGGGTTTTCAGGAACTACTATAAAGGACACATGGACAAAACCAAGGGGAGGGTGGAAGCAGGGGATGGAGGTGGGTTTGGCTGGGGTGGGGTAGAGAGGTGGGGAGAAAATGCAGATAACTGTAATGTTAGTTAAATGCAGACAACAATAAAATAATTTAAAAATTGAAAAAAAAAAGAAAGAAAGATTTTAGGAAAATCTGAAGCATGAGGCCAGATAGGTTGTTAGTATAGAAAAGCCACTGGAAATGGCTTAGTGGACCCACTAAGTGGGTGGGAAGAGTCTCAGGTAATTACAGGGTTGGGCCAACAGTGTTAGCCAGGTTAATGGAGACTCAGAAATGCTGCTTACCTTCAGGCTCTGTGGGAGAAGGGCTCAGAATAGGAACAATGGTCTCTGTCACCACGTCTGTCTGGGAGAAAACTGCCATGGCAACTTTCACCCTGGTGGCAGACAATTCAGTTACCTCCTATAAATCCCCTGGTGCCTTTCTAGCTACTGTCTCCATGATGGAGCTCAGAGAAATGAAATCTGAATAAGTTTATGTGTGAGCCCTTTAAGAGGAACTGCCTGGGACTCTAAAGCCTTCCATTTCACTCAGCCACAATTCCTTTTGTTTTTGTCTGCCAGAAGTTATGGGGGCTTCTCTTCTAAGCACTGAAACCCAAGAGTGGAAGGCCTAGTTGGGGACTTGGGTCTCTTGTTCCTCAGGCGGACCTGTGTAGCCGAGATATCCCTCCTGATTTTTAATGCCCATGTATGCGTGTGGGACCAGCCCATTCCATATCTCTGCCCCACCTACTTGTCTTAACGAGGCTTCTTCTTTAGATTTCAGTTGTAGGACTTCTTTCCGCTACATTTCTGGTGATTTTAAATGATGGTTTTCTGTAGTTTTGTTATGGGAGAAACCCCCAGAAGCTCAGTTCTTCTTACTGACACAGTGAAGAATCACAAGTCCGAAAGTCTACTAGTGTGCAAGCAGTTTATTAGTGTTAAGTTCTACTAGGAAAGCAAAGCAAGGGTGGCAAAAGTAGGCTGGCCAGAGGCTCGGTGGCCAAAAGAGAGTGGCCAGAGGCTGGCTGGCCAGGGCACCTGAGCCCCCCTGGTGTGTCAAAAAGAGCCGAGAAGCCTAGAGAATGATTCCTTTGTTCTGAGGACTTACATTGTTGGTGTGATGGGGGTGAAGGAGTTTCATGTTGATTGATGGGTAAATGCAGTGCCAGCTTCCCCCTGGGGAGTGACTACCCAAATGTAGGTATGTGTGGGGTCTGTTAGCCCGAATACTTATCTTGCTTCAGATTCTGTGTGTTCTTTGTATACGTGACGGGAGGCAGGTAGTTAACCAAACTTGTTTTATGGATATTTTCCTTGGGAACTCTAGTACTCCTCTCCTTTCCCCTTCCAGGCCTTGGGATGAATACACAGGCTCGAGGTTTTCCTTTTCGCAGCTAGCGGAGATGATACACACAGACTTTCAAGGGCTCCCCCTCTCCTACACTATCATAGTTTCACTTGTTTGGAATGCCTGGCAGCCTTATCAGACCATGCTCATCATTACTGGGTCAATGTGTGAGTTTTTGCCTTTAACCTATTCTTTGTTAGAATGCAGTGGTGAGGGCCCTGCCTTTATTTCCCCTCTGGCTGCTCATTCTACTGTAATATTCTCCTTTCAAGTAATAGAAACCCAAATCTTTGAGGATGTTGGGCTTAGGACTGCTGGATCAATGGGTAAGTCATGTCTCCCTCCCCATCCCTGCCTTGGTTTGCTGCCTGTTCTACCTAACATTCCTCCCTCAAGCATTCAGAACCCAAATTTTGGGGACTTTGGGGCAACAACCACTCTGGCTGCTTCCTGCCATAAAAGGGCTATTGAGCATTCTTTGGGTTCTGTCTGCTTGCTAACTATAAGTCAGAGGAGGTGGACAGAGGTGTCCTCCCATCGTCCTGTGATAGATGTCCAGAGACTGAGGTCCCAAAGGTCAACAGTTCTTTGTGAAGATCATCTGTAGCCTTATAGCCTCTATTCTAGAAGGGATAAATTTAGTTAGTAAGTTGATTATTATGGGTCCAAATAGTAATGTTAGTAGTATAATTAGCAACAGTGCTGCAAAGGGAAGAAGTAAAAACATAAACCATGAATTTGAATCCCCAAAAGAGGTTGAAATGTTGATCCTAGATGTGGATTCAAGGATACTTTGGATGTTTTGTTGGACTTGTCCTGATTTGTGACACGGAAGCAATGCTCTTCCTTGAGGTATAAACATGCTACTCCTACTGAGGCTGTGAGGAGGTATAATGCCCTTTGATTGTGGAGGGCAACTCCAGCTAATGCAACCAGCTGTTCTTGGAGTGCTGTATGTGTCTCCCCTGTCTTAGTTAACGATTCAGCTGTTTCTTGTGATAGGTGGTGGTGGATTCCTATTGAAGGTCCCCCTACTGCTTTTCCCGTGGCAGAGAAGATCCCAATAAGTGATATTACAGGAATAAGGGAATCAGCCCCTTTGAAGAGATGTCCTTGTCCTTGTAACAGGAGGGACGCATTTTCCCACACTCTGGAAAAATCAGGAAGAATATACCCAAGGGAGCAGATTCCTCTTCCCTGTGGAAAGAGGGTCCAGTATGCCGAGGACCCACACATCTGATAGACTTCTGTCAAAGGGAATATTTCTGCCATCAAAGCAATATCTGCCAGTTTAACTGGCTGGGTTTCTACAGAGACATGTCTGCCATTGACTAGTTGTTTGGTTCTTGGGTATTTAGTGCCCCACCATTGTAATCCTCGCGCTGCCAGCGAGGCTGTGATCAGGGGGTCTATTATGGGATTGTGGAAACTTGTGCTATTTATGAATTCAATAAAAATAGAGCCCTGCCTCAGTCCAAAATATATGGGGGCTCATGAGCTGTGGTACAGAGTGATAGTGTCCTCTCTTTTGTGGGAGGGATTCATTAACTTGATAGGATGGTCTACCTTAGCAGTAAGCTGTTTTTGGTGAGTTTTTGTCTAAAGGTGGGCTAGGAATATGCTGCTTTGGGAAGCAGGTATGTATGAAGTTTGTTTTGTCCCCTGAGTTAGGAACTCCTCCAGAGATACAGGGTATTGTGCGAGGAAAATTCCATGAGCAGTGTTTGTGAGCAGATAATCTGGGGCCTTATTTGATAAGGGTTAAGTCCAACAGAGACAAAACATTTCCTTTCTGGGGGCAGGGCTGAGCATACTGACAGGCTGATAGAAAGAGTGTAAAGTCAGTTACATTAAGGCCTAGTTGTTGTGTTACTTATCCGTAATAGGTTTTTGTTTTTTTTGAAAAGAAGTTTGAGGCCCTTGATGGGTTCACAAGCATAGGTCTCAGGCTGTGGTCCCTGCAGGGACTTATGAGAAACAGGTTTAATTGGAGATAGATGGGCCCCACTGGCTATCCCCCGTGAGCTTTGCTGCAGTTGGGGTATTTAGTAAGACCTAAAGTGAACCCTTCTAGGGTTTTTAATCAGACCGAGGCTCCTGATTTGACTTATTAATGTTATTAGCCTTAGGTTTGTTTTTACACTCCTGTAATGCTTCTGTATTTGTGCTCGATGAATGGTGGAAAACAATTCAGGGCCTGTACTACACGTTCATGGCCCAGTTCCTCTGTCGGGGAACAGAGAAGTAGGTCATTTACATATTGGATTATTAGGCAACCCCCTCAAGCAACAGGCCCCCCACATCTGTCCCCAATGCATTGTAATTTTGAGGTGGTTGTGGGAGGATTGGAGTACTGCATTTACGTACACAGCCATCTTGACCGAAACTGTCCCAAACAATTTCTGATAGAATCTATTGATAACATATCTACACTAACAACATTTGTTAAAGAGATTTCTTATGGCATAAAGAAAACTAAGACCTAGACAAAGAATGAATATTTTAGAAATATAAAGGCAGGGGTAAACATAATTTTTCTTATTTTTAAAATTTGTTCTAAAGTATTTGACAATTTAAAGAAAAACAGTAACAATGTATTATGTGGTCTATAATACACATCGTAAAATCGAATGGTACTTTGGTACTTGTTCATTTATTCCAGACCTTTTGAGGAGTGCTGAAAATGATGAATACCAAACAATGAAGCATCTTCTCCTGTGGGGGGGTATCGTGACTCATACAAGTTCTAGCAAGTACAAAGAGTCCCGAGCAAGCGCTGAGCGCTGAATCATATTTTTTCTTGTCAAAATGTGATGAGTACAGGTTTGAAGTGTTCGGAAGCGAACGAGTCCTGAGGTGTGACTGCGTGTGATAATAAAAACTAAAAAGACGTGGCGAGGGTACACTGCAGCATGCTATTCTATGATGTATACATTATTCATGAAGTAGAATAGTATCAATTGAACTTAGAATGTGATGTTAAAGGTACATGTGGTAAATTCTAGAAAATGTAGTAAGATGACAAAAGCAAGAGGCAAATTCATAAATCAATAGAAGTGATAAAATGAAATACTACAAAAACCTTGTATACTAAAATATGGCAGGAAAAAGGAAATGAAAATCAGAGAATAGCTGGGATGAAAATAAAACGGTTAACGTGATGGTGTATTATATCACTAGTTGTATGTGGTCTTTATATTCCAAGTAAAAGGGAGGGATTTTCAGATTGAACAAAAAAATACATGATCATATTCTGTCTACTAGAAACCAACAATAGAAAAAGACACAAGTTATATAATGCAAAAAGCTATAGCATGTAAGGGCTAATCATGAGAAACTAGGAATGGTTGTCTCAATATCAGGTAAAGTAAGCATTCTTTCAAACCTGGCAAAAAATTAACAGATATTCTAAGTAAAAAGAGACTGATTAACATGTAAACTTTTCTTCAAAATAACATGTTAGCACTGGACGGCCAACAAGTTTGTCACTCCTAAGAGATTCTCACATGGAAAATTTTTCACGGCTCACATTAGTCTGCCTTTCTACCCTTGTCTTTCATTTCTTTCCTCGCAAACACTTTAACTGCAACTATGCTGAATGAGACGGGCTGTTACTGAAAAGCAAATACAACCTATTTAATGAAATGTCTCAGTATTTTTACACTCATTTACCTGAAATGTACATTCTCACGCCTGCCTTGGTATTTCTTACAAATCCTCAGGTATTCTCCTGCAATAGTACCTGTTTCAGAGGTTTTTCCATTATGCCTTCTGCTTGGCTTGGGTTCCCCTTTCATTAGCGTTGCAGTTACCTTTCTGTTACTACATGATACTGCTCCTGCTTGGTTTCTCTACTGTCATTGTGAGAAGACAGACAAAGAACTCCTTGAGGAAAGAAATCCTGGTGTTTTTCTCCATTTTAGCATCAAACTCAATGACTAGAAAAGATATATGACAGTTTTAAACTTTTATTAAAGCTAGCATATTTGATTCAAACATTTTTTATCTGAGCCTGGGAACACTGATTTGCAGGCTAGAGAACAAAACATGAAAATTGAAGCTTTTTAAAAATTACCAAGTAATGTTTACAGCAGATAGCTGAACTCCGTTTCTATACCCTCCCATCTGTTCTGGAGATAATCTTGACTTTCATAAAGCTTCAGTAATTTCTAGGTCACACTCAGCTGGACATGTAACAAGGTGGGGGAAATGAAGCATTTCCATATTCCAAGAAAAGAGAAATTACTTTTATAACTATGCTTAGACATATCATCTACTTTTACCACGTGTGAGTTGGCTTCATTGAAAGCCAAATGAAAAATGAAAAAAATACAAATTGTCAGCCAAATAGTTTGTCTGTCAAGTTTATGTTCTCCTTTTTACTGATATTACTGAATTTTCTAAGGGCAAATTCATTCAACAATCATTTTTTTGAGAGCTCAACAAGTGCCAGGTGCCATGCTGGAATTTAAGAATCTAGTTAACATATACAAGGAGAAAAGTAGGCATTAAAATTATTTTACAAAATTAATAAATCATACTCATGATATGTGTTAAAACAAAGCACACTGGGTGCTACTTACAATTTCCTTAGAATTGCATCCTCACTAAAATCCAGAGGAAAAGACAAAATGTTCAATAGTAGCCAGAAGAAACCTTTAAAATCTGATGTTGGATCTCATGTTGTCTTGTGCTTCTCAGCTCCAGGTCATGTCCGTACTGTTCATTAAAAAGGAAATTTATCTATCACCTATCTATCAACTATCTATCTATCTATCTATCTATCTATCTATCTATCTATCTATCTATCTTTCTATCTATATATCTTTCTGTCTACCTATCTGATCATCTATCTATCATCTACAGAGAGAGGGGAAAAAAGGGAGAAAGAGAGGGAGAGAGACAAACAATGTTTGGTTGCCTTCTGCACATTCCCTAACTGGGGACCAAACTTGCAACCCAGGCATGTGCACTGACCAGGAATTGAACTGGTGACCTTATGCTTTGTGGGGCAACACCCAACCAACTGAGCCACATTAGCTAGGGTCTGTTAATTTTGTTTAATTTCATACTTTACTTACTCATTACATTTAAAGCACTGCAGAAGGTTTCAGTTTTACTTTTTCCCAGGACCATTTTCCCCCCAAATATGAATATTTCAACAGAGTTCTTTAATTTTTAGGATCACTTAGCCTTCATGAAATGGATTTTTCTGTATACAAAAAAAATCCAAATAAAAAATTTAAAATTTACTACTACTTAGATAAACTGTGGTGCCAACTCATGTGAGGGGTGGAATCAGAGAACTTTAGAAACTTCCATCTTATCCTCAATAGGAAGGGGCATGGATAAATGAACTAAGGGGATTATCATAAAAGCAGATTTGACTATGACTAATTGTCTTGCTGTTCAGTAGGGTGGATCTTTTCATAGTTATCATATGTAATTTATGTGAGTTCTTTCTGGGAATACTCCTGGCCATGATAAATGGTTTTAGAGAAATTCTACAAATTCTTATAGAATGGGTTATGGAAAAGACCTTAGTGGGTAAAATATAAAGATACTTAGAGCAGAAAGCAGCAAGAAAGGAGAAGACATGGTCCACTTGAATGCCCCATTATGTCATGAGAGGTGTCATTCTGGGCCTCTGTTGGAATCTTAATGTAGGTCTGTGTTCCCATTCTTCCCATGGATCTCACCTTTTACAGGGAATCTGGGGGAAAGTGGCCATCTTAATATGGAATGAACAGATTTCTGGGTACCTGTTCTGCATGAAAATATGCAGGTTACTATGAATTTATTTTATAACAAAAGTCGCTTCTTAAAATGTATAATTATGTACACTTTTTTACATTAAAAATGGTCTGAAATGAAGCTTTTTGCCTGCACTCTTAAATGCCTTGCAGGTATGGAACTTGGCCCAGGTTTGGTAGGTGTAACTTTTCCTGCTGGGGAAGGTGAGATCCTCTAGTCCCAGAGTCTTCTAGTCAACAGCAAGCTATCTCCCAGGATTGTTTTTGAAGATTTCTCCTTATTTCACTTCTCTTGGGATAGGTATGTAATAAAAAACTTAATTCATGTTAACTCTTTAAATGCTTTTGCAACCGTTACAAAAATTTTGGGAATTTTCCAAATGAATTATCCAAGGACAAATGAATAAACTGTTGTGCGAATGGATGAATATAACATGTTGCACCAATTTATGGTTTGAGTGTGTGGCCATGAAATAAGTGTGTTCAGCTATATAAAATATTCCTAAAGTAGAGAAAGAAGTAAGATATGCTATGTAGTTCATGAATAGTGATGCTTAGTACTATTTTTCTAGTAAATATATTTATACTAAAATGTATTTTTAGAGTTCATTTAAATAGATATCAGTTTACTGAAGAGAAAACAATGTTTTATTTTTTCAAGCTTTTCTGCCTGATACCACACTAGCAACTAACACAATTAACTGTCATTTTTCTTTATCCTGAACATGATTAGTTCAGATTTAAGCCAGGTAAAGATCAGTGATTTTAGATCTCTAGAGGAAGTCCACATAGCCCAGTATTTTCAGTAGTTTATGTTCTTTTTCTTTTCATGGAATTTCAAGTGCCTCTGAATATGCAAAAGGAATGGTAAATAAGCATGTCTCATTTTCCTCATGGCGTCTATTTCCCAGATGGTGACATAATCTTTCAAATTTAAAACTCTTATTAAGTATCTACACCTTCTTAAAATTCAAAATATTTATTTGGCAATAGACAATATGTCACTTAATAACCTTGAGCACTTAGCTGTTTATTTTTGTCCCAAACTATAAATGACATGAGTAATTTGAGCCATGTTTGACTCAGTAGTTGTCTTTTATGAAGCTTGATGACAATATGATTAAAACATTCTCAAGAATTTTAAATGTCAGCCTTGGAATTTTTTTTTCTTTGCTTGTCTAGCAAATTTCAAGAATAATTGTCAGTGCAGTCTGATGCTAACATAAGGTTCAGGTTTAAAAGAGTAATTAAATTGCCTCAATTGAAATAGGTGTCATTAACCCTGATTACCACTGGTTAAATCAAAAGAGTCAAACTAAATAAGTGTCTGTACTGATTTATGTAGCTTTTCTGTGACAGAGGCAGACTGAAGTCAGATGTTTGATTCTTGGTGAGTGACCATGATTTTATTCAAGTAGATCAGACATTATAAGTGCATGCCACATATGTGACCTCTTGTACTTATGGTAATAAGATGCCGATATTCTCCATTCAGCAAAGAAATGACCTGATTCAACTATGCTAGGCAAAATGCCATGGCAACAGCTGGCTTCTCATTCTAACAATGATTTTACAATCCTGCTGGAAGGTCATCGGCTGTAGGCTTTTCTCCTTTCTTTGTTTAAGTTCTTTTCTATCACTGCAAGTGAACATTAGATTCTCTTCAAAATGTGATAAGGGGTGAAAAGGCAGCATATAAATACATGTAGTACTATTCCCCCATTTGTAGTGTAGAGGGAGAGGAAGAGAGAATGACAGAGACAACTTGTAGCAAATAATAAAAGGATTCTGATAAAAAAGGATATTAAGGGGCTCTGGTCATATTAAGTGAAAAAACTTTTTTAAGAGGTAAAAATTAAATTTAACAAAGACAGTAACACTGAAAAAATGGTGTGTGGAGAATTAAAGCAGATAATGACTGGAAGGGAGAGTAAGTGGAAAAAATAAGTAGGGAAAAGGGATAAAAATACCCTTGTTCAATTCTCTCTTAGTAAATCTATTAAAAACTAAATGAAAGCAGCCTTTAAAAGTAATATGAATCAAGGAGAAAATTTATAAAAACATTTATTTGGAAGATATCTAGAAAATTATAAATTGTTTTAAACATAAAGTAGCAGAATGACCTAGTAATATTTTGTTATACCTGATATCATAAATTATGCAATAATTAAAATACATGCCTCATTCACACAACAGATAAATCAATAATATAGTTCATTGTCCTAATCTAAACTGTATACATTAGCATTAAAATGTGATTTGTTATGGTACATATAAAAACATCTCAAAAGCTTTTAAATATATTGTGTGAGTGACCCATTTTTCAAAATTATGAGATCACCTGCCACTTGTATTCAAAATTTAATTATTTAAATGGCTGGTAGAGTATAAAAAGAATAGTGTGCTTAGACTTTACAAGTTTATTTAATATTTACTCTAGTGTTTACTCATGTAGGGCCACAGAGACTTTCTAGTCTTACTCTTTCAATTAAAGATATGTAAACAAAGACTCTCACAATGAGAACTGTATTTTTATTATCATTATTTATGCTTATGAATTTACACTAATGTAGTTGACCTTTTAAAGATACTATCCACAATTTTTATCTCTTCTATCTACATTATTTTACGTAGGTTGTTGGGCCTAGTAGACGCTGGATAAATGCAACTTGATTCATGAAAATTAAGGTGAATTTATTGATAATGGCAACCTTTTACTAAGGATATATTAATTATTTAGGTCAATAATTAGCTATTTCATATTTTCATATCAATGTTGCTGTCATAAGCCTACAAACAATGTTATTTGCGTCATTGACTTGCGGACTCAAAATTTTCTCTGAATCATGTCTTCATCACAATCAAAAGACTTACTGCTCACGTGTCCATCCAGGTTTGTTCAGTCCTAAAGGGCACATTGCACACTGATGGACATCTTAGGGAGCTGGGTGGTTCACACTGTCTCCTATGACTTTGACAGTGACATCAACTCCTCTGCCTTAAATTGAGGAGATGATATCTTCTGGGACAACTTTACCAGGCTTTTTCCTAGAATAACAACAGGTCCAGAACAGCAAATTTTGATCGCCATTGTGTTCCCCACCGCTCCCACCTGGAAAGCACAGATCCGCACTCCACTCAGTTATGGGAGGATGACTGTGCTATCATATGATGATTTATGCCATGAATTTGTCACCATTTACTGAAAATGTGAAATCTCTTACAGATTTCTACATCAGACAACTGTATTAAATCAATACCATTAAAGGGAAAAAGTAAACATACCAAGAGAACAGCAATAAAATGTGCATGGAAAATTAGCTAAAGTGGAAAAGAAAATATCCACATTGCTGTAGTTTACTTAAGCTTGAAGTCCTTTTACTTGGATATTATTCTTCGTGGAATACAGATTAGAACTTATTTAAAAATATAGTCCTTCAAGTTAGGCTAATCCGATAATATCTGTGTTCCCTTGCACAACCAAATTTATACAGAATATTGGGTACTTTTTAGTAACAAATGGCACTACATTTTTTTCTTCATTTTCCTATAAGTACCTGATTGTTTGGAAAAAGCCTCTATTTATTATTTTTCTGTAGGCTTTTTTTCTTTATAGTCTTTGAAAGATGCTTTATAATGTTTTATCTTTTTAACTTTTCATCTAGTTTTCAACAGGACTTTAAAAAAAATTCAAACTTTCTGATACATTTGCCAAGACATGATTCTAAGTGTTTTCTGAACATTATTTTTTGAATCAATCTCACTCATTCCTGCCTAAATAAGCTAGCTAGATTCTTAAAGAGCTTATAATTTTTACTACAGCAGCCAATGAAAAATAAAACACACTAAAGCCATTGCTTTGATTTTTGTTTATAGCATTTGCTATGAGTATGTGTGTATGTTTCACAAAGCCTATAAACTGGACAAAAATATTTTATGTCCAGAAAGTATCCAGCCATGTGCTATGCAAAATATACATTTATTGAAGAAAATACAAGATACAAGAAACATTGTACATAGAACAATGAGGCCTCAGTGCCCTTCAAAGTAGACACCTTGGGACCTCACACAGTTCTCCCAATCACCATGAGCTGCCTCATTGTTTTTTCCTGAATCGCATTGATGATCTGAAATCTCTTCCCTTTCAAAGGAGATTTTAGTTTTGGGAAAAGCCAGAAATTGCAGGGTGCCAATTCTGGGCTGTAGCAGGGCTGAGTCACCTGGGTTATTTGATGTTTCACCAAAAAACTACATGAGATGTGATGCATTAGTGGGTGTGTTGTCAGGATGAAACTGACAATGACAAGCTGCGGACTTGTGAAACATCCGAACAGTTTCTGTGGAGAAATGTTCAAGCTTAACATAAAAGTTGATGCAGATTTGTTGCTCTACTTGCTCAGTCATTTTGAATGTGAAGGCCACACAGCACACATGCTCACTCAACGGTGTCTACCGCCCCCACTGACTAGTTAGTACAAAGAAGTCATCATTGTTCCTGCATGTGCATTCCAGTCCACTCTCCCTGGTTGCCAGCTTACATCAATGTCACCCAAACCATTCTAGTTATATTAATAATAGCTGGACTTTTTCCAGACAGACCATTTTATATCTATCTATCTATCATCTATCTATCTATCTATCTATCTATCTATCTATCTATCTATCTATCATCATCTATCTATATGACTAAAATCATGTGGTAATGAAATCTGTACCAACAAAACAGACTTTTGTGGTTTTTACCAGCCCAATTTAGTTTCTCTTCATTCTTAAATACTTCAATGAATAAAATTGGCTATTTTATCTGTCATACTTTGAAATCCATGATATTTTAAAGTTAACATATTCAAAGTTTATTTTAGAATATATACCAAAGCACATGGTAAATGAATATTTGGCTATATTAATATCTATTTGCAATCTCTGTTTTACCACACTAATCAGTTTAGTTAGCTGCTATTAAATGCATTATCCTTCATTCCCTCATTCGGCAATATTTACTGAGCACTCAGTACTGCAAATGCTTTTGTTGGGTACTATTAAGACTTCCACAATAAATGACATTTATTTATAGCCCTTTATTGAGTTTTATATCACTCTTAGCTTCTCTGTCTCCTATATTTTATGCTGTTCTGTACGTAGATCTGATTGAAAAGTTATGATGGTTGCCATGCAATGTAAGTTTAGTAGATGTGATTTTTTGGCATCCACAAAAGTTCACAAAATAATAGTGAGTGATAACAAAAATAGTGACATGAAAAAAATGAAGAAAACATAGTGACAGCAGTTCATCTATTATATTTATGAAAATAAATATGCCAGGTATATTCATTGTCAATCAGGAAAGAATGACAATACATTTTAAAAGTAAGTGAAATTGGAGATAATGCTATCTTAATTTCTGTGTATAGAGAACAAAATATCATAAACTCATAAAGTTATTTTAGATGATACCTGAGTGATTCTGAGAGTCCTATCATCTTCATTCACCATAGACGTGAAATAGCTTCCTGTCTAGCATTTCCAAGATTTTTCTCTAGATTCCATCGGTATTGTTTTAAAAATCTTAGAGAATGAATAAATAATTTAATTCAGTGTACAGGAATATTACTTAAAGAGACAAAAATAGTGTTTCTGCTGGTTCTTATTTATTGGATTCATTGAAATGTAATTTAAAACAAGCTTCTATATATCTCTGACATATTTGCTGTTAAAATTAGCTTTGGAATGTTGTATTTATTTTTTTCCAAAATAAGTTAAAAAGAATCAATATAACCCATGGTTATTTTAATGTACATTTATCAGAATAGGATCCATATTTATATAGGTGTAAATGATCTATTGGCTTACCAAAACTATGTTAGCATGCATCAGTTTGGACCAAAGGAAACTGATGTTTTGCCTTGGAAAACAAATATTTGAGACAAATAGAAGAATTCTGATATAAAAATCTGAAGGAATGAGTTTGACAGGTGATGGTTGACAAAACAATAAGAAAAGAATGTTTATGTCCAGCTGATGAGCTCTTGTAATTTCTGCTAATTAATGGAAGGTCCAGCCCAATCAACACATGTGTGGGCAGATTGACAAACTTAGAATATAAATAATTTAGAAAATGAATAAGTTGTCACAGTATGCTTCTCAAAATGAAAAACAATATACAAATAGCAAGGGTGTGATTTCTTTCCTTTCTTCATCCTGTGACTAATCTGCTAGCTTTTAACCTCCTTTCTTTTATCAGGCTGAATTATGTTTGGCTCATTGCCCATTTTGTGAGGTAATTTCTCAGTGTACATTCTGAGGTCTCCTTGATTTTTTCTTTGAGAGTAATTTTATTAGGTAATGTTGCTAACTGTGCTACCAACATAGAAATATTGTGTTTTTGTTATCCATTTTTTACATCTCAGCAATACATTGTAAATCTCCTTCCCTCCTTCTTTCCTTCTTTCTTCCTTTGTCCTCGCTCTCTCTCTCTCCTCTCTTTTGCATGCAGAGTTGCTATTAGGTACATTATTATGCTGCTGCTACTGGTTTGATATAATTGCTCTAGGTATTAACGATAACCCAAAGAGTCAAAACACTTTTGAGTAAATATTTATTATTTTCTTGGTGACAAGTAGAACAATCAGAAACTCCTTTATCCTGGTTTTTATAAACTATAAACTTCATAAACTGTCTTTACTCTAGTCACAGCATAGGAAAGGCCCATTCTATTATCACAGTCAATATAGGTACCCAAATATTATTACCTATAAAAGTTATTAAATGACATACAATGAAAAAATTCAATAATGTACATAATATTTAATGATATACATAATGATATTCATATATTTTAGAGATCAGATGATATAATTTTTTCTTTTATAAATAAAGAATCTGAGGCTTAGAAGTTGCGAAATCACACAATTTGGGTTTGAAGACCATAAATAGAACACAGGTCATTATTCTTCCAATTCTGTATTCTCTCATTACAAATAAATTCACTGTTATATTTATATTTTTGTTTGGAATACTTCATTAGCAGTAAAAGTCACCAATGTTTTATTGCACAGTGGCTGACAGAGTCAATTAATTACATTTGAATTAAATAATAAAATTCTTGCCATGTATCCTATTATATTCTTGTTACATAATTCTGTGGTACAGGTATTACTAATTTAATTTTATATATTAGGTAACTAAAGCTCAATGTGTGAATAAATTACCAAAGTTTACTCAACTGCTAAACTGGGAATTCTAACTTTGACTCTGAATAGTTGTGATTCTCCTGTATTGTCACATACATTTAACATTTGATCAAAACTCAATAATATCTTATTTAAGTTTACTTAATGTGAAACAAAATGATAGTCATAGGAAACCCCCAAAATGGTTTCATACTTTAAACTCCATACTTCACAGTAGCTTGTTCAAGATGTGAAAGCTAATCTGGGGTGGGAATGCATGTCGTTTGATACACTGGAATTTATTATATGATATTCTTCAGAATTAGATTCAGTTTTTTCATTCTTCTTAACATTATCACTACAGAAAGGCATAAAAACAGTTATTAAGACACCACCCAGCAAAAATAATTCAAATTAAGGAGATCTTTGATGATTTATTTATTGAAGTCATATTTTGCCAAAGAAGAATAATTTTAAATACAGATATAATCCCTTGGAACTGAGTTTTACATCAATATTCAATAAGAATATGAGAAATAACACATTAATTACCCACACATTTATTGCTCAGCCCCATACCCAGTAATTAATGGCACAGTTAAAGGGGAGAAATGACTCAAATCTGCAACTGTTGTGTATAGCAAACATGAACACTGAACACCTTTATTTAGAAAAATAGGACACTGTCCTTTTCATCCTTTCCTCCGTAAGCTGTACTCACTGAAGTAACTCGTTTAAATGGTAATTATATGTTATGTGTTATCCAAGTATTTTTCAAGTTTTCTTTGTGAATAATAATATTTTGCACAAACACACAAAAAACTGATTAAACAAATAACATTACATTATAAATTAAAAGTATATTTGCACTTAAAAGAATGAGTAAATCTATAAAATGGATAATAAAATAACTCGCACAGCATATTATTGAAAACAAAAGAAACAAGATGAATGTGAGAGCGTACCTCAGGTGTTAAAATGGGAGAGTGGAGAATAGGCGTGTTCACTGTGTATAAGCTCTGAATGTCTCTACGAAGACACTTGGGAGACTGATCACAGTCTCTGGCTTTCTGAGAGGAGGATGCGGCCAGAGTGTCAAGGAGGAGATTGATTTTTTTACGTACCTTTGTACTCTTTGAGTTTTTTAAAACATGTACATAAGTTATATTTTTAACAATGCATATCATGAGTTCCTGTGTTTCTTATAGAAGCTCCTCTAGTAGGAGCTTTGTTTTGTTCTGCGCAATATCAAGATTTATTAACGTTTCCAAGTGTTTTCCAATATTACAAGTAAAGTGAAAATGCTATGAAAGCATGTCATAAATTAGTTTTCAAAAAAAGTCCTATAATCTTAACAATATTTTTATTTGAACAAGCCTTATAATTGGACAGCCATTTCCACATAGAATATAATTATAGTTATATAAATATAATTTTTAAAACATAGCCTATAAGAAAAACTTAAGTTTTCCAAAATTCCTTGCCAGTGCTTGATTTTTTTTTCTATTTAATTTCAGGGCAGATTTCTTTTAGGTTTCAATGTAGAAACTTGGATGCCAGTCCTATTTTGGACACCAGTCAGAAGGAAGGGGATTTAATGAAAGAAGGAAAATGTAATAAAGAATTTGAAAATATAATTTTATTTCATCTTAATAATATTTCATAATCTTTATTATTATGCGATTCTATTTTGAAAATGTTTTTATTATCTTTATGTATTACTAGCAGATTCTTAAGGAATAGTGAATTATTCCAGAGGGTAAATAAAAAACATACTTTTCAATAATTTATTATTGAGGGACAAAGCCAATTATTCCCTGTGTAACCTGTTACAAGCACCTTCCCATACGCTGGCTTTAAGGGCAGGAGTTTTGGGGCACTAGGACAGCACTAACTGAATTTGAGATGACTCCTGAGAGGACCTCCAATCTTGGTGGCTGTGTCGTGTTTGCTCTCATTAGCCCTGTTGAAATCGTTGTATTAGTTTCCTATTGTGCTGCAATAAGTTACCACAAACTTAGTGACTAAACATAAATTTATTTTGTTATAGTTCTGAATTCGGAAGTCTAAAATAAGTCTCACTGTGCTAAATAAAGTCAAGGCTTCAACAGGGGTTGTTCCTTTTGGAGGTTCTGGAGGGACAATCCATTTTCTTGCCTTTTTTTCTGATTCCACAAGTGGCCTGCATTCCATAGCCCCCGTCTCACATCACTTCAACCTTGAGCCTCTGCCCTCACAGCTACTACTTTTCTCTGACTCCTCTCGGACCCATCTTACAAGAAAGCTTGTGATTACATCGGGCTCACTAGAATAACCCAGAATAATCTCCTCATCTCAATATCATTAATTTAGTCACATCTACAAAGGCCTTTTGGCCACATTAGGTGACTCCCACAGGTTGCAGACTTAGGAAGTAGACATCTTTGGGGTGCTGTTGGTCAGCCTTCCACAGTAGCCTAAGGACAATGATGTTGGCAAATGTCTTAACACAGGCAGATACTTAATATCTCTTCTTCTTGGGTGGGAGTTAATACATCTCCCAAATTGTTCTTCAAATGTAAGTTAATTCTACTATTAGCTAATTATGCAATTTTGGCTTTCATCTTATCATCTTAAAGAACTTTTATCTTGAGAAGGCATAACAGACAATAAACTGCTTTATTATCTCAAGTCACAACCATCATTTTTATGGTAATTTGAAATCTCATAATCTATTCTTTTATAAATTTCCCTGGGTTTTAACAAGGCTCAAGTTTAACGGTTCCTGTAGCCAGCTATTAAAATAAATAAAGAACCTGGAAACAATAAGGGCATGTGGTTTTCTCAGACCGTGATATATCCAAATGACTCCTCATCACGAGCAAGAACTAACCATCACACACTTTACACTATCAGAAAGGTCAGAATTACAAGGAAGAGTTCAGGTTATTTATTATTATTTTCCAAATATAAAATAGATTTTTTTGTAGCATGTGTTCCTATCTTTCCAAATGTTGTGATATATTCAAAAGCAGTAACACCTTTACACCTTGCCATAAAACTTATAGGTTAAAGAATTTTCATTTCAATCAAAAAATGTGAGATAGGGGAGATTTCTTCATATGTGTTTCTTATAGATAAATGTTTTGATGTTGATTGGGGACTAATTTGAAAATGTCTTAATGAATGAATTTTTTTATGTGTATGGTTACTACTGAAACAAATATATTGTTTAAATTTGTTATCAATTTTTTACAAATTTTAATCTTATAATTCACTGATATTTACTTTGTTGTATGTATTGTATATAATCTCTGTCCTGTTTTATTATTTTTCTTTCTTTTATATAGTTTTGAACTTGGATTGTGACTGGTTTTCTACTCCATAGAATATAGGTATGAATGACATATATTTTATTATTTTTTCTATTAGTCTTACAAATAATGTAACATATAATGTTAAAAGATATGCTTAAAACTAATTTCCTCCCATTTTAATGACAACTTCTAACATGCATATGTGTATATGTAGACAAAAATATACTTGTATACATATATGTATATTTATTAAATTAAATTGTTGCTGAAACCAAAGGACACAATAAGTTTGTAAAGTTAAAAATTATTAAAATTCCCATAGAAATTTTGCTGAATGTAAAGCATTATTAACTCAAATTTTTCCCCAGATTTACTACTCAGATTTTTCTTTATCTTATGTTTTATGTAAAAGAAAAATTTCACAAACAATATACCAATTTAGCATTTTGAATTCTGAAAGGTAACACTAAACAGGGAAATTTCACCAGTGTAAACACTGTTTTTCTCCCGTCATACTGTTTGGCACTCTTTGCCCTCATTTTATTTTTTTTCTGAGTTTGTTTAGCAGCTCTCTTTCCATTTGATATGCAAAGGCTTGTGGTGAATTGTCAGTTATAGTTTTTGAAAGATCTCTTCCAAGAACATTGAAATCCTTTCCACAGTTTCCTGTATAAAAATGCAGCATTCATGGAAAAGCTGGTGTTTCCTTGTCTTTGCCAGCCCTTTCTTTGCTGTCTCTGAGTTGACTCAATGATGAGTATCATGCTTGCTAGCACTCCACCTTTTCAGGGCCTCAGGATTTTTCTGAGGGAGGGCTTGCACTTGACTGGACCCTGGAACAGAAACCTCCCTGCATCACTGCAGCCCGAAGGTCTGGCCCCGCATTCAGCTGCTGTGAGCCCCAGGTTCTGTGGGGAAGCTATATATATATTATAAGGACAAAGGCTAACAAATATATACATAACTGTTTTCCTATAAAATAGAAGTTAAATCTAACTTTTTTATTTTGTCTTTGATACAAAGAATTTTTCTCTAATACTGAAAGCTCAGTTTTAATATCTCCAAGTACTATCCTTGTAATATGGAGAATATTTTGTAAGAAGAGATTGCATATTAAAATGTTTGTTGAGTAAACATTTCTTCAATTCAATGTGTAAACTATGCTTAGCATTTACCTGCTGACTGTAGATACACTGATTTAATTCTCAAAAAAGAGTATAGAAAGAAATACATCTGAAATCATTTCTCTTTGCAAAATCTATTTTGAAATTAAAATAAACTTTATAACAAAATGCAAAGATACAATTCTTCCACACTACTGTAATTCTGTAATGACAATGAAGGAATTCTCATACTTGTTTTCTGCTCAAACTCCATTCCCCAGTTCCTGTATCCCATACCCTTTATCCACTTCTCTTCTCTATTTATATAAATGTGATTGCTAGTATTAGTTTTCTGTTGTTTCCAAAACAAATGACCACATACTGGGTAAGACACAGACTTGGTGTCTTAAAGCAAGATGAATTTATTACCTTACATTGTGATAAACTAGGAATCAAGCGTGGGTTTCACTGGAATAAAATCAAGTTGTCAGGGATGCATTTCTTTCTGGAGGCTCAAGAGGAGAATCTGCTTCCTTGACTTTTCCAGCCTTTAGATGCCATTTTTATTCCTGGCTTAGGGCCCCTTTCCATCTTCAAAGTCAGTGACACTGTATCTCTCTGACTCTAGTATTATATCTCCTCTTGACCACATCTGGGAATAATGTTTTGATTCAATCTACTTGGATAATCCAGGATAATTGCCCCATCGAATGTTTCTTAACTTAATCACACCTTCAAACTTTCTTTTTTGCTGAACACTTTCAAAAAATATTTCCAACTCATCTTCATTCATGACAAGCCGGTGTGTACAGTTACTTACCAGAGGTTATCAAGGTAAACAAGGAGCTAAAACGTGTTCATTGTAAACACTAGATTTTTACTAGCGGGCACACTTCCAAAACATATTACCAGAGATTGGTAACTGGCGACTCAGTACCTAAAGAATAATTTTCAAACTTTTTAGCATGGAGCGTAGACAGAATCATTTCAACTGCTTCATTAATATCACTTTATGCTTGTTTCTGCACCAAGTTAGGGAACTAGATACAATCCCTTAAAAATGTCTCACCTTTGTGGGTGGAGGTAAAGGAGTTGTCAGTTCTGCACATGTGCCAACACGTTTCTTCTAATTTAACCTGGTACACTTAGAGCCACTAGACAGGGAAGAACACCCAGTTCCTCTTTATACCATGTGACCACTGTATAATGATCCAGAGATGAGTATCTTTTTTAATTAATACATATGAGGTAGCCTGGTATGAAAGGATTTAACCTTATGAGCCATTGTAATGACCCAACTAATCAGCCTGGCTCCTTCTGAAATCAGATTTGGATAATACAATGATAGTTTGTCATTCATTTGCAAAATATTACAGAAATTGCCAATGTAAGTATAGATATGTATCAAATCAACTATTCAGCCATGAGTGAGTCTCTCTAGATAATTCCATCAGTTCCCCATAATAATTACTATTACTGTAATTATAAGTATCATTATTTACATTTCTGATCATTTATGTACCCACACCAGTGGTTCTCAAACTTTTTGGCCTTAAGATATCTCCACACTTTAGATTATTGAGGAGCCCAAAGAGCTTCAATCATGTGGTTTATATTAATATTCACTGCTTTAGAAAATAAAACATGTTTTAAAGTATATTTTATTGATTATATTATTACAGTCATCTCATTTTTTTCTCCCTTTATCTCCCTCCACTCTGTACCTCTCCTCTCTCCAGCATTCCCCCTCCTTAGTTTATGTCCATGGGTTGTACATATAAGTACTTTGGCTTCTCCATTTCCTATAATGTTCTTAACCTCCCCCTGTCTATTTTGTGCCTACCAATTATGCTTCTTATTCCCTGTATCATTTCCCTCCATTCTATCTTTATTTGTATTGAGAAATAATTAACATACAATAAAACTCACCCTTTTGAAGTATGCAGTTTAGTGGTGTTAGTGGTTTATATTAACAAGGTTGTGTAACAATTAACACTAACTCCAGAACATTTTCATCATTCCATCAAGAAGCCATGAATCATAAGCAGTCACTCACCATTCCATCTCTTGCCAGATACCACAAACCACTAATCTTTCTGCCTGTACAGATTTGCATATTCTGGGCTTTTATATAAATGGAATCATATTAAATGTTAATTTTAAAATTCATTTAAAAATAAGAATGATATCCTATGCTATAACAGATAGGTTTTCTAAAATTCTAATTTTCATTTGATCAAATTATAATATTGAAACAAAAAATGTCTGTTAAAATGACAGGCTCACATCATTCATTTTTGAGAAAATGTTTGCTAACATCCTTAATATGAGCAACTATACAGTTTGTCAGTTAGTTATCCTTTTAAGTTAAATTGGTGTCTTATTGAAAAATAATAAATAAATAAATAATGGCTTGTTTAGCCCTCATTTGAAACAATCTCACAGGTGCTTTTCCTTTATAGTACAACTGTATGCAGCAAAAAATACTTTAGAGATATACCCCATTTTATCAGCAAGACATTAAAAACTTGCACATTTCAGTCAAGATTTAATAACATTAATAACTTGTTTTAACATTTTTACTGTGAGTATATTGCAGTGAAGAATACTATGACTACGAACTAGTACAGTTTGGTGTCACTGTCTTAATTGGTGCTAAGGTACCAACACTTTTACCATCATTGGTTTTACACCATCTGTGCAAATGCCCACACAACAAATGTCTTGGTGATACTATGAAAGCAGTTTTAACACATGCTAATCCCCTCCCATACCGAAAATGTCCTTGAAGCTTCCGAGAAGACTGTAGACCACAGTCAGAGAGGACACTCTTTAAACTAAAGAGTGTCTGCTGCAAGTAAGATAAATAGTCCAACTAATATATTACTTAAGTGATATTTCTCTAGACTAAATGTTTGTACATAACTGCCTTCTGCAAAATTTCTCTTTGTTCAGCTCTTAGAAAGCCTCGCTCAAGTGAGTTTGGTATCCTGTAAATTTTTCATTTTTCATAAGTAGAGTTAACTCCAGGGGTTTTCATTTTTCAAGTGGGAATAAAACTTAAAAATTGTTTTAAACAAATGATTAAGCAGTGTTTTTAAAACTCAGAACTGAGTCGCCAGTTACCAATCTCTGGTAATACGTTTTGGAAGTGTGCCCGCTAGTAAAAATCTAGTGTTTACAATGAACACGTTTTAGCTCCTTGTTTACCTTGATAACCTCTGATAAGTAACTGTACACACCGGCTTGTCATGAATGAAGATGAGTTGGAAATATTTTTTGTAAGTGTTCAGCAAAAAAGAAAGTTTGAAGGTGTGATTAAGAAACATTCGATGGGGCAATTATCCTGGATTATCCAAGTAGATTGAATCAAAACATTATTCCCAGATGTGGTCAAGAGGAGATATAATACTGGAGTCAGAGAGATACAAAACTCATCTGGAGACCTTTTGACATCTGCCATTACTGAAGGGATATCATCATTACAAGCTGTCTAGCATGCTTACAAGTACGTTGTGAGGTTGTTGTGACAGACAGCACTTCACCAACTGAGAAGTTTTCTCCTTTGAGCCTGGCATTAAATTACGTGGACTACCACTTTAAAGAAGAAAGTTTCATATCACTGCATGCTTTGTCAAGGGTGCATTTGGATGGTGAGGCTTGAATATCCACTTTAGCTGAAAAATTATACAGTCGTATAATCCTTTAGTATGAAATATCCATGCACATACCAAGAAATTATTTTTTTCCATACATTAGTGTTCGAATATCCAATCCTTTAGAAAATACATAAAAAATGAGGCAGGAGATAGTCAGGAGTGAGGAAACTCCAGAGGCACCCCAGGACTAAGACAAGGGGTATCAATACAGAACAGAGACCCTGTTCTAAGACCAGTTGTTTCTGCTTTCTGGTATCATGGTAAATCATAACTGCACCTGTGCAGAAGATGCTGCATGACCCTGCTTCATTATAATAACATTATAATAAATTAGCATTGTGAGGTCCCCTGCCCTAGTGGCCAATCAAAGAAAATCATGGGAGACCACGTGCACAGTAGCATAAAAGTGATCCAAGTACTTGCACATGCACAATAAACCCCGCCAGAACTAGCCAGGAAATATCTGTCCTATAAGAATAGAATCTTTCTGACCACTGAGGGTCAATCTCTGCCTAGAGTTGGCCTACTCCCATGTTCTGTGGAGTGTACTATTGCTTAATAAATCCGCTCTCTCTTTCTGCTATAAACTCTGTGTGTTCAGTTCAATTCATTGTTTGAAATCACCAAGAACTTGGTTACCTGTGCCCTCCTGTGTCCAAAAGACTTTATTGTACTGTGATGTGTAAAAATTAACACATCATCTCCAGCTAATACTATTTTTGCTTCCATAAATTTCTTAACAAATTTCTAATATGGGTAATGTAGATAAATGTTAAAGTTTTAGTTTCAATGTAAAATACAAAAAGAGTCAACTTCTAAGTGGAATCATTCAACTGGATTCCCTCTTTATTTCCCACAGTACCTTGTCAAAAGAATGATTCTATGGTTGCAATGACTGTATTACACTATGTCAGGCAAATCTAAAAAATCATCTGAAAACTGTAGATTTTGTGACTTAAAATAATACTATTTTCAACATTATAAAAATTTAATAATTTATTAATAAAATCCTGGTGCTTCCTTAGGAAAGAAGGTAATTTAGAAACATATGGCTTTATTAACAAAAATTTGAATGGCTAGGTAAAATGTACCCTCTTTTGTCAATTCAAATGTATGATTCTCTGTGCCATAGGACTATATGTATGTTTTAAAGGAATAAATTTAGAATTAACTTGTGAACTTCAGATATACCAAGTATTTATACCTTAGAGCTCCTGTTAGAGCTCCTTAAACCAATTAACTTAAAATTTCTTTGATTCCCAGACTATCAAGCTGTTCAATGTTTGCTCACAAATATATGTTGAACACTTACTATATTTAACACTCTGTGTTAAGTAATCTCAGGTGACAAACCTGTATAAAAATTGGAGTTTCACCCTTTCAGGAAGGTAAAGAAAATAGCATCATTAGTTACATCACATATTACTTTCTCACACGTTGTGCAAAGATTAAAAGGCTTTAAATAGTCTCTGTTATGGTATCCTTGGGTGAACCTGATGTGTCTAGGAGTCAGAGTAAATTTAATTCTCTTGCCACGATAATCGATTCAAGGAACCCAGGCCCAAGTCAATCAGTAATCAGTAAATCAATAAATGTTGCCCAAGGGCATCAGGGTGGTTCCTCGCAGTTGTAACTCAGGATACAATCGGGGGGGGGGGGGGTAAGGGGAGGGAATGCTTTTGTCCCTGGGTTTGAATGACGAGGAATATACTTGTGGTTGATGGATATTTGTGGCTATTTGTGAAGCCAGTGTAGCACCGAAGCTGACGCACAGGAAAGGCAGAGCGTCCCGCCCTGCCCTGCCAAAAAGAAGACCTAGAGCCAAGGGCTAAAAAAAAGTATGAGCCTACCCCTACTAGTGAATTTTCAGAAACTAGTCCATAAATTCTCATTTTTGTTTGTTAGCTCTTTTTAAGTTGCTCTAAAACATCAAAAGACAAAGATATTTGAGAGAATGAATTCAGGCAGAAGAAATGTAGTGGAAAAAGAGATCAAATGAGAGTTCTTATTTGTTAAGCCAGGGTTGCAAATTCAAATGCTTCAGGGACAACTCAGAAAATTAATGAAGCAAATCAGCCATGAAACAAAAAATTGTGGAGAGTAATACTTTTTTTATTTTTACTTTTTTATTTACTGTTGATGTGTTCATGTAAATCCAATCCTACTAGATTTTTGTTTGTTTGTTTTCAAAAGTTTTAGAATATTAAGAGTGTTTGGAAGATGCTCTTCACAATGCCTTATACACATGAAAATAAATAAGTGGCAACTGTCACTATTTTTGAGAATAAAGGCAAAATGTGTGGCATTCGACAAACTATAGCTCACCACTTTTACTCTCTGTTTGACAGGGGACACGCGATGAGAGGGCAGGGGGGTGTAGGACCTGGAGAACTGGGGAGCTACAGGTGAGCTCTCACTAAGTAAAGGTGACCTTGGGATTCTAAAGGACAGCTGATGGGTCGGAATTGGAATGACTGATGTGGATATTTGAATAAAACACAGTGGAAAGATAAAAGAACACATGACATTAACAGAAATAAAGGGAAAACTATTGAGGGACAAATATAGAATATTTATTGGCCAAATATAGTAGTGATTAAAATTAATGTGTTTAATGTAGTAAGTTTAAATCCAACCTTTGTCAGGTAATACCTGTGTAACCTTAGCCAAGTTAATTAACCTATGTTTTGAATGTTTTTATCTGTAATATCAAAATACTAATAGCAATTCTCTCATAGGGTTTGTATACAGTTAAAAATGTGCATAAAACATGGGAAGTTCAGTGTCTGGCATAAAATGGGTGCTTGATAAATATCACTAAATTTATTGGTATAAATTTAATGATGAGTAAAACAGAAGAACTAGTAAAGAAGAATGAGGAGAAACAAAGAAAATCAAGATAACAAAATGACAGAGTAAGGGAAAATTGATGACTGTAGAAAATGTCAAGGATAAAAAAATATAGAGAACGAATAATTGTGCTTAATAAGTCACCAGCAAGTTACAGAACATTTTCACTGAAGGTGCAGTTCTCAGTTTAGAGGTAGAAGAAGAATCATGTAGTAAGGGATTAAGAAATGTGGTGGTAATAAATTTACATCTAGAGAATGTAAATGATCATTTGAACTTAGTAGCAAAAACAAGGGGAAATATATCAATTAAACTTGATAAGGAAAATTTTTGGTTTAGTTTTTTAATATAAGGGACATATGAACATGTTCTGATGTAGATAGGAGAGGTCTCAGTCGGGTTTCCAGAAAAAGTAGTAGTGATTATCTTTCATTAGGAATGAGGAGACACCTCTTCCTCTCACATAAAAATAATAGGGAACCATTGTAAAGAAATCACAGGATATGCTGACAGCTATAAGCAGAGACTATGGAGCTCATATTTCACACCAGTCTTTTCAGTAAATTAGAACATTTGGGTTATTTTTAGTATAATGGATATGGTGCATTTAGTAAATATAGAAAGACTTGAAAGAGTTGCTTTTTGAATAAACAATGGTGTTATCAAGAGAGATAAATAAAGGGATACGGTGAGAACTAAACTGGAGTATTATAAATGATACTGGATCTATTTAGTGATGTGTAAGATTTTGCTCTAGAAACTTTGTTTCTTTTTTATTGTATTTATTTATTTTTAGAGAGAGAAGAAAGGAGGGAGAAAGAGAGGGAGAGAAATACCAAAGTGTGGTTGCCTCTCCCACATCCCATATTGGGGACTAGCCCACAACCCAGGCATGTGCCCTGACTGGGAATTGAACTGGCAACCATTTGGCTTTCAGGCTGGCACTCAATCCACTGAGCCACACTAGCAAGGGCCTCCTAGTTTCTTAAGTGGGAGCAGGAGACCAAATGTTGGAAGCTGCCTAGTATTTAACATTGGTATGGGGATAACTGTGGAGTTTCAAATAAAATGATTAATTTCCCTAAAGCCTTATGGTTGGCTGTGCTGAAATGATTGAATGGATTCAGACAAGCTAGAGCAGCACATGAATGCTAAGTGCCTAAAATTTAAAGAACTGGAGTATAAAAAATTGGAGAACTGAAAAGACCAAATTAGAGTCTTAATGGTTGTGAGAAATACATAGAAATAAATATTGCAATAAATAAATGGTATTTTCACTTAGCATTTGTGGTAAAATGTTTGTAAAATGTCCCCAGTCCTCCATCATTCCCTGTATCCACGCCCATTGTAATATGACTTTACTGTATCTGCTATCAAGAAGTTGAGATTCCTGCTCTCTATGTTTGAGCTGGCCTTGTGATTTTCATTAACCAATAGAATATAGCAAAAATAAAATTGTGCCCATTCTAAGCTTCCATCTTAAGTAGTCTTACCTGCTTTCCTTTTGTCTCTTGTCCCTGTGCCTTCACCGTGATAACATGCCTTGACTGGCCTCTCTAAAGATTAGACACTTGGAATAAGATAGTCAGCCCGGTTGATCTAATCGAGGCACAAGATATGGGGGAAATGCCAGTCAGAACGTGAGCAGAGCTGCCTTGTCAACCCACAGCTGAGCACGGGCACATGAGTAGACTTATCAAGACCAGTCCAGGACAGCTGAAACATCCAAACAACCCACAGGTTCAGAGCCAAAATGATGTCCATTGCAGTATGTCACTAGGTGTTGTGGTGCTTGTTACACAACATAATTATGGTAAGAAATGGTGCAGCATTTTTCCTTGATAGGTAAATAGAGACTATATTTTACAATGTATTTCATATGAAATACTTGCTTACCGTTTCCTCTAAACACTTTGGTGTGTCAGATTTGTTCTTAAAGTATATCTCTCGAAATGTATGTAAGATGTGGCACAACAAGTTCAAGGTATCTTTATGTGAATTTGGTACTATTAATATATTCAGGATTTGATTAGCCATTTGGCAACAATTTCCTCCTTTTGAGATTCCCACAGGGGAAAGGATAAGTTGACCTGAGTCTCTAAGTTATGAACTGCTGTTTTGTTTAGCTCCTGTTTTAACTAAATAAACATGTAACTTAAACATTATACTGAAGGCTTCCTAGGAACTTTTTAAACAGATGCTACATTTGGAGTTAGAAAGACCTGGGCAAAAGTTTCAGTTCTATCACATACTCTTTATATAACCTAAGTCCAATTGGTTTATTTTTTGAGTACCAGTTTCTTACCTACAAAATGATTAAAGTACAACGAGCTCAGTATCAATCACAAAGTAAGCAGTCAATATATGCTAAATATAATTTTGTTAATGATACATCTCATAACCTTCAGTGATTTTGGTATTGTATTCTCAATTTAATTTTTTCAACTATACTACTGCCCCTTCCAACACACACACACACGCACACACACACACAATGACCATTTCATACGTATGTTAAAAGTTTAGTTTTCCAAAGCTCTTTTTAAAATTTACAATATTTGTAAATATTTGTTCTTAAATCTATTTTTGTTAGTGTTATTTATTTATGTCCTTTATTATTCTAGAGAAGAATAAGAGTGTTCATAAAATAGCAAAAATCCAGCAAAATGATGTAGATGTATATTGCAAAGAGGTCATCAAGTTAGAGGTACTAATAGATCTAGAAATGAGGCTAAAACACAAAAAGTTTGGTCACCTTTTGACTCTAACTTCAATAGTAGACAATTAGAAGAGAAAATAGGATAAGTGGATGATTTACAATGTCAGTAAGACAAAAGCAAATTAATTCTCCCCAAGTTTTTCTCAAAGAGAACACTGTAACCTAATAAACAAATTTCTCATCTTCTGGTTGACAGAGCTTTGAACTTCATAGGGCTGTTTTTTATAAAGTCACTCAATATAAGACTAATGGAATTACACTGAATCACAACTCAATAAAACATTCCTGTGTAGCACTGATACAACAGACTTCAGGTGGACAGCTCTCTGCTGAGCTGAATAAAGGCATATGTGTCATGGTCTGCAGAGAAATAGACTATATCATCTTCAGTTAATCTTTCCTAAATATTATTTTATCTTAAACTGAGTTTTGATATTGGGCAGTAGGGAGTTTATTATATGCCATGACAAGAATCTTGAGTACAATATTGGCCACTAAATATTATATGGTGAATTCACCATTGAGTCAAAATTGATTTGGTATTATCAAAAATGAGGAAGCCATCAAATACATATTCTAATACACAAAGCTACCCCAATACTCTCAGGGTAAATGCAAGGAAAAATGGCTAATAGATATCTCCTTAGATGTTATTTTTGGTATCACATAGTTCTTACGTAGATGATAAATGATTTGTAACACATAACCATTACCTATGTCAGTTGTGTATATAAAGTAAAGAATATGATATTTCAGGATCATCTGAATATTAGCTCATGAAGTAGAAAAAAAATAGATAGGTCCATTCAGAAAAGTCCAGCCATTGCTAATATAACAAGAACAGTTTGCACAACATTGATGTAACCTGGAAGCCAAGGAAAATGGACTAGAATGCACATGTGTGAACAATGATCACTTCACTATATTAGTCAGTGGGGGTGGTAGATGCTATTGAGTGAGCATGTGTACTGTGTGGCCGTCACATTCAAAATGACTGAGTAGAGCAATGAATCTGCATCAAATTTTGCATTAAGTGTGAACATTCCTCCATGGAAACTGGGGATGATTCAGAAGGCTTTCATGGACAATGCAACAAGTGCAGCACAAACAAAAGTATGACACAGATGTTTCAAAGAGGTCGAGAATCTGTTGAAAGTAATCTACATTCTGGAAGGCCTACAACAAACAGAACACCTCAGAATGTTGAATGTGTACGGACAACAAAGATTGGTGACTGACAGTGCGAGAACTAGAAGCTGATCTGGGGATTTCCAAACTACTGTGTCTGAGATTTTGACGTGGGATCTTGGCATAAAATGTGTCATGGAAAAATTCATTCCACAGGTCCTGCTACCAGAGCAGAAGGAACATTGTGCTGCATTTGTTAATTACTTGATTCAAAGTGCTACCAATGAACCAAAATTCCTCTAAAAGGTCATAACTGGAGATGAATCAGGGGTCTACAGCTATGATCCAAAGACAAAGGCCCAGTTGTCCCAATGGAAGCTGTATGGTTCTCCATGCCCAAAGAAGGTACAGCTAAGTCCCAGCAAGATCAAGACCATGTTAACTGTTTTTTGATTGGGAAGGCGTTGTCCATCATGAGTACTCTCCTACAGGCCAAACAATTAATAAGGAGTACTATCTCAATGTTAATTGTCAGTTGAGAAATGCAATACAACAAAAACGGCTACAGCTATGGGCTACTGGTGATTGGTAGCTTCATCACAACAATGTACCTGCTCATGCATCACACTGGGTACAGAGTTTTTTGGTGAAACATCAAATCACCCAGGTGACTCAATCCCCCTACAGCCTAGATTTGGCACCTGTGACTTCTGACTTTTCCCAAAACTAAAATCACCTTTGAAAGGAAAGAGATTTCAGACCATTAATAAGATTCAGGAAAATACCACAGTACAGCTGACAGTGATTCCAACAAAGGATTTTGCAGAGTCTTTTGAACAGAGGAAGAGATGCTGGGAGAACTGTGTGAGGTCACAAGGTGCCTACTTTGAAGGGGATTGAGATGTCATTGTCTTATACACAATGTTTCTTATATCTTGTATCTTCTTCAATAAATGTCTCTATTTTTTATAGGATGTGGCTGGATACTTTCTGGACAGACTTCATCTCTCTCTCTCTCTCTCTCTCTCTCTCCCTCTCTTTCACTTAATTTTACTAATAAGTGAGAATTTTTAATTTCACTTTTTCTTACATAGTTTCCTTGTTTTTCTCCATTTCTCTTCTTTTGATCAGAGAGAATTTATTAAATGTCTGTTTCTCTGTGGCTCCTTGCCAAGCTCTGTAGTAACTGTCCTTGTCTTTTAGAGCTTGTGTTGTGAGACAGACAATGATGATACCAGTAGGCACATATGAGGCAAATGTTAAGCTCCACAATGTTTTTAAATATAGGCAATCATTCCTTTCTTTAGAACTCTTCTCTCTGAAATCCACAACTTTTCTTCTTTTTACATTTCTGATGTTTTCCTTTCCCAGTCAATATTGCTGAATCTTTCCATAAATTGTGCTTTGCATGAGATATCCTCTAGGTTTTTTACATTAGTTAAATTAATTCATCTTATAAGTCACATTATTTTTACAGAATATGTGTCCCTTCACGCAGGAAGGTAGGAACACCTTACTCTTCCCAGTCTTTCACTTTGTTGCCCCTAGTGGCCATTTGGTACAATAGCTTGTTGTACCTTGACCCATGCAGAAGCCTGCTGAATGCAGGAAGCCTTCAGGTTCGCACGTAACAGGATAGACATTAAAACTCCACAATATGTGTGGAAAATGGAGGCTGAGTAGTCTTACTATAGAGAATATAGAGAGCAGTATGAATGTTCTTACTAAAGTGAACATTAAAATGAACGGCATGCGTCTAAACCTATTTATTTATTTATTTTGCAATATACTTTTTAGCAGTAATAGGCTCACAGAAACAAAGTATATATTTAATAAAAAATTAATCCCTGTCCTACTATCTCATTCTCAAAAGCAATTTGAAGATGAATTTACAACTTGCACAACATATTTGTCAACAGTTGCTACAGAGCACGGGGCCCCTGACCACAGGAAAACCAGGAAACACAAATCTGCTGTAGCAGGGTCGATGTTTACTTCAAACGTCTGTAATTACTTTAAAAAGACTGTGCTCTGATGGGTTAATACATAAAGCTGTGAAATGTCTATGGCATAGTTTGAAGGATGGCTTTTCATTTTCATCCAATGCCTATTCTTCTAATTTAATTTCACTTATTTTTATATGAGAGCATTGTTTCCATAAAATAAAATTCACCCTGCAGCAGAACTTACAAATTCACTCACTTTTTAAATCCCACATTTTCCTAAGACCGTAGAAAAAGTACAGTGATAAGGAAGTGTTGGCTATGCTAGCACGTGAAAGCCTTCCTGAAAGGGTAGGTGGTACTCAGCTTCACGTGTGTCATCAGAAACTTTAGAGAACAAAATAAAGTTCCAGTAATGGTTGTTTTTTGCCTTCTAATTTTTGGAATTGATGTAAAACTTTTGATTATTTCTTTCGTTTATGGTGAAACCTCTGACATTACTATTAATGCTTTTAAAAATGTATTTTAAAAGTTCATCATTAAAAGTAAATGTATGTGTCTATGTAATGAAAATACAAATACTAAGTTTGGCAGAACATAGCATAGAGGTATAAAATTGCCTGACTAAATCAACAAATCTATGAAAAATAAATGTTCCTGGAATTGACTTTAGTGCAAATGTCCAAATAATATGTGATATGCCACCAATCAAGTAAAAGCTGTTTTCAAAATTTATAATATTTTATATTTATTTATTTAGTTGGTAAAAAATTATTATGTACCTTAGGTAGGTCTTTGCATTATACTAACTGAAAAGCATTTTTCCACATCTTATTCAACCTAATGAATCATATATTTGTGGTTTTATCTACATGCTTGCAGTATTACACTACTGAAGAAAAGCTTCCTTTCATATGTGTTTGGTAGAATTCTACAGTAGATAACTCTTTTTCCAAAAATAAAAATATTCTCAATCTAAGATTAAAATGGAGCAAATACATTAATGTCAAGTTTCTTGTACCACTTTGTAAAAGATTCCAGTAACAATCAAAACAGAATGCTGCTTAACACACAAAGAGAATGAGACTTCTGTCACAGTTTCAGTCAAACCTTTCTTTTTATCTTTATTTTTTTGTTGACACTGTTACAAATGTCCCTATTTTCCCCCTCCTTGCCCACCTCCACCCAGCCCCCACCTACATCTTCCCTCTGGCCATGACCTCACTGATGTCTGTGTCTATGGGTTTTGCATACATGTTCTTTGGCTAATCCCTTCACCTTCTTTCATTCAGTCTCCTCCCCTTTCCTCTCTGACAGCTGTCAGTCTTTTCCATATATCCATAACTCAGTTTCTATTTTGTTTGTCAATTTATTTTGTTCATTAGATTCCACAAATAAGTGAGATCAAATGGTGTTTATCTTTCTCTGACTGGCTTAATTTCACTTAGCATAATACTCTCCAGGTTCATTCACATTATAGCAAAAGGTGAGAATTCCTTCTTTTTTACTCCTTTAGAGTGTTCCATTGTGTAAATGTACCACAGCCTTTTTTATCCATCTCATCTACTGATTGGCACTTGGCCTATTTCCAGATCTTGGCTATTGTAAATAATGCTACAATGAACATAGGGGTGCATATACTCTTTCCAATTGGTGTTTTGAGATTCTTAGGATATATTTCCATAAGTGAGGTTGCTGGGTCAAAAGACAGTTCCATTTTTACTTTTTTGAGGAAATGCCAAGTGTTTTCCACAGTGGCTGCACCAGTCTGCATTCCCACCAGTGCAGTAGGGTTCCCTTTTCTCCACATCATCACCAGCACTTGTAGTTTGTTGATTTATTACTGGTAGCCATCCTGGCAGGTGTGAGGTAATATCTTATTGTGGCTTTAATTTGCAACTCTGTGATGATTAGTGATGCTGAGCACTTTTTCATATGTCTATTAACCATCTGTATGTCCTCTTTGAGAAGTATCTATTCAGGTCCTTTGCCAACTTTTTAATTGTATTGTTTGTCTTCCTGGTATTGATTTGTTTAAGTTCTTTATATGTTTTGAAAATTAACCCCTATCAGATTTATCTTTGGCAAATATGTTCTCCCATATACTGGGTTCTCTTTTGATTTTGTTGGTGGTTTCTTTTGAGGTGCAGAGCTTTTTAGTGTGATGTAGTCCCATGTGTTTACTTTTCCTTTGTTTCCGTTGTCCCAGGAAATATATCGGCAAAAATATTGCTATTAGAGGAGCCTGAGATTTTATGCCTATGTTTTCTTCTAGGATTTTTATGGTTGTGTGACTACATTTAAGTCTTTTATCCATTTTGAGTTTATCCTTGTATATGGCATAAAAATGATGTAACATTTGGGTTTATTTTTCCTGCAGTTTTCACAAATGAAAAGTGATATTGTGCCATAGTAAAGAGAAGTCACATTCTTCATTTGCATAAGAGATTTAAATGTTGGGCTCTAGCACAGGAACTGTCTCTTGGGGCTGAGCTATATACAAATGGATAGACAAAATTGCCTTAGGAAATATTTCACAACTGTTTGACTAAACATTTAAACATTTTTATCACAGTTTCCTGTAGGATCGAAGCTTATTTATGAAATCAAACCTAGCTGCTATCATCTGACCCATGTTCTGAGGCCTGATCCAAGGCCTCATTGTTGATTCTTTCTGGTTCTGATTTTCTGATTCATTTCCAGAGCTGTGGCCAAAAACATCATTATTAGATCCACTCCCCGAATCTTGATTAGACTCGGCACTTGGAGAAGAGGGAAGCAAGTCAATACCAGCACCTTCCGACTGGCTATTTTAATTGTATTTTTGTTTAAAAGAAAATTTCATTTAAAATGTTCAACAAATGGAGCCTTTAGTGAATTGCAGCTACTGAAAAAAAATCTTGCAAACTGGAAAAGCCTAGAATTTATTCCTGTAACAGCAAAAAATAATAATAATAATCACATTAAATTATGCTAGTGCGAATGGATTATAAACTTAATTCTGAAAATTTACATTATTATTTGCAATATCTTGACTTGTGGAGGAAATCATTTGATGGAGTTTAAAATTTTTAATTGGATATATTTATATTTCTTGCTAAAGTAAAACAAAATTGATGAAGTCTATGATTTGCATTATTTAAATGTAGGAAAACAAAGTTTTTGTAGGTAGAAACAACTTATTTTATGTGTATTTTATTCTAAAAAGGTATGTAACAGAAAATATTTTAAATGGAGGCAATATTAATCTTTTGTAAAATATTGAGACTGAAATATTTATACATTTCAACATGAAAAATAGAAAAAAATGTGAATATCTCCTTTTTGCTGAATTCGACTTGATCTTACTAGGTATCTCAGCATCAGTAGAGAGCATATTTTCTTTATTAAAATATTTTAGAATATTTTGATCTAGAGAGAAGAATCATTTGGAGATGCAGGCAATTTTAACTTTATTAGCATAAAATGCAGCTTTGAAGATAACCTATAAAGGTTTTAAAAATTATGTTAAAAACAAATTTTTAACAGAAAGTGCTTAACATTGTAATAGAGAGAGACACATAAGCCACTATAACCTGAATTTGTATAAAACCTAAATCTATACAGAAATCATTCTGCTGATATATTTTTAAAATTTAAGGAAATCAAACCAGAAATTATTATATTTTTACTTAAAATACACAGATATATTTTTAAAAAATACTTTTGTTTTGAAAATATAATAAAGCAATTTTATAGATCTATTAATGTTCTTAAAAATCTATAAATTACTTTTTAAAATATTCTGGCTTTGCCTAAGATTAGATTTCAGAACAACTAGATGAACATTTATCAGACAGTTATCCAAACCAAGCTTTTCCTCAGTAGATAGTTGCAGAGATCTATACATCAGTATTTATCTAACTATCATCTATCTATCTATCATACTCTCTGGAAAATATCTGTAATTGTAGTCTGTGCTGCCAATTAAAAGGGAGAATATTTAAGTTAGGGAGACGTAGGCGTATTGAGAGAATTGGTGAGAAAAATAAGGATAGATTTCTGAAGAGAATTTTCCAGTCTCTTCAAAATTAGAGGGAGAAAAAGTATATGGCCTTCCTTTTTTTTTTTTTTTTGGTCTAATTTGAAAGGTGGGCATGAAGATACTTGAAGTATCAGGATCAGAGAATAAAGAAACCCTGAGTTTAACTTGAGCAAATTTCTATCTTTCCAATGCATCTAATTTATTACAGTTAGTCCTCCAAGTGATTTACTGACCCATAGCTACATGTGAAAATGTGGAAATCACCAAGCCTAATTTTTAAAGCCGGGAATCAGGTCAAACACTCATTTTCAAAATGTCATGGTTGAGCTAAATTTCCCACTGAGTTTCAGTTAAATTTCTTCTTGTGTATATTTCCCTTCTTGTGTCAGAAGCTCACAGGCATGAGAGAGATGTTTAAAGAAGAAACTGTTATGTTGATTCTTGAACATTAATACCAGTCTCCATATGTATTACAGTTTATTTCTGATTGTGAAGGTAGTTAAGCCAGTTTAGAGAAAATTATTTTTCACACTTACCTTGAAATTCATGCATACCTTCAATAAATATTTACTGAATTGTTTTATGTTAAAAAGTATTTATTGATGATAGCCATTAATAATCAACAAATAAGAAGTGCTAGCAGAGATGTGGAGAAAGGAGAATACTTTTGCACTGTTGGCAGGAACACCAACTGGTATAGCCACTGTGGAAAACAATATGGAATTTCCTCAAAAAATTAAAAATAGAACTCCCTTTTGACCCAGCTATTCCACTTCTGGGAATGTATCCAAAGAAACCTGAAACACTAATTTGAAAGAACATAAGCACCCCTATGTTCATTGCAATGTTATTTACAATAACCAAGATATGGAAGCAGCCCAAGTGTCCATCAGTAGATGAGTGAATAAAAATATGTGGTACATTTACACAATGGATTACTACTCAGTCACGAAAGGAAGAAAATCTTACTTTTTGCAACAGTATAGATGGAACTGGAGAACATTATGCTAAGTGAAATAAGCCAGTCAAAGAAAGATAAATACCATATGATTTCACTCATATGTGGGATCTAATGAAAAAAACTGAAATAACAAGCAAAATAGAGACAGACTCATAGAAATAGAGAGTAGGCTGACAGTTCTGGAAGGGTGGGGGGTGGTATAGGGGGTGGAAGGATCCAACAAAAAGGAAAATGGACTCATGGACACGGATGACAGTGTAGTGATTACAGTGGGGAGGGGTGGGTGGAGGTGGAAAAAGGTATAAGGGGGATAAATGGTAATGGAAAAATGCAATAAAAATAAATTATTATAATAATAAATAATAAAATAAAAAAGTGTTTATATTTCTATAGTATTAAAAAACCATATGATATCGGCAGCTACTGGTACTCATTTTTTCTGTTCATTATAATTATAAAGTGAGTCTCCTTGAGATGACAGCTACACTATTTAGTCTTAAGTTGCTTATTTAGTATTAATATTATGCATAATTTGTAGAAGGTTCTGGCAAAATGATTGGTGTTATGAAGATACAGTTTACAAGCAGAACTTGGCTATTGAGTAGACGGTGAAGTGACTTGAGTGTTGCAAGGATTCCATTATTAGAAACATCTGCCTTTAGAGTCTAAAAACAATTTAGTATTGATCATGTTCTTTTTATGATGCCACTAGACCTGCAAAAGGACATTAGATGGTAAAGATGCAAGAGCTGCAGGTGGGCTGGTGTTTTACCCTTTTGATCCCTTTGTCAGCTTATCTATGATGACTGCATGATGGGAGAGACTTTATTTAAAGGTAATTCTGAACCTGAAAATTGTCCTCTTCCTGTTGAATTCATTATGCATATATAATTGCTCATCCTGAGATTGTAAATGGCAAAAAAAAAGAAGGTGTTTCCTGATATTCTCAAGAGTAATATTTTGAAGGGCACACATTAGCAGAAAATACCATTCTTAAAATGAAGTATTTTGTACATTTATGAACAAACAGAAAAAGAGTGAATATTTTATAGCTTTAGAAACAACATCGACTACAACAACATAAACTAAAGTCTTTAATGTAAGCAACTATGAATAGAGACTTTTCAGATGTTAGTTAGTGGAGGTTATGGGAAAATCAGTAAATGACAAGGAAATGAAAAGATTAACAGGAGGTAGCAAGAAATAAGATCAAAACCAGGGTAAACATATTTCTGTATAGAGACACTTCCCTTAGTCTCATTAGGCATAGTGAGGGGGATAATACTAAAATCATATTTTATTCGATCTGTATCTACCTATTTTTCATCTATCATGAACCTGAGTTATAATTTGTTTCCACTTAAAATGTACAATTTAAAGGTTTTTTAAAAATGTATACGCTTGTGACATCATTGTTTTGATGAAACAACAAAACATATTCATCACCCTCAACATGTCCTCTATGGTACCAGGCAAATGACAATTTCCTTTTTGTCACTATTGATTAATTTGTACTTTCTGGGATATGTGTGTGTGTGTGTATACACATATACATATAATATGACTATTTTTCTATCTATATCTCTTGCTGTCTATTATCTATTTATCTATGCAGTAGATGGAAAAATAGAATCATGTCATATGTACTCTTTGGTATGGCTTCTGTCACTCTTCACAATTTGAGATTCATTTATTTTGCTGTATGTATCAGCAGTTTCAGTTTGTTGTCTAGTTTTCACTTCATGGATATATCATATGTATTATTTACTATTCACCTATTGTTGAACATTTGAGTTGTTCAGCAATTTTTGGATATTGTGAATAAAACAGCTATGAGCATTCATGTACAGTTCTCCATGTGGACATGTGACAATCTAATAAAAATGAACAAAAGTTTTGAGTGGACACTCACAGAAGATGTATGAGTAAGAAGAATAAAGAAGCTCAATATAATTTATCAATAGGAGAATGCAAGTCAAAACCTCTGTTAGATTACAATATATACCAATTAGAGTGACCAAAATTTTAGTGACTTAAATATCCAAGTTATGACAAAATGTAGTGGTGTTGGAATACTCATAAACTGCTAGTGAGAATGTAAAATTGTGCAATCACTTGAAAAATCATGTGAGTTTCTAAAAATAACTGAAAATACATCTATCATACAACTCATTTGGATCTCACCTAGGTATTTACTCAAAAGAAATAGTATTTTATTTTAAAAGCAGTATGTTGAGCAGAAATATGAGCTTTGTCATTCTGACCATGTAACTTCAGCAGGTTGGTTAAACATATTGAGTTTTCATTTTCTCACTGTTAAAAATTGGGAATCAATAAGATATTCATAAAGAATTTTGCACTTAGACCCTGGCTGGTGTAGCTCAGTGGACTAAGTGTGGGCCTGTGAACCAAAGGGTAGCTGGTTCGATTCCCAGTGAAGGCCCCCTGTATGGGGTGTGCAAGAGGCAACCACACACTGATGTTTCTGCCCCTTTTTTTCCCCTTCCCATTCCCTGCTGTCTAAAAATAAATAAATAAAATCTTAAAAAATAAGAAGAATTTTGCACTTAGAATACCAATACTCAACACATGCTAGTTACTTTCCTCCATATATTGTTTGTCTCTAAAACATTCAACTTGCAGTGTGGATTCATTCTAAATTATTTTATACACTTGTCTAAACTTTAAACCTCTAAAAAAATTATTGAGCAGAAACATCTGAGCCAGGTGAATACAGCCATGGGAAATAATAAAACATTTATTAAAGATCAGATAAGGTGTTTATCGTGCTGAATATTGTCCACCTACTGTCCTACAAAAACAGGGCACAAGGTGAGGAGAGCACTTAAAATCTTGCTCGACAGCACAAGCCATCAGTTTGACTCAAATAAACTCTCACAACATAAAGGAAAAAGACACTGGGCATGCCCAGGGAGGGCAAGGATGCCAGCAGGCAGCAGCAAGTGCAGAGGCACCTACCTCATGCTTCTTTCTGATGGACTCTCTTGTGACCTTTGTAAAGTACAACTTATAAGACAATTGGAACACGTTCTCTGCTTTACTTACATTATCCATATCTCAAAATATATATAACTATTCAGACTTTGGGGTAAATATTTCAATAATTGTGTATTTAACCATTGGTTGACTACCGAGTAATAAGGAAGTACTTGTAAACCCAGGAAGTAGGAACAGTAATTAGCTGCTGCACCCTACTATAACCTCAAGGGAATAGGCCAGGATGGTGCAAAACTTCTTATTCACTACGAGCAGAGTGTTACAGAAGTAAAGAGTTCTAAGTTACTCTCATTGGGGAAGACATTCATGATAAGGAGATATATGAAGACACAGCTGGACACTTCTGACATATGTGTGATAGTGGTTTTATGAGCAAGGGTAGGAAGATAGTAATCCTTTAAGTCAAACTAAAACAAAATAGTGCAGTCTGGCTGATGTGGAAAGTTTACATATTTGAGGAGGGTTCAAGAAGTGTGGCGAGATAAGCAATGGCCAGAGGGTTAAGGGGATAGCACTTACACTTCAGTTATAAGGAGCTGTTGAACATTTTACTTGTGGCTACAGTAGGAACAAAAATGTGTTTAAGGAAGAATAAATCTATGAGCAGTTTAAGATAGATTGAGCATCTGAGCATCTGGAGGAAGCACCGACACCAGGCGAATACATAGGTGACTTTTGTGATAATCTGGGATAAATGCTAATCTTTTAACTCAATACTTTTTACCGTATTCCTGCTCTGTGGCCTTTCATAGTCTTTGCTTTAGAATAATCCTTATTCCCCTGAGTTTGCAATGTCTTTGACTAACTGTGCAAAAGCTGAATTATCAGAAATGTGAGTTCAGATCTGTTCACCTTAGAGAAACATCACAAAATGAAGGACTTGTTGTACTTTTTAGAAGGGACAAAATGTGTGACTATAAAGAATTACCAGCAGCTGTCATTTTAGAAGGAAGATTTTTCTCTTTCTTGTGTTGAATCCCCTGAGAAGCAATGGAAGGCCATGTTATTTAAAGTACTGATATGTTATAATATTTGTGTCAACTGATTAAATCTGTCATATCAAATGTTGTTTATTTTGCCTAACACTCTCTTCATTTCCTCTGTTTCTACTCAGTAAATATAGCAGAAAATAAACAAACTAATAAATAATAATAAACATACTTAAGTGTCAAGAACAGATTTACCAAAATACTGCTATATAATCCTTTGTATGTTTGACTGCATGTGCTAATTTAAAGTTATGTATTTATTAGATGATTTTATATTTGCGGTCATTTTATACTTATTAGAAGCAGTCAAGGAGAATAATTCTCATGTAATGTCTTTGCTCTGGAGTTGTTTTACCAAACTGGATTATTCCTGAGAATCATCTGGTTTCTCAAGTGCCCCATATACTTACAAATGTTAAAGAAAAGAGTGATAAAGAGAAACTTTTCTTTTACAAACTGTTAACAGAGATGAAATTGGTTTTCTAGAATAGTTGTCCAATTTAAAGTTTTGTGTTCATAACTTACTCTTGAGCAATGTATGATTTCCACATATTTACCTCAGAATAAACTCTCGGAAACACTGGCCTGTCTGAGAGGGTCACACATACAACTACACAAATGATAGTCACATTTTGAGGTTGCTAAGAACATGTCAACAAAGTCTTATTGAGCACTACATTGGTGTTAACCCTCTGCTCTACCAAATTGTCTCAAAGAAGTTTTACTACTACCACCAGCAAAACAGTTTCCTAGAAAATAAACTTATAAACTATGTAATTCCTTTCCTTTGAAGTCCCTAAGCCTTTACCAAAAATTTAATGGTGGTCTTCTCCAATGGAGCAGCTTTTCCACTTAATATTTGCTAACTTTCTGTTTTTTTTTCCAGAGAATTCGAACCTGAATAAAATAAACTAAAACTGAAATCAAAATCATCATATAGGGTGAAACCATAGACAATGTCTCTATCAACCTTTTTTTGTTAATCCTTCTTCTTCTTCCTTTTTTTCCACTGGTTGGATTCAGCAGCATACTGAGGACAGCTGTGGACAGGGAATTCCTTTCACTTGCTTCCTAACTGTGGGCTAATATTGACGTAAACTCTCCTGTGTTTGATGACTGCTATCGCATTAACTTTTGACTAATGCTATTTCCCAAGAGTACCTGAGTGCCACTTAGCAAACAAATAAAGCAGGAATTTAAGCAAGAGTTTAAAGATTTCTGGGTATAAGACAGATTTCTGGTTTCACACTTCCCTATTACCAATAACCCTATAAATCTGAGCTCCATGCATATAATTTTCTTGAGTTGGACAAGACCATCCTTGAGTGAACATATTGGCAAATTTATTTCCCTCATCACTGTGTATTTTCTTACCCAGCCCCACCTCCCATGTCCACTCTAATCCCACTGCCTCCCACTTAAACTGGTGGAATTAGCTGATAATTTATAAATCTGGCTTGCTGTCATTGTGAAACTGATCTAAATTAAAAATATATATATAATGCACTTCCTAGCTGATGTGGCTCAGTAGATTGAGTGCCAGTCTGCTAACGAAAGGGTCACCAGTTCAATTCCCAGTCAGGACATATGTCTAGGTTGTGAGCCAGGTCCCCAATCAGGGGCACACAAGAGGCAACCACACATTGATGTTTCTCTCCCTCTCTTTCTCCTTCCTTTCCTCTCTCTCTAAAAATAAATAAATAAATAAATCTTTAAAAAATTAAAAAAAATCAATGTAATGCAATTTTACACTACTTAAGGAGAAAGGAAAAATTATATTGCCTCCAACAGGTCTCAGGTATTATATATTACTGAAAACACAAATGATGTTTATATTGCAAGCATTTTAATTTAACATCTTCATGTGTAGTATAAAATGTTAGATAATAACAATTCACTATTTTCTTTGTTATAGAGAGTTATCACACAATTGTCTTTCAGCTTAGAAAACCATACTTTTAAAGTCAGTTTTTAAATTAAACCAAGCATAACACCTGAGTTTCATATCATGAGATTAGCTATCTTAGATTATATCTCCAAAGTTCTTTTTTGGTCTTTGTTTCAACTCATGCTTTTAATTTCATCAATTGTAATTCTGATTGCCCATTTAAAAGAGGATAAAAGCTTTGCAATAGAACCTGCACAGTCCTTAAAAAACACCATTTCAAAAATATTATTTATTGAATATATTGGGGTGACATTGGTTTGCAAAACCATACAGGTTTCAAGTATACAACTCAAAAAAACTTCATCTGCCCACTGCATTGTGCTTCTATCACACTAAGCAAAGTCTCTTTCCATCCTCCTCCTTTGCCCACCTCTACCTACCACCCACCCCCCTTTCCCTCTGGCTGTCACCACACTCTTGTCTGTGTCTATGTGTTATGTATAAATGGTTTTTTTTGGTTAATCCTTTCACCTTCTTTCATCCAGTCCCCTCAACCACCCTCCCCTCTGACAGCTGTCAGTCATTTAATAAAATGAGAAAAACTCTTTGTTTCATAAGCGGATAACTACATGAACAGCACAATCACATACATGTGTTAAATACATCTACATAGAACCTATGCACCCCTATGTTCATAGCAGCAATATTTATAACAGCCACACACTGGAAATGGCCTAAGTGCCCATCAGTAAATGAGTGGATCAAAAAACTGTAGTACAATTACATGATAGAATACTACACAGCAGAAAGAAAGAAGGGACAACTACCTTTTGCAACAGTATGGGTGGAAATGGAGACTGTTATGCTAAGTGAAATAAGCCAATCAGTGAAAAACAAATACCATATGATCTCACCTATAAGAGGGATCTAAAATGAATAAAATAAGCTGATGAACAGAATGAAACCACAGACTGAAAGTGACCAGAGGGGAAGGGGGAGGGGATAATGGTGGAGTGAAGGGGAAGGGACTAGACAAAGAACATGTATGAATGACACATGGTCATGGACAGGATTGTGGGAGTTGATTGACTGTGGGAGCAGGAGGTGGGATTGGCAGAGGAGGGCAAAGGAGGGAAAGTTGGGACAACTGTAATAGAATAACAGTCCTGATTGTATATAGATATATTTTATATTCTTTGTTATTAAATCACAATAAAATGATTCAATAACAAAAATGTAAAATATATCTGCATACAATTATACATCAAAATATTAATAATGATTACATCTGAGTTGGGAGGAAAATATTGGTTATTTTTGTTTTCTACTTTGTAAGCTTTTTCATCCTCAATTTCTGCAGTGAGAAATTACTAATAAACTATAGAGAAAATAATATCTTAATCTTAGGTGAAACCATGAATGTGTCATGGTCTCACACAATCTCACACATGGTAGGTATTCAAAAAACAACACATCCCTTCCCTGCTCAGAGAATATCAAGGAAATGGGTAAAGATATATTTTGTTATCAATCAAAATGTATTTAAATTGCTTAGAAAGCAATTGTACTCGAATATCTTACAGCCTTGGCTAAGAAGACAGCATAAAACTTAGAGACAGGGGTGAGCCCTGGGCATGAGGAACCTTCACAGGAGAAAGTTAAAATGACTCATTGATGCACTAGAGTCTAATTAAGCAAGTGAAGCATGAGGGTGATATCATCAAAAATTGTTCTAATGGTAGGGAAGCGATTATGGAAACTATTGCAATGGTCAAGTTCACTTATAATGAACACATGAATAAGAAACTGTACATTAGCCGCTGAAAGCAAAGTTTTATCTGGACCATATTTTTTTCAATATAATAAGCAAAGTTAATGCTTACTCCAATTTGCTTTGTGGAGAAAAGTGAAAGGTTAAGGTTTTAAATGACCATAAAACTAAAAAAAAATTTGTGTGTGTCAGGCAAATACTGTGGTCAAGGCCATGCAAACAAATTGAAAGTAAAAATTTTACTTAGGTAATAATTTTGGCTTCACCTAGAATATATAGATAAACATAATTCTATTTAAGCAAAATAATAATTGCATAATTGTCTTTAACTCTTACACACCTCTCTTCACACATCTGACCTTTGGGGCTTTTCTGTTTTCTGCTTTGTTAGGGTTCATCTCACTAATAAATTAATGGAATGCAATAATCAGCTGTAATACCTTTAGCAGAATATCATTCCACTTACTCATGATTTGGTATTCATTTATTTACTTACTAATATATGTTTACATATATTTTTTCAAAATGTTTTCTGGAGTGCTTAATAACTGCAAGGTAGTGTTCTAATTGATGGGGATAAATAGGAAATTAAGCTAGAAGAGTTTCCACACTCCTAAACCTGATATTCTGAAAGAGGAGAAATAGACAATAAAGGTAACACAATTGGGCTGGGGTGTGCTGGTTCACATTTAACTCACACTGTGAGGAAAATGTGTACAGAAAATACAGTGTGGCCCCTGCAGGGCCACTTGCTAAGCTGCCCCTGTTGCACTCAGTGCTGCTGCTGGGCGTGTGGTTTGTTCCTTGGCTTTAGGTAAGGCTTCTGGTAACTGTGGCATTTTCTCTCAGCTGCCTTGGACTCCCCTCAGGCCTCATTGGCTGTGGACACCAAGCCTCTTTTTCTCTTCTCTACCTCATTCAGGCACCTGGGGTTACCCCAGCCTCTTTGTGGACCAAACTCATTCCTCCATGTAGCAGGGGTGTCCAACCCTTAGCCTGAGGGCCACATGTGGCCCAGGATGGCTATGAATGTGTCTCAACACAAAATTGTAAACTTACTTCAAACCTTTTTTTTTTTGCTCATCAGTTTTCATTAGTGTATGTGTATTTAATGTGTGGCCCAAGACAACTCTTCTTCTTCCAGTGTGGCCCGGAGCTGGCAAAAGTTTGGAAACCCCCGCCTGTACAGCCTCTAACAGACTGCCAGTTTCATACAGGTGCAGAGAGTGGCGCAATCAGGATAAACCTGTGCACCAATCTTCCTCATCAGGCTAGACTGTCAAGGTTATTTTGCTATGTCTTAGGTTGGTTGTAGATTTGAAGAGAGAAAACATTAAGAGACCTTAGTTATCCTATAGCTATTTTAAAACCAGGAGGCTCAATATAACAAAGCTGAAAAATTGTCTAACATAATCAATAAATTTAAGGGGATCTCAGGTAAAAATAAGACATTTTCTAATTCCAAAATCTGAGTCTAAAGTTCATATGGACAAATAAGCAATCAAGAGGATCCATAAAATTTCTGAAAATGAATAATGTCAAAAGACTAGCCTGACGATATTATAACACATATTATGCAATTATAAAGATTTTTTAAATCTTGTAATGTTGATGCATAAATTAAGACTGTTGTAGAGATAAAACCTATAAGTATGTCCAAATACATTTAGAAATTTAATAAAAGATAAAGTTGAAGTTTCATTTTTGTAATAAATAATATTTCAACAATTCTGTAGATCCATGAAAAACATAAATTTAAACTCCACTGTTGTTCCAGGGAGGATTCCATATAGATCAAATGTTTAAAATAAAGATAAAAATCACAAAAAAATTCTAGGAGAAACCAGGAAAGAATAATTTAAAAAAATATCTCAAAATGGAGGAGGACTTTTCACTTCATGGCACAAAACTAAGAGTCCATAAAAGAATTAAAACAAAGATATGTTTTTAATTTTTATAGCAAAATCAATATAAGCATAGTCAGACAAATATTAAGTTGAAAAGTATTTGCAACTCATACCACATGGGACTAATATCTTAACACATGAAATGCTTCTCTAACTAATAAAGAATAAACACTTGGCAAAGTAATAGCACATAATGAGACAATATTGGGTAAATGTCTTCACAGAAAGTTAATCACAAGTGTTTAATCCTACAAAAATGTGCAAAATCAATATTTTAAAACCATGTACATTATAACTGCTATTATATTTCACCTATTTTATTGGTTAAAAATATTGGTCAGGATATGAAGAATTATAAACTGTTGTATATTGCACAAAACTTAGCTATTTAAGTTGCATTAATTCTCCAGAATGCTTCTGCTTAATCCTGGCACACTGGTTTAAAATGACTCACACTAGTTTTCTTGCCTATTTGAGTTTTTTTCTTGTCTTTCCTGACCACTCTCCTTCATATTAAATCTTTCCTTCTTTTGAACTCTATAAAACTTGCATTTTATATTCTATTTTTAGGTTATATATGTTGTCAAACTATACTGTAAATATTAGGAAGTTTAAATCATATCTAATTTTTTTAGTAAACCCAGTGCCTGAACTTCATATTTGTTAATAATAGAATATTTAATGGTATTAGACACTACAGTTTTCATAGGTTTCAAATATTTCCTCATGTAGTACTATAATTACCTCCAGGGTTGAGTATCTCTATTTATTCTACTGATAAATAATTGAATCAGGCAGAACCCACATCGGAGGAGTTTTGGGGTGGAGAGATAGATAAGTAGATGACTAGATATCAATCTTGGCCCTTCTACTTATTGGTCATGTAATTTAGTTAGTATCTTTACCTTTAGTAATTGAGTTGATATCTTTAAGTAGGTATTCTTATCTATCAAATGGAAATAACAATAATACTTACCTTGGTGTTTTTATGTAAAATAAACAAGAAAATGAAAACCAAAGCATTTGGCACATGGCTACTCACATAAAAATGCTCAGGTACTATGCCTATTACCATTTTTTAATAACAGTTTTTTTTCTCTTTACAGTGTATCATTCTGATACAGCCCCCTTGTAGGTAATTCAAAATGCTGCTAGTGGATCATTTTTGGTGATAGATCTTGACGAATTCAATAATTGAAATATTTTTAGTGCTTTACCAATGCACTTTGCTCATACGTAATCCAATCAAAGAATCAATAACAATCAGGTAAATCAGAGTTGGCATTGAATGGCTTTATTATTCATTATTACTCTAACATCAGCTATTCACATATATTCTTTGTTGCATGTATACAGTCCATGAAGGATACTTTGTTTGATTAGCGTCTATTCTTTTTTTTCTAAGGCTTCGTCAAAACATTTGTCCAGTAGCAATATCGATTTCTCTCTCCTTTTGTTTTTGTATAAAATTTAATCTTGCTCATTCACACAGTTTAATTTTTTGAATTACCATATTTTCTTGTCAGAAGTCTTAAATCTGATGAAATAATAGATCATCAATTCCTATTGTGAATAGACTGGATGTATGAAGTCAGTTTCATTTAGATTTCTATTGTGAAAGAGAAAGTTTATTTATCCTTCCTAGCTACTGAGTTATGGTTGATATATATATACACACACACACACACACACGAATGCAAGCAAAATTATTAAATGTAAAAATTGAGGCAAGGAATTTTTTATTTCATTAATATTTCCATTTTAATTATGAATAATGAAAACAAAATTACACTATAAACACAATAGTTTTAGCAATAATGTAGTTATAATTTACTATATAATCCTAGTGAAATGTTTTCCATTTTCAGAATAATTTTCTTCTTAATCTGGAAATGAAAAATACTAATTTCATGTTCCAATAGTTTATAAATTAGATAGCTTAAACTCCCATAGGAGAAGAAAACTTAAGAGAAATCTATATTTTAGAATAACATATTGATATTTAACTAAGAGATAAATTTTGCAACTGTCTTCCAGCACTGATAAATAATTGAAATTAAGTAAGACCAGTAGAAATTAGAAGTCTCTCAATAGATGCATGCACATTAAAATATATCTTTATAGAAACAACTTCTCTAGGCCCAGAGATGATGTTCTGAAAGTCTGAGGCATGGTGGCAGAACCTGGCTTTAAGTTGTTGTGAGACAATGAGATGTAAGCTTAAATTGAATTATCTGAATATATTTATTCCTTCAATAATTTTTAAAAAGTATTTAGTCTGCTGGATAGCACTGCCCTAGAAGTAAAGAATACTCTGGTAAAGTGAAGTACCATTTGGTTAAAAACATCTATTTAGATGTAAAAAAATAGCCAACATATTTTATAGCTATATCTTAGTTATACTAGGTAAACTATATGAAGTGCTTAATATATTTCAAGCTCTGAATTATGCACTTTATTTACGTGAAAATGCCTTGCCACCCTTAGGTGGGCAGAATTGCTTTACTGATTTAAATTAAAAAAGTGAAGTTTAGCGAGATTAGATAATATGCTCTATTTTAGCCAGCTAATGAGAGAAAAAAATTTACAGTCTGAATCCCAAGTCATTTCCATGTGACATTGTATACATGCCTCCATTTGCAATCATTAGTATACAGATGGATAAAGGGAATTGTTATTTGCTGTTGTTTTCTGATGAGACGTGAAGTGGTTAGCAGGGCCCATGCTTGAGTATTCTGTTTTAAACTTCTGTAAAGAGCTGAGTCTCCCCAAAAAGGAGGTAGCCAATTTGAACCCCCATAGTCCTCTTATCACCCTTATAGCACCTCTCTTTTCATTCTAGTGGCTCTAGGTCCATTTTGCTATTTTTCCTCTGAAGAACATGTTTTGAATGATGTCATTCAGCCTCTGAAAGATTGTTAGGCAAGTTGTGGAACATGTTTCCAGGCCACTTCCTTCTCTAACCTGTGAACTAGAGCATGCCAGTTAAATTTGTATTTCAGATAAACAATAAATACATTTTTAATATAGGTGAAGTAAAAGAAAATGTTGTATCTAAAATTTAAATTTCACCGGGCATACTGTATTTTATCTGAAACTCCAGCTCCGTGGAATGTCTACACAGAAGTGGACAAGCCTCCTTGTTAGGCTTGACAGATATATGGTCAATTTGCAGGTGGTTTCTGCTTGCTCTTAAATCTTTACTGAAGTAACCAATGCCCCTTCCGATGAACCCTGAAAAACTGTTCTGGAGTTATTCTGCATGACTCCATACAGATTACCCTTTATTAAACCAAATGTCTTTTTAAAGTGTACTTTATTAATTATGCTATTACAATTTCCAACTTTTTTCACCCCCTTTTTTCCCCTCTGTCCTGTACCCTACCTCCCTCTAGCATTCCCTCCCCCTTAGCTCATATCCATGGGTCGTACATATAAGTTCTTTGGCTTCTCTATTTCCTATACTATTCTTAACTCCCCCCTGTCTAATTTGTGCCTACCAATTATGCTTCTTATTCTGTGTAGCTTTCCCCCCATTCTCCCCCAGCCCCCTCCGCAATGATAACCATCCATGTGATCTCCATTTCTGTGATTCTGTTCCTGTTCTAGTTGTTTGCTTTTTTTTTTAAGTTTGGTTCAAGTGTTGACAGTTGTGAGTTTATTGTCATTTTACATTTCATAGTTTTGATCTTCTTTTCTTGAATAAGTCCCTTTGACATTTCATATAATAAGGGCTTGGTGGTGATGAACTCCTTTCACTTGGCCTTATCTGGGAAGCACTTTATCTGCCCTTCCATTCTAAATGATAGCTTTGCTGGATAGAGTAATCTTGGATGTAGGTTCTTGCTTTTCATGACTTCTTCCCAGCCCTTTCTTGCCTGTAAGGTCTCTGTTGAGAAATCAGCTGATAGTCTCATGGGAACTCCTTTGTAGGTAACTTTCTCCTTTTCTCTTGTTGCTTTTAAGATTCTCTCCTTATCTTTAACCTTGGCTAATTTAATTATGATGTGTCTTGGTGTGTTTCTCCTTGGATCCAACTTCTTTGTGGCTCTCTGATCTTCCTGGACTTGCAAGTCTAGTACCTTTGGAAGATTGGGGAAGTTTTCCTTCATTATTTTTTCAAATACGTTTTCAATTTCTTGCTCTTCCTCTTCTCCTTCTGGCACCTCTATGATTTCAATGTTATAATGTTTAAAGTTATCCCAGAGGTACCTAAGACTCTCCTTATTTTTTTGAATTCTTATTTCTTCATTATGTTCCCATTGAATGCTTATTTATTCCTTCTGTTTCAAATTGTTGATTTGAGTCCTGGTTTCTTACTTCACTGTTGTTTCCCTGCATATTTTTCTCATTTCACTTTGCATAGACTTCATTTCTTCCTTTATTTGCAATCATACTCAATCATTTCAGTGAGCATCCTGATTACCAGTGTTTTGAACTGTGCATTTGACAGGTTGGCTATCTCCTTGTTGCTTATTTCTTTTTCTGGAGGGTTTATTTTTGTATTTTTTCTTTTAAGAAAAATTATGTTATTGTTGTTCAATCACAGTTGTCTGCATTTTCCCCCCACTACTCCCCCCGACCCAAGCCAAACTCACCTCCCTACATTACTTCCACCCTCTTCCTTGGCTTCATCCACCTGTCCTTTACAGTAGTTCCTGGAAACCCTTCCCCCCATTGTCCCCGTCCCTCTCCCCTCTGGTTATTGTTAGATTGCTCTTAATTTCAATGCCTCTGGTTATATTTTGTTTGCTTTTTTCTTTTGTTGATTATGTTCCAGTTAAATGTGAGATCATATGGTATTTGTCCCTCACCACCTGGCTTATTTCACTTAGCATAATGCTCTCCAGTTCCATCCATGCTGTCACAAAGGGTAGGAGCTACTTCTTTCCCTCTGCTGCATAGAATTCCATTGTGTAAATGTACCACAGTTTTTTGATCCACTCATTTACTGATGGGTACTTAGGTTGCTTCCAGTACTTGGCTATTGTAAATTGTGCTGCTATGAACATTGGGGTGCATAGGTTCTTTTGGATTGGTGTTTCAGGGTTCTTAGGATATAATCTTAGAAGTGGAATTGCTGGGTCAAAAGGCAGTTCCATTTTTAGTTTTCTGAGGAAATTCCACACTGTTTTCCACAGTGGCTGCACCAGTCTGCATTCCCACCAACAGTGCACTAGGGTTCCCTTTTCTCTGCATCCTCTCCAACACTTGTTTGTTGATTTGTTTATGATGGCCTTTTTCTGAAGTTTTGATTTGCTCTTTCATTTGGGCCATATTTCTTTGTCTTGTGTTTCTGTTATGTTGTAAGGGACGGAGTCTTAGGTGTTTGCCAGGGCAGGGCAACTCACCTTGATGCTTGTGGTACTGTATGTTGGGGGGCGTCAGAGAGGGAACAATGCCAGTTGCTTGGCTCTTGCCCCATTTTCAGTCACTTCCATAGATTGTGCCCTTTCAGATGCTGATTCCTGGGTGGGTGGGCTTGTATATGTTATAGGATCATGTGAGTGCCTCCAACATACTCTTCTGTGAGACTGGGAGTTTCTCCAGCTGCTGCCACTCCCACAGATTTTTACAGCCAGAGGTTTGAGGCCTTAGTTTCCCACGCTGGAGACCTGAGTTGTGCGGTCTGTTCCTCCTAGTTCATCTGCACACAAATGTGGGATATCCTGGTCCACCAGCCATCGCCTTGCCCACTGGGTCCATCAGCCACTTTGTGCACATCCTGGGCTTCCTTTCTCTGCCCCTCCTACCGGTCTGAATAAATGTTTTTTATTTAACTCCTTGGTTGTCAGACTTCCATACAGTATGATTTTCTAGCAGTTTTCCTTGTTTTTTGCTTTTAAATTGGTTTTATCCTTCTTTTGGTTGTGGGAGGAAGTGAAGCTTATCTACCTACTAAACCAAATGTCTTAAGGAAATTGATCTTAAGCATGTGTGAAAATTTCACTAACAATGGAACCAGCAAGAAGACTAAATTGTGAAATGATTTAACAAAAGTTTGTGGGGAAAGAACTTATGAAGCTGTGAAGTAAATTGTTTGCATAAGATTACAAGGATAGTATCAGGCTGCTTGATTTACATTGCAGAATAAAAAAAGTTATCCTAGCCCTGGCTAGTGTAGCTCAGTGGACTTAGTGCCACACTGAGATGCAAAGGGTCGCTGGTTCGATTCCCAGTCTGGGCACATGCCTGGGTTGCAGGCCAGGTCCCCAGAAGGGGGGTGCATGACAGGCAACCACACATCGATGTTTCCCTCTCTTTCTCTCTTCCTTCCCCTCTCTCTAAAATAAATGAATAAAATCTTTTTAAAAATATCCTACTTGTACCATCATGTGCGTTAGGTGGTAGGATCCATTGTCTGAGGATGCCAGGTGTGGATCATTAATCGGAAATAATAAATGATGAACCTGTGGCTTTTCACCAATTGTAGTAAGCAACAAGTAATAAGCAATGCAACTGAAGCTGTTGATCAGAGGCTGCTGATCAGACATACTGAGCAAGAAAATTTCATTACTGATAGTGTCAGGGGCTAATTAGTAGAGATGCCAGTTACAAATTTCTTTCCTTTTTTTCCCTAAAAGCAATTTTCAAATATAATTAAAAATATCAATTCACATACTTTTGCCTATTTCTCAGGTTTGGAAAGATCATTTTAATTTAATTAGTGGACACTAATACAAGTTGAAATATTGATTTCTCTAGGCATTCTGGAATTTACAGAAGTTGTACAATACTGGGCAAAGACGAGTAGACAAATAAGGCCTGGTTCCACTTTGTTTGATTGTACCCCTAGAGAGACTAAGGACTTAGGTTTTCAGGATGAGATCTACATACATGTTTCCTCACTTTTAATTTCTCCTTACTCCTTCTCTTAAATTGATCTCTTCCCTGTAAGGACTTGCCTGTCTAGAGTTCTTGCTACCAGTTTCTCTAAAGGTCTCAAAACCCTTGTCCATTCTCTTGTCTAGAAAATTTTATAAATTTTACAATTATTTCTCATCTGTATAGTTTTTGTAGCTCTAGTTATGATATGGAAAGGTGAGTTCCATTTCTGAGGATACTATCAGAGATAAATGCTGGGGAGAAAATCATAATAATATCTAATAACGTCAACAACCATCTAATTCACCTCTTTTCTTCGAGCAGAAAAAGCTTTACATACTCTGGTTTCATCTCCAAATACTAGAAGAGCCTGACAATCAAATACACCATTTAATAATCAGATTCATGTGAAACAGATGTTCTGAGAGGTGCAAATAATGCAGATTTTGTTCTACGTAAGCTGTTTACTAGAAGGGAAAGAAAGAGAAGAAGTTGGCTAATTTCTTTTAAGGTGTCTGCTCTTTATATTACTGAGAGCCAGGGGAAATAGAAGTGCATTTTAGCTCTAATCATTTCACTCTGTTGTAACTGAAAAATGTTTTATTCTTCTTCACAAGGCAAGTGTATAATAAATTATTAATTTAAATTATGTATTAACATGTGCGGGACACTCCGGGGTTGAAATAGAGACAAGGTAAATTTGAATAATTTCTTGAGTCGGGGCAAAAACCTGAGGAGATTGGAAATTAAATAAAAATCCAAACTGCAGAGGTACAATAATATATGTATTGATATACAAGCTTTATAGTTTTCAGATTTTACTCACAATAAATAAACTTGTTACAATGTGACTCAAAATACTGTCATTTTATAATAGAGTTATTGCTACAATGTTAATACTATGTATTTAAATTTATAGTTAATATTAATTATAGAGCTAGTTTTTCCATAATAAATTCATGCTGAATATTTACTATGTGAAATGCAAGTGGATGCTTTGACCATGTGTTCAGGAAAAATAAGAATATTAGGTTTATTATAAATTTTGAAATGTCTGTATCAACTCATCACAGCACTTCATATCCTTGAAGCTGCCTTTTATACTAAATTTACTGAAGGAAGAATGTTTTAGATAAGGTTCTTCAAGCAGCCTAGTGATTAAAAATTTGTATGCTGGTGTTAGATGAGGGTCGAAATACCTGCTTTGTCATTAACTAGCTGTGCAATCTCCCATATGCTATTAACTGTTCTAAGCCTTTGTTTTTGCATATATAAAATGTAAATAATAGTAATATTGCACATTAAATTAATACTGTATCATAGGATTACATGTTCTTCAAATACTATTTGAAAATAATTTTTATTTATTTTTGCTGTTCATTTCATCTTCAGATTTTTTTCTTGTTTTTCATAGCAGTGGGTGTAGTTTCCACAAGCCTCACTGATGTAGATGTTGTCTTTTAAAATGGTGGTGTCCAGTCATGAGAAGAGTCCCACTGAAGTGTACTGGAATAGACGAGATGCCCTCAAAATGTATTCTCCTCAGATTCCTCCTTGAAGCAATACCTCGTGTATTTGGAGGAAACTTTGAAAAGAAATATTGAGTGGCGGTTCTGAGTGGTACATACATGTAAGTAACAAGGAAAGTGGATAAACAACTTCTAAAGGAGGGTTGTTCATTTTAACTACAGAACTAGAATTTTGGTAAGCAATATTAAGTTTTGTGCCAATGTTTAGTAGGTAAAAGTTGTCAACACTACTGAAGAAAGTTTCGACACTCTCTGGAAAAGCTGTTTAAAAAGGGAAGAGTCCTGGGGTTAATGGCTGAAAATGACAGTTGTGAAACAATGAAAGCAATAACATTAGTAATAAAATAAGTTGTGCTTATTTATTATGACTTATAAAGTGAATTTTTAACTATCAGGAAATTTATTTACATTAACTTAACATTACCCATTCCCTTTCCCCCAAAACAATTTTTACACAATCTGCTGTCACTTCTATAATGCTCATTTATGCATTTGATTAAGTGGATTTCTGGGAATAAATCTCAAAAGTATATTGACTAGGCATAAGGTGAAAACAAAGACATTCACTAGTTACAGACACCTTATAGTGTTTAGTTTACAATCAAAGACCACCTATGTCAACAGAGCAAGAAACTGAATTTACTTGGGGAGTAATTTATATTGGGTTGGCCAAAAAGTTCATTTAGTTTTTTCCATACAATGGCTCTAGTAGTGCTTAGTTGTCTTTAACTTCTTTTAAAACAATTTTGTTAGTTTGCTTTGTGACAGCTGTCATATCAGCATGCATTAAAAACAAAAAAAAATCAAAATTGGTGAATTTTCAGCCATTTTAATATTGAATATGGAAGAAAATAAGCAACATTTTCAGTGTATTATCCTTTAATTTCAAGAAAGATAGAAACCCAACTGAAACACTCAAAAAGATTTGTGCAGTGTATGGAGAAGGTGCTGTGACTGATCAAATGTGGGAAAAGTGGTTTGCGAAGTTTCTTGGTACAATTGATATGTTAGCCAAACAAGTTTTTTGCTGGAGGGCTGTCTTACGCAGATTTTTAGCAGCAGGGTTTTGTGTTTACTCTACACACTAGAAGCCAGTAACAGGAGGTAGATGACATACTCAAAACATCCAAATCAATAAAATGATTGGTGAAAATGAAAAATCTATCTTGTATTTTATGGAGAAACAACTAAATGGACTTTTTGGCCAACCCAATGTATATGGTGTTGTAGTCAACATCTTTAACTGTCAAAACATCCAGTTTTCCTTTTCCTTTGTAGCACAGACTGATTTTGTTTAGATATTCTCCACTCCCTTAGAAAAACTTAAGGCTGGGTGACCCCATCTCCAGAGCCAGGGGGAAATCATATGTGATCTAAGATAATTATGATCTAGTTCTACATGTTTGTGGGTTAAGGGTGAGCATTTGAGCTAGTTCTGATCTACTTGGTCTTCAGAGAGAAGACTCTTCTCCCCACAGAGTAAGAAACTAAAATATATTTATTTGTTTGTTTTTAAAAAATAAAAAATGCCTAGAACTACCTGAAGCTATACCTGAAATCCCTGCAATCACCTTTACCTGAGAAGAGGCAGGGAAAAGCTCAAAAGCTGAGGATGGAGGACAAAGAGAAGTGGTAGAAGTAATAGAAAGGAGCCAAGACCTTGGGAACAACACTGGGTATTTATGACACCTAGTCTGGATCCAAGGTCTTATAGATTTTATTTTAGCTGAGATAATAGATTTTCCTTTAATTTAAGCCAGGGTGAGGTGGGTTTTCAATTACACATAACCAAAGATTTCCTAATGGATTCTGATATCCACAGTTTGAAGTTACAGTCATTTAATGTGGCTATCATTTTATTTGTTTGTATGACTCTTGTGAAATCATATTTCTGGAACACTGCTAGTGACATAAATTATGTGAATAAACACACAAAATGTATAATTTAAAACTTGTTTCAATTCAATCTCAACAGAAAATATTGCTGGTGATGGTAAGAGCATGCACTTTTAAGAAAGAAGACTATGTTCCGAAACTAGTTTTACTACTTTTAATAGATGACTGGCTTCAGTCAAGATTTCTAACTTGTGGAAACTTGGAACTATTTATCCATAAAATGGATGCACAATAATATCTATTCTTAAGCCCATTAAAAAGGTGAAAAAACAATTTATACTTTAATTTTCTAGCACATTGCCTGGCATGAAGTTTTACAATAAATATATTTATATCTCTTATCTTCTTTTGTTGATTTGAATTTTGGCTCTTCTATTTAATGCATTTAATCACTTTAGTCACTTGAATCAGTTTTTTATTTAAAATCGTATTAGTTTGCTTTTATACTTTTTAAAAGTATCAGGTAGAACGTGGTAAAAAATATCTGAAGACCTTTCATTGTTATATATCTCTCAACTCTCATTCTAATATTTTGCCGTCCCACTAATATTACCCAATATTCTTTCAAGGATCTCACTGAAAGAACATTACTGAGGACAAGCATAGCTTTGCTGAAATCAACAAAGTTTGTCCATAAAATTCATCTAATTTACCAGTCTAGCAACTCTATCAAAAAAGAAGTTATTCTTTGTGAGCCCATGCTGGCTCTTAATGATCATTGCTTTTCTCTCAAATTCTCTTTAAAGCATCTGTTTAATAACTTCTAAAATTTCACTAAGTCCTTTCATGCCATGCCAAGGAGTTTGGATTTTACCCTATGTACAAAGGGAGAATGTCTGCACTTTTCTATTTTTATATGTTTAATTCTCACATTAAAGTAAGTTTGTTAAACTTAGTGGTTATGCTCATTTATATGGCAATCTAAGTAGAAATGCATACATCTTAGTACTCAATCAATATTAAGTAAATGAATAAAAAAGTAATGAAAGTGAGATTAATGTGTAAGCATTTATTTACAAAAACATTATTTTGAACACATGGAGATGCAGAATAAAAGGGGATGAACCTCTATTCAGGAAGACCTAGTAAGAATTCATTAAGAACATTTAGATAAGAAAAGATGGAGACCCATATTAAATGATGGTGGAGATTTAAAGGGGGAAATGGGATGGATAGATGGACAGATGTGTGAGTGTGCTCACGGACATGTGTACCTATTTCTGTACTACTAATGAAATCAGAGAGATGCAGAGGTCCATAGTGACATCTAAGTCTGGGCTTGGCTATCTCCAATTTTTAAGGTATTCTAATTTATAGAGTCCTTTAAATGATTAATGGTGTAACTAAGTAGATTAATTCTTTCTTATAAAATGGAATTATGTGTGGCAGCTCTTCAACATGTTCATTCAGGTCCTTCAACAGAAAGATATTTTCCAAAGTTACAGTTTATAACAATCAAGTTTGTCTCAAGGTTTCTTCCAGTGGAAAGAAAAAAATTAGATAAAGGAGCATTGGGTGGTGGACAAATTGAGATATTTGTGTAAGTCGAACATGTTACATTTGTTGGAATTCAGCCTATGGTCACGCCTAAAAGCAAGAGAGGCTGAAACATACATTTTTAACTGTGTTCTGATAATGAGGAGAGGAATATGAATTTGGGTGAGTACCTGTCATTAATGTGGCCATAAAAATGAAAGGAGGATTTACCCAAGAAGGTGCTATAGGGCTATGAATTCATTTTGAGGCAAAAACTTGAGATACTAAACATTATATAGAGAGATATCCATTAAGGACAGCAATACAATGCCTGAGTTCAAGTGAGAGGCTTACTTGGAGTTGAGGATTTGGAAATACGGCTCATCAGTGATTACAGTTATGAATAACAGAAGCTCCTCCAATAAGCGTGTAAAAGGCAAATATGTTCTCCTATAGAGTGGGTTCCCTTTTTATTGTTTAGTTGTGCAGAAGCTTTTAAATTTGATGTAGTCCCATTTGTTTATGTTTTCTTAGTTTCCCTTACTCTAGAAGATATTGGCAAAAATATTGCTACACAAGATATATGAAATTTTTCTGCCTTTGTTTTTTTCTAGGATTTTTACAGTTTTATGACTTACATTTACAGGTAAGTCTTTTATCCATTTTGAGTTCATTCTTTTGTAAGGTGTAACTTGGTGGTCTAGATTCTTTTTTTTTTTTTGCATGTACCTGCCCAATTTTCCCAACACCATTTATTGAAGAGTTTGCCTTCACTCCATTGCATGATCTTGCCTCTTTTGTCAAGTATGAATTGATCATAAAGGAAAGGTGTGGGTTTATTTTTGGGCTCTCTGATTTGTCCCATTGATCTATATGCCTGTTCTTATGCCAGTATCAGGGTGTTTTGAATAAATCCTAAGAATACTGAAACACCAATTCAGAAGAATATATACACCACTACGTTCACAGCAGTATTATTTACAATAGCCAAGATGTGAAAACAGTCCGAGTGCCCATCAGTAGATGAGTGGATAAAAAAATAGTGGCACACTTACATAAGGGAATGAACATACAAAAGAGAAACTCTTACCTTTTGTGTCTCCATGGGTGGGCATGGAGATTATTGTGCTAAGTGAAACATGCCAGTTAGTGAAAGACAAATACCATATGATCTCACTTATATGTGAAATACAGTGAACAAAATAACTTATGAATGAATAGAAACAGAGGCATGGATACACGGAACAGACTGACAACTGTCAGAGGGGAGGAGGAGAGGGGACTGGATGAAAGACGGTGAAGGGATTGGCCAAAGAACTTATATGTATCACCCATAGACACAGCCAGCAGTGTGGTGACGGCCAGAGTCAAGGGCAGAGTCAGGCTGGGTGGATGTGGCCAGAGTGGGGTGGGTGAAGGAAGAGTGTAAATGGAAAACCTGAATGAAAAGAGAAAAAACAAAGGAAAGAGGAAAAACTTAGACTAGAAACAAATTAAACATGTATAGTGAGAAAAGGAAAGGGAAGGAAAATGACATCATGGCAGTCAGGAAATACAGATGATAATAGTGCAGAAAATGAGAGTGAGTTTCAGTCTCAAGTACCATTGGGGTAAAAATGTATTTCTTGCTTTGGCAATGATAAGACATTTATGTACTTCAAAAAGTCAGTTCCAATGATGTTATGAAGAAGAAGCCAGATGAAAAGCTTAACTAGACAAAGGAGTTAGATTGCAGCCAGAAGGATGAGAGAAGGCAAACACTTTTATTTTTAATGTTGTAGTTAAAAATAAAGCATCTTGAGCAATTTTACAAATTGGGGAAAAAAAGGAATTGTTAGGGGTGAAATAATTTAGACACAGGGTATGGAATTTCAAGGATGAGAGGATGATTTTTCTTACACAGGAAAATAGGCCTCTCTTTAAACAGTAGGAAAGATTAGTATGCTGAGATGTCAGGTTTTGTTTTTAACTTGGATTTACTTAAAATAGCTTGAACTATATTTAAAATCAGTTAGATTGTATAGTTTTACCAATTTTCTATTTCATTCATTCTTTCTGTCAATAACCTCAGTCAATAATCACTTATGAAGTGCTTACATGTTAGTAAAAAAGCGAAGTTTTTTTCAGAGTTAAAATAAATAAAAACCACAAAAAAATATTTCAATTAAAATTCTATAGTTTACAGTTTTGAGATATATATATTGAGCTGTGAGGTAAAGATTAAGCGTGGGAATATTGTTATTAATGTGGGTTTGATTATTATATTTTACTTAATATTTTTATTTTTAACAAAGTATATATTTATAATGCTTATATTGGATTCAGTTTATTGAATTTTTCAGCCACTCCATATAGTCTGCTCTTATATTTATCCAGTTCATTCAAATCCAATTATACTCACAGTAGTAAAGATAGAAAAGTAGCTAATTGTTGGGTGTGAAACATAGAAGTTCCCACTTTTTATATTTACCTGGGATAAACAACATAATGAGCTTGATTCTCTCCACCCCAGGGTGCATGGACTTAATCCTGCAGAGATAAAAGAATTTTTAGAATCATAATAAATTGGATATTTTTATAATCATCTGAGGTTTAGTGACAGAGTTTAAGGTTAAAAAAAAAAAAAGCAAGCAGCTCAGTCTGTTTCTTGACTTCATATCAAGAAACAGAGGCAGGAATTCTTCCTGAACACAGAGGAACTTTGGAAATGATACTTTTTCTTTGTCCCCTTTAGGCAGAATCTGATTGAGAATAGAATTGCACTCCTTAAGAAGCCAGTCTCAAAAACTGCGTTCTAAAACTAAAACAATTGTAAACAGCATGGGGCACATAATGATGATCATTATTAAATTATATAATTTATGGTTCTAGCTTTCTATATTTTAATACCTTCCCCAAATATACTGACCTCTACTTTCTCTTCACATATGTTAAAGAACATCACAATTATATAGACCCTTAGGTGTTGGAGCTCCTATAATTCAACTTCTTGCCCCAAACAAGAATTATATCTGTAATATTCCTGCAACGGGTGGCCATTCCGACTGAACAATGGCCAATCAAGGTTCTTCATTTACTGGCATGCCCTCAAAAAGAACTTATACTGGTAGCTAAGAAATATGAGTACCTCAAAAACCAGAAAGAGGATTTAACTTTCCAACAATTGTTTTAAAAACAAACAAAAAACAGAACGCAGCACTTCTAAAGGCAATTGTTCACCTGAGGGTTATGACCACTAAAGTAGCTTAAAGTTCTAATTTTCCAGTAAATTTACTGCCCAAGTAAATTTTGATTTCAGGATTGGTAGATTTCTAATATCCTGATTATTACAATGATCTAAAATGGCTGTTTCAATTTTACTAAACCAGGCAATTGTTCAGTTTGTAACTGTACACCAGAATTTAATGAGAGCTAAGACAATGCAAATATGCACCCCAGGCGAAGGCAGCAGAGCTCTTCCCCGCCACAGAAACCAATGGCCATGGCAGGATGAAGCTTTTTCAATTATGCTTAAGTGATTCTAAACCTGCAGCCCAAAACTGGATTACCCAGTTTTAGTAATTCACAAAAATACTAATTTCTGATTATACTGAGAATGCTTTTTTTTTTTTTAACGAAGTGTGGTTTAATTGTGGACAATATCAGTATTGGAACTGATGGTTAAATATTAAATTTACTTTTTATAAATAAAATAAATAACCTATGAAAAAACTGCAAAATAAGTTGATATGTGTTCAATAGATATGACTGATAGTAAAATAAGAAAATCTAAAATATACAAGCAAAACTATGCATATGGTATCATCGTATGCTTAGATATTTTATTTATAATCCATTGATTTATATTCATAGTTAAAATATAACACATAAAATATTTACTTGTGGATATAGTTATATATTTATGGATGAAATGAAAATAAGTTTCCAGTGTCTACCAAAATACCTTCTCTAATGATTTTAGAACACAGTACAGTAAAAAATCTGATGCAAAACTTACAATGTGAGGGATGAAATGTTTTACCCGCATGTTTACTTGCATAAAAAGGAGCACTTTAATTGTAATAAGAAAGCAATAAAAACATTGTTTTACTCATTAGCAGTTAATATGTCAAAAATAACACTGTCTTTGCTTAAAAATGAATGTAAAAATGAGAAATTTGAACAGGAAAGTAAGTTTTCTTCTTGGTTAATAAAGAAATATGTGTCAAGATATTACTACATAGATACATAGAAAGTACAAATTTGCATCTATGTCTACATATGTGGATAGATATATCTATAATATGGTTTATGAATGTATGTATTAAATATATAACTTTGTGTCTATCTGTATCTACAGATATATACACACAAATATACACATATGCATGTATATCTCATAACTTTTTATAATTTTCATATTTCTTTTATCAGACTCATAAATCTATATTCCTTAAAGCTTCTGTTCCATTTCCCTTAAACCCGCATTCTGCCTCCCACTTATTCAAGTCTGCCCTCTACCCCCACACTCCCTACTGAGAACTGAGTCTTGAGGAGTCCGTGCTCCCCTAGGCTATCTTACAGAACCAGACAGTGCTCTCCAATGTAACTCCTTACTCGTAACTTAGCTTTAAAGTATGACACTTTCTATGCTTCTGGAAATCAGGTATCAAAAGACACAAAGTAGAAATCATCAACTGATAAAAACTCTGTCAGGGAGTTGTGAAGAACATATAGCCAACATAGAATATAAGACAGGACCAGACTGGAGAAAATGTATCAAGGTGGTGAGGGTTCAAGGCTGTTAAGTTTTGCAAGGTATCCTGGGATAAAGCATACAATAAATTTAAGAGACTTTTAAATTGTATCCATAAAAGAAAGAAGGGGTAGGTATGCTTCCTGGAGTTAGTGACTGGATGTTGATAAGTGACAGAGAAGGCAAAACCACTCAACTCTCTTTCACTTGTCTTCAATTAATTTCAAATTTCAATTAATTTAATTTGCATAAGAATGTAGTCATTTGGTTGGGAACATGGGTGTATATTATGGAAATGGATGATAGCAGGACCCAACAGGACTTTAATATTAAGTGAATAGTAGTAGTCGTAGCAGAAAAAGTGGAAGTACAAGTAGGGGAGGCAGCAGGTTAATGGTATCACTACTAACAAGAACCTGGGCTTCTCTCGGGACTTTGTACTCAAGAAGAATATTTAGAACCCTAATTAACTCTATAGAGATGACTCAAGTCGGAAAACTAGTCATTTGGACTGGCCCAACATGGAAAAAGTGCAATAGGATTTATTAGTTCATCATTTTGAGGTCACCCAGGAATCCAGCTTGCATCCTTACATGCTAGGTCTGAAGCCAGGAAGAAGGTATGGAGATTGGATTATGGACCAAGCAGCGAAGAATTGGGTTGTGCTCTCTTGGCTTGTAGGTCTGCTTCCAGTTAGTTATATGAGAAAGAAATAGGAAAAGAACATAGTTATGTACATCATTTCTATCATTTAGTTTCAAATAATGGGACTGCCCGAAAACCACAGGTGGGGAGCATCAGTGCTTCTGATTCCAATGCAACTTGGAAGGCTAAGGCAGTTGTAGGGAGGATTGATTGCAGTTCTATCGCTTATTAACCTGTGAGACTTTAAAGGTGACACTATCTTCAGTTGTACATCCTTATATGTGAAAAAGGGAATGATGGTACTTATGTAACTTTAATGATAAATAAGGTCAAATGTGTTAAAGCACTACACGAAGCACAAAGAACACATGTTTTTTCAGTGTTAATCTCTAGCACATGATAAATAGCAATTAAAACATTCATCAAAATATGGAGCTCTCTTCAAAATTTCTAAAAAAATATTCACATGAGTTTAGAGAATTCATGTTTAAATGTACAGATGATACATGTTTAAGCAACACACTAGGGTTTGGGAGGGGTAGCATTGCATGGCTAAGACTAATATGGTCTTTGAAGTATAAGCAAATACACACAAAACTAGGTGTTAATCTTTGGTCAGTTTCTGTAACCTTGGGCAATTTCGAGTTTTTACATGAAGAGCTTCAGGATGGCCTGAGAGATATAACATTACTATATCTCTTGATTCTGATATATCTAATGTTACATTATAATATTATATACACATAATATTATAATATAACATTATATATACTATAATAATATATAATATAATATATAATTACAGTGTACACAATATTATAATATATTATATAATTATGTATTACACATTATATAATATATACTATGTGTTATATATGATATATTATATAATATATAATATCTTATAAAACATTCAAATATCACCTATTTGTATTTGTTAATATAACTGAGAATTTGAGAGAAAAATATATCAATGGCTTTCTTATTAAACTAAACTGAAATCCAATGCTACTTAGTGGTGACTATGATAAATTAAACCCTTCTACGCTCTCTTTACTATGAACTTGCTCGGTTGTTTTGAGGGTTTTATCTACATAGCATCATCATGACTCAATATCTTACACTGAAGACCGATGTCCGTTCTTTCATTGATTTACAGCAATGATTTTTGGCAAAAAAAGTCTATGTTTACATGACATTAAATATTATCACACTGAAATAATCAAAAACACTGAGAAATTTCTTAAAATTTAGAAGCACACTTAATCAGGTAAATCTAAAATATTGATTGGGAAATGTTTCACTTGCAAATAGGTTTTGTTAATTATGTATATTGACTATATTAAATAATAATACAAAACCCAGAAACATTAAAACTACATTAACAACAGGGCTTGAACTGACAAAACTAGGTAATTTTAAGCTGACATGGGAATCAATTATTTATATTAGTTGCTAACCATAAAGAATTCCTTTTGAAATCATGGTGACATTTTCCGCTTTAAGCACTGTGGAATTGAGACATTCAACACGTCCTCGTGTGTGTGGAATCTGCAAAGAGGGCCGGTGTTTTATGTCTCTCGTAGCAGGGGATTAATTGAAAGGTGATGTTTCATTATGAATTCAGAATTCTTTAAGCATTCCCATTTTTACAGGCTGTTGTTGGCATTTCTTTGTTTGTTCTTTTGTATTTGTTTTCCATTACCATTTAGTCCCCTTATACCTCCGACCCCACCCCTGGAAATCACAATACTATTGTTCACCTCCATGAAACCTGTTTCCTTTTTACTGGATCCCTCCACCTCTTAGCCCCCCTTAGCTGTCATCCTGCTCTCCATCTATGAGTCTGTTTTTATTTTGCTTGTTAGTTCAGTTTCTTCATTAGACTCCACATGTGAGTGAAATCATATGGTGTTTGTCTTTCTTTCTCTAACTGGCTCATTTCACTCAGCAGAATGTTCTCTAGATCCATGTATACTAAGGCAAAGGAGAAAACTTTCTTCTCTTTCGTGCCTGAGTAGTAGTCCATTGTGTCAATGTCCCACAGTTGTTTTATCCACTCATCTACTGATGTACAGTATGGGCTGCTTCCAGATCTTGGCTGTTGTAAATAACACTTCAATGAACAAAGGAGTGCTTATGTTCTTTCAAGTAAGTGTTTTGTGTTTGTTCAAATATATTCCCAGAAGTAGGATCTCTGGGTCAGTTCCATTTCTAATTTTTTGAGGTATCTCCATACTGCTTTCCACAGTGGTTGCACTTGTATGCATTCCCACCAATAATGCAAAATGGTTCCCATTTCTTCACATCCTCAACCAGCACTTGTTTTTGTTGATTTTTATTGGTGACAGACATTCTGACAGGTGTGAGAAAATATCTCACTGTGGTTTTAATTTGCATTTCTCTGATGATTAGTGACTTTGAGCCTCTTTTCATATGTCTACTGGCCATCTGTATGTCCTCTTTGGAGAGGTGTTTATTCAAGTCCTTTGCCCATTTGGGGAAAGTGGGTTATTTGGGGTTTTTGTGTGTGTGTGTGTTGAGTTTTGTAAGTTCTTTATAAATTTTGAATATTAACTCCTTATCAGCTATATCAGCAAATATATTATCCCATTCTGTGGGTTGTCTTTTTAATTTTGTTGATGGCTTCCTTTGCTGTGCAAAAACTTTTCAGTTTGATGTAGCCCATTAGTTTATTTTTTTCTTTTGTTTCCCTTGCCCGGGAAGATACATCCAATAAAATATTGCTACAAGCTATGTCCAAGATTTTGCTGCTTATGTTTTCTGCTGGGATTTTATGGTTTCAGGTCTAATATTTATGTCTTTAATCCATTTTGAATTGATGCTTGTGTGTGGTATAAGAAAGTAGTCTAGTTTCCTTTTTCTGCATTATCGGTCCAATTTTCCCAACACCATTTATTGACTAAAATCCAGCACCCATTTATGGTAAAAACTCGCAGCAAACTGGGAATAGAGGGAACATTCCTAAACCCATTAAAGGCCACATATGACAAACCGATGGCCAGCACCAAACTCAACTGGTAAAAACGACAAGTGTTTCCCTTAAGATCGGGAACAAGGCAGCGATGCCTGCTTTCATCTCTCCTATTCAACATAGTACTGGAAGCCCTGCCCACAGCAATCAGGGAAGAAGAGGAAATAAAAGGCATCCAAATTTGAGAAGAAGAAAACTGTCTTCATTTGTAGATGACATGATACTGTACATAGAGAATCCCAAAGATTCTACCAAGAAATTACTATAACTGATAAATGAATTAAGCAAATTAACAGGATACAAAATTAATATCCAGAAATCAGTTGTATTTTATTTGCCAATAACAAGCTAACAGAAGAGGGCATTAAGAAAATAATCCTCTTTACAATTGCTTCGGAAAGAATAAAATACCTAGGAATAAACCTAACCAAGGATATAAAAGACCCGTATTCAGAAAATTATAAAACACTGAAGAAAGAAATTGAAGAAAATATAAATCAGTCAAAAGGCAGTTCTATTAGAGAGAAATTCACATTTAAAAGTGAAGTCCTTCACAAACTGCTTGCCTTCAGCCTCTGTCCTCCAGTCTGTCCCAACGGCCTCTACAACCACATCTCTTCCTCAACTCAGGCAGTTTGAGGATCCCAATGCAGTGAAGGTTACAGTCAATCTTTATAAAATTATGTCAAACAATTTTGAATATCTGATCAGAAAAAAATAGTAACAATAAGTCAAAATAATTACTCTTGGAAAAGAAGTTTACCCATAAATAATTACTGATTTTGGTAGGCACAATTATTATAAACATTAATAGATAACTTATATTGAGTGATTGCTTTGTTCAGAGCATGTGTGGTTGAGTGATTTGCAACCTTTCTTCTGTTATATGAGGGATCCTATGTCAAATGTATACCATTATGACTCACCTACAGCTTTCTTTTGCTGCGTACTAAATTAATATGATTTTTAAAACACACGCATGGCTATTTTATTGTGGTATATATCAGGTGCCTCTTCTAGTTTAATAGATCCACATGGTGCAATATAAATGAGTGTACTAATTGGTTAGACAAGACAAGCTAATGAAATAATTTAAAATATAGTTCCTAAGTTAAAATATAGTTGGTGATTCTTTTTTAGTAAATGGAACAATAGTGGTTGTTTTTATGTCTAAGAACTTAGGTAAACCTGAGATGTGACTGACTGCTTGGCTGACTTTGCAGTGGTATCCACTTCATGCTTGGGACAAGTAGTTTGGCAGAATTTTGATGTACCTCTATTGCCTTTGCAGACCTAGATTTAAAAAAAAACTCCTAAAATTCTTAGAAGCACTTATAGAGCCATCATATCTTCAGCTGATCCTATTATTCATATTCAAGAATATGAACTTTTCAGCACACTTGTTTATGATGACAAAGAAGTGATCCCCTGGCAAGAGATAGTTGGAACTCACAAAGAGTAAGGAAACAGAAATATTGTCAGACTTGCCAATGTAATCAAAATTACTTAAATTGGCATATGTGTGGAAGGAAGAACAATACTTTTATGCTCTCCTACTATGCTACATATGTGAATATACACATAGTTATTTACATTCATACATAAAGAAATATCATATTGTAGGTATAACCAGTATTTCCTAGGAGTAAGTAAAACATAAGAGGACATCAGCCCTGGTTGCCTAGCTCAGTTGGTTAGAGCATGGTCCCAAAACACCAAGCCTGTGGGTTTGTTCCAAAGTCAGGATACATATAAGAATCAACCAGTGGCCCAGTGTGGCTCAGTTGGTTGGAGCACCATCCTGTAAACTGAAAGATTACATGTTCAATTCCTGGTCAGGGCACATGCCTAGGTTGCTGGTTTGGCTCCCATGTGGAGCATGTATGGGAGGCAACTGATTAATGTTTCAAATTGAAGTTTCTTTCTCCTTTTCTGGAATCAAAAAATTGTATTAAAAAGAGAATCAATCGATGAATGCATAAGTACATGGAACAACAAATTGATGTTTCTCTTTTTCTCCCTGCCTCCTCTTTCTCTCTAAAATTAATAAATAAAAGTGTTTTGAAAAACAGGGCTTCAAATTATATTACAGCATTTTAAAGTTCATACAACATATTAAGTACGCTTGAGATTTTAACACAGTATGCTTTCATAGACATTAACAAGACTTGACTGAGCAGGGCAATGTGAAAAAAATAATAGATATTTTTATAGACCAAGTGTTTATGTCCTCCTAAAATGTATATGTTGAAGACCTAATCTCCAGTGTATGGAGATGTGGCCTTTGAGAGAAAATAAGATATAGATAATATCGTGGACGTGAGGGTTTAATAATGCAGTAAGTTCCCTTGTAGGAAGAGCCACCAGAGACCTTGCTCCCTCTCTACCATTTTGAGGACAGAATGAGGATATGGCTGTCTGCCAGGCAGGAAGGACGCTCTTTCCTGAACCTGATCATTCTTGCACCTTGATCTCAGACCAAATTTTCAGTCTCCCACACTATAAGAAAATGTAGCATTATACCTAGTGTTTAGGCCACCAGTCAGTGTTATTTTCAGCTGGAGATGACTACTATGTTATTCAAAAGAAAAGACAACAGAAGATAAACATATAAGAACATTTATGATTTTGTGCCTTGTTTTTATATACATTGTAAATATAAAAAGATATTCTATGAGAAGTAACCTGACATAAATCCCTAACTTGGCAGGTCATGGTGTGTAGTTATGCCCCAAGCATATAACTTTTTAGTAAAAGGTTTTATCTTTTCCTTTAAGTCAGCCCTGCCCATTGGTCTTGTGCATCTAGGTTGACACATCTTTGAAATACCCCTTAAAGGGGATATTAATCCTTAAGGGAAAAAATAAGCTTGTTAAATATCTTACAATCAAATCCTCACCTTGCTTTCTCCAATCTTTCTACTTTCCCTCCTTAATTTCAAATGCATAAAGAAGATGCAAAACTGTTATTCTCCAGAGCATTTGAGATCTTGCTTCCTGACATATATTTAGCTCAAATAAACTGCTATAAAATTCTCTACATATTTAGACATTTTTTGCAACAACAACATAGTCTATGAAACAAAGTAGAGAGTCTATAAATAAAGGTAAAGTGAGGAAATACACAAAATTAATATAATTGGGGCTTAATATCCTGCCAAAATCTGGCTTCTAGGAAGTACAACATAAATACAAAGCAAATTTGTTTTGAAAGAATAATTCTGATATATATTCAAATCAAATGAATATTATGGAGTAAAATTCATGAGAGATTTCCAAATTAACACAAAACCATCTGTATGAAAATAATGAAAGACTTAAACTCTGTGTACATCTGTTAGAAATCTAATTCCGCTAAAAGGTTGCCATCTAATAAATTTGTTATCTACCTTATTGACAATTTCATCTTACATGAGAAAGTAAATGGGCAATTGTGGGATATCATTCAGACAAGGGAAGAAAATTGGCTGGGGATGTGAATGCAATAGAAACCTTTCAATTAAAGTGGCTGTGCCTATTGAGAATTTAGAATGGTGAGGACGAGAATTGCTCAAGAGATTCAAAGATATACCCTTGAATTTAGGAGAGCTTAAAAAGGTAAATGCAAACCCATGATCTTACCTGTAACTCTAAAGTGTACATATGTTGAGAGTGTAGAAATGCTCTGAAAAAAATTCTAATGGTACATTTCTACATAAAAGTGATGTAGAAGAAAAGTAGGAGGCAGTGCATGGATCCTCTATGACACTTTGGAAAAATCTGCAATAAACTTAAATCTACAAACAGTTTCCAAAGATTAAAGTGCACAAAACCTGCCAAAAAACGCAAGAAGAAACCAAGAAATTCGAACAATAGAATTACAGTACTAAAATCAAGAAATAAGTTGTGTTATTGAGGAAGATGCTAGAATTAGAGTAGAAGTTAATGAGGTAACTGTTGTCTTTTAGAGAAATGTATATTATTTTTGCATGGCAGAAGGAAGGCTAACTACTCATTACCAAATATTCTCTAAAGGAGTTGGTCTTTACCAGTTCTCTCCTAATAATCTTTTTTACACACCAATAATTTAAAATAAAAATTATGAGTTGTTTAGATTAGATTTCCTTAAGTTATTTGAAGCAAATGCTGCAATGGGTAGTCATATATATATAAATGATTTTTAAAGAATGTTCCCAGTGGAGAAAGGAGGGAATAGAAAGTGCTATAGAAAAGGGAGGTTCTACTTTCCTAGGGCTGCTGTAACAAAGTGCTACAAACTGGTGGCTTAAACAATAGAAATGTATTATCTCACAGTTTTGGAGAGTAGATATCTGAGACCAAGGCGTTATTAGGGTTGTTTTTTCTGACAACAGTTAGGGAGAATGTCTTCAATGGCTTTTTCCTATTTGTGGTGTGATGGCAATCTTTGACTTTCCCTGTGATAGAGTAGGCAGTTAGGCATGCACAGAGCAGGAATGATAGGCTGGTATCGACTGTCATCAGGGTGCAAAGTCCCAGGAACCTAGCATTGAACCAAACTGGGAAAACAAGTTTTATAAGCTAAAACTCTACCCCCAGGGTGACCTTTCTTCCCCTAGCATGTCTTTACTCATGCAGTTTAGTCCCCTTAGAGGAGGAACAAGGGGCTAGAGAATAGCCTCCTATGACTCCCAAGTAAGCCCTCGCACCACCATCCCCAAAGCATTAAGCTCTCAGGACGATGAGCCTCTGATCAGCATCAGATAATCTTAGGAACAAAGCCTCAGGTCTGTTGACCACAGAGACAGAGTTTTGGTCAAACTAGAGGTGATAGTTGTATTTCAGCACCCAGCCAAAAAGAGCAGCACAATCAGACAAAGTGACACCATGGCTGACATCAGGACCAGATGCAACGACTAATGATCCCCTGCCATAGTGCCACAGTAGAGACCACAACCCTGAAAGGACGCACCTGAAACTGATGAATATTCTATTGAAATCCTCCTCTGAGACTCCCCTAAAATTCCTGCCTTTAGAAAATAGATAAAACCCTTAAGGCAAGGGACCTAGCACTTTCTCTCTCTCTGTCTCTCTCTCTCTCTCACATGCCCATGCCTCTCCACAACTTCCCCTCTGGCATGTTCCTTGGCTTTTTCACTGCTGAGCTCCAAGGCCCTTCCTTTGCCTCTGTAACTTGCTTCCTGAGTCCACACAGCCCAGCTGTCTCACTCCTACCTCTGTGACTTTCTAAATAAACTTCTTGCATTAGAGTTCTTGGCTCTGAATTTTTTCTTAGTTAAACTCAAAAACAGGTCTAACTTTGCCACTAACACTTGGCTTATTAATGCATAACCTCATTTATGCCTTTATCTTCAAATTGCATTCTCTCTCTATGTGTTTCTATGTCTAAATTCCCTCTTCTTATTAGGACACCAGTCATATTTGACTAAGGCCAAACTAATGACCTCATTTTTTAAAAATCCTCATCCGAGGACATGTTTATTGATTTGAGACAGAGTTGGGTGGGAGGAGAGAGAGAGATACATTGATGTAAGAGAGAAACATTTATCAGTTGCCTCCCCACTAGGTATTGATCCCATAACCTAAGTATGTGCCCTGACCTGGAACCAAACCCACAGTCTTTTGATGTATGGGATGACACTTCAACCAACTGATCCACCTGGCCAGAGCCTTAATGACTTCATTTTAACTTAGCTCCATAAAGAACTTATTTCAAAATAAGGTCACGTTCTGAGGTAATGTGGATCAGGAATTCAAAGACTTTTTTTTTTTTTTGAGGGACACAAGTCAACTCATAACAGGTTAGGAGTTCAAGCAAGGATATAAAAACAGAAATAGTGTTTGTTCAAAAAAGTTTAACCAAGTAAATTTGAAGATCTAATTGGCTTTAATTAAGTGACTCATGAATCAGACAGCATCCCATGCAGCAACTAGATGGACAGTCTGAGGAGCCGTACGATATGGAGGTTTTTACAGGAAGAAAGAGAGTGAGACCAACTTAAAACTTTTGAATGAATTACTCAGGCAATGTCACCTTGCTTAGGGAAGGCAGGGAGTTTTATCAGGGATTTTTTTTTTCCTTTAATAGTATGCCAGGTGGGACAAGGGAGCTATGAGAGAAAGAAAAGAAGGAATTATTTTGGGGCCAGAGCGCAGAGCGCCTCTTCTTTTGGGAGAAGAAAACAAGAAAGGTTTTTATCCTGCATTTGCCTTCGTTCTAATGGGTGATGGAGAGGGCCCAAGTGATATATTACCTTGCTGGTGCTGGGCCAGCAAATTCCAGGCTGGTTGATTATGTTTCTGTGAGAGGCTGAAACTGCAATTACATCAGATATTAAATCTAGGTTTGGTATCATGGGCTTTCAACATGAATAAAGACATTTGGGGCCTGTGGTTTTCTGTTTAACATATTCTTGTAGTTGTCTACATTAATTTATATAAAGTATAGTCAACCACTGTTAGGGACCTTCCTTATCAATTCAGTTGTTTACTTATGAGGTTGACTCATTGAAGTAAATAAATTAAAATAAAATTATAGAAAATATCCAATTCCAATTCTGGAATATTAATTTAAAATGATAAAAATCATCACATTATTTTAGTTTTTGATGAAACTTATTTGTAAAATGTAAATTTAAATTAGTACTTAACGTAAAATAGCCAGCTAATGTTACCTTAAAGACATACAAAACACAAAAGATCCTGAGTGTCATACTCTATCCTTAGGAGAAAAAAAATAGAAGAGCAAAGGTAGTCTTACTACAAATGGTGCTAGAACAACTAGGCGTTCATATACAAAAAGAAATCTAGATACAGACTGTATAGCTTCAGTAAAAATTAGCTCAGAATGGATCATTGACCCCCAAATGTAAAACACCAAACTATACAACTATTAGAATAAAACGTAAGGGAAAAAGCTAAGAAGACCTTGGGTTTAGTGATGACTTTTTTGATAAAACACCAAAGGTATCATGGATGAAATAACTAATAAATAATTAGTAAGATTTACTTAAACAAAATTAAAAAGTTCTGTCCTACAAAAGACAATGTCAAGAGAATGAGAAGACAAGCCACAGACTGGGAGAAAATATTTGCAAAACTCACATCTGATAAAGGACTATTATTCAAAATATAGGAAAATCTCTTAAAACTCAGTAATAAGAAGACAAACAACCCAATTAAAAATTGAGCTAAAGATATAAGCAGCTCACAAAAGAATGCTTGCTGATGGCATATAGGCATATGAAAAGATGTTCCACATTATATGTCATTAAGGAAATGCAAATTAAAACACTGAAATACCACTACACATCTGTTAGAATGGTCAAATCCAGAATATTGACAATAACAAAACATGGTGAAAATGTGGAGCTAATGGGACTCTCCTGCATTGCAGGTGAAAGCCCAAAATGGCCCAGCAACTTTGGAAGACAGTGTGGCATTTTCTTACAAAACAAAACCCTCTTCCATACAGTCCACCAATTGTGGTCCTTAGTATGTACCCAAAAGGAATTGAAAACTTATATCCACACAAAAATCTGGGCACAGATATTTTTAGCAGCTTTAGTCATAATTGCCAAAACTTGGCAAGCAAAGTGTCTTTTAGTAGGCAAATGAATAATTAAACCATGGTAAATCCAGAATAATGGAATATTCAGTACTAAAAAGAAAGAAGCCATCAAGCAATGAAAAGACTTGGAAGAAACCTAAATGCATAAGTGAAAGAAGCCAATCTGAACAGGCTACATACTGTATAATTCTAACTATATGACATTTCTGAAAAGTCAAGATTACAGAGAAAGTAATTTTGTAATATATACAAATATCAAATCATTAAGTGTATACCTGAAACTAATATAATATGTTAATTATACTTCAATAAAAAAAGAAAAAAATATCAGTGACTGCCAGGGATTGGAACTGGGGTTATGAATAAGTGGAGCTCAGAGAATTTTTAGGGCAGTGAAAATTCTCTATGATAGATACATGCTATTCAACTTTTGTGCAAATCTATGGAATGTACAACATCAATGCATAAACCTTAGTGTAAAAAATGGACTTTGAGAGATTACAATATGTCAATGTAGGTTCATCAATCGTCACCAATGTACCACCGTGGTGGGGGATATCTATAATGGGGTGGAATCTGCATGTGTGTGGACAGGGGTGTATGGGGAATCTCTGCACCTTTCCCTCAATGTAGCTGTAGACCTAAAACTTATTAAATTTTTAATAATAAACAAACTTGAAATTCTACACTTTAGGAATGAGGTGACATAAAGATGTAACAGCTATTTTTGAAGTTTGCTATATAATAAATATTTCTGTTTTTTTACTAGCAAGAGCAACTGTATATGAGTATGTCTTTCCCTCTATAAAAAAAGATAAGGCTGGATATGTATCTTACTATACCTTTAACTTTTTTGATTTTAGTACTCTGTGAGATCACAGTAATCTACACTGAGATCTGCTGAGAGTAGAAGCTAAAAAAAATAAGGAATTAGTTTTAAAAATTGTATTATTCACACTGAGGTCCATGGAGACCAAACTTTAAAGCCACAACACATGGCTCCCTACAATTCACTGTGCATGCTAGACTTTTCTAGTCACATTAATCCCTTATGCTATTTGTTCTTTTAACATATCTTTAACCTAGTCTGTTTTATCTTCCACAATAACAACCAATGTGATTTAGTTGCATAGATCTTCTGTCTGTGGATTTATCTGAATAAGTTTCCTCCTATCCTGTCCTTTCCCCAACATCCTTCATCTTTTCAATATTTTTAACCAATTATAATGGATACTGTAGTATTCTACTCAGAACTCCTTTTCAAAGCCAAATTGTACACTTATATTCTAACTTTTGGAAATATTAACTGCTGATAGCACACAAGTTCTGCCTCTCATTGAGGTCTAACTTCACAGGAACCCCATTGCCCAAAAAGCATCACAGCCAATGACAAGTTGAGGCCGAGATACAAAGATCTGGCTTCCATGCCTCAGACTGGTAAAATATAAAAATTATTTTAGATTCAAGGCTCTGCATAAAACAACTAAGTTTTTAGTGCAAGGGCATTGAAAATCGACTTCTCCTGCTGCCCAGTCTAGTGGCCCTCAGTTCTTTAGAATTGTAACTCCCAAGACCAGTCTTCACTGAAACGTCTGTGTTCTATATTGTCTTTTTCATACCTAGGAGCATTCATGCCTTCATCAGATTTCTGATTAACAAATAGTTCTTGCTGACTGGCATATTTAAAGTAGAACTTTTAAAGGTAAATGTTGAAATATCTGAGACTGTTTTCTTTTAAAATGACAGATTTTTTTGAAAAAAAGAAATAAATATGTAAGCTATTGTATAATAAGCATCTGAGCGAGTCCATAAATAAGAAAGTGTTGAATGAATGGAACAGATGTTCTAATACTTCATTTTCTTTGTGATCCCATTGGTTAAAATATGCAGGTCTAGAAACAACAGTACAACATCTATAAAAGAGTGTGAAAGGTGATCAACATGTTCCAAGAAATCTACAAATATGAATGTTGATGTTCAAAAGCACAATTATTACTAATAAATTCCAGAGATTTTGGTTTACCATTGATGTATATTCAGATTATTGAGATTTAAGACTACCAAAGGTATAATCATGTAATTTATAAGCCTAAGAGTGCTGAATTCCTCCTCAAATTTTTTTTAGTTATGAGCAAAATATACAAAATACTAGCATACTTGTTACAAAAGCATTTTAGGTTAACCAGTGTCATTAAATTTGAAGTATCACCAAATCTTATATGACAGCCACTGGGGAGATAGTAGACGCCAATTCAGAGGAATATACAAATAGCCTTCAAACACATAATTTCAGGCTCTGCAAAACCATGGTGGTAGTAAGACTTTAAACCTGGGTATTTTAAAAATAAAAATTGTAATATGGTTGTGTGTGTTTGGTTTTTAACCAATTAATTTATGACTGCTATATTTACTTTATGAGTATTACCTGCTAAGTATTGACATGACATTTTACACAAGAGATACTGTTCTGACAAAGCAAAGTTTTCAGTATTATAACCATAAAATTAAATTGTTGGAACTCTGTGGGGCAATTGGACTTATAATGACAACATTTACTACTTTTTTTCCATAATGAAGTGTGAGAGTAAGTTCATAGCCGACAACCCGAGTAAAATAATATGAAGAATCATATTCATTTCAGAAAGTGTCTGAATGCCCTGCTGCTATCTATAAATCTGATTCTCTTTGTCAATAATATAACTGATGGTAGTAAGTCCACAGGGTGACTGAGGGTTTCAATCCACAGCTGACTTTAATTTGCTGGCTGATTAATTGGTTTGGGTAAAGTTAGAAAATTCAATCTTTTCTACCTTTATTAAATTGCAGGAGCAGAGAGACCACTTCTAGTACAGTGAGCAACGGTAGCAATGGACTGCACTTGAGGAAACTGGGTCATATTGTTCCTCTGTCTTTGACTTGGTCTGATTACCTGAAAAAAAATGTTTTTCTTGATTGACATTAATTTTAAAACCTGGAGCTGGGCTAGCTGAGCTTACTTTTCAGCACTGATACTGTATATTATCTACTCTTTTGTACAAGCACAAGGGTGATGAGAAGGTGTTATTCAGGAAGAAGTAGCTGAGATGTTTAAAAGTTGAAAGAGATTAGAATTGCTAAATTATAAAAAAATTATTGGGAAGAAATTCAAGTACATTAAGATTAAGCATAGAAAGACAGTTTTTTTAAATGTCAGAGCAACTTGATATTAAAAAGTGGAGGAAACTATGTCTGTAATGAGATTCCTGCCTGGGGAATGGAGTGAGGACTCACAGAGGCCAGCCGATCTATGTTGGTAGCTGGAATTACTGTGTTTAAATTCAGGAACACAAGTAATGATTCCATGGTATATATATACAGGGTCTGGCAGAAGTAATGCCAGCTTAAGTGTGGTTGGTAGAGTAAAATTATGAGTGTAATAATTTATAGTTTTAATTTGAACATTTCACCTAAAATATCATATGCTGTTTGACTGTGATATTGTTATGTTACACAATTACATGCTTATGATTTTGTAATGAGATTTTATAATAAAAACAGGGGCATTATTTATGCCAGACCCTGTATTTGGTCTGTGAGCACCGAAAACAGAGCAAACCTACTACAGGAGTGAAAGGGGGATGAGGTCACCACACAGGAAGAGAAATGAGGAAACTAGGCTGTGACTGCTTCCTCGTGCCTGGCTCTAGCCCTTAAAAGAACATCAACAATTCCTGCCCTAGTGTTCATTGATATGTTTGCATCATTCCAATACATCACCACTACCCTTCCAGAGAATCCTAAATTAAATCAATTGGATTTCATTTACTTTCATTACAGTTCAAGTTCTTATGAAACTGGGTCAGAGGGCAAATGTCATAATAGTCAAAGGGTAAGTGATCAAAGGCAAAAGGAGAGTCAGGGTGGGAGTCATAGAAGCCCTCTCTGTGCACTGTCCCCACCCTAATTACTCCATTGTTCCCAACTTATTTTTATATAAAAACTTACTTTTCAATACATGGGAGATTGTTAGCAAATCCAGCCACAATGCATATCTCCTAAAAGTATTTTTACAACCAAGTTTCTGTCCCTAATCCCCCTATGGAGAACTACTGGAGCTATCACTATAGAAAAGTGAAGGCAAAGAGTGCTTTTTGTTTGAAAGAGAGCATGTAATAACACTGCCAGGTATTGTTGAAAGATCAAAAAGAGAATATTCTTGAAAGCATCTTTTCCATTTGGCATCACGGAGGTGAGAGTAGTTTATATTGAGTGTTTAGGGAAGAAGAGAACAAGCTCAGGTTTGAAAAATTAGGCATCAAAATAGTAAATGATCAGAGGTTGGAAGGGAACAACACACGAACTTTGTAAAGGAGGGAAGTAGAGAAGGTGATAAATAAGAAGGAAACTTTGAAAGAATAATTCTTTATTTTCAAGAGATAGAGCAAATATAAACTCTAAAGAAGCCGGTACAGAGAAAAGTTTAGAGTACAAAGGGGAGAGTCTATGTCTTAGAGAAAGTAAGTTCCTGAGATGGTCAGAAGAATGGGATTCAGATCACTGTGCGGGCTCATAAATACATCAGTATTCCGATTCAGAGTGCGAGATCAAAATCTCAGTTGTCTGTATTTTTTAAAACTTCATTTATTTACTTATTTATAGAGAGAGGGGGAGGGAGGGAGAAAGAGAATAAGAGAAACATTAACGTGAGAGAGAAACATTGATCGCATGCACCCCAACTAGGACTGAACCCACAACCTAGGCCTGTGCCCTGACAAGGAACAAACCTGAAGCCTTTTGCTTTGCTACATGATGTCCAATCAACTGAGTCGCACCAGTCAGGGCCAAGTTGTCTGTTTTTAAACCTATTCCTTTTCATCTTGTATAATTCCCACTTGGCAAAGCTTTACCTGGCATCTCAAATTCCAGTCACCACTTTTGACATCACTTTCATTATGAAAGTCGCCTTAATCTTTCCCTGTGTTATGCTTGCCTGAGCTATAAAACAGCTAAGCTGATGAGTGTTTTTATTAAGAAACATATTTTTAAATTGTGGTTTTATGGAAACTAAATATTTATTGATTACTTAAATGTTGCCACAACGTCGTGTCCTGTCTGGGAGGTCCTGTAGATATATGTTTTGGAGTATATTCCAAAGTCACTTGGAGTACAGCTGTTTGTGTCTAAGTGAAGGTTAAAGTCTTGGCTTAGTTTCTTGAGAGATTTTAATGTTGTCATTTATTTCTAGAGTTTACTTACATAACACTGGAATTTGAGAGATAATCTCGAGATATTTAAACTATTACTTGGAAATGAATTTATAACAATTACACATTTTTTCTGGCTTTATCACCAGAATGTCACTGAATACTTATTTTATTTGACAAGAATAAAAATTATGTTTCTGTATCAACCAGGATAGGATAATTTATGCTTCATTAACAAGAAATTTTCACATCTTAATGACATGTTATAATGAAAATGTTTCTTGCTCAATTGACATGTTCACTGCAGTTGAACTCACGGTTCTCCTCCACATCACTTTAACCCATGACCTAGGGTTGACCTAGCATGCCGCACCCTAAAAATATGGCGTCCTCTTCAAAATTTCTGGTTTCCTAGACAGAGGGAAACAAAGTTCTGCAGGATGCCCCAACAGCTATTATATGCTCTGGCCTCTTCACAATTCACTTGCTGAAATAATATCCTACACTTCTGGCTGTTACTGCTCTCCCACAATCCAGCATCAAGAGACAGGGGAAGTGCAATCCTACCTTGTGTCTGAAAAACTGAGAGCTAGAAATATTTGACAAACAACACTAGTGAACTTAACAGATTGTTTTAACAATGTGAACACTATTATTAAAATACAAAGTCAATCATTTTGAAAGATCTCATGTCTCATAAGGTAAATCTATACATATAAGTACATATATATTTTGCATTTATGTGTATCTTAAATATGTGTCATTAAGGTTTTTTAACATTTTGGGGCATAAAAATAATTTAATACAGTTTGCTCTATAATGTTCTTTAAGCTTTTAAATATATTTTTGTTCTTACTTATAACTTCTAAAAATCTCTCCTATCTCCCTGATAAAATATAAAACTATTAAACCTGATTATTTTTGATGAAATATAACTGAATTTGTTTATAAATATTAAGCATTCCTAAATGTGTGGCATTATTTTCTCTGCTGATTTGTTGATTGAGCTAGTACAAGAGAATAGGTTGTGATTAGATGCTGATGTACGGTTGTTTCCTTCTCTTCTCCTTTTTACATTTGTCTATATATCTGGAGGTTAGCCTGTGTCATGTTTAAACTTTTGCTGTTGTTATATAACTATTAGATATGATTGACTTTCTTCCTGTTTTATTCCTTTTTTATATTATATATTTATTTATTAATTTTAATTTTATTGTTGTTCAAGTACAGTTTTTTGCCTTTTCCCCCCACCCCAGCCCAACCCCCAGCCCTCCACACCTCCCTCCCATTTTCACCCCTCCTCCATTATTGTCCATGTGTCCTTTATAATTGTTCCTACAAACCCTTCACCCTTTTCCCCTGAAATTCCCTCCCCTCTCCCCTCTGGTCACTGTCAGCCTGTTCTCAGTTTCAGTGTCTCTGGTTATATTTTGCTTGCTTGTTCACTTTGTTGATTAGGTTCCTGTTGAAAGTGAGATCATATGGTATTTGTCTTTCACTGCCTGGCTTATTTCACTTAGCATAATGCCTTCCAGTTCCATCCATGCTGTTGCAAAAGGTAGGAGCTCCTTCTTTCTTTCTGCTGCATAGAATCCCGTTGTGTAAATGTACCACGTTTTTTTGATCCACTCATTTACTGATGGGCACCTAGGTTGCTTCCAGCACTTGGCTATTGTAAATTGTGCTGCTATGAACATTGGGGTGCATAGGTTCTTTTGGATTGGTGTTTCAGGGTTCTTAGGATATAATCCTAGAAGTGGAATTGCTGGGTCAAAAGGCAGTTCCATTTTTAGTTTTCTGAGGAAATTCCATACTGTTTTCCATAGTAGTTGCACCATTCTGCAATCCCACCAACAATGTACTAGGATTCCCTTTTCTCCACAACCTGTCCAACACTTGTTTGTTGCTTTGTTTATGATGGCCATTCTGACAGGTGTGAGGTGGTATCTCATTGTGGTTTTAATTTGCATCTCTCTGATAGCTAGTGATACTGAACATGTTTTCATATGTCTCTGGACCCTCCATATGCCTTCCTTGGAGAAGTGTCTGTTCAAGTCCTTTGCCCATTTTTTAATTGGATTGCTTGTCTTCTTAGAGTGGAGTCATGTGAGCTCTTTATATATTTTAGAGATTAAACCGTTGTCGGAGGTATCATTGGTAAATACGTTTTCCCATACAGTTGGTTCTCTTTTTATTTTAATACTGTTTCTTTAGCTGTGCAGAGGCTTTTTATTTTGATGAGATCCCATCTGTTTATTCTTTCCTTTATGTCCTTTGATCTAGGGGACATATCAGTGAAAATACTGTTGTGTGAAATATCTGAGATTTTCCTGTCTATGTTCTCCTCTAGGACTTTAATAGTGTCACGACTTATATTCAAGTCTTTTATACACCTTGAATTTATTTGTGTGTATGGTGTAAGTTGGTGGTCAAGTTTCATTTTTTTTGCATGTAGCTGTCCAGCTCTCCCAATACCATTTGTTGAAGAGGCTATTTTTACTCCATTTTATACTGCTGTCCCCTTTGTCAAAAATTAATTGACTGTAGAGACTTGGGTTTATTTCTGGGCTCTCTGTTCTGTTCCATTGGTCTATCTGTCTGATTTTTAGTCAGTACCAGGCTGTTTTGATTACAGTGGCCTTGTAATACAGTTTGGTTTCAGGTATTGTAATCCCTCCTACTTTGCTCTTCTTTCTCAAAATTGCAGCACCTATTTGGGATTGTTTATGGTTCCATATAAATTTTTGAAGTGTTTGTTCTATATCTGTGAAATATGCCATTGGTACTTCAATAGGGATTACATTGAATCTATAAATCGCTTTGGGTAGTATGGCCATTTTGATGATGTTAATTCTTCCAATCCATGAGCATGGTACATGCTTCCATTTGTTTGTGTCTTCCTTAATTTCTTTCTTCAATGTTGTGTAGTTTTCTCAGTACAGGTCTTTTGCTTCCATTTGTTTGTGTCTTCCTTAATTTCTTTCTTCAATGTTGTGTAGTTTTCTGAGTACAGGTCTTTTACCTCCTTGGTTAGGTTGATTCCTAGGTACTTTATTTTCTTGTTGCTATATCAAATGGGATTTTTTTCCTGATTTCTGCTTCTGATGTTTCATTGTTGGTATACAAAAATGCCTTTGATTTCTGAGTATTGACTTTGTATCCTGCTGTTTTGCCAAGTTCATTTATTAGGTCGAGTAGTTTTTTGACAGAGTCTATAGGATTTTCTATGTATACTATCATGTCATCTGCAAACAATGACAGTTTTGTTTCCTCCTTTCTAATTTGAATGTCTTTTATTTCCTTTTCTTGTATGATTGCTGTGGCTAAAACTTCCAATACTATGTTGAATAGGAGTGGTGAAAGTGGACAACCTTGTCTTGTTCCTGATCTTAGTGGGAAAGATTTTAGTTTTTGCTCATTGAGTATGATATTGGCTGTAGGTATATCATGTATGACCTTTATTATGTTGAGTAATGCTTCTTCTATTCCCACTTTGCTGAGTGGTTTTATCATAAATGGGTGCTGTACCTTATCAAATGCTTTTTCTGCATCTATTGATATGATCATGTGATTTTTGTCTTTGCTTTTGTTTATGTGATGTATTATGTTTATTGATTTGTGAAAATTGTACCATTCTTGCATCCCTGGGATGAATCCCACTTGGTCATGGTGTATGATCTTTTTAATGTATTGCTGGATGCAGTTTGCCAATATTTTGTTGAGGATTTTAGTGTTTGTGTTCATCAGTGATATTGGCCTGAAGTTTTCTTTCCTCGTGGTGTGTTTATCTGTTTTGGGGATTAGGATGATGCTGGCTTCATAAAAAGACTTTGAGAGTCTTCCATCATTTTAGATTTTTTCCTCATAGTCCATGAAGGATAGGTGTTAGCTCTTCCTTACATGCTTTGTAGAATTCTCCTGTGAAACCATGGTCCAGGGCTTTTGTGTGTTGGGAGTTTTTTGATTACTGCTTCAATTTCATTTGCTGTTATTAGTCTGTTCAGGCTTTCTGCTTCTCCTTCATTGAGTTTTGTAATTCTATATTTGGAATTCTCTGGATTTCTATATTTTTCTAGAAATTTGCTCACTTCACCTAGGTTTTCAAATTTGTTGGCATACAGTTCTTCATAGTAATTTCTTACAATCCTTTGTATTTCTGTGGTATCAGAGATAATCTCTCCTCTTTCATTTCTAATTGTGTTTATTTGGATCCTCTCTATTTTTTTTCTTAATGAGCCTGCTTGAAGGCTTGTCAATTTTATTTATCTTTTCAAAGAACCAGCTCCTGAATTCATTGATCCTTAGAATTGTGCTTTTAGTCTCTATGTCATTTAATTCTGCTCTGACTTGGCTATTTCCTTCCTTGTACTTGCTCTGGGTTGTCTTTGTTGTTGTTCCTCGAGTTCTTGTAGGCGTAGGGTTAGGCTGTTTGTTTGAAATGTTTCTATCTTTTTAAGGTAGGCTTGTATTGCTATGAACTTCCCTCTCAGGACTGACTTTGCTGTGTCTCATAAGTTTTGGGTTGTTGTGAGTTCATTTTCATTTGTTTCCAGAAACTTTTTGATTTCTTCCCTAATCTCATTCTTCACCTATTCTTTGTTTAATAGCATGCTATTCAATCTCCATGATTTTGAGTGTTTTGGTTTTTTTTTTTCCTTGGGGTTGGTTTCTAGTTTCAGTCTCTTGTTGTCAGAGGAAATGCTTGATATGATTTCAATTTTCTTGAACTTGTTGAGGCTTGTTTTGTGTCCTATCATGTGGTCTATCTTTGAAAATGTTCCATGTACACTTGAAAAGAATGTGTATTTTGCTTCTCTGGGATGAAAAGCTCTATATATATCAGTTAAATCCATTTCCTCTAGGGTATTGTTAAGTGACACAATATCCTTGTTGATATTTTGTTTGGAAGATCTGTCCATCTTTGACAGTGGTGTGTTAAAATCCCCTACTAGAATTGTGTTGCTGTCAATATCTGTCTTGAAGTCCTCCAAAATTTTCTTTATGTATTTGGGTGCTCCTATGTTGGGTGCATATATATTAACAATGTTTATGTCTTCTTGGTGGATTCTTCCTTTGAGTATTATGAAATGACCTTCTGAATCTCTCTTTATGGCCCTTTTTTTGAAGTCTATTTTGTCTGATATGAGTATTGCTACCCCTGCTTTTTTTTCCTGTCCATTTGCTTGGAAAATTTGTTTCCATCCCTTCACTTTCAGTCTGTGTAGGTCTTTTGTCCTGAGGTGGGTCTCCTGTAGGCAGCCTATGTGTGTGTCATGCTTTCTTATCCATTCAACTATTCTATGTCTTTTGGTTGGAGCATTTAATCCATCTATGTTTAAGGTTATTATTGATAGGTACTTATTCACTGCCATTTTTTGCACCTGTGTCCCTCTCTCTCTCTTCTCCTTCCTTTCATTAAAGCAGTCCCTTTAGCATCTCTTGCAGAGCTGGTTTGGTGGAGGTGTATTCTTTTAGACTTATTTTCTCTGGGAAATTCTTTATTTGGCCTTCTATCTTGATTGAGAGCCTTGCTGGGTAAAGTAGTCTTGGTTGCAGGCCTCTGGTTTTCATCACTTGGAATATTTGTTGCCATTCTCTTCTGGCTTGGAGGGTTTCCATTGAGAAGTCAGTTGCTAACCTTATTGGGGCTCCCTTGTATGTTACTTCCTGTTTTTCCCTTGCTGCCTTTAAGATTCTATCTTTGTCTTGGAATTTTGCCATTTTAATTATGATATGTATTGCAGTTGGCCTCTTTGGGTTCCTCTTGCTTGGGACTCTCTGTGTTTCCTGGATTTGTGTGAGTTTTTCTCTCATCAAACTGGTGAAGTTTTCCATCATTACTTTTTCAAACAGGTTTTCTATCCCTTGCTCTTCTTCTCCTTCTGGTATCCCTGTTATGCAGATATTATTACGTTTCATGTTGTCCTGCATTTCCCTTAACCCCTGTTCATTCTTTCTGAGCCTCTTTTCCTTTTCTTGCTCTTTCTGGGTGTTTTTTTTCTACCTTGTCCTCCAGCTCACTGATGTGATCTTCTGTTTCATCAAGCCTGCTTTGGATTCCTTCTACTGTGTCCTTCAGTTCAGAAATTGTATTCTTCATTTCCTCTTGGCCCTTGTTGATAGTTTCTATTCCCTTCTTCATGTTGATATAGTTTGCAGTGAGTTCATTGTAGTTTCCCTGTAGTTTCTGGTAATTCTCTGTGAGCTCATTGGGCTTCCTGATAACCAATGCTTTGAACTCAGAATCTGGTAGTTGACTTCCCTCTATTTCATTTAGCACTCTTTCTGAGTCTTCCTCCTTTTCTATCATTTGGGGATCATTTCTGTGTCTTCCCATTGTTTGCAAGACTCTTCTTGTTAGCTTCTGCTTCTTAAATTGGTCTGTTCTGACCCCCTGGATTTATGGTGTAAAATTATATGGTGGAATACCTGTGAGATTCAGTGGTTCTATCTCCTTAATCTCCTGAGCTTTTTGTTCTTGGGCTGTCATTTATGTTGGCTCTCTGTATGTCTTTGGATTTTGATTGTTGTTGGGCCTTTCTTTGATGGGTCCTTCCCACCAGCTGGTTAACTGAGGGTCAACTCCATCCACCACCTCTTGTATTCTGTTGTGCACATGTGTACAGGTTGTGTTGAAGCTGGGTCTTCTGTGTGTAGGAGGTTTTGAGGCTTCTCTCTTGCTCTTGTTCAGTTGTTTGTTCTGGGTAATTTCTCCACCATTTATTTGCATTTCCAGATCGGTCCTGGATTGAGGTTAGTGTGGCTTCCACTCCTTCCTTCATTTTCTTCCATTGTTATCTGATGGTGGTTCCTTTGTTAGTGGGTTTCCTCTTCCAGCAGGTGTACCTGTGTTCATCACTCCCACCTTGCAAGTTCTCTGGAGTAACGAAGTGAAGTCTGTCTCACTGTCTCTGTTAGGATGACCCCTGTTTGGGTCTAGCTCTGGTCTTTTCACAGCTCCAGGTTTTATTGTCTCACCATCTGATTTTTCAATGTCCTCTACAATTTTTGGTTTCCAATCTTCATATATGCTGGGATACCATCGGCTGTTGGTTCTGTTCCTCAGAAGATCAACTAGGTATTCCACCCATGCGTGGGGGCAAGTGGACTCCACTCCCACCTATCTCACTGCCATCTTCTCCCCAATAAAATCAGAAATAGAAGGTCTCATACAAGCACACACAACACTGCAGCCCCTAGCAGCTTAGCTGCTGCTGCCTGCAGAAACTTCTCCACTCCCACCCTCTGCCTCTTGCGCTGCCTCTCTGGCTCCTCTCTTCCTATTTTTTTCTGTCCTGTCAGCCACAATATAAGCTTTGGAATATATTTAAAGAAATTTTGAATAAAACATTCCAGGAGATTTTAAGGAGATGAATGAATTAAATTATGTGATTAAGGAAACCAAGGATACAAAATCCTCTCAGTGTTTATTAAGACTAAACTGAATATTTAAATTAGCTGAGGCATGCCTTCTAACACCTGAATACATGTGTGCATACACATAGACATGTGCACACACACACACTTACATATATTTTAGTTTCATGTTCAATAAATTGAAATATTTAACGAATTGAATAATATAGGATGCACAACCTCTCTGTGGGTATTTAAGTGCACTCTGCAATGTGTGAAACAATCGTGCCAATATATGCACTAACATATCTAGAATAATTAGATACTTTAGAACAGAAAGGAGACCTGGTGTAAGTTAATTCATTAGGTTTCCATTGATGTATGGTTAAAATCCCAGTTTTTTTTTTATTTTAGTACAGACATATGTGGTTTACATACAACTGAGGAAAGCATTTTAAAAGAGGATTTGAAATATTTGATCTGTAGTGTGCTGTTGTTCAAACCTAGAGTAAGTTGTTAAACAGTTTATCCAAAGTTTTCATTTCAGTTATTGTCTACAACAGAGTTAGTTGGCATATGCCATGATTATACTTGATTTATAACTACTTATTTGGTTTCCTGCGAAAAGTGCACTGAATTTCCTAAAATTACCATTTCCTAAAATTACCCATAACCCACTATAACATAAATTTAAGATTATTGTTTTATTGTACTGGTTAAAGGTCCCAGGGTCAAACATACCTACAATCTAGCCCCGAGTTCTCCAATACTAGCAACTTGACAGGAAATTACTTAACATTTTGAGGGTCAGCGTCTGTGTTTGGAAAGGAGGGATAACAGAGATGTTGGTAGGACCCAGTGTGACGAGTGAGATAATGTATGTAAGCACAATGTCTTGTCCATAGTAAGCTAACGTAAAACATTAGCTCCCATTTTAACTATCAGAGAGAAATGACAAACAGGCTGACACAAAATACTGATTACAAATTCCTAAAAATGTCTGGAGTTGTATATAATTTATATTTGTATTTATAATGATTAGCCTGGAACTATGGAATATAAGATAGTACATTTTGAATCAACTGCCAGATAAACTTGTATGCAACATGCTTAGCATTCTCATATACTCTCTATGTTGTAATTCTCAGGAAATATGAAACTACTGATAGCTATCAATGGCACACATACTAGAGTGACTCCTATGATTTTGTCAAAGTAACAAATCAGTGATGCTCAGCTAACGACTTAATATCTCCATTTTATTTTCTAAATAATGAAGAAAATAAAACACGTTGCATGAGGCAGGATTTATTTTAGTTACAAATGACAGAATCCCAACTGCAATCAGCTTAAACAAAGTAGTCTAGTAAAGATTTGGGGTAGCTATCTGAATCAAAAGAAAAAGCTGTTGGAACGAGGAGTTATCTACCACCCCAAAGGAAAGACACCAAAGACATAAGACTATTTAAACTCTCTCCACTCATTTATCTCTTTGTTGTTTCTCTTTGTTTTGTTCTACATGGTGTCTCCAAAACAAGAGAGGACTATAGGCAACACACGGGTTGCATCATTGACCCTGAGTGAGGTCATAACTAAGATTTCTCCCTAATAGGTGAGAAAACATACTCAAAGAATGATTCAGCCTGATTTGGGTTACAGCCCACTGCTGGGACAAATGCTGTGTTTACAAAGAGCTTACACCGGCACCTGGGCTCCCCCAATATGACCCGTAGAGGTTATGGCTCTAACAAACACTACAAAACCCCACAAAACTCCATACCATGAGGCATAAGCTCTGGTTTCCCCAGCAGCTACTCCAACGGGCCCAACAGGGAACTGAGAAGTACTGGGTGTGGGATTTAACCAGTACCACACCACCAACGCCACTGGTGGGGGGGGAGTGGTGAGAAACAGAAAACAGCAGAAGATAAACTGAAAATAGGCACATAGTTTTGCCTTCCTTCCTATCTCTGACTGGCTGCCTGTACTTTTGTTTTGTTTTGTTTTGTAAACCCTGTCCAGAGCTATCCCTCATAGCCAGGTGACCATGACCATGAAGCACTGGCCAACTGGATATGATAGCACCGTGTATGTGCTCCCTTCATCCCCTGACACACTAGACTTTACACTGACTCTCGCCGCCCTGGTTTAACTTTTCACAGTGAATCTTACATTTTATTCTCTGACACAGACTATTTACTAGGTTCCACAAACTAAGACAAATAGACACTATGCTATTTCCTTATTTATTTTTATTGCTGTCAGTGTAACCTCTATAAGATCAGATTGTTGTTTGTTGGCTTAATTTTTAAATATTTTCTTCAATGTTACATCTCCAAGGCTAAAACTTCCTGACATATGTCAGTTCTTCAGGAAATAATTATTAAATTCAAAATTAATAGACTTCACTTATGTTACGTGACCCCCAGATGGCCGTATTATGAAAAGAAGTACAAAGAAGACCCTTTTTGAAGTGTAGTATAATGACAGGCAGGATGCAGATGTGGAATAAGTCTTCAGTAATAGTGGGAAAATAGGATTGATTTTACGTTGGCTCAGCAATTTACTGAGCATCTACTTATTTCAGTAATGCAAGTTGCTGAAAGTATAGTGATAGCAAGACAGAATTTTTGCCTTCAAAAACACATAGCACAGTGTGGGTTCAATTTTTAAGATTTCCCAGAAAAAAAGGAATACACTGTAATTTCTTCTTTTTCATAAGAAAAATTAAAAAAACCAAAAATTTGTTGTTTATGTAGATGATTTTATTGTACTGATGCCTCCATTTCTGGGAGACAGATGGTCACTAAGAATGGAAAGTCCACTCCAAAACAAATCGCTCCTCTTAGAACACTTTGTATGTTGAAATGTTGCTGCAAGCTAAGGTAGAGTAGAAACACAATTCAGCAGCTTTCTTCTCTGTCCTAGTATTTTTTTCTCCCTTCCAGTCTGGCAACAAGGGAAAATAAACAAAGGCAATAGCATCTGTTGCTCCTGCTGTTTTGAATTAAACTGACTTAGTTTAATCAATTTGCCCCTCCAGCCCCAAATGCATCGTTGTACTGTTACTGTACAGGGGACTGGCCCTAAGTGGGTCTGCCCAGAGCCAGCCTGTAGTGTGTGGGTTCTTGACTTCATGTAGGAAAGATTTTATAACATGAGGTCAGGTGACTATGAGGATATGTTTATTAAACTGGAGACAGTGGAACAAGGATAGGCCTAGCATAAAAGAAGTAGCATGAGAGAATTGGCTGGGCTACCTTAGCCCACTGGGAAGTCAGAGAAGAAGGGGCCTTAGGGACAGGTTCAGGGGATTAGCCTAGGGCAAGCTGCCAGCTGCCCATTGCCTTAGAGTTTAGGAGACTTGTGCATGTGAAGTAAGGAAGTCCAGGGAAGAAGAAGGGAAAGGGAAGGGCGTGCACAGGCACTGCATCCTTTGTCTTAACGCTTTTATCTGTCTCTGACAGACAGGAATTTTAGGGGAGGCCTCAGGGGAAGGTTTCAGTGGAATACTCATCAGTTCTCCTGGTGTGCCTTTTCAGGGTCACAGTCTTTGTTGATTGATCAGTGGCAGGGCAGGGGGTCTTTAGTCATTGCAGTTGGCTCTGCCATGGCCCACCTGTTTTTGCTGCTTTTCTGGGCCTGGAGCTAAAAGGCCTAGATGTTATCTCCAGACGGGAAAGGTCAGGGGAGGAGAGGTTACCCTGGGGGCCAGGTTCTTGTTTTCCCAGTTTCATGGCCTGCCAGCCACTAGGGGTCTTCCACCCTGGTGACCCTCTGCACCTGGCTGCACATTGCTCTCCCATTGCATTCATCTGTCTCAGTTTCTCTATTCCATTTGCCAGGAAATATTCCTAGCTTCTTACTCTCCTGACTCAGCCTTTCTAGGTATTAATTTTACCTTTAATCTGACACTCCTGTTGGTTTTTACCAGATTTTTTAAAAAAAGACCTAACACACAGAGATTGCAATTAAAAAGTGAACGCAGTTTTTAAAATGTAAATTTCCATACTTGTATATCTATATGTAAAGCACAAGTAATAAGCCTCTGATGTTAAAAGTAAGGGATTGCCTGGAGATTTGTTTTAGAGATAGGCTTTTCAAGTGTTAGTGATGGGCGTGAGGTGTTTCTCCTTGATAAGGAGATGGGATGTAAGAGAGATTACTAAGTGATTTTGAGTTTAGGAAATGCACTGGTTTTTATGCAGGTCTTCATATGCTTGAGCACACAAATACATCTCATAAATCTGTCCAAGTTCCCTGGAACTCAAGGGTAATGCATTTCCTCCTGAATTCCTGTACTGATCAGCAAAACACACACACACCTCTTACAATGCAGTTCCAACACAGAGAAATAGGTGTAATTCCTAATACATCAATCCAAAGAAGGAAGAGAGAATTAGAGTGATTTTTTTTTCCTCATAAAACTGTCTCTGGGTACTTGAAATCTGTTCTCATGACTGTAACAACATTATAGCTGTAAAATGTTTAGAAAGTTTGCCCTCTCTTTTGAAGTACTTAATTAGAAGTGAATTAGATAAGAGACGTGCTGTGCAGTTAAACTTGCTGACCATATTAACATTTAAATGAGAATAAGACTCATAGATGGAGAGCAAGATGACAGCTAGTGGGGGGTGGTGGTAAGGAGGTGGAAGGATTGAGCGAAAATGAAAAAGGACTCATGGACATGGACAACAGTGTGGTGATGGTTGTGGGGAGGTGGGTAAAAGGGGACTAAGTAGTAATGGAAAAAAATACGATAAACATTAAATACAAAAACATCAAGATATTTAGAATAAGAAATTTAAAAGAATATTCTAACATGGCTCTGACAAAGAAAGAACATTTAGAATCTATACTTACAAAGTTCACATGCTAATTATCAGTTTTGCTCATAAAAATACAGTTAGTAAACATTTCTCAGAAAAAATGTTCTAAATCTTAACCCTCAATTCCAAGAACTTCAAATTCAAACAGTATGTTTTGATTGTTAATGAACATAAAGTTTAACAAGTTAAAGGTTAAAACATTCAACTGTTATAACTACCCGTATTCAGTAAACAGGCAGTTATTATTTTTTTAAACCAACATTCTGTTACTTGCTACTGTTTTTTTATAGCACGGAACAGTTGCATTTTGCTTAAACAACAGTTGTGAAATGTCTTGTGCTGATACTTGGTAAAAATGGAAATATCAACATTGTTTATGTAGGATTTTCAAGCCATAAATCAGTCAAAGGTACATTCAGTTCTGCAGTCTACCTATTAAGTGTGAATGGGCTTTTCTGATTGGTGTGACATTTTACTTGACATTGTCAAATAACAAAGACAATAATACCCATTTACAAGTAAAACAGAATGAAATGCTCTTTGGGTTTTGTCAAATACAGAACAAATGATCCTTGTAAGAATAAAGTATTTTGCTAGTCTCCAAATTGTCCAACATTCAAGAGTGCATTTACCACAAGTCATTAAAGTAATTTTGTTAGGAGTGATTTTTTTGTGTACTAGTAATTTCTTAGACTTTTTATTGAGAATGTGAAGTATTTTATTCTTCAAACTGAAACTACCTTGCTTATAAATCAAAGTCATTGAATTTTCTTTAAAAATTAGCTTGCCTTCAAAATTCTTTTCTTGGTTTTGAATCTCTTCCTTTTTATGGACTTACTGGAACAGAAAAGAACTAAAATTTGTTGAGTGCCTACTATATGACAGACATTTCCCTTACATTATCTGATATAATCCTTCTAACATTGACGCTCTATTATCTCATATTTAGTAAGTAAAGAAATAGACTCAGAAACTTGAGATGAAGGACTTTGCAAATGCTGCACCACTTGCTTTTTCCCTTACTCTGGGTGTGTAGACAGCAGAGCTTGTGCATTATTTATCTTTGCCTTGCAAGGAATGAGTACTAGTTCTGCCACCTGGAAAGGAAGGACCTGGTAGTGGCTGCAAACTCAGGCTCATATAAGCTTGTGAGTGACGAGTGCTTTCTAACCACGTTTTTTGCCTGGTCAGGCAACCGCTGTCAGCCACCACGAAATGGGGATAGTGAGGCCATTGTCAGGGACTGTTGTAAGGTGAACATGCTGTGCACATGTCTGTCACAAATTAAACATGCCACAGGTACTATTTATTGTTCTTATGGGATTTGATGTTTTTTTGTTGAATTCTACTGAAAAAAGTAAAAAAAAAATCTGATGTCCACAGGTTAGAGCAAAGTAAAAAATTCTCTTTTTTTGTTGAATCATTATTATATTTTATAGTGGAATAAAGAAATGAATTTTTAAACAGGTTCTTAAAGTCAGTCCGACAATACACTTGGTGGCATACACCAGCCAAGAAAAGAACCAGTGGGGTGGAAAGGTCAAGCTCACATACACAGATCCACTGAACATTTGGACTTTAGGTTAGAAGAAACAAATGCTAATTCATTTAGGCGAGAAATTCAATAAAGCAGTCCTATGAAAACACAAGTTGAGATGCTTTTAGTTACATCGGAAACCCATGTAGAATAGACTTCTACAGCGTGCCAATTGGAAATCCAGTGTGTGGTCCAGGATCTGTTTGATTAAGATTCAAGCTACATTTCTCTGCCAATTCATTTTTTTTCAAGATTTATATTTTATTTATTTTCTTTTTGCTTATGAAATCCTCTCAGTTTTACTTTATTAATAGCTCTAAGTTTCATCAAAATATCTCAATTACCAATTCCACTTTTGATTTATTTTTTGATATTTTTTTATTTTAATTTTATTGTTTTTCAATTACAGTTGTCCCTGTTTCCTCCTGTTACTCTCCCTCGCTTTACCCACTCCCACATCCCACATTCAATTCCCCCTGTTGTCTTTGTCCATGGGTCCTTTATACATATTCCTTGATGACCCTTTGCCTTCTTTCCCCCGCTTTCCCCCTCCCCTCTTTCCTCTGGTTACTATCAGTTTGTTCTTTATTTCAGTGTCTCTGGCTATATTTTGCTTGATTGTTTTGTTTGATTAGGTTCCACTTATAGGTGAGATCATATGGTATTTGTATTTCACTGCCTGGCCTCTTTGACTTAGCATAGTGCTCTCCAGATCCATCCATGCTGTTGTGAAGGTAGGAGTCCCTTGTTCCTTTCTGCTGCATATTATTCCACTGTGTATAGGTACCGTAGTTTTTTGACCCGCTCATTCTTACATGACTCATAAAAGTATAATTTTCTAACATCTAGATTAGTGAAGCTTTGTGCCATAATTGACTACTGCAGACTTTTATAAGCCTGAAAGAAAACCTTCAAAGGTGGACTCTTTTATTCAGTTAGAGGATCTTCATTTCCACTTTAAGTACAGGTTCAACTAGGATAAAAAAAAACAACGTCAGATGACCACATTCCTTTTTCCTTATTATTGTGTATAAAACAGAAGAAATTTTCTGATTTCTTCTAATAGATAACATTAATATCTAATATTTAAATCAATGTGAATATGTGTGAATGATTTATCAAAAATAAGGGGAAATCTGGCAAAAATGGGATTGTTTTCAAATATAAGTAAAGATATGTTTATAAGATATTGCTTCCTGTATGCTTCTGGATTTGAGAGTTAATTAGTAGACACTTACTTGTGGGGAACTGTTCCAAGCGTGGGAAATGTGGCTCAGCCCCCACTCAGAAAAGCCAGTGGGGAGTGAGGTTGGCGGGCAGGGCCCACTTCCATGGATAGGTTCTCCAGTGGGAAATCAGGCCTGCATTGTACCTAGACTGCTATGAGACTTGCTCTTGCTAAAACTCCCTCACCCTGAGGCAGCAAATGTTTACTGAGTATCTTTATCTTCCCAAAATCTGAGCTAGACCTTCCAGATATGGAGCATAGCCTGTTTCAACCACTTCTCCCCTTACATTGCAAATATCCTCCTTTGATGTATTCATTGACACCCTCTCCTTTGTCTGCAAAAGATAACCACCCAAAACAAATCTTTGCATAGTAAAGGAGGACCATCATTGATGTAAGGGGCCTAGAAAAACAATAAAAGCCTGTCAAGGCAACTGCAAAGATTTGTTTTGGGTGGTTATCTTTTGCAGACAAAGGAGAGGGTGTCAATGAATACATCAAAGGAGGATATTTGCAATGTAAGGGGAGAAGTGGTTGAAACAGGCTATGCTCCATATCTGGAAGGTCTAGCTCAGATTTTGGGAAGATAAAGATACTCAGTAAACATTTGCTGCCTCAGGGTGAGGGAGTTTTAGCAAGAGCAAGTCTCATAGCAGTCTAGGTACAATGCAGGCCTGATTTCCCACTGGAGAACCTATCCATGGAAGTGGGCCCTGCCCGCCAACCTCACTCCCCACTGGCTTTTCTGAGTGGGGGCTGAGCCACATTTCCCACGCTTGGAACAGTTCCCCACACTTACTGTTTAGACTAAGAACCATATTTTAGTCTAATTACCTACCAAATTTAATAATTAATTACATTTGTTCTGTGCTTTATTAATTCTTTGAAAATAAATAAAAGTTTTAGTATCTTTTGTACATCTACATCTTATAGTTTTACCTTCACTGAAAGTAAATATTGCATCTTTTGGAGAATAACTTATATTTCAAAAGTTTATTTTAAATAAAATTGTAAAGTCTACTTAATATTTTTACATATTACAAAGATACACAAAATATGTTTGTAAAGCATATAAGAGACTGTTGCAGCCACTGTGGAAAACAGTATGGAATTTCCTCAGAAAACTAAAAATGGGACTGCATTTTGACCCACCAATTCCATTGCTGGGATTATACCCTAAGAACCCTGAAACACCATCCGAAAGAACTAAGGCACCCAATGTTCATAGCAGCACAATTTACAAAGCCAGTGCTGGAAGCAACCTAAGTGCCCATCAGTAAATGAATGGATCAAAAAATCTATGGTACATTTACACAATGGAATTCTACACAGCAGAGAGAAAGAAGGAGTTTATACCCTTTGCAACAGCATGGATGGAACTGGAGAGCATTATGCTAAGTGAAGTGAGCCAGGCTGTGAAGGACAAATACCATATGATCTCACCTATAATTGGAACCTAATCAACAAAACAAACAAGCAAGCAAAATATACCCAGAGACATCAAAATAGAGAACAACCTGACAGTAACCAGAGAGGAGGAAGGAGAGGATAATGGGGGAAAAAAGGGGAAGGGTCATCAAGGAACATGTATAAAAGACACATAGACAAAGCCAAAGTGGGGTAGGATCAAGGGTGGGGGGTAGGGAAAAATAATAAAATAATTTTTATAAAAAAATTAAATTTTGCTATTGTGTTAAAAAAAGACAGAAGTGTGAATAGCAATTTAATAAATGTTAACATATGCAGCAAAAGATACTGGTAAGAATGCTGTAAGTGTCTCTTTATAAAGAAGATGAACTGTATATTTTAAGCAGAATTACTTTTACAATTCTCTTTTGGAATCTTCCTATGCTCTACTTTGTTTGGAAGATGGAGTGGAAACTATACAATGTGATTGATTATCAGAAACTGTATTTGATTGGATGAAACTCTATGTCATAATTAGTGTGTATTTAGTCCCAATATCTTCTATATCCACAGTAATATACAAGGAGAATTGACGTGACAGTATGGGAACTCTGAAGCAATGTAAGTGGCATGCTAAGGTTATTTTTGTTGTTCAAACTTTTGAAAATTGCTTGTGATTTATATGGGAAAAAATCTAGAATATCTAATTCACATCTATGTTTTATTTCACAAACCACTCTGCATGAATTATCAGGGATTTCATATAGTCTGAATAGGTTTCTGTATTTCTTTTTGGTGAGAAGAATGGCATAATCTCCATAAAATGGGCTAATCAAATTCCTATGGAGCCACATCAATACTCACTTTGCTGTCTTAAAATACAGATGGCTCAAGTAGCTTTCAGATAAATGCCAGATTTGGTCTATTTCTGTGATCTGAGGATCAGGGAAAGTGACAGACTTAGAAAGACCAAATAACAATTAAGCGTGGAATAGTATTAAAGCCAGTTTAATGGAGAGGAAACAGAAATTACAACTTCTTTTTTAGAATATTTTGATTTCCTAATTTTAAAACATTTATTCGGCAAGATATCAAACACTCTCAAGAGTGTAATGACCTCCTAGATCCATCCCATAGATGAAACAGCTCTGCAGATTTTGCTGCTTAATCTTGCCTCATCCGTAACCAAATAATTTGCTTCCGTTTTTTGTAGGAAGTCCTAGTTTCTGGTTTTAACTGTGATTTTTTTATGGTGTCATTGACTTTTCTTCCTGTATTTCCTGTAGAGCAAAAGTAACTCTAAAGACTTTTAAGTAGATTAAGTTTTGACATTCTTTACCCAACATTATTTGTTGGTAATGCTGCATATTTCTTGTTATATTACACCAGGCGGTGTATACTATTTCATTGTCCCAGTTTTAGTGATGCTGAGATTAAATATTAGCTCAGACTCTTACATCCTGAGCCCTTATTGTAAAGTTCCCCGTCAATCTTTTATCTAATGATTTTATTCACTAATGAACTTTGCCTGAAAGTTATTTCACATTTAAGATGAAATTTTTCTTTCTTTAAAGAATAAGTTTTCATACTGAGGTTCATCTATTGGTTATTATGAAATACAGTTTGCATCAGAAAATGTAAGATATATGCTGACTTGATTGTTCCCCCACTATCTCTTTTATAAGTATTATTTTGAAGTTAGGGTTTTTGTATTTCAATATATATCAATATGTTGTAGTTATTATTCTAGCCAATGGCTATTTTTTTTCCACGTCTGGCCACTGGAAACTTGTTTTCTGGGGGCTCTTGTATTGTTTTCAGTTTTACCTCATTGTTTTCTCAGATTTATTGAGGGATAGTTGGCATTTAGCTAACTGGACGTATTTAAAGTGTACAATTGGATAATTTTCAACAGGTGTATACATCCTTGGAAGTATCATCCCAATCAAGTGAATGAATACAATCATCACTTCCAAAAGCTTTCTTGTCTTTGTGGAATCTCTGTTTCCAGAATCTTGCTGCCAGCCCACCACATACACACCCTACTCCTTTTGCCATGCAAATCAACCTATACTCTGTCTCTAGTTTTGTCTCTTAGAGAATGTCATGTAAGTGGAATCATACAGTACATAGTGTTTTCATGTGTTTGACTTCTATTAGTATGATCGTTTTGAAATTGATCTATGTTGTGTCTGTTGATACTTCACACTGCTGAGTAGTACTCTATAGGAAGAACACATCACATTTCTTTATTCACCAGGGATCTTTGCAATAGATTCTCACAAATGAGACTGATGACTCAGCTGGTAATGTAAATTGAATTTATACCAGCCATTTAGGTTTTTTACATCTTATGGCTACGACAAATAAAGCTGCTAAGAACATTTGTGTACAGTTTGGACACATGCTTTCATTTTCTGGGAGTAAATACTTAGAAGTGGAATTGTTTTTTTCAGAAAATGCCAAACTGTTTTCCAAAGTAATTGTACAATTTTACATTTTCACCATCAGGGGAGGAGTTACAGTTCCTCAACATCCTTGCAAACACTTGGTATAGTCATTTAAAAGAAAAATTGTTGTTCAAGTACAGTTGTCTTCATTTTGCCACACCTCTTCCCCCACCCCACCCCCATCTCCTGCCCTTGATCCTTCCCCCCTTTGGCTTTGTCCATGGGTCCTTTATACATGTTTTTTGATGACCCATCCCCTTCTTTCCCCCACTATCCCCCTCCCCAATCTCTTCTGGTTACTGTCAGTTTGTTAGACATTCTAATACATACATACTATGTTATTGTGGTTTTATTTGCATTTTTAAAAATTTTTTTGAACATTTTTCATGTGCTTCTTTTCATCTGTATATATTCTTTGATGAAGTGTCTGTTCAAATCTTTAGCTCATTTTTATTGTTTTTCAGACTTTCTCCTTATTGTGTTTTGAGTATTCTTTAAATTTTTAATACAAGAACTTTGTCAGATATATACATTCAAAACATATTCTCCCAATATGTTGCTAGTCTTTTCATTCTCTTAAATATGTTCTTTTAAGAACAGATTTTTAAAAAATTGTGGTGAACTCCAATTATTAATTTGTTCCCTTACAGATCATGCTATTAATATTAAACCTAAGAAATATTTCCTTCCCTGGCTGGATAGTACAGTGGGTCAGAGCATCGTCCTGATATGCCAAGGCTGTGGGTTTGATCCCTGGTCAAGGAACATACAAGAATCAACCAATGGATATAGTGCATATAAATAGTGCATTTCTATCTCTCTCAGTCTCTCTCTCTCTCACACCCTCTTGTCCCTTAAAGTAATAAAATAAAATAAAAAGTATTTCCTAGCTCAAAATGAAAAAATTATCTCTCATATTTTATTTGAGGATCGCCTCCAAGTATTTCTTATTTTTGATGCAGTTGTATATAGTATTTCTATTTTAATTTCTGATAATTTGTTCTGGTATATAAAAATACAATTTATTTCACTATTATTGAATTTGTATCCTATAAAATTACTAAACTTAAATATTAGTTTTGGTAGCTTTTATAGATTCTACCATATTTTTAGATAGTTTTTTTTTCTTTTTCTTTCTATTATGGATTCCTTTTTCTCCCTTTTCTTGCCTTATTAATTGACTAAACCTTTTAGTACAATTTTGAATAGAGTGGTAAGATTGGACTTCCTTGTTCCTGATCTTTTGAAGAATTTACTGTTCAGTTTTTCACCATTAAATACAATGTTAACACTAAGTTTTTTGTAGACACATGTAATCAAAATTAGGAGAGTCTCTTATATTCCTAATTTGCTGAGAGTTTTTATTATTAATGAATACTAAATATTGTCAATGCCTTTTCTGCAAATATTGATGTTGTGTTTCTAGTTGTATATAAAACAAAGGTGTATATGTGTAAAATATATTTATTTGCATACTATTGTTTACCTTGCTGTTTTTACTTAACCATATATCTCTACATCTGAAAGAAGTCTCATTGTTTTTTTCTGGCTGCATATTGTCCATTATGTGGTTGTACTCATAAATCAATTTCCTGTTGATAGATTTATGCATGTTGCCAATTTTTGCTGTCACTGACAATGCCATTATAAAATACATTTTGCATAATCATTTTATATTTTGTCAGGGTATGTTTGGAATAGATTCTCATGTGTGAAACTGATGACTCAACTGGTAGTGTAAATGTAATTTTTAAAATATATTTCATTTACACTCATAATGTACAAGAAGGCATGTTTATCCCTTTGTGATATATATTACAAATATGTTTCCCAGCTTATTATTCTTATTTCTTTTTAACTTTGGTTATGGTATTTTTAGCCAAGCAATTTATTTTACATTTTTTCATTGCCTTATGTTCTGAATGATATGTAATAGGAATATTTTACTTGATCTAGGTGAAAAAGAAATGCATCCTTTTTTCCCCATAGGTTCTTGTATTATTACTATTACTGTTATTATTATCTTTACATTTATGCTTCTTATTTCTTTGGGATTTGCCCCAATGCATATATAATATATTTTTTGCTGCTCCATTTTTTTGGTCATTGGGGGCTTAAAAGAAGATTCCTGAGTCTTTGTTAGTAGCAGCTTATATACAACTCCCATGAAATGACCAGCCTGTAATATGGATTTACAGTTCTGGCTTATTACAATGCTCATAAAGGAAAAATAACTTTGTTGGAAAAAAAATCTTCAAAACATTAAAAACAAACAAAAACAAAAGCTCTCTCTAATGTAATTTGATACCTTTATAAGTAAAATATATTTGGGGTCCTTTGGTAGCGATATAGAAATTTCAAGAAGAAGCATGATTTTATCCAAGAAATCTTATAGCTATTCAAGAAATCTGAGGCCAAATTGAATTCCTTTACTATTTAAAATAAATCTTGTCCATATAACAAGGGACAGAGTTGTGAATGATCAATATTATTTTGAACTCTTTATTAAACTGGTTATTCTGAACTAAGTATGGACACATTCAAATAAAATCCTGTGATTGTCATTCTGATGGTATACTAGTGAGCCTGGTTACCTGGCAAGCTGGTAAAACATTAATATCTGTAGGCTAGCACAATTGTGCAAAATTTTAAAATCAAAATATTAAGTCTTCCACTTTGCTTTATTACCTCTTAAAAGCATTTCTGGCCTCCTCCATAAGGTCAATTGTCAATAGACTAATTAAAACATAGTCACACATCCTGTTTCCCAATGTTTATATTATAAAGGTCAACAAAATGGCACAAAGACTTTGCTGAATTTCTTTTTAAATTGCTGAGAAATAATGATACCTTACTCTTTATTCTACCCAAGCAATTTAGCAATTCTCTAAGTAGCACTCAGGCAGGGAGGGAGAAGGATGGTATCTTTTCCGGGAAGTCTTCCTTTTTTTTGTCTCAAATTCTATTGAATTAACCTCCATGGAACTTACTTGAAGACAGAAATTAAGAAATAAATGTTAGTCATAAAATGGACATGCCCATCAGACTCTTCACCTCTTTCAAAATGAGGTGGTTTTGTTGAAATAATAGTACTCACATGTTGTTTAAGAGAATACATTTTAGGTGAAGTAAAATAAAATATGAAAAGGGGGAAAATTATCTACAAAAAAAGTAAATTTGATCTTCTTAGTTTATTCTATTGGAACACAATTGTTGGTGACTTTACAGAAACTATGTGCTAATATTTATATAACATTAAATTGTCTTATTTTTTTTGTTAATGCTTAAAAAAGCAAGCAAGAGCTTCAGAGTGCTGCATATATAAAAATATATTGATAAGCTTTGAAACATTTTAAACTTATCTTTAAGTAATAATTTAAGCATAGGTTTGTGTGTAATTTTCTGTTTGTGCAAAACTAAATTTAAGTTACAATTTGCTCTTTCATCAGACTTATCTGTCTTAACAATGTACTATTCATATAATCGTATTTATAAAGAAAATATGAAAGAAAAACTTGACATTTTACTCTCTAATACCCACCATCTAATCAATACAGATGCCTTTCTAAATATCACTTGATTCAATTTCTAGACTATTCTAGGTATTTGTAATTTCTTACTCAGCCTCTTGAGGTTATCTACCTATTTTCATATCCAGACAATGCATAGAAATAACCATCATCCATTGAAAGACTACTACCATTGTCCCATTTTTCTAACTTTATAGTGGAATAATTGACAAGTGAATTTGTATATAATTTAATTATACAAATTGATGATTTGATATACATGTACATTGTGAAATAATTACTAAGATAATTAACACACCTATCACCTCACATAGTTAAGTCTTTTGCATGTATGATGAAAAAGCTTAAGATCTGTTCTCAGTCACTTTCAAGTTCACAATGTCATATTACTAATTAGAGTCATCACACTATACATTAGATCCTCAGAACTTGTTATTCTTGAAACTGAAAGATTTTTACCCTTAGATCTAAATCTTCCCCTTCTCTCCATCATCCCCCAGTGACCACCATTCTGTTCTCTTTTTTTAAGAAATCACGAGTGCTGCCATGCTTTACTTGTCTTTCTCTGTCTGACTTATTCAATTAGCATAATGCCCCCCCAGGTTCTTCCATGTTGTTACAGATGGCAAAATGTCCTTTCTTTTTATGACTGAATAATATTTCATCATGTGTATTCACTAGCATGTAATTGTTCATAGTAGTCTCTTAAAATCCTTTTTATTTGTGTCATAATACTTGCAATGTCTCCTCTTTCATTTACAATGGTATTGAGTCATTCATCTTTTTTCTTAGTCTCAATAAAAGTTTGTTGATTTTATATCTTTTCAAATATCAACACTTAATTTTGTTGATCTTGATTTCTTTTTAGTTTTTATATCATTTATTTCTGCTCTAATCTCTATTATCTCCCTTCTTCTACTGACTTTGAACTTTGTTCTTTATTATTTAATTAATTAATTAATTAGTTTATTTTTAGTTTTTTGAAGGGTAAAGTTAGGTTGCTTATTTGAGACCTTTTTGGTTTTTTTAATGTAGGTGTTCATCTTTCCTTTTGAGAACTGCCATTTCTGGAGCCCATAAGTTTAAGGGGTTGTGTTCCTATTTTCACTTGTGTCAAGATATTTTTTTAAATTTCTCCTTTCATTTTTTTATTCAGCCCATTGGTTGTTCAGAAGTGTGTTATTTAATTTCTACATATCTGAATTTTCCAACTTTCCTTCTTTCATTCATTTTTAGTTTTATACCATTGTGGTTGGAGAAGATACTTAATGTGTTTTCAATTTTCTTAAATTTGTTCAGACTTATTTTGTGACCTAACAAATGATCTATCCTGGATAATGTTTTATGTACAAAAAAAAATGTGTATTATTCTGCTGTTGGGTGGAACCTTCTACATGTATCTCTTGGAGTTATTTGCTTGATAGCATAGTTCAAGTCCTTTATTTCCTTATTGACTTTCCATCTGTATGACCTATCAGTAAAAGTGGGGTACTGAAGTCCTCTGCTATTCTTATATTGCCTTTGGGTCTTTTGAATATTATTTATTACATTTATGTGTTCCAATATCAGGTAAGTATATATTTATGATTTTTATATCTTCTTCATGATATGACACCTTTATCATTATATAATGATATTCTTTTTAAATTTATTTATTTTATTTTTAAATCGCAGCTTACATTCAATATTATTCAGTATTAGTTTCTGATGTACAGCATAGTGGTTAGAAAATCATGTACTTTACAGTGGTTCCCCCTGTAAAGGGGATGAGAAGTACAAATTGGTAGTTGCAGAATAGCCACAGAAATGTAGACTAGAGTACAGGGAATATAGTCAATAATAATGTAATAGCCATGGGACCAGTGAATACCTGAGACATTTTTTTTTTTTTGCTGTTGTTAGAGCTTTTTCTTAAAGTCTGTTTCATCTGCTATCCTTGGTATATAGGCAGAATGTAGTTGAGTCTTTTTTTTTTTTTAAATCAATGCAGGTACTCTGTGTCTTTTAATTTGGGAATTTAGATCATTTATATTTAGTGTAATTATTGATAGGGAAGGACTTTCTATCACCATTTTTTTAACTGCTTTCTGATTGTTGTGTAGTTTTTAGCTCTTTTTTCTCTATATATTTCATTGTAAATTGATTGTTTTTTTCTATATGGTTTGATTCTTTTCTCTTTATTATTTGTATATCTGTGCTTTTGCTTTGTGACTATTATGAGACTTTTATACCTTATAGTTATACCAGAATATTTTATGCTGCAACTAACTTAACTTAAACTGCATAAAAATGTCCTGTTTACTTCTCAATATCTCAAGTTTTATAAGTGTCAGAATTTACAGTTTTTTTTACTATTGCATATACATTAACAAAGTATTGTAAGTATAGTAATTTTTAAAGCTTTTATCTTTTAATATATATGAAAGAGTTCAAAGTTAAAATATGTTGTATATATGTATCCATTTTCTCATTTTACTGCAATCACTTTTAATAAATATGATTGTCACACTCACAGAATTCTGCAAGCAAAATAAAACTATTTCTCTAAAACTGAACTGAGAAATCTGGCAAAGCCCATTTTGTCTCTTGAATCCCATAGATTTATTCTACTTCCTATTCAAAGTTTTAATGACTCATTAGTTTTTAAATATTCATTTTGTGCAATTATGTTCTCTTTTTCCAAAGCACCTCCTGCCCCCATCCCTGTTGGAATTATTATCTCCTTTTGTTCTGATTGGGCCAAGAAAAACTAAGAATTTTATTACACATCCTCTCACAGTATGACTAATGGGTCTTTAGACTTTAGACTTTGATATTCATAAAACAACTTTTAGCATTCACAAAATCTTTTCTTTCTAATGTCCCTGATTCTTAAAATCAGGGACAATGTCAAATTGCTCTTTGCTACAGATTATAGATGTCTTCTGCAAATTTGACCCTCCACACAATTTCTTTCATTAAGACAAGCAATAATCTGTTGATTGCCAAATCCTATCCATATGTTTAGTCATTATTTTATGTGACCTCCCTGGCCTTTAGCACTGTTAATGACTGTACTTAAAATTGATTCCTCCCAGGATGTCTGTGACAGTGTTCACTCTCACATCCTCTATCTCCATAGACCACTTATCATGCCTTTCTTTCTAGACTGCATGCTCCATATTGGTGTCCAAAAGGGATCTGTCCTATGTTCTTTCCACCTCTAGTTTAGATATGTTTGCCATGATTCACCTTCCCTGTGATATACTGAAAATATTGATATCTAGATTTCCAGCACAGACTTATTTGACTTCTTGTGTGGAAACAATCAATGACTATTGCTTTTTGTTTGTTTGTTTGTTTGTTTTTTGTTCACTTACCTGTTTCACTCAGGCATTAGCCATGCTGTGTCTGACACGATCTGGCTCTGCTACTTGTCCTGCCTCATATCCCGCTAATTTTCCTTTCTGTTATGTTCAACCACACCTAAATACTTTAGTTCTCTGAAAATGTCATACTTTCTTGCTCATTTATTTCTTTACACAAATTGCCTCTTTTGCTTGGAATGACTTCCCTACCACCACTTACTATTGCATATAATAGTATTTATTTTGTAATACTTAATTCTGGTGTTCCCTCTTATAAGAAAACTTCCTAGACCTCCTCAGTAAAATTAGTTCTTTACATAAGCTCCTTCTCTCTACCTTGCATATCTTCTTTGGTATATCAACTGTTATGTTGCAAAATAATTGTTTTGTATTTGTTTTTGTAACAGATTCTGATCCACAATGTCTATTTTATTTTGATATTCCTAAAATCAATCACAGTGAACTAAGTAGGGTACATAGGTAACACACATAGGCTAAATGAATGAGTGGCATTTAATCAAGCCTTGTTTCAAACACACACTAAATGTACATCAGCTTCCTCATACATGTTGCACTTTCACTGTGTGTGCCATTCCTTGTGAATAAAGACTTTGTTTTTCTAATATTTTTTAAAAAACAACACTGGGTATGCTATTGTTTCTACTCAGTCATTGATTATGGCTAGATGATGAGTTCTTTATTGAGTTTATTGGTAAAAGATTTTCCTAGCATTATTTAAGATTAGAGTTAAACCTTTCTCACTTTCAAGAAGGGAAGAATTAAAAGTTTGTATATACAGTCTTAGTTGACCTGCCCCTAGTCAGATCTACCACATGTGAGCTTAACTGAAGAAAAAATAACAAAGGGGATGTATTGAGTATTTAATTCTTAAAGCTATCATTTTTAATTTTACAAAATATCTATCTTGCTTAGTAAAACTATAAAATTCAGGAACTTTTCTTCTCTTATATAAGAAGGCATGAGTCTCTTTTAAAACAACATTCAGAAAAATTAGGATAACATAACATTTTAGAAATAATGATGATTGTTTAATAAAATTTAAAAAACATATTAGTGCATATATTAAATATATTTTAGAAATATACTTGACTCAAGCTCACATATCTATAAATAAATATGAACCAGACAATAAATATTTTATAAGTATGAAATAGAAATAGACTTATATTGGTGGAAATAGAAAAGTATTCTTAATTACTCAGTTCAGAACTCCTAAATATATTAATAGTACTCTGGTTAGCAAGGTTTTTAGTTGATGGTTTGTTTATGTTTGTTGTTTATATAAAAAAAGAAAAAATCAATTTTTAAAAAGATTATCTGTTTTCTTATAGTAGTCCAGCTAATTGTTCTTATTTTTACCTTTACCCTTACCTCAATTTTTATCCCTAGGAAAAAACAAAAACATATTTTATCCAAGATCTTTGACACTGGGGACACCTTTGGAATTTTATAGAAAGTATTGTGTTAGGTTAATTTAAATCTCTGTGCAGCATAGGCATATCCCCCTCAAATTGTCTCCTCTTTACCATTTGCTCAATAGATCTTTTAGGTTTAAAAACTTAGATAGCATAGAATGTATGATTACTTGTGTTTGGTTTGATTTTGCCAATGTTAATATAAGGATGAACTTTACTTGAGTCAAGACATAATACACAATGTGTGGGAAAAGTTGTTATCGAAACATTGATAGGGAAGAGGGTGGCATAGGTAAACATGGCTCACCTCATCACACAATCACATCAAAATTACAGCTAAAATATAGAACAACCATGGTTCAGATACATCAGAAATTGAGTTGAATGGAAGTCTGACAACTATGAAATTAAAGAAATCACATCCATCCAATCTGGTAAGAGGGTCAGAGACACAAAACAGGCTGGTCCTACATCCACATGTTGTGGATAAAAATTCAGGAGGGATATCTTGGGAGCAAGGGGTCCCAGCCCCACAACAACCCTGCAGCCCAGCATTCCAGTGCCAGGGAGATAAGTCCTCATAACTTCTGGCTGCAAAACCTAGCAAGGCTTTAGTTGGTGGAAGAAGCTTGTAGAGTCCCAAGCAGTTTCTCTTGAACCCATAAATGGACTTACTCAGTCTCACTCACTCTGAGTTCCAGTAGGGTAGAAGCTTTACCAGTGTCACACAAGGAGGGATTGAAGTGTCTGTCATCAAGGCGAGAGCTAAGGGATAGCTTTCTCTCAGACAGAAAGGTAGGAGAAGACCATTGACCCTTTTCTAAAAACTCCCTCACAGAACCACAGAGTCAGTAGACAGTGGCCCTATCTAAGACTCCATTAGCCTGGCTAACACTGTTTGACCCACCTTGGAGATCCCCTGAAGCCCTGCTCAACTCTTCTTATGGATCCACTGAAGCTGTTAAATGTTCCATACGAATGGCTGGTTTTGGCTCATGCTTCACAACTTCATAAATTCTATCAAACAAGCATAAGCCAGCCTCAGTGAGCCCCCAGCTCCCCTACCATTTGCTAAGTAGCCCCAGGCCTGGCACTAGCAGCAGCCAGCCTAGATTCACAGTAAGCTTTTCCTGGGAATCTCCAAGACCAACACAAGTAGCAGCCATCTCAGATTACTTTATAGGTAAGGAAGGGTGGCCCCAGGCAGAACACAGGTAAGATCTGACCTTGGACTGCACCATCCAGGAAACCCTAGGGCCAGTGCACCCAGTGGAGAGCTATAGACCACATCAGAGTACCATGACCCTGCCTTTGCACAGCTGATCATCCATGGAGGGAAGAGGTTGGTGGTCAGTGGTCACAGCCAGTCAATGCAGCTGACTGACTTGGGTAAATCCCTCCCATTCACTGGCCAACATCAACCAAGGATCAACTACAAGAGGAGGGTATACTGAGACCACACAGAGGGTGACCTTAAGTACCCAGTTTGGGTGATAGGGGAATCTGTGTCACTGTACTCTATAGGACACCTACGATATTAGGCCACACTACCAGACATGGAGTCAAAGCAGATCTACTTGAAACATAGAAACAAAGATAAGGAGGCTGCCAAAATGAGGAGACAAAAAAAAAATTGCCTAAATGAAAGAACTCCAGAAAAAGAGCTAAATGAAATGGAGATAAGCAATCTATCAGATATAGAGTTCAAAATACTGGTTGTAAGTATGCTCAAAGAGTACCTCAACAGCATAAAAAAGATCCAATCAGAAATGAAGGATACACTAATTGAAATACAGAACAATTTACAGGGAAACAATAGTACAGTGGATGAAGCTGAGAATCAAATCAATGATTTGGAATATAAAGAAGCAAAATACAACCAATCAGAACAAGAAGAAGAAAAAAATATCCAAAAAACTTAGGATGGTGTAAGGAGCCTCTAGGACAACTTCAAGAATTTCAACATTTGCATAATAGGGGTAACAGAAGGAGAAGAGAAAGAGCAAGAAATTAGAAATCTATTTGAAAACTATAATGAAAAAAATTTCCCTAATTTGGTGATAGAACAAGACATTTAAGTCCAGGAATCAGAGAGAATCCCAAACAAGATGGATGCAAATAGGCCCACACCAAGACACATCATAAGTAAAATGTCAAAGGTTAAAGTTAAAGAGAGAATTTTCTCACTGACAGATTTAAGTGGGAAGATGGTATGATATGGAAAAACAAACAAACAAAAAGATAAAGAGAGAATTTTAAATGTAGCAAGGGAAGAGCAGTTAGTTACCTATAGGGAAGCTCTCATAAGATTGTCCACTGATTTCTCAAAAGAAACTTTGCAGGCTAGAAGTGACTGGCAAGAAATATTCAAAGTCACGAAAAGCAGGGACCTACAGCCAAGATTGCTCTACCCAGCAAAGATCATTTAGGGTCAAAGAGCTGATAAAGAGCTTCCAATACAAGAAAAAAAATAAAGGAGTTCATCATCACCAAACCATTATTATATGAAATGCTAAAGGGACTTATTTAAGAAAAAGAAGATCAAAACTATGAACAATAAAATGGCAATAAATACATATCTATCAACCACAAGGCCTAAAAAACAAACTAAGCAAACAAGAACAGAGACAGAATCATGGATACGGAGAGCATTTTAATGGTTGCCAGATGGGAGGATGGTGTGGGGGGATGGGTGAAGAGGTAAGGGTATTAAGAAGTACAAATAGGTAGTTACAGAATAGTCATGGGGATGTAATGTACAGTATATGAAATGCAGTAGCCAAAGAGTGTATACACATGACCCATGGACACAAACAATGATGTGGATGGAGATGGCCTGAGGGAATGGGGCATTCTGGGTGCAGGGGGGCAAAGAGGGAAAATTGATTAACTGTAATAGTATAATCAATAAAATATAATAAAAATAGATAAATAAACAAAAAATCAGTAGGATATCAGATAATGCTTAGGTGCTTAGAACAGTAAGGTGAATTCCCAAAACAGGAATGAGAAGATGTAATTATGAATGTTATCCTTCCATTTAAACCTAAGACTGGCTGGTTTCCTCCAACATACTTTATTAAAAATGTGTGAAATTAAGCAAAGATCATTTTTTTTACCCTGCCCTAAATATTTCTTGTTCAAGATAACTTAGCATTAAAATAACAGGGAATATCTTTTTGTTCTTTTGAATCTCATGGTTTGCCTGAAATTGCCCCTCTGTCATCCCCCAAATCCTCTGCCAAGTCACTTTGGCAGCCAGAAGCAAAGAGTGTTGTAACCCTATTGCCTCCACCTTTCAGTTTTCTTCAAGCACAGTTTTCTACCTCATTTAGAAAGTAAGAAAGACTTTAGTTTTGGAAACTACTTAATTTTTTTACTACTAAGTTTTATTTATATTTAAAATTAATTTATTGCTATATGATTGTTTTTCTATGCTTTTAACATAAATGTAATGTTGAGGTACTAGCATGCAACTTATACATGCTACATCACAGAGAGAAATGCTTGTTAAAATATAGGTAGTTCAATGATCATAAAATAATGCTTTAAACATTTAACATCACAGCATGATCATGTGTCACTTACATACAAGCATTGTACTCTACTTTAGCTACACTTTAGGACATTGGTTGGGTGTTTTGGTTTGATGTGTAACTATATATAATAATTTTTGCCATTAGTATAACTAGAAAATATTCTTTAAGTAAACATTTTAATGGAGATTGTTCAACTTTTCAGGATGAGATTAGTAATGGATTACTAGTAGGAAGCAGGAGATGCTTAATATCCATATTTTCTTATAACAGGTATATATTTTTATCTTGTTAGAAACAACAGACAGTTTAAGGTATGACAGTTGCAAGTTGGGGACATCGGCATAGGTTTGCACGTTTCAGACTAGGAGTCAAATTAGGACAGATGTGATACGTATGCTTGCTAAAATGGAACTCTGTATCTGTGAAGCAAGGTTGAGAAAACCTTAAATAACAGGGTAGTAATTTTTTTCCTAATGATATGGGGTCAGAAAAGCCCATTGGAGGCAATGTTTTCCAATTCCCTGACTCTAGTAAGAATGAACCTAAATAATTGCAAACAGTTATTTCTGCTCCTAAAATATAGCCTGGAAATGAGAAGCTACCTTTGGTAACTATTTCCTCTATCTCACAGTCATTATGCCAATAGGTACTGTTAAGAGGCCTCAATGTACACATTACTGACACAATGGGCTATAATTGCACTTTTAAAGCTGCTATCTAATATCCAATATGTGATTATTTAGGGAGTTTACATCCACCCATTATTGATGCAACAGTGCTTAACAGCACCTTTGTTGTCAGAGGGGTCTGTCTTGCTTAACATCCCCAGCTCTATTTGGCACTGTTTGGTAGAACTCCACAAACAGTGGCAATATTTTAGATATTTATGTGCAAGTATTGTAATTTGCACTTAAAATTAAATTTATATGTTATGTAGATAGATGCGAACTTCAGTATGTTGGAATATTTTTGAAGACTACTCTTATTCAACAGAAAGATTCAGTTGAATCGGGGCATGAAATAAACAAGAACTGATGCCACAATTTGAGGAACCATGAGTAGTCAGGGTATTTTTAAACAGTACATATCAAGCATTTAAGAAGTAATAAAACAAAGAAAGCAACATACTTAATTTGTTTTATTATTTCTTAATTTTAGAGATATAATTGACATATGACTGTGTAAGTTTAAATCACACAATGTATATATAAGATATATAAAGAACTCAGTAAAGAACTTAATAAAAATAACAACAAAAATCTGATTTAAAAAATGGAATGGCCAACAGACACAACACGAAAAGATGCTCGATATTTCTAATCATTAGGGAAATGTAAATCAAAACCGTAATGAGATATCACCTCACCCCTGTTGGAACGGCCAGCATCAAGAACACAAGAGACAACAGGTGCTGTTGAGAATGTGCTAAAGAGGTATTTCTTATACATTGTTAGTGGACATGGAAATTAATCCAAACACTAAGAAAACAATATGGAGGTTCCTTAAATAATTACTAAAAATAGATCTATTATATGATCTAGTAATTCCATTTCTGGGTATGCAACCAAAGGGAGAAAAAAGCAGGCTTTTGACGAGATATGTGTATGTTCATGTTTATCATAGCATCATTCACAATAGCCAATGAAAACAATCCAAATGCCATCAACGAATGAACTGATAAGAAAAAATGATGCATGTACACAATGGGATGTTATTCAACCCTAAAAATGGAGGATATCCTTCCATTTGCAACAACGTGTATGGGCCTGGAGCACATTATGCTAAGCAAAATAAGTCCGACAAAGAAAGAACTCTTTGATATCACGTATGTGTGGAATCTTTAAAAGTCAGACTTTTAAAAAGTCTGTAAAAAACTTGTAAAAAACAAGAGACATTGAAGTTAAGAACAATCTAACAATGGACAGGGGAGAGTGGGGAGGGGACAGTGAGGAGAGGGGATTACAGGAACTGCTATAAAGAACACATGGACAAAATCAAGGGGGAGGGTGGAGGTGGGGGAGGGAGGGGGATTTGGCTGGGGTGGGGTGGAGGGATGGGGAGAAAAGGCACACAACTGTAATTGAATAACAATAAAAAATTAAAATTAAAAAAACAGATTAAAATGGTAACCACAGGGAATAAGGAAGTGAATAAGAATGATGGTGTCGAAGGGTACAAACTTGCAACAGGTAGTAAACAAGCCATACACATCTAAGGCACAGATAAATAATATAGACAATAATTCTTAGCATAATTACAGAATGTGATAAACATTGCTACATTATCAATTGTATTAGCCTGTAGAATAATGTGAAAGTAGCATGCTATGTAACAAATTTACCCAGTTACATGTCAAACTTATTCAATAAAAAGCCCAAAGTGTACTATGTGCTCATTTGATACATTTTCCCTACTGTCTTTGTAACATATTTAGCTAGACAAAGCATGTTTGTGTCAGTTTTTCACTCTACTTCATCAATGCCAAAATAGGGTATATTAGGTGAGAAAATTCAGTACACAATTAGCTGCAATATACTGTTTTCCATCTAAAAAAGTTAACAGGTTCATAAAGCAAAAGTAGTTGATAGCAGATATTTCAGAACCCATGTTGTTATGAAAATCTTTTTTTCCCTTGAATTTTATATTTAATTCATATATTTTCTTTTGAATTTATCCTCTGAAAATTTATTTTCTGGACACTAGCTGGTGGTCACTGATGCTTTTTGGCGTGGCATACAGATATCCGTAATATAGTCTTAACTGACATGTGGTAATAAAGGACAGAAGTCTACCAAAAGACGGAAAACAATAAAAGAAGAAAGGAAAGGAGGGGGTGGGGGGAAGAGAAAGAGAGAGAAAGAGATACAGTTAAAGAGACAGAGAGACTAATTTGATTTGGTAATTTAGAAAGACATTGGGGGAAAAACTCTTAAAATTAAAGTTCTATTTATAGTTGCTTAATTTCTTAAAGATCTGAGACTTTCTGCCGACACAAGCAACTTTTCTGTTTCCTGAGTGAATCTCAAAGATAAATATAAACTATATATATATTTTTTTCCTAGGTAAATTTTGTATAGCTTAGACAAAATTTTACCTTACATTTTTGTTTATACTTTCAAGATTTATTTTTTTAGTTTTAAAAGACCAAATTTAATTAGTTTATTTCTTCTTTCTAAAATCTTCCACAGTTCGGAGACACATGAAACCACAAAGCAAGCTAGTAAGCAATAAGTGGAATAATTAATGCAGCACATTTGAAACTAATTTTAATTTATATTTCTCCCCATTTCTCACTGGGGAATGGAGAACTTGAAGTTTCCAGAGGATGAAATGCTCCAGTTCTATTTATTTTAACCATGTCACAGAACTCAGTTTTTTTAAACTAGAAGTTTTGCAAATTTATGTTAAAACCCTCCTTTGAAAATAATTTTTAATTATCGTTAAAGTGTATTGTAAGCTTCCACATCTGGTAAGATGGCATAGATGTACTTTTCCATAGTCTTCCTGGTAAGTACAAGCAAAAACACGGGCATTTTTGAAACAAACAAAAGAAGCCTGAAAGGTGTAGGGAAGAAAGACTAGCCATAGAACTTGGGACCCAAATACAACATGGGGGTGACTTCCCCGTTTATTTTTTCCCTCATATGTACCAGATTTAGAGATAAAGCAGCCAGCAGTCCAGAAATGCCAACAGATGCAGCCCAAAATAGCCGAATTTTGTTATCTCTAGCCAAAGAACCAGGAAACATTAGCCTATCAAGATAAGAATTTTTACACACTAACTTCTTTATCTAAATGTCATAGAAAAACCCTAGTCTGTCCTCCGCCCACACCTGCAGGGCGGCATAGACTTCCCCCCCCTCAGGCTATAACAAGGCACTCCAAGTCCCCCAGTGGAGTCATGTTGGAGGAGTCGAAGAAGGGAGCCTGGACTTGCATTCTCCTGAACGGGGTTAAGCCCCACATTCATCTCGCTCTCCCCTCCTCCCCGGGTATGAATGGACAGACACCATGGGTAGAGGCTGGACTTTTACCCTCACTCAGGAAAGAGTTGCCATCCTCATTCTCACTGGAGTGTGTGAGTGAAAGCCTCGTGGAGAGTTAGGCCTTTCAGCACTTGCCCTGGGTCACCCCACATAGTGTTAATGGAGGCCATGTGAGGAGAGTAGTGAGGGATTTCTACTCTTTCCCGCCAGCCATGGAGGCATCATGGGTGACCTACTTCCTTCCATGTGCAGCAGCTTTGAGAAGTTTCATACCTTTGTTGTCAATGGAGAGCAAGTGAGATCATTGAACTTCCAAAACCCATCTGGGAGTAATAAGGCAACATCCCTTCTCTTTCTCCTGCTCCAGCAGAGTCAAAGGAAGCCAGCTGAAATGGGAGATTTAAATGAGACCCAGAGTTTAGTGATACAATACACACAATGTCTAGGTTTCAACTGCAGACCTCCTGTCTCACCAGAAAGATCTCAGACTGAATAAAAAGGAAAATCAATAGATGTCAACCTTGATATGCTAGAGAAGTTAGGATTTGACAAAAGTTTTAAAGAGCTATAAAAAAAAAAAACTTGAATGAGCAATTTCAAGCACACAAACGAAAAAAAAAGGCTCAGTAGAGAAATAGAATTCTCAGAAAAGAAATAGAAAGTATGAAGACAAACCAATTGGAAATTTTAAAATTAACAAAATAACTGAAATAACACAAAGGATGGCTCAACAGCATAATGAAGGAGAAAGAGGAAAGGATCCTCTGAACTGGTAGATAGCAAACTAAAAATTGCATAATTTGAACAATATAGAGAAAATGGACTGCATAAAAATGGACGGAGATTTGGGGACCAGTGAGACTTTATCCAAACGTGTAGGATTCATGCCATCAGTGTTTAGGAAAGGGAGGTGACAGAAAGCGCTCTTGTTGATTGACACAGATTCCGGACTGCAGGATCCGGTGTTGTGGCTGCAACATACAAATAAGCACAGACTACAGAAATCCTGTGGAGAAAAAGGGATGGCATGGCCACTCTCTAAGTGAGAGAGGGTGAGAGGGCTAGAGAGAGCCCGAGAGAGAGAGACAGAGAGAGAGAGAGAGAGAGAGAGAGAGAGAGAGAGAGAGAGAGAGAGAGAGCTGACCTCCGCCTGGACAGGCTTTTACTGCTTTTCTGGGCACATTACATCAGAGGATGGTCCTCATTTACTATGCATGGGTTCACCACAGGTGATTACCTTTTAAGGACAACAAAGGACAGAATACTGCTAATTACTTCAAAGAGAAGGATGTTACAGCTCAAGGGGGAAACTGCTCCCACTCCATACTTGGGTGGTTTAGCACAGACTTTAGGAAGTTAAAGATACTCAGTAAACATTTGCTGCCTCAGGGTGAGGGAGTTTTAGCAAGAGCAAGTCTCATAGCAGCCCGGGTACAATGAGTGTCTGATTTCCCACTGGAGAACCTATCCATGGACGTGGGTGCTGCCCGCCAATCTCGCTCCCCACTGGCTTTTCCGAGGGTGGGCTGAGCCACATTTCCCACCAGTGGAACAATTCCCCACAGTTGATTTTATCTTTGCATGATCTGTAATTACAGATTAGAAAACCATCTTCAGAGGAATATGTCTGTTTGTGTGAGTTTAGTTTGTGCATTTTGAGAGTATGACACTACGGAAGTGTTTCATTTGATTCTACCAGGTATCCCAGAAGAATCACAGAAAATTTATTTTTAAATAATTTTCCATATTCAAGAGTAATATACTCTAAATTCCCATGAAACATAGTCAACAAGACTGTGTCTCATGAGAGTTTATTCCCGCCAACAAGAGTAAATTAGCTGCATGTGCAAGTGTGTGCAATCCTTCACTCAATCGCTGCTTTTTAAAGTAACCATGAATGAATGAATGAACATTTAGAAATGAGATAATATAATTAATGTAATTCTAATTGCAAATCAAATAAGTTCTTTTAAGATCTAATTTTAAAAATTATTTAATAAAATAAAATCTCTAGAAATAACTTTAATTAATTTTAAAAATAATTTTAAAACTAATAGAGAAATATTTGAGTAACCATATACTTTATTATAAATCATAACAATAAAGGCAATAATAAAATTAACAATATGGACTTACTGTAAATCCATAAGAATAACAACTATAGAACTGGCACAAAAAGAGTCAGATCAGTGAAATGAAAGTGAGGCTGAACAACAACATTTAATAATTATTAGCATAAGATGAGAATGGCAGTTCAAATAAGCAGATAGAGTTGATGAAGCAATAAATGGTGTAAAGACAACTACATCACAGATATTAGAAATATCTTAAATAAATTTTTAAGTCAAATGAATAAGTGATAAAAGATATTCAAAGAAAAGTTAAAAAATAGTAACTTCAATGTATGTGTTCTTACAAATAAAATGATAATAGGCACTAATAAAATTTACAAAACATTAAAAATAAACAAGTATCCAAAAACTAACAGGTGCTATATTTTAAAGTGTCATTTTTTTATCATAAAAGAAATGCATATGTAGACAATAATGCAGTGTAATTTTTAACATTTAGTTTTGAAAAAATTTTTAGCAGTACAATAATCTGTTTTCAGGATTTATGAAAGCAAATATTAGCTGAAAATCATGGTGGAAGTATAAATCGGTACTGGTGTTGGAGACAACCATGGTAATACATATAAAAATCTTTAAATTATACTATTATGTTTCTAGAAATACCTCCTTAAAAAATAATAATAGGATTATGTAAAAGTTTAGCTAAAAGTGATTTTATAGCCTAGGGTTGTTTATTACCAAATGTTAGACAAAAGTAAAATATTTAACCAGATGAGATTGAGTAAATATATCATAATATAGCAACCCAAAAACACACAAATGGAGAAAACACTGCAACATTCTTAACTGTGGTTCTGTGAGTACTAAAATTATGGGTGATTAAATCTCTTCTCTATGTTTATCACTAGATTATAAATTTTGTGAATGTTTCTGTTTTAATGAGGTAAAAACACAATGGCTCATAAAACTTACATTTGATAGATCAAAACATTTCTTTAATTCCTACTGCTTTTTCTGTGGAATAAAATAATGCTAAGGATAAGGTTTATCCATGACACTGAGATTTGAGATTTGAGATAAATTGAGATTTCCATTAAAAAAATTGCCTCCATATTATTGATGAAAATGATTGTCCAAGTAAATATAAGTATACACACACGTATACATATAATTTTTTAATGGAGGACTATCTCTTTTGTAAGACACTGATGTTTCTATATGCAAGGAGAACAGTCTTTTGATTGCATGATGATTGTGGTATACATAAATTTATGCACCAATTTAAAGACCTTTGGCTGTCAAGTTGAAAAGAAAACCTACATACAAAATCTTCTGTCTACTAATTATGCTACAGTCTCACCTACTCCAAGAAATGACTAACTTGTCTTATAAGTCCACATTGCAATAATAATCAATGTCTGTAGCAGGCACTTGACTGGGAGGTGGCAAAATCATAAAAATAAGCTTCTATTCTCTGATGATTCTCTGTATTCAGGCTCTCACTTTCCTCCCTCATGCTCATGCTACAAATGTTATCTGTAATCAGGAGTGAAGGGATGGATGTGCACCCCAGGCTGCCACCTGAGTGATTGCACCATTTACATGGGATAATAATACCCAAAAGTATTCAGGATAAAAGAAATGTCTTATAATGTTTCTCTTTCAAAATACGTGTATAATATTAAAAATTGGTAATTCATGTATTTTTGTTCACCTTTAGTGAAAGTGTCCGCTTGTAAGGTCGTCTGAGGTGAGCTATTTAATTCAGCTAAACTTTCAACCTTCCATTTCTAGTAGACCATTTGTCGATGTAATTCTCAAGACTGTCATGTTCAGCAATTGGACTGGATGGAGCCTTATTAGAGAAGGGCTTTTCCCTGATTAACCACAATCAGTTCCCATGTTCTGAAGAGCACTGGAAATCTGTGGGACTAGTTTTCCAAGACTCTCAAGTCAGATGTTCTTATCAGAAGTGGTACTTTTTATACCCACAAATTTAGAACCTGAAATTCATTGCATTATTGTTCCATGAAACTAAGTTCTTGTGCTATCTATTAAAAGGCCATGAAACATATATAGTTTTATTTATATTTGCATTCTAAATTAACTACTCTGTACCCTTATTATATGGAGTTTATGTCTCTATAGTTTATACACTAGTAAACTAGATTTTTTAAAACAAATCAATTATTTTCTTGGCTAATAAAATTATAAATTTTAAGATAAACTACTTTAGTGAAACTGAATGTAATTTTAGAATTATTTAAGAGACCACAACATCATTGAATTTTGAACACTAGACTTTTAAATTTTATCTTGGAATGAATCTATGATAGAAATTTGATATAATGTCAGCTCCATCATTATAATGACCACTCAATTTCATTCCAAAATACCACTCAATGTCAGTTGCAATATAGGTCTTTAGAAGTGATAATGAATTGGACAATTTACAACCACACTGATTTCATTACCAATTGTAGATGCAATTTAAAGTAGCGTTTATGACACCCACACACAGAAGATGGCATTTAAAATATTGATATCACTGTTTCCCTTGGCCAAATTAAAAAAAAAAAACAACACTTGAGAACAAAAGATGGTTTTTATTTAATTTTTTTGTCAGTCTATATATTTTTATATTCATGTTTTTATTAGATTGTACAAACATATTGTTCAAATATGTGAAATTATAAATAGGTATATATGTAAAAGTTTCCTCTTCCAATCCCATCCTTATATACCTAATTCCTGCCTTTCCCAAATTTAACCATTTTTGCCGGCTTACTGGAGCTTCTTTGTGAGTTCATTGATGAGCAAATGTGTATCGAAATATTTTCACCTGTTTTATGCAATGATAAAGCACTTTCGAATATCCTGCTATACTTTCTGCCCTTTTGTTCACTGTCAGTATATCTTGGGAACTTTCACACATAAAGAGCTCTCTCAGTTTTTAAGACTACATAGTATCCTGTTATATTGACAGATAGATGTGTATGCTTGTGGAAAATTAGGTATCTAAGTTTCTTTGTTTACCATTATAGGGATGTAATTATCAATACTTGGTGTCATGCTGGAACTGTGGTGCTTCCCTGGGGGCTTATAACTGGAACCATGCAGGAAGCAAATCTAACCAGACTTGCAGAGACTCAGGATTCCATGCTCTGAAGTAACCGGCTTCATCAGGCAGTGCTGGCACTTTTCTCTTCCTTAATGTACCCCAGGGATGTGATGTTCCCCTGTTAGAAACAGTGGTCTACTACAGTGATGATTCTTGGGTCTAGGAAGACAAAACATATTACCTAAGGGTTGCATCAAAATTTTGGTGGAAGGAAGTGGAAAAGCATACAATTAGAAAATTCTTCACCAAGAATTCTCATACTCTTCCTTATCTGTGAGGAAATATAATTAGTTGGGTACAACTATCACTGTTTGTGAAACTGGTTTTTTTAATAGCCATTTACCTATGGAAGCCTAGAAGACAAGCTGGTGAATGTGAGCCATAACATATTGAGGAGCCTGACAGAAATGTGTTAATAAAGTTAGAACACTGTGGACATCAGTCAGTCTAGCAGAAAAAAAAAAGTGAATTTCCTGAAAATAGGACTTTCTTCACTGAGTTGTCTTTATTGATTAGAATTGTGCCTGCCATATGGAAGTTAATTCATAACACTATTTTTAAAGGAATGGCCTAACAATATTGTTAGAGTACAGTAAAAAAAAAAAAGATTTTTTAATGTTACTAATTGGGTTCTAATTCTGGGTCTATAATTTTCTAGGTGTCTCTAAACACAATATTTAAACTCTCTCTGTGTTAAATGCTCATCACTAAAGTATTATACAGTATTGATTATTATGCTAGAAATAAAATTTCATCTTGTAGTTTTTTGAGGTCTAAGGGTTATGAATCAGAGGAAGAATCTTAAGCCAGCAATGGCCAGCCCCCGCGAATTTGCCAGAGTTCTTCAAATGGAGGATAAGCAGCTTTGCCTGCTCTAGTGTTAAACAGCTCCATCCATAATCCTATTAACACAGTCTCATAAAATTAACATCATTACCACTCTTTTGTTTGTAACATAACTGATTAGATTTATTATTCCCCAGGAAGGTTGTAGTGGCAGAGGCATCCCTCTTTTGGAAATGCAGCCTTAACCTGCCCAGTCCAAGCTTCCCAAAGGTTTTCTCTATGTTTATCCTTCAGAAGTCTCCTTAAGTGTTTTCACACATTGCAAATACGTCTCTGGTATGCTCAGACCCAGGAGTATGCTGACTGAGGTTTATTTTAAGATAGAATCTTGATTTTCCTAGAAGTACTGAGATGGCTTTACAAAACCTTATCTTATCTTTTAGGTAAATACCATGCATTTTTAGCCTTATTCCCAATCTCCCAAGACTAAAGAAATTAAATATCAAAATTATATTTAACTGACATTAAGGCTTTGATACATATCAGGACATGGTAGTGCATTTATTTAACTGACTTAACTCTCATTTTTAAAAATCACATTCAAAGTTATGAACAGAAAAACTTCAGCTATTTCTTTTCCCTAAACTTTATACACTTGGTATTATTTAGAAATTTCTAGTTGTATCTTATATTCCTTCTATATAACTCTATATCATGTGTTCAGTGAAGTTGTATAGAAATTGGTAGGAAGTCACATGAAGAATAATATAAAAAATGACTCAAGCATAGACTAGGCCAGAAGTAAACACATGTGAGAAATAGGTATGCACACCTGAGAATCCTGAGCAGCAAGAAGAAGCAGGATTAGAATTGCTTTTGATTTTATAATTACCTTTATATCCAGATGCCTCTACTTTAAGCTAACAAGACAAGCATAATGTATTTATCAGTATGCTGGTATTGAAATAATCTCTAATATTTAGAAGAATACATACAGAAAATCCCATGATTCAAGGTTTTGTGTGCCCGTCTTGGTACACAGAAAAGCAGAATTTTCATTAAATTAAAAAAAAATTTTGTATTGTATTTTTTCCATTACCATTTAGTCACTTACATCTCCCTACCTCCACCCCCTCACAATCACCACACTGTTGTCTATGTCTATGAGTCCTTTTCCCTTTTTGCTCAGTCCTCACACAAGTCTATCTCTGGTCCATGTTCTCTGTTTGACAGTCTCAGGGCCTTCAGAGCCCATCTCTAAGTCAATTATGTGTATCACTAGTGGCTCAATCACTTCAAAAAAAGGTTCTGACGCTGTGTTCTCAGCCTATCTGCCCAAAGAAAACTCCATCTTTTTTCTTTTTCTTTTTTGATTCTTCTTGGTGTGCTCTTAATCAAATTAATTCTAAATAGAAAAAAGTGATATAGAGATCAATGGGAAATATTTAGCTATAAATTATCTCCAAATCTCTTGGGAAAAGTTCACCTCCTTTTAGATTAAATTTGAGAGTTTTCTTTCCTTGTACCATTTTGAATTTCCTCACTGTAATTTTCATAGCATATAAAGACATTATGGAAAAATACAAAGAGAAGGCTATCTTCTTGTTGATCTTCTCTGGGTAGTAGTCATCAAGATGCATGAGATAATTTGGGAAATGGCATAATATATGTTATGTCAATATTATAGATTAGATAATAGATTTATAAGATCATGATTATACCTTACTTTTTTGATGAAATTAATTCATATAGTCCAAAAGTTTTGAAGACTAAAAAATATTTTGAGATTATGTTTCAGAATAATTTTATTCATGGCAACTATTGTGTTATTCTTTTTTTCATATAAAATATGTTAATGGTGGTATTTTTCTCCTTGGTTAGATGCCCACATTCCCAATCTACCTCTACAATTGTCAGTAATTGACAAGTCTTTTGGCAGTCACAGCCAGGAGACAAATGACCACTGAATTCAGAAGCCAAACAAGGTGTTATATTCAGGTTAGGGTTAAGCACACTGAGTTGCGAATCTGTGCCGCCATTACATTTCCTTCCACTAGGTTACAAGAAGGGAGGATCCAGAATTTTAAGGCTGATAATTTGTGATTGTTGATAGGTATAATCTTCTAAATATAAATTTATTAATTGGTAGCTTCTCAATATAACTACCAGAGCTAGCAGTGTCAAAATTAACTTAGCACAACTTAATCCTCATCATAAATGTGTATAAAGTTTGGACTCTTTTCTGGCATACAAGTAAGTGCCATTGTTATTAATTTACACAAAATATGCTAAAAACATGATCATTGTTCTCTTAGACACAGATTGCTAAGTGAGTATGACAAATTAGCCGAAACTCCTATTGTTATGAGCAGTTTCAAGAACTGTACAGCTAACTGCTCTCCGAAGACTTTAAGAGATTTTATCTTAAGACTGAACTACTGCAGATAGAAGAATCTCTCTTACCTTCCTTTCTATATGAAAGGCACTTTGGAGAGCTTCAAATTTAAACTGAGGACACAGGAATGATGCAATTTGCCAATAGTGGCAAGCAGAGTTTTGGTGCCATATGTGAAGTATTTAAGTCTCTTTATTTCTAGTTATTGGTTTTTCTTCATTTTAAGAATGTTTTAAAAAACTATGTTTTTGAAGATGTCCTATCAAATAGGAGTAATAATGATTAAGACGGGTGCCAGAGAAAAAGCAAATTTAGTAATCTCTAGGGCTGGTCCTTGAGATTTGTATAGTTTTGACTTTCTCACCAGAGTAAGAAACAAGATAGGAATTAAGAACCAAACCCTAATCTGTAGAGTGTGGTAGTTGGAAACCTAGACAGATCTAGATAAGGTTTGAATTCTGTTGTAGCCACTTCAAGCTGTATGAACTGGGGCAGGTAATTTAACTCCTCCAAAGCCTTACTTCCCTAATATGTATAATAGAGATAATGCTACCTCATGATTTTGTTATGAAAACACAAAATATGCAGAGCATAATACCTATCACATTGGAAGTGATTAATATATTGCAGCCAACCTCTCCAGTTACGGGGAATAAAAGGAAGAATACAGGGTCCAGCAGAAGTAACGCCACCGAGTGTGGTTGGTAGGGTACGGGAACGTCTTGCGCGAGATGGACAACAATTTGAGCATTTCACCTAAAATGTCATGTGCTGTTCTTGAGTGTGATATTGTTATGTTACAGAATTACATGCTTATGATTTTGTAATAAAATATTTTTTATGTAAAAAAAAAAGGGTCATTATTTGTTCTCGACTCTGTATGTCTGGTATTCCATTTTTCCCCCTCATTACCCCATAGCTCACAATACTTAACTGTGGTGTCTGCAAGGTGCCTTGGCAGTAGATAAGCCAATCTCATTCCCTAGTGCTCATAACAAATGGAGAACTGTAAAAACAAAACTTCAGAAATATGTAATTTGTGTACCTCCATATCACAAATTAAAATTTAAAAAGAAGAATAATCATAAATCTTAATCTGAGAGTATACTAATAGATTCATGTATTTGATGTCATTTTTAATAGATTTCATCACTTAAATATAACATAGAACTCAAGTACTATTAAGATTTAAGGTTTTGTTTCTCTCTGCCTAAATATAATAAAGACCAAATTTGTTGCTTTCTCTCTTCATGTAAATATGTACGTATATACCTCTATTTTTATATATTGCTTATTTAGCTTAAACTATGACAATGGCATGTACCTTATTCTTTAAGACTCCTTGATTTCTTCAAATATGTTATTGTACTTGAATTAGGAGAATTCAAATGGAAGGATAAAAATTTGCATTCTAATTATTTTATTTAAGGTATTAAAGCTCTTATATATATAGCAAAATTTTCAACAAATATTGTATTCTTTGACCCAAGTATTAATCAATCTGACATAGACCATATTACTTGAAAAAAGAGTCAAGAGAGAGTATTGCAAAAATAAGAACTAAGGACTGATAATTGGTAGACCACTGGCAGACAATGAGGCAGATTTTATGTGGAAATTATTTTACATATGGTTTGTTTGCTTTCTGTATAATTTTCTAAATTCCAAAAGTTCTTAATCTTCTTAAAATAAAAAGAATTTAGAACTTTATGCCTTTACTTAAGTGATTATTCGAGAATTATACCCAGAAAGTATAATATAATTATCAGTAAACAAGTTGTTTTAAAGACAAATAAGTGTGTGTGTGTGTGTATATATATATATATATATATATATATATATAAATATAACAGGTATATGTTATATATATAAATATATGTTTTGATGGATTTAAATATGCTGAAATCTAATTAATGTTTAAAAACTCATCCCAAAATAGTCTTTACTCATATTTTCTTAAATGATATTTTTAAAGATTTCATTTATTTATTTTATACAGATGGGAAGGGAGGGAGAGAGAGATGGAGAAAAACATCAATGTGTGGTTGCCTCTCCCTATGTCCACTACTGGGGACCTGACCTGGCCTGCAACCCGGGCATGTGCCCTGATTGGGAGTTGAACCAGTGACCTTTCATTTCACAGGCCAGCACTCAATCCACTGAGCCACAACAGCCATGGCCTTAACTGATTTTTAAAGTGTACTTACCTGTGTCATTTGATAATGGTCACAATTTATAAGTTGACATAATGCAATTGTCAATGAATTTTAATAGCATTTTTACTAATTATACATTATATTGGTGACTTCTATTTAAAAAAAGGACCAGGAAAACAAAAATAAGTAGACAAATACAAACTGGTAAATTATTGAAATAGAGACACAAGAAATAAGTTAGATGAGTTTTTGTTACTACAAATAATCTGTGACCTATAGTAATAGACCTATCACTTTTTCAAAATGGCTTGGAATTTAACTCATGATTCCTATATATTTCAGATGTTAACAATTAGGAACTGATGAGTACTAGGACAGCCACCTCAAAGTATTTGATTGACAAAGATGTGCTTCCAAAAAGCATGATATTAATTTAATTATAAATAACTGACAAATCATTTAATATTTAAATCTTGGTAGCTCTACTCCTATAATATGCTCATGTAGTATATTTATAGGTTACCAAAAATTGCCTCACATTTATCAGAAAATCTTTTCAAATTTCAGGAATGATATCTGGGAAAAATACAAAAGAAAACAAATATATTTCTTACATGATTTTGTTTTTAAATATATGCTGTTAGGATAAGTGATCTCTGTAAACATCAAAACCAGTGTTACCTGTTTTAATCTAAGGTTGCTTCTCTTATATTTTTACATTATTTCATTTATTAGCAAATAAAATGATATTGTATGATTTATAAAGAGAGAAAATAAACCTTTCAACGTTTGGGTTTTTTAATTGACAGGAAAAGCAAATGGAAAAAAATTGTTTTGAGGTAAGAACTGTACCTTGAGCTTTTTCATGCTGGCCTTGTGAAACACATCAAGTTTCACCATTTTTCCCATGAGTAACTTACTGATAATATCAGCTGGAAATATCATATTAACCACAGGACTATAGCCTGTTTTCTTCTTTTTCAGGGATACTTGGAAAAGAAATAGATAACTAGTCAAACTCTTTGTAAGAAAATCTTCTGGAAAATACACTCATAATATTTACTAAAAAAAAAGATAATGGGAAGTTCTTACCTTTAAAACACTTTTATGAAGATATCCTGGTCTCAGTATGATGTAGAGGAGCCTACAGTTCATAGACTTATGGAGTAGGGCCCACTGGAAAGTGTCACATGAATTATGACATTAATGGGGTAGAAAAAGAAATGTTCTGTAAGTGAATAAGACTGTTTCCTCCAGCAATGACCCGCATGCATTGCTTGTCCCATCTGAAACATTTGCAAATGTGGGAGAGAAATTACATCTGGGGAATTATACTGACAGTGTCAAATCTCTCTAGAGAATACTTGGCCTAAGTCTTGTCATTGCTTCTACCTTTGAATTATTAAAAAACTTGATTATGTATAAGACCTATCATTTGTGTTAGGGGTGATTTGACAATTTGGCCTTTTTTATAATTTTATCAGACCATATTCTCTCTTCTCTTCTTAACAATCCACAACATTATTTTGTACATATATATTCTACTCTTTATTTTATTGATTGTGTTCTAATGTATTGGCTATTTTATATTGCCTTTCTGTTGGTGAATATGTAGATTTTGCCATCTACATTGGTACCTCTTTAGCCTGAAGAAATATATAGTAGGTGCTCAAATATCACATAGGTTATTAATTACTGGATTAAATGTTAAGAAGGTGGATAAGGCCACCCTTGAAAATCTTTTTTCAAAAATAACTTATGTAGCATGAATTAGCACACAGTAGTGAGAAAAGTAATGAGGTAGATACCTGTAGCAAACTCCATGTTCTTAAGTCTAGGAGAAAGGAAATGCTGATAATGTGGATCAAACAGATCCTCTTCTGTATAATAAGGATAAAGGTCAGCTCAGTAGCAAAAGTGGCTGATTGATTTCCTCTTCCAATCACTAATTTTGCTGCGGGCAACAAGTTGGAAGCATTGGTCAGGGTTTATACACAGACTATCCAGTAAAACCAGAAAGCAAAGCAAGTTGACAGAAGCAAACAGTGACTAAAAGAACCTACCTGGTGTCGTTAAATATAGCTGTAAACAGTTCTAAATCTTTTCAAAAATCATTTAAGAATGTGATACCATCATACTTAGTTAAACTCAAAATTGCAATAACATGTAATCTAAGTCCAAATTTATTTTAGGAAGTGTAAATAGAAGGGATTTACGATACTAACCTAAAAATACATATTTAAGAAAAAATAATCAAAGCAAGTTATTTTTTCAATTACTACACTCTATGAAAGATTTTAAGAATAAGTAGATGAACACAAGGCATTTAACATGTGCAGCCAAGGCCATTTGAGAGTAATGTGTGATGAATGAATCATTACAAAACTCTGCAGAATTTTAAGTTAGAAAGTAGAAAACATAAAACAATTGATATATTTTTAGATCAGTTTCTAAACTTTTGTTCTATGGCTTATTTGATGTTAATTATGAAAAATATTTTGTGCATGGGTAAGTATAACAAATTCAAATATCTGTTTTTATTGCAATATTTGCAGGAGTTAACATGATAATATATTGCGAATGATGGAGGATATAATATAAATTAATTTACAACTTTATCTTAGAAAACCTTTAAAACTCTTGTTTAGCACACAATTTTGGAAAATCTAGTTAAGCAACAGTGGTCTAAGCACAAGAAAAACATTTTTTTAATGCTTTCTTTCCTGAACAGCAGGCGGGATGATTATCTCTTGCCTTTGGCAGCAGCGTTTATAAACAGATGAGATTCTAAGGGTGGGAGAGGAGGTGCTGGAATTCAAGGTTTCAAGATGGTGAAGAGAAAACATTAAAGTAGGAATCCAATTAAACTGATCACTGTAAGAACAATTTATTATAAGAAAATCTCATTTCTTTTGGATCTCTAAGAATCGATTGCTTACTATATAATTATCAGCTATTCCAGAATTTATTAAATTCACAGTTTAAGGCTAAAATATGTTGCAATCCAAGTTGGGAAGTTATCGTTGAATTTCAAGCAATCATTTTACATAATTTTCCAATCTGTCCATAAAACTGAGGCTTTGATTTTTTTCAACCCCATGCTATTTATTTTAATCTCCTACAACATGAGGTTTTTAAAATTTAACCTCAATGATTTGACATTTTTAAAAAATTCACTACAAAACAAATATTATTTTACCATATGATCCAACAAGTGATATTCCTTGGTAGGAATATCCACACAAAAGCCCACACAAAATCTTGAACATGCGTGTTTAGAGATTGGTTAATTGCCAAAACTTGGACATAAGGTTTCCTTCAGTAGGTGATTGCACAAATAAAGTGTGGTATATCCAAATCATGGACTACAACTCAGCAGTAAAACAAGATGAACTATCAGGCCATGACAAGACATGGAGAAACATAAATACATATTAAGTGAAGGAAGCCAAACTGAAAAGACTACCTACTGTATGATTTCAACTCTATGACATTCTGGGGAAAACAAAACAATGACGACGACAACCTGTGAGGGCAGTAAAAAGACCAGGGATTGTCAGGGGTTGAAGCGGGAGGTGGAATAGGCAGAACAGAGAGGGATTTTAGGGCAGTGAAACTATTCTACATGATACTGTCATGGTGTATACATGTCCTTATATGTTTGTCCAAACCCATAGACGGTACAACACTGGGACTGAACCTTATTGTAAACTATGGGTTCTAGGTGATTATGATGTGTCAGTGGAGGTTCATAAGTTAACAAATGTACCACTCTGGTGGAGAATTTTTGACCATAGAGGAGGTGATGCATACGGGAGAGCATGGAATATATGGAGAATCTTTGCCCTTTCCACTCAATTTTGCTGTGAACCTGAAACTACTTTGAAAAGTAAAATGTATTTTTTAAAAGGTCACTAAAGAAGGAATCATACTCAAAGTATTCTTTCTTGGGATCCAGATTAATAGGTAACTTGAGAGAAAAAGACCTTTGTAGAGCAGAGCAGGAGGCAAAAAATAACAATGATTTCTTTATTTTACACACTTTTCTTGTGCTATTCTCCTTTCTGCTTCAAGCCAGATGTAAATGGACACTAGATTTTGAATGTGATCTAGCATAACACAGACTGCCCTCTTAGAGTGTAAGAAAAATGGTCAAGCTTTTACATGAAAACCAGTGCCTTATCAGAGACACTGCTTAGTTATAGAAAGGAAGGGAGACCTCAGACATTGCTAATTTTGGTAGTTCTTTTGTACTGTGTTACTACAATTATATTCATTGAGAATCAAGATGGCAGGGGCCATGTAGCAGATAAGATGTAACAAGATCTCCACAATGTGAGCGCAGAATTTAAATTGTATACTAAAAGGTTGAATCTAAAAATGATTTAAAATATGTGCTAAGCAAGAGACAGTTATTAATTAAAAATGATTTTGCATAGAGCAACCTGTGAAATCTCCACTTTTCTTTCAATTATGTTCTACTTTTTGAAAGAATTTTAAAATTTAGGGAACATGGTATATCTCTGTGTATAAATGTTCACATCAATTATACAGAACTGATACATTATTATTCAAAAACATATCAGCACCTAATACTGAGCTTAGTACTTAGAAGATACTTAATAAATGAATGAAGAATCTTTGCTGAGTGTTGGTTTTGTCCTGGGAGCTATCCTCCAGATGCTTAAAATCTGGTTGGCAAACTGACACACTATTGAGCAATAATACATAAAATATTGTATAGTACAGGACATTCAAAAGGACTGTATGCCTTTTAAAAAATAGTCATTTGAAAAGAATCATAGAAAATTACAAAAAGATGCTCTGGTCAGTGTGGCTCAGTTGGTTGGAGCATTGTCTATGATTGGTTGCGGGTTTGATTCCCAGTCAGGGCACATACCTAGGCTCTGGGTTCGATTCTCAGTAGGGGCATGTACAGGAGGCAACCAATTGATGCTTCTCTCTCACATCAATGTTTCTCTCTTTCTTTCTCTCTCTCCTTTTCACTCTCTCTAAAAAAAATGAAAAAGTGTCCTCATGTGAATATAATAATAATAATAATAATAATAATAATAATAATAATAACACATTGTGTTAAAAAAGAAAATTATGTAAGAAGTAGTATTGGGACAACACTATCTAAATCATTGTGTCAAGAGAGAAAAAGCTGAGACTGTTATTAGCCTTTCTGCATATCACACTTATTCATAACTACAGAGGTTTATAACAAACATTTTAGGTTACTAATTCCTGGAAAAACTGGTCCATGCCATCACATTCATAATTATTGACTTATTAATTTAGCTTTCACTAGTTGTCATATAGTCAATTAAACATTTTATAATAAAATTATATGTAAAAATGGGTCAGGTTTTGTGTAGCTCAGGATGTTCTTCTTCCAAGAGAATTTAATACAATTAGAAACCAATTTGGAAAGTCAGGGAAAGGACAAATGCTTTGAGAAATGAGCTTGCCTTTGCTGAGTGAAAATTCTCATGAGCTCATCTGGGGTTTCTGGATCCTGTATTCCTGACGATGCTCTCTGAAACTCACTTTGTTTCAAACCCCCAAGTTATTCGTTTTTTTCTTCTGATTGTCCCATTGGGTCCACTTTTTGCTTCAGGAGGAGATCCTCTACGAGGCACTAATCTTTCTTTTAACATCCCTTCAGTTGAAGAAACTGTCTCTGTGGGGAAAAAATATATATACTCAAGGGAGAAGGTTCTTGGATTAGTAACTTGCAAATGAAGCATGAGAAAGGAAGTAAGAAAAAGTAATCAAGTTAAGAGAAGAGTTTTTTAAGTGCATGCTTGGAATCAGTACCCCAGTCACTGGCAGCTTCTCTTTTTATTGATGTATTTATCAAAAGCTGTTCAGAAATACAGGGCCTGAAGTTTTAGTCAAGTGTATCTTAAAATTTAAAATAGATGATTAGATAGCTCTTTGCAATTCCCATCTTATAAAGTGATTCTGTTAGCTATGACATGCTAACATGTCAGTAATACTGAACCATTGTGTTAAGTTTTCTTATTTATAGGACTTTACAGAAAGAATATAAAAGAATATTCTCTAGAAAGAATATGAAAGTAATTGTTTCATTGTATGTTCACAGAAATCTCTTAGAACTAATTATTTTGTAGATAAAAATTCTTCATCAGAGAGAGATTGTCACAGAACCTGAGAGTTTTAAAATAGGGACCAGAAATCAGATGTTTTGACTCTGAATATTGTGATGGTCAATATATGTGCAAAAGAACATAGTTCAAATGCCCCATAAAGCTGAAGTTGACATTGAGACATCACTTCCGTTCTTCTCATGAGCTTACCTGATTTCCCTGGTCTGTTTTACCTCTCTGACTTACAAAGTTCTCTTAAAAACACAAACAATCCTGTCTTATTGTACAGGGGAAGTTTTTATGATGAAGCTCAAGTTAGAATTGAAATTTTACGTGTTGGTTTGGACATAGTTTTAAGAAATGGACACAAGAAACCCTGGTCAGTTGTAAAAATCCAAATGGGCTTTGAATGACAAATGGGTGGATGCTGGATTTGATCCAATTGCGTTCAAAATTCTTGTATTCAGTGGCAGAGACCCTGCTACAACTCATAGAGTAAATCCAATCAATGTATTCCACGATCCACTACCCTTGGGCCTACATCAGACACATTAGGACTAATGCAATTCAATTCCTAACTTCTGAGTGAGCTCTTGTTGGCGATAGAAGCTTTTATCTTTTTGCAGGATTTGAATTTAGAAGCATGTTTCCATGGAAGAAGCTTCTCAGTTATATGATGTAATAATTTTCTTTATTCTTTAAAGTGTATTGCTTTTTTTTTTTTTTACATTATAACCCAAAGCACCCTATTTGATACATCAGGGTATAGCAAAAATATTTATCTGGTTGTCTTCTCTTGAAGTCAAAAGAAGCTCCCTAATCTTGACAGAGCAGTAACCTCTATCTTCCCTTCCTAAGTCCTTTGGTTATATCACAATGATTCAACTAACTTTCATTATTATTCACTCCTATTTATTTTAATCTTGCTGACTAAAAAAGTGGAAATTTAATACAGTTAAGTTTTTATCTTCTTCTTAAGAAAGGAATTACTGATTACAATGACATTCCCCAAAGAAGAAACATTCATATATTCATTTGGTTTAGCCTACTGGTCAGAAGAGGTTGGCATTTTTGTATGGTGAAGATAAAAATTATTGTATTTGTCTGAAATGTGTAAGCTCTATACTCTAAAATCTAATAATTACTTCTGAAAAATTTACAGTGAATCTATCCTGTCTGGATTAAAACTTCTCTCATTTATGCTACAGTAGTCATTTACTAATGCTTCAGATACTATTTTTTCCTCACTGGAGTAAGCATTAGGGTAAACAAAAAGTTGAGGGTATAATCAAATATTCCAATGTAGGCAGCATAATGCAAGTAAAAGTGTACTCAGGTGTCTGCAAACCTATGTATGGGAACAGAAACTAGGATGGTAACTTTATTGGGTCAATTTAAAAATTGTCAACTGATCCTCTTTTAACTGTGTTCTTAGATATTACAATATTTTCCTAAAGGGAGATTTTGCTGTGTTTGCCATTACCTTAACTGGAGGTGTATTCTAAGACATATTCTCCATTTCATAACCTGGGCTAGAAAGGCATAAAATTTAAATATCAGAGGGATCATTGTTGGATCAAATCCTGGAAAACTAGGAATATGTACAGGAAAGTTCTGAGAGGTTTTGTGTAGTTACATCACAGTTGACCTGTGTAACATTGCAGAATTATCTGGAACTTGGGCCCGCAACAAGTAAATTGTCATTATTATGCTCACAACATCCTAGAACTTTTTCTACCTTAGAAAAGAACAATTCTGGTTTACTACACAATTTTGGTTACCCAGGACAATGTGTGTATGTTTGTGTGTATCTGTGTTTGTGAATTTGTGTGTGATTTTCTTTTTTTAAAATTTATTTTATTTTATTGTTGTTCAAGTATGGTTGTTCAAGTTGTCTGCCTTCCCCCCACCTCTTCCCCCCCTCCCCTCATTTCACCCCTCCTTGGTTTTGTCCATGGGTCCTTTATAGTTGTTCCTAAAAACCCTTCACCCTTTTCCCCCCATTATCCCCTCTCACCTCCCCTCTGGTTACTGTCAGATTGTTCTTAATGTCAACGTCTCTGGTGTATTTTGCTTGCTTGTTTGTTTTGTTGATTAGTTTCTAGTTAAAGGTGAGATCATACAGTATTTGTCCCTCACAGCCTGGCTTATTTCACTTAGCATAATGCTATCTAGTTCCATCCATGCTGTGGCAAAGGGTAGATGCTCCTTCTTTCTTTCTGCTGCATAGTACTCCATTGTGTAAATGTACCATATTTTTTGATCCATTCATTAACTAATGGGTACTTAGGTTGCTTCCAACACTTGGTTATTGTAAATTACACTGCTATGAACATAAGGAAGCCTAGTGCACTGTTGGTGGGATTGCAGACTGGTGCAGCCACTATGGAAAACAGAATAGAATTTCCTCAGAAAATTAAAAATGGAACTGACTTTTGACCCGGCAATTCCACTGTTGGGATTATAACAGAGGAATTAAGAACCCTGAAATGCCAATCCAAAAGAACCTATACACCCCTATGTGTGTGTATTTTCTTTTTGCATATAAAGTTATGATCTTACTTTATTCTATCTACAATTGTATAAGCTTCATTTTTATATTTATTTATATAGAATGACATTTACTTAAATGTCCTATGAATATAATAAAATTTCCCTGCAACTTTTTTCTGTCCTATATATACAAAACTATTTACTAAAAGAATATCCTATTGTTGATATTTAGGGAATTTTGAATTTTATCATATCATAAATAATACATTAGTTATATCTTGAAAATAATTTAATGTGTATAGATTTTTTCCACATTCCTACTTATATCCTTAGGATGTTTCTAGACATGATGTACTGATTAAAAGTGTAACTATTTTTATAATTTTTAGTACAAATTGTCAAATAGCCTCCAAAGTGTTTGAATTAATTCATACTCATAGCAGCTGCATAATAGTGTGTCTTTTCTTTTGCTTCTGTAAACAATGACTTTCAGCTAACAAACGTGCTGATTTGTATAAAATATATCCTTTTTCTTTGTACATACTTGACTCCTCATTCTGTTGAATATTTCTAATTTTTAAGTGAAGATATTATGCTCCAGTCCCTCCCCAAAACTAGAGTAAGTATTCCCTTCCTGCGTACCATTCACTGCCTATTGTGATGACAAGACACTTGGCATTTTTGTAAGGGAAAGTTTAGGAATGTCATGGAAAGTTTTCACCACAGGGGGATCTAACTGAGCAAACGATAGTTTCTGAATAAGGGGTGGACCTCCATGACGGGTTGTCTATGGTGCATCGAAAGCTAAAATGAAGGACAGCAGGAGGTGAACAATGATCTTGACTTGAACAGCACAGCATCTTCAGTCCTTCCTTTATGGACACCATGGTCTGTTATCTTGGGCCCAGCTTTCGTGTCAGTAGGGCAGTGGCTGTGAAGCCTGCGCAGTAGTCTTCTGATTTGTTCCCACTTCTCTCCACACAGCCCCTTGGTCACCTTCTTCTGTCCCCTACCCTCAGGTCTTCCGTAAGTTTGTGTTCACATTCCTGTCCCCTAGCACAGGTGACTTGGCTCCACTAGGCTCGAGCATTTCTGTAGCTTGCATCCTTAGATCCATTCTTCATGTAAAACAAAAGAAAATAATAAACAACATTGACTTTTTTCTCTTTTAAGTTAACTGTGATAATCTTGGAAATAATCCATCTTTGACTAACCAGAAAAAAATTATCAAAAAAGGAAATAAATAAAAGATTCACATAAGTATATTTGTTGTTTATCTCATTATGATTTTATTTATTATTTATGTATCTTCTTTTGAAGTATCTATTTCTCTTGTACATTTTTTATATTGGACAGAACTAAGCTAATTTTAAAAAGTTATTACTAAATTTTTACTTAGACCCTTCACTTTTTTCATTTCTTGGCTAGATCACCTACTCTTCAAAGAAGAGAAATTTTTGCAGTAAGTTCAAAAACTCCTTTGCTTAGGACTTTCCCGCAGCCCCTTATTCATTACTGCTGTTATCAGTCAAGACAGAATCCCTCTAGGAGCTTCTGACAGTGTCATTCATTTACTTAAAGATGTTTCAAACACAAATGTTAAAAACAAACAGCTTGGTAAATGTAATTTTTTTGGTCAGTAGAGTATACTTCTGCAATGACCCCCAGCTTTAAGTTACAGTTTACTCAATAAACGTGAAATTTTACATTTCTATAGAAATAATAAATCCATCAGATTGTCTTTTGAATTTCAAAAATGCAAATGTTTCAAGGCTCTTTTAGAAGCATTTGCAAGGCATCTAAGACCTGGGATTTGTTTTTACTTAAGAGGACTCAAGTTTTCTCATCTGAAATAGGGATAGGAAATAGCTGAGGTAGAAATCATAATTTCTTTGCTATTTTGGTAATTTATGAATGGATTAGCACTGTGGTGTGCTAATTTCCTCACTAAGTGGGGAAAAAACAGAAATAGAAAACCTTGTTAATGAAACTCTAAGTATAAAAATGCAGCCACAGTACACAAGAAAAATATTATGAGGAAAAACAAAAATATATTTCTATTAAACTCTTTGAATTTGTGAGTCTAGGCCATCTCCCAATCAATAGAAATCTTAAGGCAGTAAAGTAGCACAAAAATGGTCTCCTTAGATACAATTGATTGTATTGAATTGATTGTTTTAATTATCCAAAAATTTTCTGGGCAAAGTTGGTAGGGATCTAATATCAAGCTATAACTTCGTATGTTTATGAGAACAACTCACCCAAGTTGATTCCACTTTATTTTTACTTTGCAGTCACATGTCTGCAAGAATATTGACAAAAACTTCTGATTTCTCTAGGAAATATAATAAGTATTCCAGGAAAATTATGAGAAAACAAATGAAATATATATTATGGTTATCATTTTAATCAATGGTTTTCCTCTGTTGCTATTGTGCGTTATTCCAAAAATTCATAAGAAAAGAATATAAAAGGAAGCTCATCTTTGTTTTGTCTATTTTAAGGGAATATAAACTGTGCAGGTCAGAGACAGTGTCTTATTCCATACTGTATCATGTGTTAGTAGCATTGTTTTGGATATATACAAGATGCTACATCAATTTGGGGTGTTGAATAAGTCACCATTTCTTTTTGGCCAAACAATTTAGGGAAAAAAGAGTTTAGTTTGACTAAATTAATATTTTAGTTTGATCAAATATTTGTCCAAGTAATTCATGCACACCAAATATTCAAAACCATAGTCATATTTTAAAATACCTTACTAACAGTATTGCAAGTCATATTGTAATTAAGTTTAGTGATAGAATAACTTCATCTCTACAAAAGAAAATAAATTTCATATTTGATAGTTCTTGTAACAGGTTTTCTTAATGCCCAGAGAGAATCACCGTAATCCATTTCCTCCCCAAATTTTCCATCTGACTTCATTTTGACTAGTTTCCCATCACTCGGCCTCTCCTTGCACAGGCATCAAAACGGAGTGCCTTGCTGCTTAACTGCACTGGACTGATCCCGTAATGAGAATGGATGGTGTGAATATCGCTCAGCAATTACCTTATGGAAATCTGAGGAAGGCAAATCATGCACTAGACACACGTAGGAGAAATGTTTCTAAGACACACCACGAGAACAATTTCAAGAGTGTTAACACTAAGTACTGAAGTAGCGACCGCAGCATACGCTACTTTCATTCATTTTAAGCAGCTGTGGCATCACACTGCCTGTGGGACCCAAGGCCTGAACTGACTGCTCATAATTGCAGGCTTAGTGGGAAGCAGTTCCTATCATAATTCAAAATTATGTATGAGTAAAAAATAATTTATTGGTAATAATAATAGACTTTTAAGCCATATAAGTAATAATTAAGGTAATAGAGCATACATGTAGACTACTGTTACACATATGAAAGAAGATATTTGCTAATAATTCTGGCTTTTTATTACAATCTTAGTATTAACACTTTCTAACCATGTCCAATATCTAATGGCGTATAACTTAAAACATACAAAATAAATATATAATAGAAATATAAAATTCCATCATATAAAATTGGTAATAGTGCTTTTTGTGTGTGTGTGGTAAGAACATTTAATGTGAGATCTACCTTTTTAGTAAATTCTGAAGGGCACAACACCGTGATCGTGGCGATATGCACTGTGATGTAAGCAGGTCTCCATAACTTACTCCTCTAGCTTCTAGCATAACTGAAAGTTTATACCCATTGAGTACAATTCTCCCTTTACCCCTGGGATAATTATCAGCTGTGTTTGCATATGACCAAACTCGTCAAATCATACACAATAAATATACACAATTCTTCGTATTTCAATTATAACTACATAAAGCTGTTAAATATAGATAACATAATTTATACGAGTACTTTTAATAGTTTATATGTATTAAATATGTAAATTTGTAATCATGCATCTCGTCCAGTTAATTCAACATTGGGCAAGGAGAATGTCAACTGTGAGAAGTCCAAATGGCCTAAAAAATGTTGATTCCATTTTACAATTAGAGGAATTTATTTTGTTGTTTTGTTTTAATGATGTGATCAAGTCTTGTTTGAATAATGAAAATGCTGAGTGAAGAACAGGGAAAATTTCAAAGGGCCAAGAAATAAGGTTAACATTGGGGAACAATTGATTAAAAAGGGCAGATTAAATTTCCAAAGGGAGTGAAGAAAATGGAATAGGAACTGAATAACTCTTAGTATGTGGAGTGAGCTCCTTGAGGTACGTTTCCAACAGAAGCAACTAGTGCATCTCATCATAGTCATTTCTGATGATTCTTTTCAGTTTTGTGTTAGAGGGTGTTTCTGGTGCCATGACCCCAGCCAGCAGTGCTCTGTGCTTTTTTATATCTTATCTAAATCCTTATCAACCATCAGGCAACTTCCTAGATAAAATTTTCTCAGGTTGCCCCAGGCAAAATAAATACATCTTAATTTCACATTCTTGGAATATGTTTCTTGTACTTCTTTTAGGGCTTCTAAAATTCCATATGATATTTGAGTTAGCTTTGTTTGGTTTCTTCAATTAAATGTTCAATTCCTTAAGACAAGGACAGATTTTAAGAGAACTTTTTATTCTTATAAGGCAGGGTATCAAACTCATTTTCACGGGGGGCCACATTAGCCTTGCAGTTGCCTTCAAAGGGCCAAATGTAATTTCAACTCCTTAACAGTCAAGGATTAGTTACATTTATACAGTCCTAACATTATCGCTGCCCTTAGAAGGCAACCTCCAGGCTGATGTGGCCCCTGGTGAAAATGAGTTTGACACCCCTGCTATAAGGCCAAGAACAGTGAATCACACAAAAAAGATATTAAAGAGTTCATTGAAAAGCAGACAATAAATGGAACTAAAATAAAAACATAACGAATTTTTCAAAAGAGAATAAGGATACTGATTCATAATGTAATGACTTGAGAAAATAAAAATACAAAATAACAATTTATGCAACAATGTGAATGAATCTTACAAGCATAATATCAAGGGGGGAAAAAGAGAGAAAGAGAAGAAGAAAGAAAGAAAGAAGAAAGAAAGAAACCCAGACACACAATAGCAGTTTAAACTATATGATCCCATTTACATGAGTTACGACAATATATAAAAGTTATCTCTGTGGTTACAATTCATCATTTGAGCACCTATTGGGAGCTTGTGACTAAAAGAAAGCACCAGGGGGCTTCTGACATGCTAGAATATTCCGCTTCTCTATTTGATGCTGATTAAACACAGGTGTTCTAATTGTGAAATTCATTGAAAAGTAGACTTTGATTTGTGTGATTTTCTGTGTGCATGCTTTTCTTTGATACAAAGTTCTGCATCAAAGTGTAGTTTCGCCCAAAGCTTGGACAGGAAATCACACATGAAAGCAGTGAAGAAAGTGCTATGACATGTCCCTGAGAAGAATCTGGATGAAAACCTCAATTCAAGATGCAACAGCCATAAGGATGGTGAATGACACAGAACTGGAAAATCCTCTTCATCGTTTTTGTTTTTGTTCTCCGGTGTAGGAAGATTTTGGAATTTCATAAACTACAGATTTCTTAGGCTTTATAAGAGGTAGCCTTCACCCTATTTTTCAATTAAAGCAATGGATTCTCTTTGAACATCACAAAATAACGGAATCCAGGTGCTAAAGACACATTGGCCAACTTTCTATTTATGATTTAAAATAACCTTAAAATGTGTTAAGTTTGCAATAGCTAGAAAATAATAATAAAACAAAAAAAGAGAGCTTATCATAAAACATTAAATGTATGGCTACATGTACACGGGGTCTATGAGTCACTGGTAACATTTGTCACATTCAGTCCTTCAAATCAAACAGCACCCCACAAGGGAGCCAAATACAGAGCTTCAGCTTGTTTGTAATGTACTCAAAATTCAATTTTATTTTCTCCATATGTGGTTATTTTTTTTTATTTCTGGTTCACAGTTTAAGATTAAACTTATTACCATTACATGTGTTTTCTAAGTGACCAATAAAATAATGTGTGTTAAAATCCAAATGTTTGGCAGAGAAGAGAGTAAATCCAATTGCCTTTATTTTAACTTTTCTTCTAGTTAAAAAAAAAAAAATAGGCGAGCTTTTTATGTTTCACTCTAAACTCACAACTCATCTCTGACTACTTATGCTTGAAGTAAAATGATATTTTTGAAGAATCAAATCCTTCTTTCGCTAATTCCCCAGTGCATAGTTATCCTACTTCTATTTTCCTGAAATGAGGCGCTACCATTGTGGGACGCATCTGGAGGTCATTAACATGAAAGTTGGTAATAAGATTGACTTCGTTTTACCTATAAGTTTTTATATAATTGCCTAGTTGTTTCAGACAAATTTTCCAAAATCTAAGTACAAATGTTGGCCTTTGATAGCCAGCCTAGTGTGGCATTTATAAACCGGGTGTACAGGCAGGCTTATTAGCGTTACTCTAAGCATTCTCTGAATAAGGGAAGTAGTGACTTTTTAAATTCACAAGTCATTCAGATACTGTGGACTATTGAAGGACATCTTAGATTTTATTCATGTGGAAATGTTTACTTCCTGGGCACACAGTGCTGACTGCTCTTTAGAACTTTTGATGACATTCCAGGGATTGGTAAAGTGGCCCAACTAATAATAATGATTTTCTAATCTGAAATTTGGAGGCCAACTTGGAAAACATCTTTACACATTTTGGTATAAAAAAGGATGGAAAATGTAATCATTCCAGTTACTTGGTAATGTAAAGGGTACAAGTGTTGAAGAATACAATAAAAAATGTTTCAACTTGTCTTTACATCTAGTCCATTATACTACTGTTATAGAAACAAGACCCACTTCCCCGGGGTCTTTTTTTTACTATGGTTCTTTTTTGCCTGCCACTGTGTTAGGAACTGTGTCTCTCCATGCCAGAGTTTGGTAAAAAGGAAAGGAACTATTTATTCAAAAGCTATACAGGTTTAAAGTAATGGTGCAATGTTCCTTTTAAATCCCAAGGCCCCTTTAAAACACCCACAAACACACAGGTAGTCCTGACTCCCCTTGCCAAACCAGGCCAGTCAGAGGTACTGTATCTCAGGAAAGGAAATAAAAGTCTGTACCTTGGCTAGACTCCTTCCTGTCCTTAATCCAAAACCTCATCCTCATGGTGGGCTGGTGGGAGTCCTTCTTTCTTTCAAACCACTAAGAGAGAGCTCCACATGGCTGCTACATCTTGCCTTCCTGCTTCCTAAGCCATGTGGTCAAGAGGGTCCCCTCTCTGCTTCCCTAAACCGCGTGGTTAAGCCCGCACCTGGCTGCTGTGCTTGGGTTTAAATCCCGGTGGGGATCTTCCTCTGTAACCCCATTTCCAACTCCTCCCACAATCGACTACACCTGCCAGTGCTCTGGTTTCTTCTGCCTGTCTTGGTGGCCATTGTTAGTCCAGGCAGTGTGGCCCCATGAAGTGAACCATCTCCAAGCTCTTGCACCGGTATTATAATTGGGGTGGGGGAACTTAGGGGGGAAGCTGCCTCCATGCTACATCATGGGTCAAAGTCACGCGTATCTCCCTGGCTCCACCCAGGCTGTGAAGCTAGCCCGTTATTGATATGCAAAATAACCCTCCATCCCTGTGCTCCTGCTTTTCCCAGCCCCCAGGCTAGGCTTGTGGGGGCTCCTGAGGCCCCTCAGCCTACACCCTGTTAAGCCTACACCTTATTACACTACTTCAGGAGTTCATAGACTTTTCTGTAAAGAACAAGAAAGTGAATATGTTAGGCTTTGCGGGCCTTTTAGTCTCTCTCACAACCACTCACCTCTGCTGTGGTAGTACAAAATCAACCGTGAACAATCCGTGAACAAATGAACTGGACTATTTTCAATAAAACTTTATTTATTAAAACAAGTACACAAGTGGTGGGCTTCATTTAGTCCATGTCCCCATTACTAGACAAATAAATCAATTAGTATTAAAGGTGTTAAATTTGCTATCCTTCAGCTTAGCTTTTCACCTCTGATACTTTCCTTCTTTCTTTTTCATCCAAGGTTTTTTTTTTTTTTTTTAATGTTTTATATTCAGGTCTCATTCTTAAAGGGGATGTTACCCCTGCCATCACACAGGACACCACACTGACAAGCATCCCACAGTTGGTTTCATGACTGCCACTGTCATCTTGACATTTTTAACATTTTTGAATAAGGAATCCAACAATTTCCTTTTGTACTGGGCCCCACAAATTATGTGGCTGGACCTCACATGCACTGCTTCACGTTTCCTTTGCATGCCCTTTGTCACATAATCTCAATAACTAAGGTTCTTAGGAAACTCTTCCCTGCAAAATCAGACAGGATGTTCTACGGAACTTCACCTTCCTCACGTGTCATGTAGCATTGAGTGCCTTTGACCTACTCTAAACTTTTGACCTTTGTACAGCATCACTGCATTTCCCTCCAATAAATGCCCTTTGTTGTTGTTTTCAAATCAATAAAAGTCTTTGAGCATGGAATATTAGTTACAGGACTCATAATATATTAGGTTGGGTGGGGGAAATTGAAGCCATTTAGGAATTTTTATAACAGATGTAATACATAAAATTGGTCACACAGGTTTTGGAAGGCTGAAATAGCAAAACAACATTAAAAAGTGCAGGATCCAGCTACCAGCTAAAGGGGCTGGGGAACAAAGGCAAGCTGGTAGACATTAGACCGTGGGACTTGTACTGCTGGTGTTGGAGTCTCTACCATGGAGCAGCCACACTGTGGGAGCTTCCGGTAGCCAGGGCTGGCACTAGTACCTGTGAGGGGAACAAGACAAGTGATAATGGGAATGATGAAATAAGTGACAGCTGGAACTGTACCTGTCCTCTGCTCCTGGAAGGAAGAGACAGGAACTAGAGGGAAGATGGAAATCCCTTCCCTCCTTGTTGCCTTCCAAACTCCCTGCAGACTTCCGAAGAGTGTGGGAAATGCTGTTTGTAACTATTAGTCCCAGTGACGCAAAGCAGAATACACAAGGTTAAATTTAAGATTGGAAGGCAATAACCAAATGAAGTATATAAAATAGTATAAAAATAACCTGGTTGCTTAAGAGGAGTGCCAAGAAAATATGTCTCTCATGTCTTCTGTACTGTAACACATGCCATACTTAATATCATCTGTAGAGTAAATATAATTTTGCATTTTATGTTTTCCTCTGACAATTTCCATGATTTAGAATGGTGGCATTTATCTGAAAGCACAAGCCAGGCGAATCTTTTCTATAGGGAACAAAGACAATGTAGCTATCTAAATCCAGAGAGATTTGAGAATATTCATACCGAGGGTTATTAACCATTTTATTTCACCATCTTTCTTTATAATTTGATTGACAACTACAGACTCTTCCCAGAAACACACACACACACACACTCATACACGGATTTGCATTTGCTTTAGTGGGCCAGTTCATCCTCTGAAGTTCATTAATAGTTCTATTTTCAGAACCCCAGATAGAAATGAATGGCTTCGTTTTAAAGATTCTTCGGCAGAGTTTCAGTTAAGCATCGAGTGGCCTTCCATTCAAGCTTGTATTCCCTGACCAGCAATTAGGCTCTGTTGCAAGTTATATGACATCAACTCCTTTTCAGGCTCTGCTTTAGCTAGGGGAAAAAAAATCCAAACAATCAAAAATCGTAATAAGCTAATAAATGACTTTTTAAAAACCTTTTAAAGAATCAAAGTGATGTTAGAAGTAGATAATTGGAAAATCAGTATAATATATCTCTACCTGGAAAGAAAGCCTCCATGTGACACTAGATATCAGTGTTTTACAGGTGTAAGCAAATATGGTGACATTTATAAGATGCTATTATATTGTGTTAAATAAATGATGGATATGGCCTATGAATGTACGGCTGACTATTCAAGTCCCTAATCAAAACAAATAATTCTTTTGATGGCCAAAAAAAATCAATAATTAGAGAAGAAAGCCTCCTTTGAAGACTTTACAGCAGTGGCTTTAAAAGTAACATTCAGACTTGTGTAGATGCCCCAAGAGTGGCGGTACCCAAGTCCATACACACACATTTCAAAGCATATAATAGATTTGGGTGAGTATAAAGCTGAAACTTACTTCGGTTGGAATCCTAGTCCACTAAAGGTCAACAAACATTAGCTTAGCTGTTAAAATTTATGAGTTTTAGGAGTAGCTATTTTTCATATTCAGCTCTTTTAAGGAAATAAAGAGGTAGTTTGCAATTTTTTTTTTTTTTACAGTAGCCCAGAAGGAATGTCCACTGTTAGTAGCTGTGCCTTGCACTAGATCAGTAGCTTTTAATCTTGGATGCATGTTCGAATCACCTGTACGACTTTTTAAAACACCAAGATCTGAACTTTATTCCCAGAAATCCTTATTTAGTTGGTCTGGGATGTGCAATGTACAAGGGTGTTTTTTAACTGCCATCTAGCTGGTTCTCACGTGAGTAAAAGTTTGAAAAAATCATGGAAACTAGTTCATTCTTAAAGGGCCCAATGCAGGCAACAAGCAGATCTCAAGCCTTTCGTATTGCTTTAGTCCCCTGTCAATTATACTTTTAGGTGATCTGCTCTTAGAATTGTTGTGTTATTTTTATTCTCTAGTCTATTACCTCTATTACCATTCTCTTATAGTAGCAGCATGTGAGAAATAATTTGAATTTTCAGAAGAGAACGTGAGGCTCAGGATTGTGAGGGACACGACGTGTGAGCAATCACGGAACCAGCGAGGTGAAAGTCCCTGCTTTAGCAGTCTGGTTCCAGGAGACCATGTTCTGTGGAAGGAGCCCAAGTACTTGGGTATGTTGTTGTATCATCACATTATTACTTGCACACCTGCCAGCTCCTTTGGGAAGATGAGTGGTGATTTCCTCACAAAGGGAGAATTGCCAAACCCTGGTTTTGCATGCCTCTCAGTCAGTTCCTGTAAATGTGGCCCTGCCAGCCTCGCAAAAATGCCTTTTGCCCTTTAATTTCTAGTATTTCCATAAGTGAGAATTTGAATTTCTGACCGGAATTCTGATATTTCAGACCTTGAGTTTTAAATCTGAGTTGTTAACCATTTTTACTGTTCCTTTATAGCAGTTTACAGAAGCAGAATGTTTTCCCTTCTATTTTCAAGGTGGATTAAACGAAGCACAGATAATCCAAGAATCATTAGGTGTTATTTAATAGTCAGCAACAGAGCCAAGAACTTAAGATTCTAGGCTCTCTGGCTTCTGGTGTAATGCTCTACACACCAGACCATTGCTGCTTTTCTCTAGCAACAGAACACTGAAATCAGACTTCCTTTAAATATTGTATGTGACAAATTTTCATGTAAGTACTCTGGCTTATGAGGAAAAATTTTAATACTAACATATTTCGTGATGCATTGTGAAAGAAATACAATGAAATATACATTTTTATGATATAAAATTTCAATTAATTTTTTATCATTTTCACTAGAGATAATGAATAGACAGACTATGTTGCCTGTAAAGCACAGAGAACACAGTCTATCCTGACACAGAAAAATAACACTAGAGCTTTATTAATTCTTTTTCCACTGATTCTTCCATAAAGTTATGTATTTGTGTTTATATATACACATACATGTTTACATACATACATAAATACATGCATATATAATGTACATACATATATATATATATATATATTTGTCCCTAATACTGAGGTCTGTCTGGAAAAAGTCCAGCCATTGTTAGTATACTGAGAATGGTTTGTGTGACATCAATGTGACCTGGAAGCTAAAGAGAATGACTGGAATGCGCATGTGTGAACAGTGAAGACTTTCCTGTACTAGTCAGTGGGGGCTGTAGAGGCCATGGAGTGAGCATGTGTGATGTAGGGAGTTTGCATTCAAAATGACTGAGTAGAGCAATGAGTCTGCTTCGAATTTTGTTTTAAGCTTAAACATTCCTCCACGGACACTATTCAGAAGTTTCAGAAGGCTTTCAGGGACAATACAATGAGTGCAGTACAAATAAAAGTGTGGCACAAGGGCTTGAAAGATGGTCAAGAATCTGTTGAAAGTGATCCATATCTGGAGGCCTGCAACAAGCAGAACACCTGAGAATGTTGAGTGTGTATGGGCTGAAATTAACAAAGATCGGTGACTGACAATGAGAGAAGTAGAAGCTGATCTGGGGATTCCAAAAACTACTATGTCTGACACTTTGATGCAGGATCTTGGCATGAAACATGTCATGGGAAAATTCATTCCATGGCTTCTGCTACCAGAGCAGAAGGAACATCATTCTGCACTGGCTAATGACTTGACTCAAACCACTACCAATGAACCAGATTTCTTCAAGAAGGCCATAACCAGAGATGAATCATAGATCTATGGCTATGAAACAGAAATGAAGACTCGGTTATCCCAATGGAAATCACCTGGTTCCCCATGCCCGCAGAAGGTGCGACAATGTCGCAGCAAGATCAAGACCATGACGACTGTGTTTTTTGTTTGGGAAACTGTTGTCCATCACAAGTATGCCCCTCCAGGCCAAATCATTAATAAGGACTACTACGTCATTGTTCTACATTGGTTGAGAGATGCAATTTAACAGGAACGACCACAGCTATGGGCAACTGGTGATTGGCAGTTTTATCACAACGCACCTGCTCATGCATCACATATTGTGCAGAGTTTTCTGGCAAAACATCAAATCACCTGGGTGACTCAGCCACTCTACAGCCCAGATTTGGCACCCTGTGACTTCTGCCTTTTCCTAAAACTAAAATCACCTTTGAAAGGGAAGAGATTTCAGATCATCTATGACATTGAGGAAAATACAACAGGGCACCTGGTGGCAATTCCAACAAAAGGCTTTGCAGAGTGTTTTGAAGAGTGGAAGAGATGTTTGGAGAACTTTGTAAGTTCCAAAAGGCCTATTTTGAGGGGGACTGAGGTGTCATTGTCCTATGTACAATGTTTCTTGCATCTTGTATTTTATGTCTCAATTTTTCATAGTGCACGGATGGATACTTTCTGGACAGAACTTGTATAATTAATTTGGTATTTTGAAAGGCAGTATTAACTACTTTTGGGAGTCAGAAGACTGAAATTTAAGGCAAAAGACTTCTGCTTATTAAAGAACACCCAATGGGAATTCCTATTCATTAGTGTTGCATTTTAGAGCATATTTTAGAGCCTACAGAATATATTCAACTGACTCAGACTTTCAATGAGCATCTTCTTCTGTGAGAACAACAGTGATCAACATCAGCCACACACACTCTGTGTGAAGAAACGCTTTCGTATTCTGACGTCTTCCTTTCTTCAACAATGGCCATCTCAACAATAGATCCAGTTGACTGAATGGAGACTATTTTACAAAACTGTCACTTGTGTTTAAGGTGCATATTGCATCAGGGAAATCGTCTCTTTTTTTTGAAAAGAGGTGAGCCCAGGGACTGCATGGTATTTTTATATAGTTGTTTCTTCCTATCTCCTTCCTAGAATATCTTAAGACCAGTCACAGCAACATTATTTTTAAATACTGTAAAAATAAAATCATATAATGAAAGATTCTATCATTGCATATGCTTAGAATGCCTCAGTTCCCTTGTGAAAATGCACAAAAAATGGCAAACAGTTTCTTAATCACATAATTTCTTAAGAAGAATAAAAGTATCCCTTCCTTTTTATAATCTATTGAGAAATTTTATTTTATTTTTTGGGAATAGCTGTTCTCCAGTCTCATGGGCCTTCATTTCCTCCCATAGACCTAGAAATATGACCTCATTTGACCACAATAAAGCAGTTCAGAGATGCAGCTGCCAGAAGTCATCTTCAAAACATTAGCTGGAGCAATCTGAAGCAAGTGCACTCTTTATTTCAGGATTTCCCCATCAAGGCCTATGTAAGCCTGGAGCTGCCACTGTCATTCTATAGCAAAAAGGACCTAGAGATAAAGAATAGAGAGAAAATATAGCTTGACTAATGTACAACCTGCAAATACAATTCCATGAATATTCTGAGTATTTTCCTTTGTAAGCTAATTTTATTACTTTTGGGTTTCAGGTATAGAAAAGTAAATCTAAATAACTAAGTGGTTGGATCTTTTTTAAAAAATATTTTGTTTATTTATTTTAGAGAGCAGAAGGTGGGGAGAAAGAGAAGGAGAGAAACATCAATGTGCAGTTGCCTCTTGCATGCCCTCTACTGGGTACCTGGCCTGCAACCCAGACCTGTGCCCCGATTGGAAATTGAACTAGCAACCCTTTGATTCACAGGCTGGCATTCAACCCACTGAGTCACACCAGCTAAGGCCTAAGTGCTTGAATCTTAACAGAGCTAATGTTGATATTATTAATAGCTTTGGGGGCAATAACTACATATACAAGATTATACACTGAGCATTCTTTCTAATTTATTTTCTTAAACTACAAAAATATTTGGGTGTACCAGAGTACTTCTTAACATTGGGAACATGAATTTGATTCAATCAGAAGTGTGAGTGAAGAAAACATCACCAAATAATGTCCAGAAACAAGAACTGATTGAATTGTTCAGTTCAATAAATGTGATTTTCTTTTTATAAATTAACATCAAAAAAGAAAGAAAAGCCCTGGCTGGTGTAGCTCAATGGATTGAGTGCCAGCCTGCAAACCAAAGGGTTGCTGTTTGATTCCCAGTCAAGGCACATGCCTGAGTTGCAGGCCTGGTCCCCAGTAGGGGCACATGAGAAGCGACCACACATTGATGTTTCTCTCTCTCTCTTTATCCCTCCCTTCCACCTCTCTAAAAATAAATAAATAAAACCTTAAAAAAAAAGAAAAAAAAGATACAGCAGTTTGTACCTGTATACTGCTCCTTCTCTTGCAAATTGTTCAGATAATATAGGCTCTATTAATAGGGTGCATAACATTAGGCTTCTCTGCGTATATGTTTAACAGTAAAAGAATAAAATGTAATAAGTGATACAGTGCACTCACTAATCTGGTAGATACTGGGGATAGAACAGAAACACAAAACAGACCCTTGCCCCCAATTCAATGAGAAAGATGGACGTTAATGAAAGAATCATATACTATGATAATTGAGGAAGTGCTGTGATAGCCTATGGCTGGAATCTGGATTTTAACTGGGGACAGGAAATGACAGGGAAAAATCCTTGATATAATTCTTGGGAGGTTTTATCTTTTTAAATTTGAATCTTAATTTTCCTTTTTGCCTCTTTTACTTTGCTTATGCCATGATGCCATCTTATGTGCAGCTATGAATCATAGGCAGCAGTTAGGGAAAGCTCTAAATAAAGAAAAAGGACTCTGTTTTTCCCGTATGCCATAGCTATCAGAGCTGGGTATCGGCACCCTTCTGTTCACAAAATCATTCTATTATACGCAGAGACAAAAACGCCAGAAAGTTATATTTTGTTTCAATAATAGCATCAAATCTATTTGCTGATCAACTATGTTAAAATAATGATTGAAGAAGGCAAAAGTATTGGATGTGGTTAATGAAATATGCACTATCAATTAAGTAATTTTAAAAATATTCAAAACAAAATACAAAGAAGGCTACGAACTTGATAATAATTGAGTATCTTTGCATATATAGTAAATTGCATTTTTTAAAGCTGGATATTGTTTAGTCTATTTTCCTGTGTTTAGAAAGGAGAGTTCAAAGAGCAAAGCAGTCACAACTTTAACTGACTCGCAGGTATGGCAAGTTTTCACTAGAATCCAGAGGCCCTAAAGAATTTAGTATCTTTTCTATTAATGCATGTTATCTCAAAAGTTATAGTTATGCAAAATTAGGAATCCATTTAATTTCTTTGAATACAGTTAGCTGGAAACTAAAAATGCAAGTTTTATTTATATTTTGGAGTAGTGATCAGAAAAACTAGTGTATTTTAAAAGGAGTTTCACCTTTATTAGTAATTTAGTAGCTATTCATTCTTCCAAATTTGCTGCAATGATTTGGTTAGATTTATATCTTTATATGAAATATGATTTCATATCTAGGCCTAGAAGGTGGAAAGTGAGTCAATTTCAGAGCTAGTGAAGCCTGGGATAAAAGCGATACTTCTATTTCAGTTACATTTGCACCTATTAGAGTCTGTTCCAAATATACTAAAGAACCCCTAACAATATAGGTGAACTAATTTTATGAAATACTTGCTTAATTAGAAGATTACAGTCGTATTCTGCATTATATAGCTAATGCCCAATTTGTGACACACTCCTCTAAAGTAGTTTTATTTTTGACAATACCAAATAGCATATTTTCTTCTATTCTTCATTTTTCCTGCTTTAAGTCTTTTCTATAAGTTAATTTAGTATCTCTTTTGATAGAGTGACTTTTGTTATATAAAAAAAAAACAAATGCAGCCCTGGCTGGTATGGCTCAGTGGATTCAGTGCTGGCCTGCAAACCAAAGGGTCACCAGTTTGATTCCCAGTCAGGGAACATGCCTGAGTTGTGGGCCAGGTCCTCAGTAGGGGGTACTTGAGAGGCAACTACTCATTAATGTTTCTCTCCCGCTCTTTCTCCCTCCTTTCCCCTCTCTAAAAATAAATAAAGAATCTTAAGAAAAATGAACACAAAGAATTTTTCTGTTACCTGAGGAAATTAGTGCCACTCTGCCTCAGGTTTATGAACAATTTCTCTTCCTTTTGAGGCAGAAATAAGTTTTTTGTTTACTTGTTTAGGCTTTTCTGGGATTAGCAGTATGGCCTTGTGATAATGACATTGGTGTAGGGGTCTTCTAGGCTGGTGTTCCCATCAGCTGTGAGTGTCACAGCTATTTTCTCCTGGCGTGGATCATCCCTTGGAACCATGCCCACCGTGCTTGATTGCCTTGCAGCCGTTTGCCTTTATGTGAAACTTCCTAGCGTAGTGACAGACATGTGTGCAACAAAGCAGGCTTCATTAAACATTTATAATAATCACTTCTGAACATCTAAAAACATCTCCATGAGCTTTTACATTGTCAAGTAGTTTAATGTATCAAAGATTGAGGATTTATTTTAAAAGATCATAAAAAGGAATGTGTCATTCCCTAACTTGGAATTTGACACATTAAATGATGCCCGTTAAATGTTGCATCAAAAAGTATGAACCTATGTATCCCTATGTTCATAGCAGTGTATTTACAATAAATAGCCAAGTGCTGGAAACACCTAAGTGCCCATCAGTAAATGAGTGGATTAAAAAACTGTGGTACATTTACACAATGGATCACTACACAGCAGAAAGAAGGAAGGAACTACTACCCTTCAGGACAGCATGGATGGAACTAGTGACTATTGTGCTAACTGAAGTAAGCCAAGCAGTGAAAGAAAAAACCATACCATCTCACCTATAAGTGGAACTTCATCAACAAAACAAACAAACAAGCAAACAAAAAATGGACATGGAAATAAAAAACAAACAGATAGGGACCAGAGTGGAGGGGAAGGAGGATAGCGGAGGAATGAAGGGAAACATGTACAAAGGACCAATGGGCAAGGACAATGGGGAGGGCATTGTCTTCAGGAATGAGGGTTGGATGGGGTCGGGGAGAGCAATGAGGGAGAAATAGGGACAACTATAAATGAACAACAATAAAACAAAATACCTTTATAATTGTTATCCATTAAATATCTTATTAATTAAAAAGAGTAATTGAACAATTTTGATAACAAAAAAAGACACAAAAATTGTTCAGGTATAACTTGGCACTTTTAATAATACTCCTAATGGTGTATGTATTTGTGTATTAACTTTTATACCTGCAAATCTTTGAAAATATACTTTCTTATCCATAAGATTAGACAGTGTAATATGGGACTAATTCTGATAATTTTCATAAGAGCTGTTTAAAAAGATTTCCAGAAATAATGTTATATTTTAATTTACTTAAAAAACAATTTTGCTTGTTGCTCTAAGGATTTCATAATGTGTTATAGATAGTCCTATTTACATGCCACACACCACTATAAAATATTCTAGATGACTGGAGGGAAATTAAGCAGGTGTATTCACTCTTCCTGGACCAAATAAGCACTAGGTCCTGCAAGGGTGAATGGAATGGTGAGTTCCTGCCAGGCAGTAAATTAAGCACTTGAAGTCTCTTCATTTAATAATCTCATGAGTCCTCATAGTACTCCTTATGATATAGTTGACAAGTTGTGTTAGCCCCATTTATATTATAAGAAAAATGAGGCCTAAATTTGTTGCAAAATTTCAGTATATAGATTGAGAAATGTATTTTAACCATAACCTGGTCTACAGTGTTATATTATTGCACATGTGTTGTAATTGCTTTGTGCATATATAATTACATTTGAGGCTTCCTCAGAGTGAACTTATATCCTTCTGCTTTGTGTTTTATATCTTTTTGTATATCAGTAAGTACCATGTCCCCAATGCCTTTTCCAAGACTCATATTTTGCATTTGTCTGAGGGCAGAGACTTTCCCATTTGTAGAAATGGCTATGTTAACATCTCCCAGGAGACAGTGCAATCCTTATTGAAGATCAAATATTTTAGTCTTGAGAAATACTCAGCCCTCTTTTAAAACATCGATGTTCCAAGGGGTAATGGAACCATCAGAGTAGTTCTGCAAGTAGAAGTACTCTCCTTTACAGACTGTTGTGAGAAGACATTTCTTTAGCTAATCCAGAAACAAGGCTGACAAAGAGTCTTGACTATGGGAAGATAGTTTACTAGAAAAGAGAGAAAGAATGCTGTGATTTAGTAGGGAAAATATTGAACAAAAGCAATTTTATTTTGAATTGTCATGCTATTTGCTTTCAGATGATACTGTTCCCTTGATCTTTTTATTCTCCTTTCTGAAGGTAAATGTTCCAGTGAAGCCTCTTTAGATCAATATCAGGACTTGCCAGATTTTAACTATGTAGTCTCATCTCTGCCATTTTTGATAAAATAGTTGGGATAAACAAAATTATGTGAGCTTGATTTGTACAGTTGCCACTGTTTAGTATGGTAGATTTTATCATTGAATTTTGTATGCCTTTGATGTTCTATGCTTTCACACATTTCTAAGAAGAGATGAGCAATATAGTGAATATTTTGGAATGAAGAGTATCACTGATGTACATGTAACTTATCTCATCCAACTGGATAATTAGTCTCTTCCCATTGTCTCCACTGAGATCACCATTAGTCTAAAAGATACTGCAAGTACAGTATTACCTACTGTGACATAGTATTGCCGCTGATCACATTCCTACAGAGAGTTCTTTAGTTTCTCAAACAGATATTCCTTTCAAACACTAAGAACATAAAGACTAGCTATGAAAAAATTAACAGCAGACCCAGTGTCACAGGCAGGACTTCAGAAGAAGGAACAAAATTGATATATTTGTAACATATGGAATATTACAGAATAGTGATTACCTCTGGGAAGAGCTGAAGATGTAAGATGATGATTAAGGAGACCAACTTATTTGCTGATATGTTATATCCTTAGAATAAAAGTTAAATAAATACGATAGTTAATAGTGGTTATTTTTTAATCAATTTATTGTTATTCATGTATCATTGGAATACAATATTATGTTAGTTATATTTGTTTCAGATATAATATAGTGATTTGACATTTTTAAACTTACAATGTGATTGCCCTACTAATTCAAGTAATTACCTGTCACCTTCAACTTTTTACCCATCACTGATCCCCCATCCCTCTGGCAACCATCCCTGTGGTCTAGTTCAATAAATGTGTTTGGTTTTGTTTGTTTGTTGTTTTATAGGTTCCATATATAAGTGAAACCGTATGGTATCATTCTCTGATTTACTTCACTTAACACAGTATCCTCCACGTCCATCCATGTCATCACAAATGACAAGATTTTATTCTTCTTTATTTCTATATAATATTCCTCTCTGTGTGTGTGCATGTGTGTGTGTGTTTGTATCACATGTTCTTTATCCATCCACCTGTCAATGAAAACCTAGGTTTGTTTCATATCTTGGCTATTGTAAATAATGGTGCAATGAACATATGGGTGAATACGTCTTTTTGAATTAGTATTTTCATTTTCTTCAAATAAAAACCCAGAATTGGAACTGCTGGCTTGTATGGTAGGTCCATTTTTAGGTTTCTGAGGACTCTTCACACTGTTTCCCAGAGTGGTAATATAAATAGGAATTTTTGTTACAATAATATTTTGTGCTATTTTTGTATTTTTAAAAAGTCCTTAAAAGTAAAATTTTAAAATAATTTCTTGAAATAGAGAATAAATATTAAGAACATGGTTTGAGTTATTAATCTTGATTAATCCTGATTAATACTTTCTCTTCCTGGAACTGTTAGAAACTTCTTGATTCCTTGTGCCTCATTTTACTCACTTACTTTGTAGTAAAAATAACTATCACTCAGCATTGTTGCAGGAATTCAATGAAAAAATGTCTGCAAAGCATTTTTCACTATACTTGTTACTTAGTAAGCTCTCATTAAATTATTGGTGCTGTTGAAATGAAGCAGAGGAACTACTTTTTTAAATATTTAGAAACTATCCATGTAGATTTGAAGACTTAGTTACATTGTATAATTCCAAGAAAGAAACCTATTAATCTTCTGGTGTTTTCCTAAATTCAGTAGACTTTTTATCTAAGTATGTGAATATCTGTGCTTGCATGATTCTGTAATATAATTTATAGGAAATTTAAGGCTGAATATACAAATATTCTGTAGAAAACAAAAGATTCTTAGTAAGGAAAATATTAGTTTGGATCTTGAAACATTTGAAAAGAAGATACAAATGTGTGTTCACACACATGGAGAGGATGGAGGAAAAGACTCAAATTATTTGCTACTTGTGATCATGTACTCTAAAGAATAACTGCTCAAATTATATTGGGAACTTTAGAATTTCTGTGTTTTCTTGCTCTAAATTCTTTCTATTTATTCAGTTATTTTATTTTCATTACTCCTGGATTTTAATCATTTATTCTTCAGAGGTATAAGTCTACTTTTTTCTATTATAAATGTCTAGGGAAAAGAGATAGGTGGTATAGTAGCAGATACTACAATTGTTTTCTTTCATTTAGTTTTATTTATATTTTTAAATAGCTGAAATTTAAAAAATATTCTCCACTATAAGAAGCATTGAGTTTGTGCTCTGTGAGTAATAAATCATCATAATAAACGAGATGACTAGATTTCTTGCTGAGTCACTGCATTCTGGTTTCAATATTGTTAGAGGCTGTGTGTACATTTTTCTGTGTTATTGCCACTAACTTAAGGAGACCGCAATTTTTTTCTAGAGTAAAATATTGTGCTTTAAGTAAATGTATGAATCCTGATGAATACATCATAAGTTGTGTCCTTCTTCTTTTTTTTTTTTTTTTTACTTTTATAAATATAACCTCAATGCACTCCATCCATTTCTACTTCTTTGGGAAATTTGTATTTTTGGCTTTTTTTCTTTATTTACTAAATCCATCAATTTTGAATTTGGACCTTGTTTTTGTTCTTCTTATTCAACCCTGTTATCAGAAGGAATAGTCACTGTTCTAACTCTTTTATGGTGCCATCTTACAACCATTTTATTCTTTCTATCCCATATCAATTTTATAGCTGAATATAAAATGAAGGTGGAAATAGTAAGAGTCTTTACCATATTGTTTTGTTTCTTATGGCAGAAAAATAAATAGCAAACATGTCTCAAATTACCCTACTTTGTTAGCTTGCTATTTTCAAAATTGTGAACAGAAAAATGTGTTGATATGTTATTATTTCAGAGAGTTTCTCTATGTTTTTGCTTGTCCACCATATCAGATACAACAATATTTTTATTAAGAAATGTAAAGTGAGCTAAAGAATCTCAGCAATAAAAAATAATGGATAATAAATTTACTTACACATTTAATTTTACAAAATCAATACAATGTCCCAAATATACAAATGGAAAATAAAAAGAAATAAATATAAATGAAAACAGTAGATATTTCAATATGCAAATACACCAATATGAACTCACTACATTTGATAAAAGAGAGAATACACCATATTTCTGACAGCAACAAATGCACACTAGTACAAGCAAATTATTAATGACTCAGATACCATACGTGGCATTGTCACTGGGGATACAATTTTCTGAAATCATGAACAACTTTTGGAAAAGTTTCAAATGAAATGTGCATAGTCCTTTATGAATTTACACAGTTCTTGAATTCCTGTGAAATTCAGTGCATATAAAATTTAAAACATGTTGTGCTTATGGATAAAATTATGATTACAAACAAGGTTTTAACCTAAATAAATAATGCATGACATTAAAACATTGTGTTGGAGATAGGAAAACACTTTATTGTGCAAGATGGCCTCACTCAAATCATTCTCTACTAAGTGCCAATAGTGTCCCTTAATCATTTTGACAACAAAAGAAATTTACTCAAGTGTTTCCTGAAGGCCAATATTGTTAGGAACAGAATATCCTTGCATTTTTTCAAAACTGCATGCCCCCAGGGTTTTATCCCTCAGATTTGTTTACACTGAGCCTCCAGCAATTTCTTATTTAAGGAGGCTGTGTCCCTACCTTAGCACTGGTCCCTGCAGACAACCTGCTATGAGATCCAAGATGGCAGAGGAGTAAGTGGAAGTTACACTAACCTCCTCCCAGGACCGATCTTGAATTACAAATACATTGCAGAGAAATCATCTTGAATAACCAACTGAAAACTAACTGGAGAGAAAACTTACAACCAAGGACAGACAGAAGAAACCAGTTCACCACAACAAGACTGGTAAGGAGTCAAGAAGAGTCATGAGAAGGTTCGCTGGGTGGCAGCTGAAGTTCTGGAGGGATATTTTAGCAGCCAGAGGGATCCCCCTGAGAAGTGTGTGTGGTCTAAACCCCCAGGTGGGCTTCCCAGCCTTCAGAGCTGGAAAAGAACCCAGATAACAACCAACTGTGAAAAGCAGCAGGATTTCTGTGTGCCAGGGAGAGATAGCTGGAGATGCAGAGAGCCCCTTAAAGAGCCAAAGCACAAATTTTGGTAGCAACCTCTTACACTGGGCTCCAGCAAAGGGAGGACAAAGTAGACTAGAGATGATTAAGGAGAGTCTGGGGCTGGTGGCTCTGGGGAGAGAACTGAAGGAACAGTTGCAGGATCCCTGTGCTGATTCATTGTCCACACTGTAGATGACATCTTTCGCAGGCAGATCACTAGCCTCCAAGTGGCATAAACCTGAAGGGAAGCTATACCCCCGCCCATGGGGATTACTGTGCTCCACCCTGGGGTGCTTCAGCTGGCTGCTGATTACAGCTTGGGCTATACCACTGATCAGTTTAATAGCCTGACAGAAAATACCAAGAAGCAGCCAAAATGCGAAGACAAAGAAACAGATCTCAAATAAAAGAACAAGCAAATTCTCCAGAAGAACTAGATGAAATGGAGGCAAGCAATTTATCACACAGAAAGTTTAGAGTAAGGATATCAGAATACTCAACAGTATAAAATAAAACCATAGGAACCATAAAAAAGGACCAGTTGGCAATAAAGAATGCAATATCTGAAATGATAATACACTGAAGGAATAAACAGTAGGTTAGATGAAGCAGAGGATCAAATCAGTGATTTGAAAGACAAGGTAGAAAAAAACACCCAGGCAGAGCAGCAAAAAGAAAAAAGAATTAAAAAAAAATAAGGAGAGTGTAAATAACATTTTGGACATCATGGGAATACCACAAGGTAAAGAGAGCTAGTGAAGGATTCAAGTCCTATTTGAAGAAATAATGACTGAAATCTTCCCTAATCTGGTGAAGGAAAAAGACACCTAAGTTCAGGAAGCTGAGAGAACCCCCCAAATAAGTTGGAACCAAAGAGACCTACACCCACCAAGACACATTGTAATTAAAATGACAAGGCTTAATGACAAGGAGAGAGTCTTGAAAGCTGCAAGAGAAAAGCAGGTAGTTACATTACATACAACACAGCACCAAATACACTGTCATCTGATTACTCATCAGAAACATTTCAGGTCAGAAGAAAGTGATGTGTAATATTCGAGGTGTTGAAAAGCAAAGACCTACAACCAAAGCTATTTTGTCCAGCAAGGCTATCATTTAAAAATCAAAGGAGAAATAAGGAGATTCCTAGGCCACAAAAAAGCTAAAGTAGTTTGCTAACACAAAACCAGTACTGTAACAAATGTTAAAGGAACTGTTTTAAGAAAAAGAAAAAGAGTAAAAAAAAAAAACAGAGGAAAATAGTCTAACAATAAAATGGCACTAAATATGTATCTACCAATAATCACCTTAAATGTAAATGGATTAAATATTCCAACCAAAAGACATGAGGTAGCTGAGTAGATAAGAAAACAAGACCCATATATATGCTGCCTCCAAGAGATTGAAAATCTTTTAGACTGAGTGTATCTCAGATCGAAAGATACACACAGTCTAAAAGCAAAAAGATGGAAAAAGTTATTTCATGCAAATTGAAAGAAAAAAAAAGCTGGGGTAACAGTACTTATATCCAACAAAATAGATTTTAAAACTAATGCTATAGTAAGAGGCAATGAAGGACACTACATAATGATAAAGGAAGCAATCCAACAAGAGGATATAGTAACCCTAATAAACATTTATGCACCCAACATACAATAACCTGAATATGTGAAGCAAATGTTGATGGACATAAATGGAGAAATAGACAGAAATATAGTCATAGTTGGGGATTTTAACACCCAATTGATTTCAATGGATAAATCTTCCAGATAGAAAATCAAGAAAGAGATAGAGGCCTTAAATGACACACTAGGTCAAATGGATTTAATTGATCATTTAATCACAAAAGAAGCATTTAATCCCAAAGAAGCAGAATATACACACTTTTCAAGTACACATGAAATGTTTTCTAGGAGAGACCATATGTTAGGACACAAAACAAGTCTCAAAAAACTTAAGACTGAAATCATGTCAAGCATATTCTCTGACCACAATGCTATGAAACTAAAAATCAATCACAAGAAGAACACTGAGAAACTTTCAAAGACATGGAAGCTAAATAATATTTATTAAACAATGATTATGTAAACAACAAGATCAAGGAAGAAATCAAATGATACCTTGAAACAAATGAAAAGGAGGACACAACAACCCAAAATCTGTGGGGCACTGTGAAAGCAAACTAAGAAGGAAATTCATAGCATTACAAGCCTATCTCAAAAAACAAGAAAAAGCTCAAATAAACAATCTAACTTCACACTTAAAGGAACTTGAAAAAGAACAACAAACAGCCCAAAGTGAGGAGAAGGAAGGAAATGATAAATATCAAAGCAGAAATAAATGAAATACAGTCTAAAAAATGATACCAAAGATCAAAGAATCCAAGAGTTGGTTCTGTGAAAAGATAAACAAGATTAACAAACATTGAACCAGACTCATCAGAAAAAAAAGAGAAAGGATCCAAATAAATAATGAGGAGAAATAACCACTGACACCAAATAAATGCAAAGGACTGAAAGAAAATATGAATAACTATATGCCAAAAAGCTGGACAACCTGGACCAAATAGATAAATTCCTAGAAACAATCAATCTTCTAAAACTAAATCAGGAAGAGTCAGAGAAATTGAAGCAGTAATAAAAAAAAAATCCCACAAACAGAAGCCCTGGACCAGATGGCTTCACAGGAGATTTTCACCAAACATTCTGAGGGAATTAACACCTCTCCTTTTCAAACTATTTCATAAAATTCTGCAGGAAGGAAGTTCCCAAACTCATTTTAGAAGGCCAACATTATCCTAATTCTAAAATGAGATAAAGACACAACAAAGAAGGAAAGTTATAGGCCACTATCCCTGATGAAATTAGATGCTAAAATCCTCAACAAAATATTAGCGAACTGAATACAGCAATGCATCAAAAAGATCATACACTATGATCAAGTGGAATTTATTCCAGGAATGCAAAGTTGGAACAACATTCACAAATCAAAATATTATACACTACATAAACAAAATGAAAGATAAAAACCACAATCATATCAGTAGACACAGAAAAGGCATTTGATTAAATTGAATAACCATTTATGATAAAAACTCACAGCAAGGTGAGAATAGAGGGATCATACCTCAACATAGTAAAGTACATACATGATAAATCCACTGCCAGCAACATACTCAATGGGTAAAAACTAAAAGTTTTTCACTTAAGATCAGGAACAAGACAGGGATGCCCACTCTCAATTCTCTTATTGAATATAGTACTGGAAGCCCTAGCCACAGCAATCAGACAAGAAAAAGAAATAAAAAGCATCCAAATTGGAAAGGAAGAAGTAAAGCTCTCTTTATTGGTAGATGTCATGATACTGTACTCAGAGAACTCTAAAGATTCTATCAAGAAATTACTAGAATTAATAAATGAATTTAACAAAGTAGCAGGACACAACATTAATATCCAGAATTCAGTTGCATTTCTACATGCCAATAACAAACCAACAGAAAAGGATATTAAGTAGATAAACCTATTCATAAATGCTACAAAAAAGAATAAAATACCAAGGAATAAACCTGAGGATGTAAAAGACCTGTACTCAGAACATTATAAGATGCTGAAGAAAGAAATAGAAAAAGATACAAATAAGTGGCAGCACACACCACGTTCATGAATAGGAAGAATTAACACCATTTAAATGTCCGTACTACTCAAAGAAATCTATAGATTGAATGCAATTTCTATCAAGACTCCAATGATGTATTTCACAGAACTAAAACAAATATTTCAAAAACTTATGTGGAACCATAAAAGAAAGGCCCCATATAGCAACATCAATCCTGAGAAAGAACAGAGTTGGAGGAATCATGCTACCTAACACCATGGTAATCAAAACCGCATGGTTTTGGCATAAAAACAAACACATAAGTAAATGGACCAGAATAGAGTGTCCAGAAATAAACCCACACCTTTATATCAATTTATATTTGATAGAGGAAGCTAGCACATACAATGGGTTAAAGATAGTCTATTCAATAAATGGTGTTGTGAAAATTGGACAGGTAGGTGCAGGAAAGTGAAACTAAACCACCATTACCAAACACACAAGAATAACTAAGAGTGAATCAAACACTTAAATGTTAGACCTGAAACCATAAAAATCTTAGAAAAAAACATAGGCCAGAAAATCTCAGACATTGCTTGTAGCAAGATTTTTTCATATATATCTCCCCAGGCAAGGGACACAAAAGAAAAAAAAATAAAGAAATCAAACTTCATCAAAATACAATGTTTTGCACAGCAAAAGAAATCACCATCAAAATAAAAAGACAGCCCATGGAATAGGAGAACATATTCACCGATACAGCTGATAAGGGATGAATATCCAAAATTTATAAAGGAATTACAAAACTCAACACCAAAAATCAAACAATCCAATACAAATGGGCAAAGGACCTGAATGGACACTTCTCCAAGGAGGACACACAGATGGCCAATAAGCATATGAAAAGATGCTTAATGTCACTAATGATCAGAGAAATTCAAATTAAAACCACAATGAGACATCATCTTACACTTGTCAGAATGACTATCATCAATAATCAACAAACAATAAGTGCTGGTGAGGATGTGGAGAAAGGGGAACCCTTTTGCACTGTTGGTGGGAACGTATATTGGTGCAGCCACTGTGGAAAGCAGTATGGAGAGATTTAATAATTTAAAAATGGATCTGCCTTTTGAGCTAGCAATTCCACTTCTGGGAATATATCCAAAGGAAACCTAAGTACTAACTGAAAAGAACATAAACACCCCTATGTTCATTGCAGCATTATTTACAATCACTATGATATGGAAGCAGCTTAAGTGTCCATCAGTAGATGGGTGGATACAACAACTATGGGGCATTTACATAATGGAATTGTACCCATCCAAAAATATGTTTTACCCTTTGATACAGTAAGAGTGGATATGGAGAACATCACCCTAAGTGAAATAAGCCAGTCAGAGAAAGACAAGTACCATGCGATTTTACTCTTATGAGGAATATAGTAAAGTGAACTAAGAAAGAAAACAGGGACAGACTCATAGATGGAGAACAGATGACAGTAGAGGGCAGAAGTTGAGGGGTAGAGGGATTGAGCAGAAAGGAAAAAGGACTCATGGACATGGACAACAGTGTAGTGATTGCTAGTGCAAGGAGGGTATAAGGGGAGTAGATGTTAATGGAAAAATACAATAAAGATTAAAATTTTAAAAAATACTCAAATAATGACCATAACTCCTTAAAAAGTAATTATCAATGGAATAATTAAACTAACGAATCATCAATGTTTAAATATCCTAACAGGTTTATTGGAAAACTTTTATACTTTCTATTGGTATTCGTAGAAAGGTATCATAATTCATTAATCTCCTTTTCTTCCCATATTTTCATAAAATAAATTGTCACACTTAGGAGGTAGGATATGTTTTGCACAAATGAATAGAGGTAACAATGAGAACAATAATATCTCCTCTCATGAAGTTTGCTTAAGGACTTTTGCAAAATCAGTAGTTTTCTTGCAACAAAAGATGCAAGTTGGAATTTCACCGTCTACCTTTTCTTTTTAATTATAGCTCCTTCAATCTTGGAAACATTATTTTTCTATATATCTTTCCCATTTTTACAGGTAGCATCTTTTATTATGTGCTCCTTTTGGGGCTACATAGTTAACAATACCCTCATATTCACCACAATGAGCCACAAATTACAATCTGCTCTGTATATTCTATTATCACGGCAAGTGTGGGCTTTTTAAAGAATTTGTGTTTCAGTCAAGAGAGGAGTTATGAATACTCACATAAAGATGATAATATAGTGGCATGGACGCCAAGGGGAGTGAAAGCTTGACTGTATTTCGCGGAGCCATTTCAGAAGATGCACAAAGGGAGCAATCACGATGCAGACGGTTAAGAAGAGAATGGATGGTGAAGAAATGGAGGTAGTTTTAGATTTTCCTGGTTGTTACAGGAGAAGCTGAAAGGAAAAGTGAGTAAAAAAAAAAAAGCACATAATAGCTTGCCAGGAAAGAGTTGTGATTTATATAATTTATTTTTTGGTAAAGACCACTCATTTTTATTGTTAGCATTCTCTAGAGATGTTAAAATTGCAGAATTAGTTGGACTGAGGGCAAAAAGAAGAAACAAGATTAAAAATTAACAATATTGCAAAATTTTGTACTTATCTTTATATGTATTAATATTTTATCTCTGGAATAATCAGATTGAAACTTAAGGTTGACTATTTTAATACTATGAAAAACATTTTCACTCCATCTTCAAAAAAGAAAAGAAAATATACAAAATCTCCTATATACCAGCATTTTCTTTACAATATATCTCATTTGTACAAAAATAATTTCTAAGGTAGAATAATTCATCTTATCTCTTTATACCTATGCACAGTGGCAGAACATTAATATATTAAACCTTTGGATTGGGGACTTAGCAATTACACTCGCATAAACATTAATACAATCATCCAAGCATGACAATTCAAAATTAACAAAAACCAATTCTGCTATTTGTGCAAAGTGGGAGTTACTGTGAGAAATAGAAGCAATTCTATAAAATGTGGGTTAGCAGGAAATTAAGAATCTAGATTTAAGCTTTATTCTTCATACATGATAGGAAAAGGTATTACACACCGTCTTTCTATGAATTTAATGTTAATACCCGATGATGATACCAGGCTCTGCATCTAGCCGCTTTGGCTACAAATCTGGCTCAGTTGAATAACACTGGGCAAGTGCCTCCAAAATCCTGTTCTCCAGTTTTTCTTCTTTAAATGGAATAATAATTGTGCTGCTCTTCCTCCTGGCATATGAGAAGCATTCAATCAATGTGAGCAATTTTTGTATTTTTAACAGTTTAATTGAAAAGCAAAAATGATTAATGGTAATCTACAAAAATATATTAAGCAGTTGTATAGGTAGAAAATTACTTACAGCATTCATAAACTAAAATATTACCATTTAATTAATTGTATATAAGTTAATTGAATGAATATCTTTATTTTGTATCAAATTGATAGGCAATGTCATTTTGCTATATGTAAACACTTTTTTCTTTTTATATACCAACTTCAGCAAATTTCGTAAGCAACAACGTAAACAAATTTTTTGTGTGCATGAAAATCATGCACCTTCAATATATATATTATTTGCATTTATTCTACATATTTCAAATCCACCAATTGGATTTTATATTTGCATTTTTTTCCTATCTCTGTACACACTTAGTAAAGTAATGAATAGCTCAAATGCCTTTGCTCTCTAACTTTAGTTTGCAGTGATGAAATCAGCCCTGAGCCAATCATCTAGCCCTCAGGAAGGGAAAACACTAATGAAAATTAGCATTCCAAAAGAATCTTCTGCAGCTGTCAACATAAAAAGGAACTGATTAGTGGTTTGGACAGTGCTCACTCTGTAAATTATCAAACAAAATACTCCAGAAGCATCCATTTACGTATGCGAAAATTACAATTTGAACATCACACTTGGAGCACATTAATCAACTTCATTCTTTGTTTTTACGGGTAATGAGGCTTTTACAGAAAGGTAAACAGCCAGCTAAATAAAGTTACTTTGGCAAAATGGATTAAATACATTCATAAGTTTTTTAAAAATGCGCTAAGAGGTGTTTAAATAAAGGAAGTAACCCCTCCCTGGTCATTTATTTCTATTTTTAGATTCTACTTGAACTTTCTTCCTTCTGGTGTCTTTTTTTTCTTCTTCCATGCATGACAGTGTCTGTGGTGTTAAATATGGAGCTTTTAGAAGCTGATTAATATATTCCACCATCTTTCATTTGCTATCAAACAATATAAACGTGATTAAAACATGTTGTTTTCAAAACGCTACTCTGATGTTACATAATTCCTTATAGGTGTGTAGCAATAACTAATTTCTGTAACGGAAATGGGAAGAATTTTTTTGAATTTTTCTGTCTTATGGGTAATAATTTATAAAAAGGTTAACTTCTTTAATGGGAATTACACTTCTAGAAAATGGAACCAATATTGAATATGTCTGTTTACGGTTCTGATCATCTATGCAGTGGAAACATTTAATGATGAACCAATGTATTAACAGGCGACATTTTAAAAATTATTTTTTAAATTATTTATGCTATTACAGTTGTTCCCACTTTTTCTTCCTTTCCCCAACTCCACCAAGCCCCACCCTCTCCCCTCCCTACGTGAATCCCCGTATTGTTGTCCATGTCCATGTGTTAAGCATGCATGTTCTTTGGTAATCCCTTCATCATCTTTCATCCTGCCTCCCCCAGCCCCTCAAGCAGCTCAGTGTGTTACACGTGTCCATGCTTCTGTTTCTATTTTTTCATGAGTTTATTGTGTTCATTAGATTCCACATATCACTGAGATCATGTTGTATTTGCCTTTCACTTAGCATAATATTTTTAGATCACTTAGGATAATATTTGCCAGGTCCATCCATGTTGTCACAAAATATAAGTTTCTCCTTTTTTACTGCTGCATAGAATTCCATTGTGTAAGTGTACCACCATTCTTTTATCTACTCATTTACTAATGGACACATAGTCTCTTTCCAGATCTTGGTTATTATAAACAGTGGTACTATGAACATAGGGGTGCATATATTTATTTGTATTACTGCTTTGAGATCTTTATGATATATTCCTAGAAGTGAAATCATTGGGTCAAAAGCTTCATTTTTAATTATTTTGAGACACTCCATATTGTTTTCTGCAGTAGATGCACCTGGCTGCCTTCCCTTTAACAGTGCACTAAGGTTCCCTTTACTCCACATTCTTGCCAACACTTGTTGTGTATTGATTTATTGAAAGTAACCATTTTGACAGGTATAAGGTGATATCTCATTGTGGTTTTAATTTGCATTTCTCTGATGATTAGTGACGTTGAGCATTTTATCACACATCTATGGGTCATCAGTATGTCCTTTTTGGTTAAGTGTCTATTCACATCTTTTGCCCATTTCTTATTTGGGTTGTTTGTCTTCCTGGTGTTGAGTTATATTAGTTCTTTGTATATTTTGGCAATTAAACCCTTATCAGATATATTATTGGTCAAAATGTTCTTTCATACAGTGGTTTCCTTTTTCATTTTGATGATGGTTTCTTTAGCTGTGAAGAAGGAGCTTTTTAATTTGATGTAGTCCATTTTGTTTATTTTCTCTTTTGTATTCCTTGACTTAGGGCATATATTGGTAAAAAAAAAAAACATTGCCACATGAGATATTGTGCCTCTGTTTCCTTCTAGGGTTTTTAACGTTTCATGACTTATATTTATCCATTTTGAAATTTTTTCCATTTTGAGTTTATTCTTGAGAATGATGCAAGTTGGTGGTCTTTTTGCACGTATGGGTCCAGTTTTTCCAACACTATTTATTGAAGAGACTGTCTTTGTTCCATTGTATTCTCTTGCCACCTATGTCAAATATCAATTGCTCATGATGTCATAGGTTTATTCTTGGGCTCTTTGTTCTGTTCCATGGATCTATATGTATGATCTTATGCCAGTACCAGGCTGTTTTTATTACAATGCCTTTATAGTATCAAATTCCTAATAGTTTGATATTAGGAGTTACAATACCTCCAGCTTTGTTTTTTTAAAGATTTTATTTATTTATTTTTTAGAGAGGGGAAGGGAGGAAGAGAGAGGGAGAGAAACATCAATGTGTGGTTGCCTCTCACACACCCCCTACTGGGGACGTGGCCTTCCACCCAGGGATGTGCCATGGGTGGGAATTGAATGAACAACTCCTTGCTTCACAGGCCCACACTCAATCCACTGAGCTACACCAGCCATGGCTGATACCTCCAGCTTTGTTCTTCTTCTGCAAGACTGCTGAGGCTATTTGGGGTTATTTTTGGTTCCATATAAATTTTTGAAATATTTGCTCTAGTTCTTTGAACTACACTATAGGTATTTTCATAGGAATTGCATTGAATATATAGATTACTTTGGGTGGAATGGACATTTTAATGATGTTAATACTTCCAATCCGTGAATATGGTATATGCTTCCACTTTTTTGTATCTTCCTTAATTTCTTTCCTCAGTGGCCTGTAATTTTCCAAGTACAAGTCTTTTACCTCCTTGGTTAAATTTATTCCTATGTACCTTATTTATTTTGTTGCAGTAGTAATGGAATTGTTTTCTCAGTTTCTCTTTCTGATAGTTCATTATTGGTGTATAAAAAATGCCATCAATTTCTGAGTATTGATTTCATACTCTGCTACATTGCTGAATTCATTTATTAGGTCTAGTAGATTGTTGATGGAATCCTTATGGTTTTGTATTCATAACATTATGTTATCTGTGAAAAAATGACAGTTTTACTTCATCCATTCCAATTTGGATGGCCTTTACTTTTTCTTCTTGTATGATCACTGTGGCTAGGACTCCCAGAACTATATTGAATAAGAGTGGTGAAAGCAGACACCCTGCCTTGCTCCTGATCTTAAGAGAATTGCTTTTAGTTTTTTGACCATTGAGAATGATATTAACTATAGGTTTTTCATATATGGCCTTTATTATGTTGAGGCACGATCCCCCTATTACTACTTTGCTGAGAGTTTTTATCATAAATGGGTGCTTGATTTTATCAAATGCCTTTTCTGCATCTATTGATATAGTCATGTGATTTTTATCTTTCATTTTGTCTATGTGAATGTATCACATTTATTGATTTGTGAATATTGAGCCATCCTTGAAATCCCAGGATAAATCCCACTTGATTGTGGTGTATGATCATGTTATGTATTGGTGGATCCAGTTTGCTAATATTTTGTTGAGGATTTTAGCATCTATGTTCATTAGGGACATTGGACTATAATTTTCTTTATTTGTTGTGCCTTTTCTTTGGTTTGTAATTAGGATAATACTGGCCACGTAAAAAGAGCATGGAAGTCTTTTCTCCTCTTGAATTTTTTGGAATAGTTTGAGAAGGATCTGTGTTAGTTCTTCTTTGAATGATTGTTAAAATTCTCCTGTGATGCTATCTTGTCTAGGACTTTTGTGTGCTGGGAGCTTTTTTGATTAATTCTTCAATGTCATTTATGGTTATCAGTCTATTCAGGTTTTCTGCTTCTTCCTGATTCAGTTTTGGGAGATTTTATCTTTCTAGAAATGTATCCATTTTCCTCAGTTTGACCAATTTCTTGGCATATTTGTTTAGTAATTTCTTACAATTCCTTGTATTTCTGTGGTTTCACTTATTATTTTGCTTCTTTCTTTTCTGATTTTATTTATTTGGGTTCTCTCTCTCTCTCTCTCTCTCTCTCTCTCTCAATGAGTCTGGTTAAAGGTTCATCAATCTTATTTATCTTTTCAAAATATCAGCTCCTGGTTTCATTAATCATCTGTATTGGTTTTTTAGACTCTATGTCTTTGATTTCCACTCTGATCTTGATTATTTTCTTCTTTCTACTTGCTCTGGGCTTTGTTGTTGTTTTTCTAGTACCTTTAGGTGTAGTGTGAGATGCTTTGAGATTTTTCTTGATTCCTGAGGTGGGCCTGTAGTGCTATGTACCTCCCTCTCAGGACTGATTCAGCTGTGTCCCATAGGTTTTGGGTTGTGTGTTCATTTTCATTCATTTCCAGGTGTTTCTTGATCCTCTGGTTTCCCATTCAGTATTTAATAACATGCTATTTAGCCTCCAAGTATTTGAGTGTTTTTTAGTCTAGTTTTAGAGATTGACTTCTCATTTCAAGCCATTTTGATGTGAGAAAATGTTTAATAGGATTTCAATTTGCTTGAATTTGTTAAGGCTTATTCTGTGACCTAACATGTGGTCTCTCTTTGAGAATGATCCTTGTGCACTTGAGAAGAATCTATATTCTGCTTCTTTGGAATGAAATGTTTGGTAAATATCAATTTAATCCATTTGATCTGGTGTGCCACTTAATGTCACTAAATGCTTGTTGATTTTTCATCTGGAAGGCATTTCCATGGTTGACAGTGGTGTGTTAAAATCCTCTATTATGGCAGCATTGTTGTCAGTAACTTTCTTAAAAGTCTACCAAGATTTTTTAATATATTTATGTGTTACTGTTTTTGGTGTATATATGTTTACAAGGGTTATGCCCTCTTGTTGGGTTGATCTTTTTAGTATTATATAGCAACCTTCTCTCTTTTTATGGCCTTTGTTTTGAAGTCTATCTTGGCAGATACAAATACTACTACTTCAGCTTTTTTCTTTGTTTCCATTTTCATGGAATATTTTTCTCCATCCCTTTACTTTCAACCTGTGGAATCTCTTGTTCTGAGGTGGGACTTAACCAATGACGCTTGTCTTAACCAATAATGGAAAACCATTGGAGAACTGAGAATCTGGCAAGTACTAGGTGTCACTGAACATGTCAGTAAGTAGAGGATTATGTATCTCATGTGAAAGCAATTTGTAATGTATATGAGTTAACCAGTTTTTGTCTTAGTAAACATCCTTATTATAGTAGACTGTAGGGCAACACTGTAGCAATTCTTTCTCATGTATTCATTGCATGAATTATACTCTGAAGATAACTTCAGAGTCTCACCTGACTCATTTTTTGAGTCTGTTTTCAAATTTGCCTCAGGCTTTATAAATATAGCCCCTTAATTATTGTTGTTACTTAAATAAATTCTTCTGGATCAAATCCTGTCAACTGTGCACTTGTGATCTTTGCTCTAGCACAAGTTTAGGAAAATTCAAGAAAATCAAGACTTGACAAAAACTATTTTTTCTAGTGTTTGACTTTATATGAAATAATTTTTCTACATAAAGTGTTTGACAATACATGAGGAATATAGCATAATTGAAGTATGCAGTTCTGACAGTCCAATGTTAGAGCAATTGAATTGCACTGGGTTGGGTAAAGGGAAATTATATTTAACAGGGTATAGTGGTGACCAGGTACATTACTTTATATTATGGGATGTACATTACATATGTTCTTTATGCTTGATAATTGTTAGTTTAATGTACAGAACATCTTTGATACCAGTCACACCAAATTTATGCATTAACCACAGTCACTATAGTCATGACTCAAAGGGGAGAAAGTCAGGTCGGCAATGTTTATTTTATCTTTTTAACCTGTACTGTTTCTTATGTGCAAAATTATCACCAACATCATCAAATAGTCTGTAGTTGCACAGGCACAGAGTATAATGATAAATATGAACTTGGATCTTTTATAACTCTTTGACTAATGTTCAACATCCCTTCCAATATCAACAGTACATGTAAATTTTCACATAGCAAAAAATCTTGTCCCTAAGTCATGTTTTTTATGTAGCCTTCAAAAATTTTTTTCATGTCTCCTTGTAGAACTTTATTTAATTACTTTATGTTCTGTAATAGAATTATTGACCAAAGCAAGAGTTTGTCAAGTTCTGAAGTTAATAGGCAATATAGTATTTCCAAAAGGAAAGTGAATGATTTGAATAATAATATGACTTACCACAGAAGAATTGAAAGAAGTGAAATAATTGCTACAAAAAAGAATAAAATACCAAGGAATAAACCTAACCAAGGATGTAAAAGAACTGTACTTAGAAAATTATAAGACACTGAGGAAAGAAACAGAAGAAGATACAAATAAGTGGAGGCACATACCACATTCATGAATAGGAGGAATTAATATCATTAAAATGTCCATATTACTCAAAGCAATCTATAGCTTCAATGCAATTCCTATCAAGATTCCAATGATGTATTTTACAGAACTAGAACAAATATTTCAAAAATTTATATGGAACCACAAAAGGCCCCACATAGCAACAGTGATCCCAAGAAAGAAGAATAAAGATGGAGGAATTAGGCTACCTAATATCAAACTGTACTATAAAGCCATAGTAATTAAAACAGCGTTGTACTGGCATAAAAACAGACGCATAGATTAATGGAATTGAATGGATAGCCCAGAAGTAAACCCACACCTTTATAGTCAATTAAAATTTGACAGAGGAAACAAACACATACAATTGGTTAAAGACAGTCCATTCAATAAATGGTGTTGGGAAAAATGGACATATATGTGTAGAAAAATGAAACTAGACCACCATTTTGCAGCACACAAAAGAATAAATTCAAAATGAATCAAACACTTAAATGTTAGACCTGAAACCATAAAAATCCTAGAAGAAAACAGAGACAGCAAGATCTCAGATATTGCTCATAGCAAGATTTTATAGGCTATATCTCCCCAGGCAAGGGAAACAAAAGAAAAAAAGAAACAAATAGAACTACATCAAACTAAAAAAGTTTTTGCACAATGAAGGAAAACATCAACAAAATAAAAAGACAACCCATGGAATAGGAGAACATATTCACCGATACAGCTGATAAGGAGTGAATACCCAAAATTTACAAAAGAAATTACAAAACTCAACACCAAAAAATGAACAACCCAACTAAAAAATGGGCAAAGTACCTGAATGGACACTTCTCCAAGGAAGACACACAGAAGGACAATAAACATATGAAAAGATGCTCAATGTCAGTAATCATCAGAGAAATGCAAATTAAGATCATAATGAGATATCTCACGTCTGTCAGAATGGCTATCATCAATAAATAAAAAAACAAGTGCTGGTGAGGATGTGGAGAAAAGGGAACACTTTAGCATTGTTGGTGGGAATGCAGACTTGTGCAGTCACTGTGGGAAGCAGTATGGAGAAACCTCAAAAAATTAAAAATGAATCTGCCTTTTGACTCAGTGATCCCACTTTTGGAAATATATCCAAAGGAACCGAAAACAATTAGTTGAAAGAATATAAGCATCCTTATGTATATTGCATCATTATTTACAATCAGCAAGATATGGAAGTAGCCCAAGTGTCCATCAGTAGATGAGTGGATAAAACAACTACGGAAAATTTACACAATGGAATACCACTTGGCCATAAAAAAAGAAGACAATTTTACACTTTGTGACAGTATGGATGGACCTGGAGAACATTATGCTAAGCAAGATAAGCCAGTCAATGAAAGAAAAGTACCATGTAATTTCACTCATATGTGGAATATCAGCATTACATGTAAATTTTACTTCTATTGAACAAACTGAACTAATGAAGAAAACAGGGGCAGACTCATAGACGGAGAGCAGGATGACAGTATTGGGGGCGTGATGTGGTAAGGGGATTGAGCAAAAGGGAAAAAGGACTCATGGACATGGATAACAGTGTGGTGATTGCTAGTGGAAGGAGGGTATAAGGGGACTACATGTTAATGAAAAAATACAATAAAGATTAAATTAAAAGGAAAGAAAAGAAAAATATCAGAAGCATAATTGTCCAAGACCTATGTAAGAGTACGAACTTATGGAGTTTTTTTCCTCAGTTTTAGTGAGGTATTTGAAATGTATCATTGTATAAGTTTAAGGTGTAAAAATTAGTGATTTCATATATATAAACAATTATCATAATAAGCTTAGTTAACACATAGTCATATAGTTATAATTTTTTCCTTGTGTTGAAATCTTTTAAGATTTACTCTCAACAACTTTCAAATGTGCATAAGAGTGTTGTTAGCTATAGGCATCATGGTAAACATATATCTCCAGAAATTATTTCTCATACAACCAGAAGTTTGTGCATTTTGATCACCTTCACCTAAGTCCCCCTTGCCCCAACCCACACCTTTGGCAACCACATCTGATCTGTGTTTCTATCAGTTTGAATCTGTCAGACTCCACGTGTAAGTGAAGGTATTCAGTATTTGTCTTTTCCTATCTGACTAATGCCCTTATGGTGTATCCATGTTGTTGCAAATGACAAGATTTCCTTATTCTTGTTAGTTAAAACACGAACAGTGAATACACCCATCACATTGTCTTTACTCATTAACTTTGGTGGCTTCAATGTCTTATCTGTTGTGTGCAATGCTGCCATGACCATGGGGGTCCATATATATTTTTGAGATATTGATTTTGAGATATTGGATTTTTTTAAAACATTTTAGCTTCAAATATTACTTTTTACCCATTCCCTTCCAGTTTATATGCACCCTTAACACTGAAGTAAAACATATGTTAGATCTTACTTTTTTTATCCATAGAGTCACTCTGTGACTTTTGATTGAAGAATTTAATTTATTTAAAGTAATGATTAATAAGTAGGGACTTACTAATGCCTTTTTATTCATTGTCCTAAATAGCAAGGAAGATCATTGTTCCTTCCTTGCTATTTTGCTGTCTTCTTTTGTGATTTGAGGACTTTTCAATAGTAGTATGTTTTGACTTCTTTATCACAATCTTTTATGATTCTACTATGAGTTTTTATCTATGGTTACCATGAAGCTTACATAAAATGTTATATTTTTAACACCCTATTTTAAGCTGATGACAACTTAATTTAAATAGTATTTTTAAACTTTACACTTTTACTTCTCTTTCCTCACCTTTTAGGTTATTGATGTTTTAATTTACATATTTTCACATTGTGTATCCAACAACAAATTATTGTAGTCATGATTACTTTTCATTGGTTTGTAGATGGAAGTGAATTGTGCACCACTGCCTTCACAATGCTGGAGACCCTGACTTCAACTACGTACTTACCATTACCAGTGAGTTTCACACCTACATGTACCATATTTTTCAGACTATAAGATGCACTTTCCCCCCGCAAATTTGGAAGGAAAGTGGGGGTGCATCTTATAGTTTGAATGTGACTTACATTTACATTGGTGAAATATTATGTTATTTGTGTTATTAAATATTTTACCACATTTTTTGCTTCAAAATTTTTTTTTCCTATTTTCCTCCTCTGAAACTTAGGTGCATCATATGGTCCAAAAAAATGGTATCTGTTTTCATGATGACATTAGCATCCTATTATTTCTACTTTAATAACCCCTGTAGAATTTCTTGTAAAGTAGATTTAGTGATGAAGTACTCTCTGAATTTTTGTTTGCCCAGAAAAATGTTCATATCTTCTCTATCTCTAACAGACTGCTTTGCCAAGTATATTATTCTTGTTTTATTGTTTTTTATCAGAATTTTGAATATATTATCCTATTCTCTTCTGTATAGTCATTGTATTCATTGGCCCTAGGATTGATTTTGTTTTTGTGATGGTTTCTATTTCTTTGTTAAACTTGTTTTGTTCCTGCATTGTTTTCTTAATTCTTTTTAGTTGTCTGTGTATTTTTGCAGTTGACTAGTTCAGGAAGACTATTCTGCCTTCTTTGTCATGTAAACATCTATTTCTTGAGGGTTAGTTTTTAGAACTTTCTTAGTTACTTTTGGTGGTATCATGTTTAACTGATTTTTTTGTGATCCTTGATCCTTGGTTTACTAATCAGGTAGAACTGAGTACTATGCTAAGCAGGAGGTGGGGCTATGATTTAACTTCCCTGCCGGGGAGGAACTCAAGAATAAATCCCAAGGCCAGAAGCTTGTCATTTGGAGACCAAATCGGGCAGGACTGTTTACCATATTCTCTGGCCAGATCAGGTCACCCTCTTATCACTGCAGATGGGAAGAGTCTCTGGCTAGTCACTATAGTCTCTGCCCAGGGACTAAAGGATGGGCTACCCAGCTTCCCTGATCCTTTGGCTAGGTTTTTCTGGTCAGGCAAGTCTGACGGCTTACTTCAACAGTAAGCAGGGTTACAAATTATCTTCCCTGTCCTCACACGGCCACTGAAAAAACCTCAAGGCTTGCAATGCTCATTGTTTGGGGAACAAATCAGGTGGATCTACCCATCACGCTCCCCAGACAGATGTGGCTGCCAGTTTAGCTCTATAGATGAGCAGAGCCACTGTTCCAGCTCTGCTTGAGTATTTCTGGGATACCTAGCTTCTCAGGTACTTTGTCCAGTTTTCCTGGTTGAACAGGTTGTGGACTGCACTCGGTAGTAGGCAGGGCTACGAATTATATTGCTTGCCTGGGTGGGATGACAGAACAAACTGTCCAAGCTAGTTAGGCTCATTATTTGGGGTCCCAAATTAGGCAGAACTATGCACCAAACCTCCTGTTGGTTAGGCTCTGCAGAAAGGAACAGCCATTTGCCAAACTTTATACTCAGGTGCTACCAGGCTACAAAGCTACCTAGGTTCTCTGGTCAGAATTCCTGGGTGGGTGGTGCTGGGGCTACACTCAGCAATAAGCAGGGCTATGAACTAGTATTCTGCTTATGCTATGTGGCAGAATGGTCTCCAAGGCCTGTTTGTGGTTCTGAATCAGCCAGAACATGCCATGAATTTCCTAACAATATGGAGCCACTGTCTTGGCTTGGCATATCGGCAAACCCACTGGTTGGGATTTCTCCTTGAGTGTTTCTGCAAGTAGAAACTCTGTCTGCCAAGATCCAAACACTGGTTGCTGTATGCCCCACTTACATTCTCCATCACTATCTGATCTCCATGGTGAAGCCCCATGGATTTCCCCACAATCTCTGTGAGTTAAGAACCAAGAGGACTGCCTAAGAGGTGACAAACAAGTCTACTAGGGCATCTGTATGTCTACCTTGGACTCTCTTTTACCCACTGGACAAACCACAGGCCCAGAGATTCCTGTCTGTGCTGTGCTGGGCCAGCCTGGGAAGGGACATTGTGGTCAATGTGTAGTTGCTCCTCTTACTCTTCTAATGTGGTCCTTCTTGGTCTCTTAACTACAGGGTGTGTTAGCATCACATCCACATTCTAGAATTTTCACAGTGCTGTCTTGTCTATGTAGACTTAGTTGATCTTCTTGTGAAGGGAACTGAAGAAAACAACAACCTATGTTGCTAACTGGATGATTCACACTTGAATTTGGAGAATTTCAGTGGAATTGTACAGTGTTAAATGCTCTGAGGTTCTGTTCTAGGACAGAGGGTGGCTCCATGGCTTCCTAGAATTTTCAAAATTAGTAACATTACTGGGCTCAAGAACATTTATATTGGTGTTTTATTGATGTCAAACTATTGATTATATGAGGTCTGTACAGACAAAGTCCAATTGCTAATATAATAAGAATGGTTTGCATGGTGTCATTGTAACCTGCCAGCCAAGGAGAGTGGACTGGAATGTGCATGCTGAACAATGATGACTTCACTGTACTAGTCAGTGGGGGTGGTAGATGCTGTTGAAGTATGTGTGGTGTGTGGCCAGTGCATTCAAAATGACTGAGCATGTAGAAAAATGAATCCACATCAAATTTTGCATTAAGCTTGAATATCCTTCCATGGAAACTCCTCAGATAATTCAGAAGGTTTCAGCCATGGGCAGCTGGTGATTGGCAGCTTCATCATGACAACATACCCACATCACATCTCATGCAGGTTTTTTTTGTGAAACATCAAATCACCCAGTTGGTTCAGACCAATTACAGCCCAGATTTGATGCCCTGCTACTTCTGGCTTTTCTCAAAACTAAAATCACCTTTGAAAGGGAAGAGATTTCAGTGATGAGATTCTGGAAAATACAACAGGGCAGCTGATGGTGATTGGGAGAACTGTGTGAGGTCCCAATTGACCTACTATCAAAGACTGACACATTGCCTGATGTACAACATTTCTTGTATTTTGTATCTTCTTCAATAAATACTTCTATTTTTCATACTACATGACTGGATACCTGCTGGACAGACCTTGTATATGTCACTAGCTTGAAAGAAATACAGAGCATCATCTCTTATTGGAATGGTCTCAGTGGGTGTCTTGGTTATTTTTTTTTACAAGGTATAAAACATCAGATTTTTTTTCATGACTAGCCTGACTCATTTATTTAGTGGCCTATGTTTGATTTAAAACACAGTCACCACCAGTTACTCAGCACTTACGTTATTGGATGTATGATACTTTGGTTTCTCTTCAGATCATATAAATCTTTCATCTTTTACATTATTGGATGTGTGGCTTGTTCCAGTATCACTTGTTAAGGTTCATGTTATACCATTAAGCTAAGTTTAACTCACAACACTTATCATGCATAAAGACTTACCTTCTTGGACTAGGGATTCTTTTCACTGCTCATAACTTGAAGTCAGCTAAAACAGGTCTCCTTACATCCTCCCTGCTGAAATATGTCTCTGCAGGTGGTCTTCATTTGAGCTACGAGACACCTGCTTCAAAGAACTCCTCCATGTCTATTGGTATTGGTTCCAGGTTTAAGCCTGAACATAAGAAGTGTTTGTTGCTGTTGCCATTTATCTGATTTTAACTAATTAACTCAGCAGGAAAGATAACTTTTTAAAGTTTAATGTTATTGCACAGCTCCTTGACATACCACAGCATGACAAGATGACATAAAAGTTAGTGTGTATACGCCTTTACCTTCCCTTAAAGTTAGGCCCCCTGGTGGTTTAGACAAATGCATTGGTTGTTCAAATGGAAACTTGATACTAAAACTCACGGGAAGAAAAAAGACTGAATTTTAATTAGATGTTTCCAGTCTGCTAGAAATATAAAGAAATGGTGAAATCAATTATGATTCCCATGAATCCCTGTAGTCAGATAAAAACTACTGAGATATAGAAAACATTCCTAGGACAAGTGCTTAGTGATATTAGTATTTTTAGTCCATGCCATCTATTTTTACATAAACTATGGTGTACTATTTTTTACCTAATATTTGTATTAGATAAACATTTTCAAAACTTCTTTTACATAAATTACTTTAAATATTCTAACTGTTATATTATTATTATCTCTGTGTGACAAAATAAATAGGATTTTAATAATTGAATACAATTATGCAAATATATAGAAATTAGAAAAAAACAGCGTTTGTATTGAATTCAGATATCCCTTTAAATCATGTTGTTTATATGAGTTATTTTAAACATTTTAAATGTGTAATTTTTGTTACAAGTAATTGGTCTTTGAAACAAATACTATATCTAGAAAAACTTCCCTATTCTCTATATTGGTTGAAATATTTTCTGAGGCAGCTTTAACTGTAAATAAAATAAAAGTAAATATGTTTTACATGTTTCTCTGGTTCATGAAAAGAATTAGAATATACATCAAAGCACTCATAACGTGAAATATTGGTAGCAAATAGAACATATTTTTGCATCATAGTATACTTAGCACAGACATAAGATGTCAAATGTGAATGTATATTTATAAGAACTTCTTTAAGATGTTGGGATAGACTGTGGTATTATATAAGGGATATATAATACAAATAAATATGTAACAAATCCTTTATTTCTTGTGCACATATAAAATTAAATGAAATTAAAAGGCCAGTTTATTCACCTTTTCCATGTCTAGAAATGGGATGTTAAAAAAAATAGAATGTGTCAATGCAAGTTTTACATGAAGTACTTGACGATGGAACATTGTAAGTCATTCACCGATTGATTCATGTATTTGTTTATTCATTCACTTAGTATAATGAATACATGGTAAGTATGTGTATTGTGTTAAATGCATTGTGTTTGGCTTTTTGACACAGAAAGCCTCTGTCCTAACAAAATTCAGAATAAAAAGTGATAAATATTATACTTTTACTCAAAGGAAGTTATCATTCAATACAAAGCACAAAGGTCTAGAGAAGAAGAAAAACAAGCAAAAGGATCTGGAGGAGAATGAATGAAGCAAACGCTTCAATAGAGACTCGTGTGTGGTGGTGGCTCAGGGCGGCCACAGATAGCTGTGCCTGGAGGACAGTATTTAACATGAGCTCAGGATGAATGAGGAAAGCCCACTATATGAAGGAAAGGAAAGAAGAGGAGAGAAAACAGCAGCTCTAAAAGTCTGAACTAAAAGAGGTTGGCATGAACGAGAAACATAAAAATGTGGGGTTGGGAGATGGTGAGTAACAGAGAGATTGGCACGAGGTGAGTCCGTAGATAAGAGTAGAGATGTGAGGAGGAAATCAAATTGAGTACAGAGTGTGAGACTGTGGAAAGCAGTTGGGGTTTGACCACACTTAGAATGAGAAGACATGAAAGCAAATAAGAAGACCTTCTTCAACGAATGAATGAATGAGCAAATAAACCAACCAACCAACCAAGAAATCAACCAAATTCTTTTATTGATAAAGAATCGATAATGTCTTAAAATGACAGAAGTGGTTCAGTCAAGAAATAAAGTATGGAGACCAGTTAAGAGATTATTATACTATTCCTGTAGATGGTAGCTTTTAGTAAGTAGTTTAAATATATAAAAGTGAACAGATTTTACCCTGTGTTATCTTCAGGAAATGTAAAATCTGAAAGAAGAAAGAAACTTTTTTCCTAATCTATGTAATTTAAATTTGAAAATTTGAAAAGGCTTTATACAAGGAGCAACCAGAAACAAAGAAAAATTTACAAACTTTAAGAAAAACTGTAATTCAGTTCAGGGTAGAGTATTATGTAAATATAAAATAATAGGCCATAAAATGTACAATCATAAGAGAATATGCAGACCAATGCAAGCTATGAAGGCATTTTGAGGAAATGGAATGGATTAAGAACTCTGTCAAATGGATATATTTTCTTAATATGTGGCTCGAATTGTAAATGCAGGAACAGAAAGTTGTAATTTTGATATGGAAGAAGAATACAATCCAGAGTACTCAAACCTCTGGGGCAGAAAGAAACATAAGTTACAATGTAGACAGAAGCTAAAGTAAAACAGATGTGAAATCCAATAGAGTTTAGAGCTGATTAAAAAACAGTCTCTAGTTGGTATTTAAGCAAACTGGACAGCAGTTTAAAGAAAGAAGGGATGTGTGCAGTTGTTAAAATGGAATTTTTAAAGATGATATATAGGTTGGAAGTGAGTATAACTAGAAGAATATCAAATATAACATTTTAAAACTACTTCTAGAGCAGTTATAGGTTCATGGAAAATTTTAGAGGAAGATACAGAGATTTCCCATATACCAAATGCCCACACACACATCACCCCCTTGTTATTAATATTTACCCTTAAAGTGGTACATTTCTTAAAACCGATTTACCTACATTGACAGGCTATAATTACTTTGGGTTCCCAGTTCTCATTAGGATTCAGTGTTGGTGTTACACATTCTAAGGGATTGGGTAAATGTCTAATCACGTGCATCCATCATTACAGTATAGAGAACAATTTCACTGCCCTGAACGTTCTCTGTTCTCCTGTTTGTTCCCCATGCCACGCCCCTGGCAACCAGTGACAGTTTCACTGCTTTCATAGTTTTGCTTTGTTCAGAATGTCATTCAGTATGTGACTTTTTCATGTTGCCTTCTTTCACTTAGTAACAAGCATTTAAGTTTCTTCCATGCCATTTCATGGTGTGCTAGCTCATTTAGTTTTAGAGCTTAATAATATTCCACGGATTATTTATTTTTCATTCTTTCACGTACTGAAGAGCATTTTGGTTGCTTCTAAATTTTGATGACTATGAATAGAGCTGCGATAAACATCCATGTGCAGGTATTTGTGTGGACATGAGTTTTCAATAGTTTTGGGTAAATACCAAGGAGCACAACTGCTGGATGGTATGGTAGGAATGTATTAAGTTTTGTTTTAGTGTAACATTTTGTTAATAACTATTGAAAGAGAATAATTGGTCACTAAATTAGGGAAAATCAAGATTTAAATGTCATATCCAAACCTAAACTGGGATAGATATTCTTAACTTTTCTAATTTGGATAAGTAGGAATCTCTTTTGCTCTTTAATTTGATTTCTCTAAAAGTAAACATCCATGATTTTAGAAACAGTAAGAGTTTCACCTGGATAAACTTGTTAATCTATTGCTCATAAAATTAAAACTTCAGCTCTGGCTAATGTGACTCAGTGGATTGAGTGCCAGCCTGCCAACCAAAGGGTTGTGGGTTCGATTCCCAGTCTAAGGCACATGCCTGGGTTGCAGGCCAGGTCCCCAGGAGGGGGCATACGAGATGCAACCACACATTGATGTTTCTCTCCATCTCTTTCTCCCTCCCTTCCCCTCTCTCTAAAAATAAATAAATAAAATCTTTAAAAACTTCACAAATACAATCACTTGCCTAATAATTTTCTGAATAATGTGCTATTTTTATATGAACAAGCTAAAAGGTACATTTCAGTATGTGTATCAGATTATTGGATTTTTTATTGAAAATCTTCATTTTAAAAATAAAAAGAAAGCTTTGTAAGGGTTAATTAATATTTTATGATATATAAAATGTGCTTCACTAAATATAAATAATAAAACTTCCTTTAAAAGAGGTGCTTATATACTATAACGTGAATTTGTGTTCAGGACTAATGCATTCTAAAAGTCAGTGGTTGATATATTTTCTTCTTTTTTTAAATCTAAGGTTCCTGGAAAGATGTCACTCTGGAAAAGAAAGAAAAAATGTCATCAGTAATTGGGATATATTTGTGGAATATTTTTTCATATATTGTTATGAAAATTTCATGGGTACTCATGAAATAACAGCTATATAATCATTAATGTCAGTAGTATGTAAAGAGACCAATTCTATATAATGACTTTTCAGTGACTGAAATACCAAATAAGTGATTACGTCCAAAGTTTTCTATTTAACTTGAATACGCAAAAGATCATGAAAACAGTCCACTCATTTTAATCATCTTCATGACTAAATTAACTATCAGAACTTAGCAGCTATTGCCTACTCATAATATGCTTAATATAAGACACTTCTAAATCAGAAAATTAACTCCAAAAATAATAAGAAAATTTAAATGGACACCTGATGAATAAGAAGACATAGCCAGATGAAAAGAAGCTTTGAGAGGTTCCTTATCAAATAGATCAGAATTCTCCATAAGGCCCCCAAAGCAAGAGGGTAGTATATTAGAGAAGCTGTAGGAATTACAGTTTGGCTAAAGTATACATTAACGTGCGAGGAATATGCATTTTACAGAGTAGCTAAAGAAGACACAGCAGTCACAGCATGTGCTAGTTTTTCTGCTGCTAACAAATTACCACAAAATTAGTGGCTTAAAACAATACCCATTTATTACCTCAAGCAGTTTCCATGGGTCAGTAAATTCAAACACAGCTTAACTAGGCCATCTACTCAGGATCTTTCCGGGCTAAAACTAAAGCATCAGCCAGGGCTCAGCTGTCATCTCAAATTCTTCTAAGCTCATTCAAATTGTTGGAAGAATTTAGTTTTTTGGGATTCTAAGATTGATCTCTCTCTCTTAGCTCCTGGAAGACACCCTCAGCTGCTAGCCATGTGTCACTGTCACAACATGGAGCTTGCTTACTTCTTCAAGGCCAGCAGAAAGGAAAACCACTGACTGGCAGATGGAATCTTATATGACCTAAGGCAATCACAAGAGTTATTATCCCATAACCTTTCCTATAAAATAAAGTCTAATCAAAGGAGCTGCTTTGTCTAATATTCACAAGACCTGTCCACCCTCAAGCAGTGCATTATACAAAACTTGTACACCAGAGAGTGTGAAACTTGGGGGCCAACTTAAAATTCTGGCTACCACAAATTTTAAGAAACATTTAAATAGCTTAAACTTCTTTTTAAATAAAATGGAAACTGCGTAAAGATTTTCAGCCAAGGAGGTGGTATAATCCTATTTATTAGAAATATCCATTTGACTGCTGTGCATAAAATTGTTTGAAGTATAACAGCAAGACAAAGCAATTGAAGAAATTGGAAGTGTGTTGCAGGTGGCAGTTAAGAGGTGATGGTGAGGCTCAGGGTAGCATGATACTAGACGAAATAAGTCATATGGATTTGAGAAGTAGTTACCCTGCATTTGTAGAATATAAAAAAACCATCTATTCATTTGAGAAAAAGTAAATTAAGGAAAAATTAAGAACCAAGTGCATGCTCAGGTATCTGGCTTGGGTATTGGAATATTGGAATACAAGAAGAACAGACAGATATGATGAGGATAGACTTTAAAATAATAAAATATATATGTATATATGCACATAAACACATATATTTAAACTTGTATTGAAATTCACATGCTGGAAAAGTATTTCATTATTCTGAACAATTTTACAGTTTAGAAGTTACTAGCTTTTTTGCCCCTCAGGGCCCTTTATTTTGTCTTATGAATTCAAGTTGTCATCTGGCATCATTTTCTTTGAGCCTAAAGAATTAAGATTTTCTTAAAAATGTATTTTAAGACAGGTCTGTTAGAAACAAATTCTCTTATTCACACTTTTCTTTAAAAACATTTTATTGAGGTGCTGAGATACAGAAACTTTACATGTTTAATGTCTACAACTTGACGAGCAGGGGTGTATGAGCATAAACCCGTCACTATAATCAGTGCCATAAAAATGTCTATCTTCATTTAAATTCAGATGTCTTATTTTGCTTAATTTTTATGGATATAGAATTCTTGATTGACAGGCTTTTTTTTTCTCCATCACTTTGAACATGCTACCTTATTGACTTTTGTCCCCCACTGTTTCTAATGTGAAATTAACTGGTAATCATATTAGTTTTGTACTGTACGTGTAATTTCCAATGGTAAGATTCATTTGATTCTTTTTAAAAATAGTGTCTATGAATATTCACTGTTTTATGAATCACTGTTATACTATTTTCTTTTTTTAAATTTATTTATTTTTATTCAGTTACAATTGTCTGCATTTTCTCCCCTTCCCTCCACCCCACCCCAACCAGTCCCACCTCCTTCCCCCACCTTTACCCTCCCCCTTGATTTTGTCCTTGTGTCCTTTATAGTAGCTCCTATAGACCCCTCTCCCCACTATCCCCTCCCCACTCCCCTGTGGCTATTGTTACAATGTTCTTAATTTCAATGTCTCTGGTTATATTTTCTTTTAATTGTACTACTTTCCTTTAATTTTTAAACATTTATTTTAGATTTTTAAAAATATATTTATAATAACCACTTTGAAGTTATTTTCTTCAAAATCCAGGAATTGAGCCTCTCGCATACCATGAGATTCCTTTTCCCCCAATTTCTTTGTATGCCTGTTGAAACTGGATATTTAGATAATGTATAGGGTCCAGCAGAAGTAAGGCCTGCTTGAGTATGGTTGGTAGAATAATAATATGTGTATGATAATTTATAGTTTTAATTTGAACATTTCACCTAAAATGTCATATGGTATGCATGAGTGTGATATTATTGTTACAGAATTACATGCTTATGACTTTGCAATAAAAGATTTTATAATAAAAAGGGGTGTTATTTGTGCCTGACCCTGTGTTATAGATAATCTGTCTACTGATTTTTCTCTTAGTAATTACACTTGATGTTTTTGAATAATTGCTTGTTTGATAACATGCCTGAAAAATCTGTGTAGTCTAATCCCCCGGCAGCTACTGATGTCTCCTTTCAGTTATTTTATTTTATATATTTTTTAATTCATAACCCAGGATTTACAGATGTTACCCTGTGTCAATGTAGGTTAATGGTAAACCAGTGATTATCAGAGATTGTATCTGAACAGCTTGCCCTAGTAAAGCTTTCATTCATTGTCAGTAGAATCATATGTAAGTTGGGAAACACATTCAAAGATCAGGAAGTTTACATTTCTTCCTCAACTTTTCCTTTCAACCAGCCTCCCCCTTGTCTGTTTTGAATATGCACAAGTCTTCGTGTTTAGCTAGATATAGAATAGGAAGGGCCTCCTCCAATGCTACTGTGTACCTAATTAAGCATGTGCACATTCTTCCAGATTGCCAAACATGTGTAGGAACATATTATGCCCACCTCATTCCCTAGATCTCCCTGACTAATCTAGCTTTTTGCTTGACATAACCAGGATCTCAATTTCAGGCTCCTTGCATTGGCTTGTCTCATTCTTCTGCCACTGAGATTGCTCTTGTTTTTGATAACATTCATAGAAGAAAGGTTTTCCTTTCCTCCTTTCAAGTTAAGTCAGCTCCCTCCAGCAATAAATATGCTGCTTTTTTATTTCTTTGTGCGGGATGGGGTGGGAAGGAAGGCAAGCAGTCTCAGGCTAAAACACCAGAGACTTCCAGTGTTCTTACCCAAAATTTAATGTTTTCCTTTAATTAATACTTCTCAATTTGTTATGCCTTTAGTAAATTTTCAGTGTCCTAAAATGGTTGTTTTAGACAATTTGTCCAGTTTTACTATTGCTTTTTGTGAGGAGAATTTGTGGATCCCCTGCAATTGAAGAATATAATTTTTAAAATGACCTTGAGCTGCTGTATGACTCAAAATGTAAGTTCGGTGGAGTGAAATGAAGTCTTTGGGGCTGGGCCACATGTAAAACGTGGTACTCTCTAAAGTAAGATGAGTGGGCTTATCTAAATAAGAACCATAAGGAACATTAACATTTATGAGTTGGATTGAGAAAAAGATGCCTGTAAGAGCAAGTGAAGGAGAGGAGTCAGATTGCTAGAAAGAAATTCAGGAGTAGGCATTTTCATATAACCAAGAAAAAAATTGCTTTCTGTGCTATTTGGAAAAGTGACAGCATCAATATCACACTGTTGTCCATCAATCAGTGAAAGACTGAAACAATACATTAGAATTACTGTGGAAGGGGTTTGGGAGAGTGAAGAAGTGGCAAAAAATATTTTCAGCACATCATGAAAGTTGACTATGAAAAGAGGAGGGAGAAAGAGAGAGGGATATGTAGGGTCAATGGAGAATTTATTAGTTTACTTTCTAGAGAGAGAAGGAAACATTGATCTTAATGGGAAGGAAAAACTAGATAATGGGGATAACTGACACAAAAAGATTCAGCTTTCTTTGTTCCTAGCTCAAAATATTGTTGACCTGTCTTTCTTGTTCCTATTACTTATTCAGAGAAACAAATGACTTCACAACCCTAAAAACTCACCAAACCTCAATGCAAGTAATCCAATTAATTTCTGTGTTTTAGTAGCATTTTTTTCATAACTTATCTCTTCTGTTTTTGGTATTTTTCTCCTCATTTATCCCATCTCTCACTGTTTTGCTTGGCAGATGATGCTATTACTTAAGAAAAAAACAATAACTTTATTTCTTCTTCAAGATTTTCTGAAGGAAGTCCAAATACTGGAGACAACCATTCAAAATAGATGATTATTATATTGTTTTTTACAACCTTTCTATGAATGTAAAATTTAGGTGTAAACTTTGAAAGAACAGTTTTTAACCTACTTATATATTAACTTTATTTTTGCCTGCATAGGGAAAAGAAAAAAATTAATTATTGGGTGACTAATAATGATGAGTTTCTATTTTTTGATAGGTAACCTTGATAATGACACTTTAATATAATTATAACCTACTAGCACTTATTTAAATTATTGCTGATAAAATTTGCAGTATAGTAGTTAATGTGTAGGAAAAAGCAAACCCTACTTTCCAATAGATTCCCTAGTTGAGGTTACATACATTAGCGACCACATGGCCTTTCAAACACTATGTTATTTTCTTCTTTTCTCAAAAGACAGGATATATGCCTAAATAGTCACCTCATTTCTTCTCTCTTTTTAAATACTATTTAAAATATATATTTTGGCATCATATTAAGTTGCTTGGATAAGAATACAATCTCCACCAACCTCCCTCTGTTTGTATTAAATTTTTCTCTGTAAAATTTTGGTATCAGTGGTTTTGAGCCAAAATGAGTTTTCAAGTGAGTCTTTTCAATAGGATAATACCTCTGAAATAACAACTGTTTCATAGCTGAAATAGTCTATTAGCTTCTCACTTGATTCCTTCTATAATTGCAAGTATTATCATATGAAACATTACCAAGCTTAATTTTTATATATATTTGTGAAAATCATATACTGACAATAAGCAAATTGTTTGCAAGGGTACTCTTTTTTAATCAAAACCAATTTAATTTAATGTACTAATGTAATAGTCATAATCAAAGCATGTATCCGCTGAATTTTCTATAGATCCACACAGGTATTATGGAATATTATGGAACTGGTGGTCAGATCACAGCCAGTGGGACAGCATCAGGAAATGTCCTATAATAATTAAGATTACCATCTCACACCAGTCAGAGTGGCCAACATAAACAAATCAACAGACAAATGTTGGAGAGGATGTGGAGAAAAGGGAACCCTAGTGCACTGTTGGTGGGAATGCAGACTGGTGAGGCCACTGTGGAAAACAGTATGGAATTTCCTCAGAAAACTAAAAATGGAACTGCCCTTTGACCCAGCAATTCCCCTGCTGGGATTATACCCTAAGAACCTTGAAACACCAATCCAAAAGAACCTATGCACCCCAATGTTCATAGGAGCACAATTTACAATAGCCAAGTACTGGAAGCAACCTAAGTGCCCATCAGCAAATGAATGGATCCCAATACTATTGTATATTTACACAATGGAATTCTATGAAGCAGAGAGAAAGAAGGAGTGTATACCCTTTGCAACAGCATGGATGGAACTGGAGAGCATTATGCTAAGTGAAACAAGCCAGGCCGTGAGGGACAAATACCAAATGATCTCACCTTTAACTGGAACATAATCAACAGAAGAAAAAAGCAAACAAAATATAACCGGAGACATTGAAGTTAAGAACAATCTAACAATAGCCAGGGGGGGAGTGGGGAGCGGACAGTGAGGAGAGGGGATTACAGGAACTACTATAAAGGACACATGGACCAAATCAAGGGGGAGGGTGGAGATTGGGGAGGGAGGTGGGTTCAGCTGGGGTGGGGTGGAGGAATGGGGAGAAAAGGCATACAACTGTAATTGAATAACAATAAAAATTAATTAAAAATAATGAAGATTACAATTAAAACAGAAGTATATTTGGCACAAATAAAGTAAAAGATATTTCAAGAAGAAAAAATAGCAAATAACTATTTGGAATTTTAAGAATTCAAATTAAGGATATGTTTGAGGGAGCTGGGAAATTCATTTGTTTTCTGGAATATTTATAAGTTCTCACTCTTACAATATAAATACGTGTATTTCTCTTTATTATATAGATAAGAAAATTGAGAGATATTGCCATACTTGGCTGAGAATATTCCTTTATTCTACAAATAATCTGAGGAAAAATCCTTTATTTCCACATTATTGTAATACAATCAGAGTTTGATGTTCAATATGTTTCACATGGTTCACTATTGCTTTTTGACAGCACTAATAATTTTGTAATTAGATAAGATCCTGAAATTGAGGTTGAGTTTTGGCATCTCACCAAAAGCCTTGCTTGATCCAGTTACCTTAGTTTTCCCTAGGTTGGCCCAGGTGACCTGCCTTTTATTTGCATAATATATACATACTATCATGAACTTCAGAATATTGTCTGTGCATTACAGTATCTGTCTCTGAGCCCATTGGCCCCTGCATGAACTCAGCCAAGGAGTCCTTGTTTATATCCGTGTCCCTAGTGTTAACCTAAAGTATTGAATTATGTCTGGTAATGATTATCCACTTTTATCAAATAGAAAATTTAATTCATTCATCTATTGAAAAACCTGTACTTTGTGATTATTAATTAGTTAAAAGAAGAGCACAGTGTGCCTTTGATGTTTAATATCTAATAATTTCTGATTCAGGCATTAGATGACCCAGAGTAAAAACTTAAAAATTGCCCTTAATAATAATAGAAACTTGGGAGAAGTTAATTAATTATCGAACCTTAATTTCCCTACCTGTAATATGAGGTAATAATTCCTATGTCAAAATGTTTTGACAACTAAACCAATTAACATAACGAGTAAATTACAAAATGACAACAATCATATAAATTTAAGGAACTGTTATGGATTGAATATTTTGTAACCCACTTCCTAGTCCATATGGTGAAGCCTTAACCTCAATGTTTTTTGGTATGGAATATTTTTGCAGGTGGGATCTTTGCAGGTAATTAGGTTTAGATGAGGTCATGAAGACAGGGTCCTCAGGATAAGTTTGGTGCCCTTATAAGAAAAGACCAGACAGCTAGCGCTTTCTCTCCACACTGGGAGGGCACAGCAAGAAGACAACCTTCTGCAAGCCAAGTTTCTCACCAGAAAGGAAAGCAGCCCCCACACTGATCTTTGACTGCAAAGCCACAGAACTGTTGGAAATAATGTCTATTATTTAAGCCATCCAGTTTATGGTAATTCGTTAAAGCAGTCAAAGACAGGTGCTGTTATCTGGCATACAATTTGTGTACTATTGTAATACCTTTCAACATTGCAATGTGTTTATGTTGAACTACCTGTTTAATTGATTTAGTTTTATTTCTTTGTTTACTCTTACAGCACTAGGTTTATTGGTTTTTGATCTCTGCCACCAAGACAGGACAGGGTTACATATATCTGTAAGAATATCTACTTCTTAATATCTATAGATCGTAGTCTTAATCTCATGAAGTTGCTTTAAAAGAGGATATCTTTCTTAGAGCATAAAGTATAAGCAGTAGCACACAGCATTTACCCTGAGTGATTTTTTCTTTAATTTAAAGCTCAGATTTAGAAATATGCCGTTACAGAATATGTAATTGCAAAAATATAAAAAAAATCTGATTGACAGGAAAAAACATGTATTTTATTCAGAAAAAAATTTCTAAGGATTTTTTTTATCTTCTGTTATTGTAGTTGCCTAGAAACCAGTACTAGGATCATGACTTAAGGGAATGTAATTTTATGTCTCTTTTTCCCCTTAATGCACCCATAACACTGCGCTGAATGAATATCACTCAAAATTAACAGCATCTCATTAGAACTTTGTGACACTTCCCTCTGGGTGGCCACACAGACAGAGGCACTCCTGGCTGCCTTTAAAACTAAAGATGCAGACTCTTGTTAATTGGCCTGCAAGGGGTAGTCAGTTTCCTGTCCCTTCTAAACCAAGATTGACCTTATATCCCTCAGGCACCCAGGCTCAGGAATTTTGAGTATTCTGGAGCTGGGAGTAATACACTGGTAGAATCTTTGTTTATACCTGCAATCTAAACGTTGAATGGTTGAATGCGGTTTTTCAAATAGTATCTTTGTAATGGGGTGCAGCAAGGGCCCCCCAAAGAAGGATTTGTAATGGGGTCCAGAACTCAAAGTGTCCAGGAAATATAAAAATATAGGATCTCCTCACTCCCACAAGTCTGACGTGGGGGATGGGACACATGGAGGAGGGTCATTGAGAGTTATGGTGCATATCAACAGTTGGCCAATTTCATACCTGATATGCAAAACTTGTCATTTTACATATTTATAACAGCTGGCTAACTTCATAGACATGTTAAGTAGCTGTGGCTTTGCTTTGAGCCAGGGAGATGGGAGTGACTTCAATACATGATTGTAACTGGGAGGCAGCTCTTCCTGGTTACAGAGCTTTCATGAGAGCTTGGAGATGGTTAGCTCCACGCCATGGAGCCATGCCTGCCTGGACTAACTATGGCAGCCCAAAAAGGATGGAAAAATACGAGAGTGCTGGCAGGTGTAGCCGATTGTGGGAGGAGTTGGAAATGGGGTTGTAGAGGGATTTGAGTGGGGATTTAATCCCAGGTGTGGCAGCCATGTAGGTTGGAACCATGCAGTTTTGGGGGGACCATGCAGTTTGGGGGCTCCCTTTACCATGTGGCTTAGGAAGCAGGAGAGACAATGTAGGACTAGGGACAGGGACAATGTGAGACCTCGTCGGGGAGGAGAGGAGTGAAAGCTCTAGCTGGTGGGCCATGAGAAGGTGCCATGTGATTTTGGATTAAGAACTGGAAATCCCTGTGACACAGCTGATGGTGCTGGGAACCGAGGGAGGCCTGCCAGCCCAGCGTGGATTACCGGGAAGAACCGGGAGCTAGTTAAGTCATTACTCTAAGTCTGTAAACCTTTTGAATAAATAGATTCTTTCCTTTTCAGCAAACTCTGGCATTGAGAGCCATAATTGCCATTCCTGACAGTGGGCAAAGAATCCGCAGTGACACAGGGACCCCATAACCCCTGGGTCGGTTCTGTAACCTTTTTAGTAACAAAGAAAAATGATACATCATTGTGAGATCAAGGCAGTAAAAGGCATATATCATTTCATTTATTCTTTCCTGACATTTAAAAAAATTATTGAATTTTTTTTGGGGGGACATTGGTTAATAAAATTATATAGGTTTCAGGTGTGCAATTCTATAATATACCATCTGTATATCATATTGTGTGTTCATCACCCAAGGTCGTCTCCTTCAATCACCATTCATTTCCCCTTTACCCTCTTCTACCACCCCCTACACCACTTTTCCTCTAATAAGGGGTTAATATCCAAGATTTATAAATAACTTATACAACTCAACATCAAAAAAAACAAACAATCCAATTTAAAAATGGGCAAAGGGCCCTGGCTGGGTAGCTTAGTTGGTTAGAGCATCAACCCGATATGCCAAGGTTCAATACCTGGTCAGGGTACGTACAAGAATCAACCAATGACTGCATAAAGAAGTCGAACAACAAATCTGTCTTTCTCAAACTCTTCTCTCTGTCTCTCGTCCTTCCTCTCTCTCTCTAAAGTCAATAAATAAAAGTTTTTAAAAAGTCTATGGGCAAAGGACCTGAATAGACCCATAGACGCTTCTCCAAAGAAGACTTACAGAGGCAATGGACATATGAAAAGATGCTCAGCACCACCAACCACCAGAGAAATGCAAATTAAAACCAAAGTGAGATATCACCTCACACCTGTCAGAATAGACATCATCAATAAATCAACAAACAACAAGTGCTGGCGAGGATATGGAGACAAGGGAACCCTAGTGCACTTTTAGTGGGAATACAGCTTGGTACATCCACTGTGGAAAGCAGCATGGAATTATCTCAAAAAATTAAAGAATAGAACTGACCTATGACCCAGCAAGTCCACTTCTGGAAATAACACTCAAAGAAACCCAAAACTGGCTCAGAACAATATTCATCCCTGTGTACATTATTACAGCATTACAGCATTATTTACATTGTTCATTATTACAGCATTATTTACAATAGCTAAGATTTGGAAGCAGCCCAAGTGCCCATCAGTAGATGAGTGGATAAAAAGCTGTGGTATATTTACATAATGAGATATTACTTGTCTCTAAAAAAGAAGGAAATCTTACCTTTTTAACCACGGAGGTTATTATGCTAAGTGAAATAAGCCAGTCAGAGAAAGACAAATACAATATGATTTCACTTATATGTGGAATTAAATGAAATGAACAAATAAACAAACAAAATATACCTGATCTTTTGTCAAAATAAAACTAAGGATATATTGCTCAGAAAACTCTGAAATGCAAATGTGCTATTTGTGACAATCTGAACATAATAGCATTGATAACAATTCTATACAGGATGCACTACTTGAATTCATGTATTGCACACACGATGTGGCATTTAGTTCTATTGTGTTCAAGTACTTTTTCTTCCTGTTTTAGATCATAACAGAGATGAAATTTAACCAGGCCTGAGAAATTGCCCCTAGGAAAAAAACAACTTGTATTTGAAATGATCTGCTGGTGCTGAGGAACTAAAACGGTCCAGTCCTGATTTGCTAGTTAAGAAGGTGCGTTTCAAATCAAAAGGGAGTTGATAAAGCCATTTGACAGAGAGAGATTATCATTGAATCCAAACGTAAACAGCTTGGCTACAAGTAAGAGTGAGGATGGGGGCAGAAAGCAGCTGATTAGTAATTCAGATTTTTTCTTGGCTGAAAAGAAACTGAAAGCTAGAGTCCTGGCATTCTTCACCCTTTGTTGACCATCTGTACTGTGAGTTCCCCAGCAGAGAGCTAGCTCTTCTGGGGACAGGAGAGCAAAAGGGCACAGCGTCTCATACGATGGAGAAACCAGAAGCCACGCTAAACACCATCAATTAAAATGCATTATGACAGTCAGTGGGAGCGGGTAGGAGGGGAGGGATTGAGCTAAAAGGAAAAAGGGCTCATGGACATGGACAGCAGTGTGGTGAATGCTGGGGGAAGAGGATATAAAGGGACTAAATGGTAATGTTAAAAACATACAAAAAAGATTAAATTAAAAAAATAAAAAATAAAAACAAGATAATGCATCAGTCCTGTAGGAGCTGAGCATTAGAGTGGTGAACGCGCACAGATGCTGCTGTTGCAAACACGACAGCATTGACTGGGTATCACAGGTAGGACGACTTCACACACTATTTAGCAAAACACGACACTGTTTTTGCATAAACTTTTGCCATAGCTTTAATTGCAATAGTTTCACCAATATTGGTCAAAAGAAATACTGCCATTTATAACAGCCAGTACTGTTGCTTTCTAATTAGGTGTAAGACACATAACAAAATAGATGTGATTAACCAAACAGAAGGGGAAAAAGAGAGTACTATACTATAATAAGTGCATTAGTTATAATAAATGTCTACATTAGTCAAGAAAAATTAAAGCCCAATTTACTCTTATACATTTTCATGTTCTCTGTCATTGCAGACTGATGGCTTATCTGTAATGCTTTAAAATATATAAAACAGGACTTCAATCTGCATCTCAATTGCAGCAGTATATTTTCTGTAGTACTACAACTTGTGTTAAAGGAATTGTTTTGTTTTGTTTTTTCACTTAAGAAATTTTGCTCCCTTTATCATTCTTAGGAACTCCCTCTCAATTTCTCTGTTACTCCCCAATAATATAATATTCTTTTCATAAAATTCAGAGGTAAAACAACAACAAAATTATTTTAGTTAACACAGAATTTATGGAATGTAGACTGGGCTACCCGGAAGGAACAGGTCCCCGAGGACTAATGTCACTTTGCTACTGAGAGGCATCATAAACACACAAAAAATATGTAAATGTATGGGTAAATGCTGTTAGGTTCAGAATTATTAAATTATTAGACCATTTGCTATATTTTGAAAATATTTTCTTATTTCTTCCTTCTGTCTTGGTGTCTCAGGGAAAAGGTGTTGAAAGGGTAAAGTCCTCTCCCCACCACCCCGCCCCGAAACCAAGGCTCTATAGATACAAAGCTGACAATCCCAAACACCAGCATGTCACTGTACACCTCTCAAGGGAATGGGGCCTGCAGCACATTGACTAATAGAAAAGGCAGATTAAACAAATCATTCAGGCATCCCTGATGCTTCCTCCTGCTCCCACATATCTCCTTTGTAAGAGCTCTGTACATTACCCTCATTAGAGCAGTCTGTGAAAACCCCTATATCTCCCAGGAAGAGCATCACAGTAAGGAAACAAGAATCAATGGTGAAAGCTTCAAGAGGACAATCAGGCAGTCCCCAGGACAGTGAGGAAGCAAGGAAAATAACAGCTTGTAAAGCTTGACAAGCTCGAGTCAGATGCAGCTTGAGGACTCCTGTTGCTTGGCGTCTGCTTCCTAAAATAAGAACATTGTTCTTAGGGGATGGCCACAGCCCTGCTGTCTTCATTTAGGGTGCATCAAACTGCCCACGGTAGCGATCTAGAGTGATTTAGGGAGTCCATTTCATACAGAACTGAGAAGCAGATGATTGCAAAGACTGAAAATAAAATAAAATAAAATGAATAAAATAAATAAAAATAAACATAATACCTCAGAAGCTGCAAGGGTATGTGCATGTACACAGATGTGTGTGAGTGTATGTCTGTGCATTGAGAAGCATGGATGAGATATGTGTAATCAATAAGCTAGCAGTCTTGCACAGAGCTATTTAGCTACTAGCCCTGGAAAAGAAAAAGAAAGTGGGATATGTAGTCAAGAGATCAATATTCTTGATCATTTCATTTTTTGTTATCTATTGTGTTCCTAAAGAAAATAACATTATTTTTTTTAAATAGCATTTTAAAATTCTATGTATTTGGGGTCTATTTTCAGAAATTAAGGTATCAAGAAACTAAGATATTAAGCTTTATAACTTTTCTAATATATTTATGTATCCTTACATATAATATATATGTGTGATAAAAATCTTCAAAAATACTCCAAATATATTCTAATAATTTGAGGTCCAATAAAAAGTATCACAGATGATGTTTCAGGGTTTCTTAGTACAATTTTTGAGTACAAAATAAAAATTGAACTGGCAACCTGATTGAATGCAAACATCATATTATTTCATTGACTTGGTATTTGCATAAGATGATTAGTCTTCTCACCAGCTGAAAGAAGCTATCAGCACTAAAGAAACAATTAAAAGTATTTCCTATCCTATGAGGCACAGGCTAGTAAAACTACTCCCTCTTGGGAGGAAAGCACTTGTCCATATGAGGTAAATTATCTCTCCAAGGGAGCCAAATGATGATAATGATTTTCAGAGGCCAAGTAATAAGTCAGAGACGAGTACAATTTTTCCATGGCAAGTATGAGTTTAGAGTATTTATAGATTCCCCCAAGCCTTTCACATTAGAAATATAGCAAATGGCCCAATAATTTGCTATTTCTAAACCTAGATGTATTTACCCAACACATAACTGGTTATTAGAGATCATAGCAATATTTATGACATCAGTTTGCTGGCTCCATATGTGTGCAGCTCACAGAGACTTGCTGACATCACGTAAAACTTTAAAACATAATATGTTAGGATATGAACTACTCAATATTGCACACATACACACTGATAACTGAGTAATTACAAGTATGTTTCGAACATCTATTCCTTCTCAAGAATGCAGCTAAAAAAGTCCACTGTCATTCAGTCAGAAATGCTTACACATGTTATAAAATATGTTCCTTTGTTTTCTATCATGGAGCTGACTGTAGTGGATGCTGAGGTGATAATAGAGATATATTTATTTCTAGTGTTTTCTACAGTTTCTTTAGTAGGGGTATTTATTATTGGATCAATTTCATTTTCAAGCTTTCTAAATAAATTTACAGATCTCTATAGTGTTGATGGGCAATTATGCTTATGGTCAGTGCCTACTTCAAATGGTGGTGGCAAGCACTGAGGTTTCTCTGCTAGGATATTTAGTTGTGGTACAGTCAGTCTATGAAAAATAGAAACCATAGTTGAATCTTCAATAAAACTTAAGACACAGTCTTTCCTCAAAATAACACTTTGATTGAAGTGCAAAAGTTCAAAGCCAAAATAGCTAAATATATAGGGGAAAAAATAGTCCACATTCTCAAGTAATGAAAAATATATAAATTTATGACACACTATATTCTTCTAGTTTGACTTTCATTTTTTTGTTAGAGCCAAAAGAAATTGTAAATATCTTTCAAGGCAACTTGAGAAACTATTGCAAACACATTTCAGGCACTGGTCCTATGTGTAAAATGGAAGAGAACAAAGGGAATTTCATTTACATTAGTAGTAACAAGCAAAAGTGTGATTTTTATGTTTTAAATATAGAAATGGCATAACATCAGGATGAGTTAATCTTTCTAATTAATTTTTAATCAATTAATTTCTTTCATTCTAATTAACTCCTTATTATATGCTTTTTCCAGTCCTTTGTATAGGGGCTTGAAAATCTAGAAAATTACCTTCTCTACTGGCCAAATATTTAAAATCATATAGTAGAAACTTTAATGAATTCTATAGTATTGAAAAGATTCTAAAATTTTTTTAAAGCTTATCAGCAGAACATTCCTTTTGCTAGTTTTTTCTTAATTTACTAGGCTATGCTTCCACAAAACTGGGGAATCTAAATTCGCCATTGAATTCATTTTATTTTCTCATTCTCTCCAAGTAGAATTCTCTTGTAATAAAAAAAAATCTCTTTAGTTAGGTTACTCACTCTAATGGTTCAAAATATTCTTGAAAAAAAATCTCTTGATAAAATGACATAAATAATTATCCAGAAAAATAAGTTTATAGTAATCATCAGAAAAATTCTGTAAGATTAATGAACATAGAATAATATTACCAAATATTTAAAAATATTATAAAACTATGATAATTAAAAGAGCTTGATCTTAATACTGTGACACATGTAAGTATATAATTAATAAAGGACAATTCAGGCATTTTAATTTAACAGACGATAGTGGTAACTCGATAAATTATGTGTAGGTAGTTGGTTAGCCATTTAGAAAACAAGTCTGTTTTGTCACTTTGCATTGCACTGGTTTATAAAATTACATGCAATTCAATCATATAGAGGTAAAATAAAGGCAAAAAATAACCCATGAAATTAGTAGAGGAAAACATTAAATATATATTGTGAAGTCAGGGGGAAAAGCAAGGTGCAGAATGTGTGTCAGAGTGCATTTTTATTGCGCTGACTTATGATGTGTTCGGACATTCATTGGAAGTTTCCTAAATGATCCTAAGATTCTGACGATATGGTTGAAAATTCTGGAAGCCAGGAAAAAAAGTGGTAAAATAAAATAGGTTTAGAGAAACAACTTGCTTTATTTTATACACTGACTTTAAATTATTAAAATTCTTAACATTAATGTGTAAAGTTTTATAACAAAAACTTAAACTTAATGAAACAAAAATATTTACTCTACTTTAAGATTCCCCCTTATGACATGACAATATATTTTGGGCAGCGCATTCCTTGAAAATATATACCAACTTCAAAGCAAACTTTCCCAAATTTTAAACACCTTGATAAAGTGAACTCTGATTTTTGAACATTCAATGTGTAGAAACTAAACTCCATCATTTTTCCTTAGACTGTCAAAAATGTTTACTCTACTAAGTTTGTCACTGAAGACCTCTGTGAGTATACTCAAGTACTCAGGTCACTTCACTGAATACAGGCATGTACTTCATTGTAATGACTCCTTCTTTAGGAAGAGAATGAAGATCTCTGTAAAAATCCCTTCTTTCCCAGCTCACACTGTTCGCTGACAAGTGTGAAAGGAGGTTAATGGCCATGCTCTTCTTCCTTACTGAATAATCTCATCACCATCATTTGCCAAAAAATTATGTAGGCCAGTCAATGTGCTTTTTCCAACACCACAAGGCAATTCTCCATTTCTTGGCAGCGGGAGGGTGTCCTACAATATCAATCTGGAGATAGCATCAGATCCCACAGGTTAAGGGCTCAGTTCCAAAAGACTGACTGCCATTACCACCCCCTAATTCAGGTGCCAGTCACAAGTCTAGGTTGTCACCTATACTCCTGACCCATTGGCTACAGATGGCAGGTTCCCACGACTCCTCCTTGGTTTAATTAATTTGCTATAGCAAATTAGAATTCAGAGAAACATTTACTTATATTTACCAGCTTATTATAAAACATATTACACAGGATGTAGGTGAACAACCAAATGATGAGGTATGTGGGGTGGGGTCCAGAAGGGTCTGGAATGAAGGAGATTTTGTCCCCATGGGACTGGGGTGTGCTACCTTCTGGGCACATAGATGCATTCACCATCCTGGTAGTTCATCAAATCTGTTGCTCAGGAGTTTTAATTTAGCTTATTCTGTACCACCTCTTTCCCTTCCCAGAGTTGGGTGGAGGGTGTCACTGAGTGAAGCTGAAAGTTCCAGCTGCTAATCACTTGATTTTTCTGGGGACTAGCCACAATCTGAGGCCATCTAGAGGCACCACACTGTCACCTTATTAACATTAGCTGAAAAGAGGATCCTTATGAACGTGCTATCACTCAGTAAATTCAAAGGATTTCAGAAGCTTTGTGCCAGGAACAGGAAACAAAGACTAAATGTGTTTCTTATATTACTACATCCATTTCTCAGGGTCTTTAAGTGGAGTATAACAAGAAGCCCTAACTCTCAGTTCAGCCCCTCACACCCGTTTCTCCTATTCTGCCCCCCTCTGCCATCCCTCTTTATCTCAAACCTTCGACTGTGCCCTCTAGAGTTCATCACACATCCTACTTGTGCTCTATATTAACTTCTCTCCAAAAAGTTTCTTTGCTGTCTTGTTCTGGCTCAAACCTAGTTGTTCTTTGAGGACTCTATTTCTCCTGTACCCTTTTTGATAGCTGGTGGGTATTCTTCTTTCACAATTCATACTACTGGACCTAACAGTGGAGTAGATGCTGCCCTTAATCATAGCCTCATCCAGATTTTCTCTCTCTTCTCTGAAGGTTCCAAGCTTTGTGTTTCATATTATTAGACTACAAAGCCAATAATCCATCTTTATCGCAGGCTCTGAGTTCTGCCACCATCTTTTTTCAAGTACTTCAGGTTTTGGCTCACTCTCTCCAACTTTAATCCTGAATTAATTCTTTGCAATTTCAATATTCACACAAACAATCTCATCTTAACTTTGTAAGACATTCTCTAAGAATCGTTGCCCTCTTCTACTGTGCTACAGTCAACCAACAAACTGGGTCAAAAGCAAATCCCTGTTTATCAAGAGCTTATACCCATGCAGCTGACTGTGGATGGAGAAAATATATACAATCATGCTTGCTGTCCTCAGATTACATTTATGGTCGCTAATCTCAAAGGGACCCTTAATCCTGGCAGACAACAATTACGCATCCTCCTACTCCATCTGAGATTTCACCGTCTTAAGGACTGTTTCATACCATCTACTTTTATCCAGTCTCCACCTCCATACCACCCTTCTTATGCTCAGCTAATGAGTCTGTTTATTTCATTAATAAAATAAGGAATCAGAAGAAAATTTTCACAGACATCTTCCCTTCCCAACATCTAAGCATCTGCCACCATCTGTACTCTGGATTCTCTCTGTCAGCGGGTTGTGACACCCCATTTTTAGTTAATCTTTGCACTTCTACTGACTTTCTTATATTCTCCTCAACATATCCCCTGACAAAAACAGGCTGAACTCATCAAGAAAAAATGGAAATTCCAGGGATGGCTAAGCCTGCTGGCAGAAATCAGATCAGAAGCCACTTTAAAAAAAAAAAAAATCAAAACAGTTTGTGCTGGAAAGATCAAAGATGGCCCTTGAAATCCCTTAGTAGAATTTCTGAGGAATTATTTTTTCATTAGCATACTAAAAATCATGGCCAAGGGTGGAGATTTAACATTGAAATGAAACATGCAATGAATGCCTAGGCAAGTTCCAAGTATGTTTAGGAACCACCCATGCTGCCTTGTAAACATGAGAACTCCCATCCTTCCTTGGGAATCTCCACCTCACTTACCTCCCCACCCCCACCCTTTAAGACTTTCTTAATTCCTTAGAATCAGGGAGAAGTTGGTTTTAGAGCACAAGCTCATCTTACTCCACTCCTTGGCCAAAGAATACAGTTTCTGACTTGCTATACCGCATACTGTCTCATACTCAGCAACACTCGGCAGAATGACCACAGTCCGGGGTCTGTGACCTGAAGGAGTCAATGACACATCCAGGTTCTAGAGATGAACAAAGGATGTAGTAATAGATCCTGGCTCCTCACACACAATTAAAAACAAAGCTCCTCCAATCCTTTGTTTATTATGTTAACATTTACTCCCTCTTTGCAAGATAATCCTATCAAACCAAAACAGGATATTTTTTCTCCTAATTGAAACACTAAAAATGATACAAAAGACTGATGCCATGATCCTCTCCCCAACCACTGCCCTACTCCTTTTATGATAAAACTCAAGAAAAGTTGACTGTCTCTAGTCCCTCTTATCACATCTAACACTGTTGCATGAAGTTCATTCAAGAAGGATTTCCTCAATATATCTCCATAAATTTTTTATTTTATTAAGGTTATCAATTATCATCCTGTTCTAAATCCATTCTTTATCTTCTTGACTTCTCAGCAGCATTTGGCAAAATTGATCGTTCCTACCCTTTGAAACTCTTTAAGGTTTTCACGTCATCCTTTTGATTCCCTTATTCATAGTCTCCTCCTCCTAATCACTTTTGCAAGTTTTCCTCCAATTCCTTGAGAGTCTTTTCATGGTGGAATATCCCAAGATTATGTCCTTGAACCTTCCAGTGTGTCTTTTGAAACCTCCTTATTCAATCTCATAGTTTCAAGTACTTTCTATGCATTGACAACTCACAAATGTATATATATATATATATCTAGTCTGGATCTTGCCCTGAATTTCTGAAACAGGCTTGCTGATTTAAATCTCCATTTGGATGTCTAATAAGATACCTAGAAATTGTCTCCTCCAAGATGAAGTCTTGATATACTTCCCTTCATAAAATTAGCATTCACCATTTTAGTTAATGTCAACTCACCTTCTAGATGTCAGGTCAAAATCCATGGACTTATTCTCAGCCCTTTCAAATCACTAAAATAACCATGATAACCATGACAGTTCAAGCACCGTAAGCTCTTGGATTGTTATTGCCAAGCTCTTTCTCACTGAGTTCTGTGCTTTCTTCTCTGTTCCTCTTATATAGTGTTTTCAACTTTGTACCTGGAGTGATATTATTAGGAAATAGGTTAGGTTTCACCTAGAAAAAAATGCTCGAATGTTTCTCCAATTCAATTGATGTCCAAGCCAAAGTCTTTACCAGGATTGATACAACTTTTCTCACTCTTCTACAATGTCTTCTTTAAATGATTTTTTTATTTTTTAATTATATTGACATACAATATTAAATTGGTTTCAGCTATAAATCAGAGTAATTAGACATTCATATAATGTAGGAAGGCATTACCTACATAAATCCAGTACCCATCTGACACTTAGTTCTTACAATATATTGGCTGTATTCCCTATGCTCTGTTTTACATCCCCATGAGTACTCCTTAACCACCAATTTGTACTTCTTACTTGCTTCAACTTTTTTATACATCTCCCAGCTCTCTCACATCTGGCGACTACCAGTTTGCTCTCTGTATCTGTACTTTGGTTTATGCTCTGTTCTTCTCTTTCCTTTTTTTTCAGATTCCACAGATAAGTGAGATCACATGGCATTTGTCTTTCATTGTGTGTCTTATTTCACTCAGCACAATACCTCTAAGTCTATCCATATTGTTAAAGATGGCAAGATTTCATTCCTTTTTTTATGACTGAGTCATATTCCATTGTAAAAACACTCCACTTCTTTATCCATTCATTTGTTGATGGTCGCTTAGGTTGCTTTCAGATCTTGGCTATTTTAAATAATGCCACAATGAACATATGGATGCATATGTCTTTTCAATTTAGTACTTTGGGTTACATCAGATAAATACTCAGAAGTGGAATTCCTGGGTCCTTTTTTGTCTCATGTAACCTTTGTTTTAAAGACTATTTTGGTATAACTATTGCTACCACAGACATTTGTTTGTTTGTTTGTTTCCATTTTTATGAATATCTTTTTTCCTTTCTTTACTTTTCTTCTGTGTGTGCCTTTCAATGTGAACTGAGTCTCTTATAAACAGCAACATAAGGATCATGTTTCATTATCCATTCAGCCATTGTGTATCTTTTGATGGAAGCATTTAATCCATTGCATTTAAAGTAATTGTTAATAGATATGTATTTATTACCATTTTACTATTTATACGTTTTACCTTATGTTTTCTTTTTCTTAAAGACCCTTTACGATTTCTTGTAACATGTGTCTGGTGGTGATGAACTCCTTTAGCTTTTTCTTGTCTCAGATGATCTGTATCGGTCCTTTGCTTCTTAATGACAGCTTTGCTGGGTAAAGCAATCTTGGTCTTCCAAGTCCTTGTTTTTCATCACTTTGAATATTTCTTGCCAATTCCTGCTGTTATGCAAAGTTTCTTTTGAAAAAATCAGCTGACAGTATTATGGGAGCTCCCTTGTAGGTGACAAACTTTTTTGTTGCTTCATTTAACATTCTCTCTTTCTCTTTAACAATTGGCATTTTAATTATGATGCATCTTGGTGTGGGCTTCTCTGGGTTCATCTTGTTTGAAAATCTCTGTTCTTCTTGTACTTGTACGTCTATTTTGTTCACTAGGTTAGGAAAGTTTTCTTTCATTATTTTTTTCAAATAGTTTTTCAATTCATTGCTCTCTATCTTATTCTTTTAGCACTCTTGTGATGTGAATGTTGGTATGCTTGAAGTTGTCCCAGAAGCTCCTTAAACTATCATTTTTTGGAGTCTTTTTTCTTTTTGCTGTTCTGATTGGGTGTTTTCTGTTACTTTATCTTCCAAATATCTGATATGAACCTCTGCTTCGAACCTCTGCTTCATGCACTCCACTGTTGATTCTCTGAAATGTATTCTTCATTTTAATTAATGTATTCTTCATTTCAGTCATTGTATTCTTTGTTTCTTTGTAGATATTTTTATGTTATTTTTAGTCTCCATTTTTATGTTTCCTGTTTCTTTGTTTAACTTCTCATTAAACTCATTTACTCCCTCCCTAAGTTCATTGAACATCCTTATAATCAGTGTTTTGGACTCTGCATCTGGTAGATGGCTTATCTCTATTTTGTTTATTTCTTTTTCTGGAGTTCTGTTCTATTGTTTTGTCTGGGACATGTTTCTGTGTCACCTTATTTTGGCTTCTATCTTGTATTTGTTTGTATGTTTTACGTAAAGCTGCTCATCTTCCTGTCTTGGTAGAGGGGCCTTATGTAGTAGGTATCCTGCGGGGTCATTCATAGAGCCTCACATTTACCTGATCTGAGCACTTCACAGGAGTTCTCTGTGTGTGCTGTGTGCACCCTCCTGTTGTGGTTGAATCTTGATAGCTGTTGGCACATCAATGGGAGGGATGTAGAACCAGGTTGATTGGCTGCCATAACTGTCTGCAACCACTGTGGAGGATCTTCTATGTAGGAGATGATCCCACAGAGCAGGACTTACTTTGACATAACGCTGGTACCTGATGAGTCTGTACATTGAGAGTGTTTTGTGGAAGTAGTTGGGTGGTACTTTGATGTGTTCTGAAGCTGTCCACTGAGTGGGCTGGCTGTAAAGCAACCTGTGAGGAACAAACAAAGATCAGCTGCCACCTGTACTATGCCCAGGGCCACCAGGCATGAGTTACAATGGGATCTGTAGATGGCTTCTATGTGTGCTGGACTGAAAGTCACCGAGAAGAGCCCATGGTGTGAATCAAGGCCAGCTGCCACTAGTGGTAGGCTTTGGACCACTTGATGAAGGGTACTGGAGATTCTAAGGCCAGAGATTTAGGAAATTCTGAAGCATGAACCAAAACAGGCCATTTGTATGGAAAAACCATTGAAAATAACTTTAGTGCTCCTAAAAGTTGGGTGGGGTGGGGTCTCAGGGAATCACCGGGGTAGGGAGAACAGTTTTACTCAGATTGATGGAGACTCAGCTATGGTGCCCATCTGCCAGCTCTGTGATGGGAGGGGGCAGCAAAGAAAAAATGGCCTCTGCCAGACCTCCTGTTTTGAAGAAAGCTGCTTCTCCAGTTCTCCCCCGATTCCAGATAATTGAGTTACTTCTCATGTGTTCCTGGTGCTTTTCCAACTGCTGCCCCAGTGCTGGAGCTCGAGTAAGTTTGTGCAGAGACATTTTAAGAGGAGTGCCTGAGACTCCAGAAGTCCTTTGTCTCACACAGCCACAATCTCTACTGTTTTTCACAGCCAGAAGTTATGGGGCCTTCTTTTCCTGGCCAGGAACCCTGGGCTGGGGGTTTGGTGTGGTGTTGTGACCCCTTGTTCTTCAGGAAGGACCTCTGCAGCTGAGATATCTCTCCCAATTTTTATCTGCCACACATAGCATGAGATCAGCCTATTCCACAAATCCCCTCCACCAGTCTCAGTGTGGCTTTTTAAATATATCCTTAGGTGTAGGACTTCTATGTAGGTAGATTTCAGGTGGTTCTGAATGATGGTTATTCTGTAGTTTAGCTGTGATTTTTATGTGGTTGTGGGAGAATTCGAGTAGTGCATTTACCTACACTGCCATCTTGATTGGGAAGCAACTGGCTGCCATTCTGATTTCTTCTCCTACTATACTTCCTGCTGCTTACTCAGCATCCCTGGATTCCTCACTCTTGTCAGACCTTACTTCTGCCATAGGAACTTTTTCTTTTTGCTTCTTCTACCTGCAAATTTATTCTTTTGGATATTCACACATCTCATTTGATCACATTCTTTAGTTTTTTGCTGAAATATCAGCTTCCTTCAGTGAGGTCTTCCCTAGAAAATATATCTAAAATTTCAAGACATCACCCAGTTGACAATTCTCATTTCAGTCCACTGTTGTTTCTCCTTTTCAAATCGTTATATCTAATATATAATGCATTTACTTATTTTTAAATGTCCCTTCCATTGTCCATGCTATAAAGATGCATAAAAATGAAATAATTTTCATCTCTGCATCCCTCATTGATGAAGTGAATGTCACCACTTCTACAAGTACATCACTTTTGTTGTTTACTAGATATAAAGAAGCAAATATCTAATAGTGACCTTTTAAATAGTGAAGAGACAGATTTAAGGGGAATTGGACGAGGTTAGTGTTACACATGACTCAACATTAATTTGTAAATTTAGCTATAGTTTCAGGCATGGAGTTAGATGTCTCCAGTCTTTATTCTCTAGGGAACATGAACTGTTACATTTAAAAAATAATTATAATTCTATAAATTTGATACTAGGCTCATGAAGGTACAAGACAGAATATTCATAAATTTAAATGCAATCATCTAGCATATCTATTCAGTCAATTGATAGCTTTCATGTATCGCTTTTAAATATGCTGATGCCAAAAAGAGTCTGGGAGTATGCAGCCAGCAGAGGTTTCTGTCTCACCTCTCTCTTCCTTTCTCTCTCTCTCTCTCTCTCTCTCTCAGAAAGCAATGAAAAAATGTTTTCAGGTAAGGATAAAAGAATATAGAATAAATTAAAATTAAAAAGGTCCAATATATAAATCATGCAACCTAAATTTGCATTAGGTTCTAAAAATTGTTTCAATAATTTTAATTATTTTAAATTATTTTCAACATTTGATTATAAACATCATTTGTATTTTTAAATTAAATGTTACAAGATATTTACTTTAGGGCTTCAAATGACAACTCATTCATTAAAAAAAGTTAACTGTTTTGAGTTTGTAACTCATGTTATTTAATCTGTTCTTTCAAATCAATGTCTGAAGTCCCATTTAAAATGAGCTTCCAAATGATAATGTATTTTTAAATAATCTCAAGCAATTAAACTATGTACAGATGCTCATTTTATATACCAATAGAAGTTTATTAATTTTATGAATATAATAGCTGAGTTTAGACAATGTGAGAAAATTGACCTATTTTTAGCCAATACAATGGCTTAATCAAATCACTCTATAGTCTATGCAATTGATCGACAGGCTGTAGAACATAAATGGCTGAAAATTATGAAAAAGGAGACTGGGGTCAAAATAAACATAGAGATGTATGTGTGTACAAGTGTGTCAGCAACATGTGTGCCTGTGTATATGTTCATAGCTTACATAGATACAATTATGCAAAGATTTACATGAAAAGTTATTTGTATCTTACTGATTTACCTCAAGATCCCTCCTTATGATTAGGCACATAGTCTCAGTGATTCATGATAGAATGAATGATTGATGCTTATTTCCTCAGCTATTTTTCAGAAACATTTAATACAAGGTGGGTTGTCGCCTATCAGATGAGGTTTGAATGTCACCTCACCTGTTCTTGGCTGAAAAACACTACTTAAAATTCCCCTATTAGTGATTCATTATTTGAATTAGTGCTTTTCCCTTATTGGAGTAAGAACGCCCCTGTGGAAGAGAAGTGTTATTCAGTCTTTGGCTATTAATAAAATGAATAAAAAATACCTTGTATTTGTGTATACTATTTCAATTTAACAAAGGTTACTTTATAAATATTTTGAACTTATGGCAAGGAGCAATGGAAAATGGTATTGATAGTTTTTGTAAGGCTGGAAAGTCAAAGAGCTGGGTAACTATCTGAAAAATGGACTTTGATGTGGATGGGGCATGGCAGTAAAGGGCAGAGAGTACTCAGAGGCATGTGTGAGGGGATCAAGGGTCAGGGATGGTGGGTGGCAGTCAGGTGTATGTACAGTTAGAAAAGCAGGTTATAAAGGTGGAAGAGAGAATGTCAAAAGCTACTGTGGCTTTTTCAATATTTAATTATTGAACTGGGTGCTGTCTCCTCATGACTGTATACTATCACACTTATGGAAGTAATAAACATAATTATTAATATTATTTATGTTCTGCTACTCTCTCTGAGAAACTGGTAGATTTGCAAATGTCTCCTAGCTGGAAAACATAACCATTAGAAAAGCTAATTAAAATCTGGAATTTTTATTTGGCTTGAAACCTTCACAGATGTCAATCTTTCTTAATTAAGAATACAGTGAAAAAACATCGATATTACTTTAAGCCATTTTGTGCACTGTGGAATTGCTTTTTCTTCTCAAGAAAATGTGAAGTCATTTCGTTTTCTTAATACACACTCTAGACATTTTAAATGGAGTTTTCCTCAAAGAGCTATAAAATTGACAAAAGGATTTCCTTTAAGTATTTTCACTTTTGTTAACAAGCAAACAAACAAAAAGGCAAATTTGTATATGTGTGTGAGGAAAAATGAAATACGTATGAATACAAATTTAATATACATACACCTACAGAGTTTATATAAATATATTTAATATATATATATGTGCATATTCCTTTTTCTCATTGAAATAGGTTTTATTATTGCTGTTTTTCCAAGGAGCTCAGATTACTTCATGTACATCTAATTAATCCTCGGTATTTCTTCAAGGTAAATAATAAACATCATTAGCTCTATTTTTTATGTTAAGAAAAAAGATAATCAAATATATAACAACAGAGCAAACTCCTTTTTTGTCATGCAAAAATTTGCATTTTTATGTAATAGCATACATAGTTCTCAAAAAAGAGAATGCGGTAGAGATATTTGTTGCATGTGTATGTTCAGCTACATAGTTAGACCGACTTTCAGTACACAAACACATCCACATTGTCAAGTATAAATTCTTTCAGCTCTCTCAAATTTGTGACTGTTAGAGATAACTCATTTATTTTAGTGATTCCACTTTCATTTTCCATTATTTATGTAACTATCTCTTGGAATATTATTGAGAGCCAGAATCATGTGCTTTGCTTTTCATCTATTGTTCTGTAGCAAAGGTAAAAAAGTCAAATTGACTAGTGAGGAATTCTCAGTTGGCAATGAGAATTTGTAGTCGGGAGGCTTGCAAAAGTGGTTTGTAATCCAGTAAGATCATGGTTGTGTATAGAAGCCAGTCAGCAGTTTAGAATTAGACAGTGCTATCAGAAAAGATAGCCTTATGCCAGAATTCTTGCAGAAGCAAGGAGAACTCCTCCTGAAATTCGTCTTCCCCCCACAGCTTGCATTAGAAGTTGTTGACTTCTCCCTAGTGTGTTTTACCTGAAAAGGTGGCATTCTGAGACTCTCGCATCCCATTAGAGAGAAGAAAAACACAGTCTGGAGAGCAGAACGACAGTTGTGGAGAGGGGGGTTAGGGGAGGTGAAGGAATTGAGACAAGGAAAAAGGACTCATGGACATGCACGACAGTGTGGTGATTTCTTGGGGGAGGGGAGTATAAGGGGACTAAAAGGTAATACAGTAAAACACAATAAAGATGTAAACATTATAGGCATAAAAATTAACAAAAGAAAAGCACAGTCTGGGGCACGTTAGTGAAAAGTACATTAATATGGTAATGACACACAGAAATTAGAACCGTTTTCATACTATGAGTGGAGGAATTTATTACATAACCCAGACCTTAGTATTCTTACTCAAAACTGAGATGATAATTTCTATTTCATCCCAGTATGGAAATTTGATACCACACTTCATGTGGAATACATAATACATAGCAAGTTCTAAATAGATGTTATTTTTTCCTCCTGATTCCATCGAAGCACAGAAGGAAAACTGGTTTTTCACAGAATAAATTGGATACTAGAGTGTGAACAGGGGCATATGACCAAGTGGCAGGAGGCTACAACATGAGAAATGTAGTAATAAAAGTATGAGACCGGGGAAGGCGCTTCAGCTTCCTCAGCACAATTCTGGGGTTGCACTGGAGATTTCTACCACCACTCACTACTAAGTCTACAATTTGTGAGGATGGATGCATACAAGAGAAGAAGGAAATGACATTTTTAAACTCCTACCAGGTGAGAAGCAAGATGCTAGCTACTTTCTCACAATAATACTTGGTATATTTATAAGGAATATATTTTAAATATACTTGATGACTTGTGAAATCACATGTCTGGAAAAGTGTGGGAGCTGAGATTATAACCTGTGACCCCAAAGCCCATGATTTTCTATAAAGGTACCTTTTCTTAGGAACAGAGTCATCAGAGATGTTTTTTAAAACTACATGCTAATACTCTCCCCAAAATGCTTGATTTTTTAGCTATAGAGGTGGGAGCATGATATTAAAAAATGTATTTTAAAAATGCTACCTTCTGATTCTGATGTTCCATTATTTCTCCAAAACAAACAAACGAATATAAGTAATAAAGCCAATTAGGAACACTGAGTGGTGATTTGGAATTGGAAGGTCAGAACAACAGATTTGGCTTGGTCCTTAGTTGATGGCTCAGAGGTGGCAGAAAATAGCGTCTTGATGATAGGTAACATCGAAAATGTATTGATTAGAGCATTCAATATATTTTATAGGCATAATCATGATCATTAGTCAGGTATTCCTACAGAGGTTATAAATCAACCTCCAACAACAGTTTAGAAGAAACTGCCAAACTCAATTAGGTTTTTATCACTGACGACTTCAGTTCAGTAAAATCAAAACTAAAAAGAAATATTTCTAATTTTCAGAGCGTGAATTTAGATGGCTATACAATGTTATTATCATGACAATTTGATTTCTTTTTTTAACTCTAAGGAACACAGAAACCCTGGAAGACATTCATTTATCCGATTAGCAAGATTTAGGAGTAAATCAGGAAGGTAAATAAGAATTTTTCTATGGGTATAGGGATATTAACTAAAATTAGAGGCTTAGAAAGGTGAAAAGTTTCATCCTATGTGAAAATGTGAGTTAATTGTGAATGGCCCTGGAACACTGTTAAAGAAGGATTCTGGGATACCTTTGCCAAACTGGAATGCAGCGATTGATTAGTGAAGTTTATTACAGCTAGTGAAGAAGTGGTGGTTTGATTTTATTTAAAACCTGGTCTAAATCTCTGTGTTTTTATAGCTTGACTTACAAATTACTTTTATATATGTAAGTAAACTTTCCCATATCAAATAACACAGTGATAAAACAGATGTAATATTTCCTGCCGTTCATTTTCCAAATGAGGAGAAGGTAGTTTATATGACTTTGCCAATATCAGACATACTAATGATAAAATCAAACAAAGATCTTCAAGTCTGATAATTTGTAATTAAGAGAGAAAACAACAAACAAAAACATAATAGAGCTTGATACTTACACCAAGACTAAGAAATGATGAAGATGATGATGATGAATAGCATTAACACTGACTGAGCTGTTACTATCTGCCAGCTGCTATGCTAACATGCAAACTATCTTATTTAATAATCACAGGAACTCAACGAGTTATTTACAATTCTGCTCATTTTTCAAATGATGAAACAGATTTTGAAAGTTTAAGTTAGTTGGCTAAGGTTCACATCATATTCAAATATCATGTTCACATTTAAAACTGAAGCTAGGATCCAAATCCTTATTTATTTAGAATTCTGTTCAGATCAGAAAAATCAGTGTTCAAAAGTTTAAGATATCATTTAGAGAAAATGTTGCAGAGACTTAGGCTGTGAGTCTGTAGCTTGATTCTGGCACATTGTAGCTCTGCTATTACGAGGAAGTTAATCACTCCTCAAGCCCTCTCAACTCTTCATCTATTAAAAAGGGCAGAATAATACGTCCATTGTATTCAGCTATTATAAAAATTACATAAAATGAAGTAAAATACCTCATATTTAATAAGCACTGACAAAGGTAATGCATGTTGCTAGCATTATTGTAAAAACGGTTAAGTATAATTTAATTGGTATACCCCAAGGAGTGTAAGTTACATTGTGCCAGACGAAACTAACGGTGACCACATTTTTTTTACACACCTCTCTTTTTCTAACCTGATTCCAAAACTGTGTTTTTTAAGTATACATAGTTGAAATTTCTGAGAATTTTGATGGAAAGTTTCAAATTATTTACATGTCAGTTATATAATTTTTCCAAAATAATAAATAACACTTGTTATTGTACTAATGGTTGACATATTTCATCCTGTCAATTATTTTATATTTAGTTGATTATATCACAATTTATTTTCAAAAAGCAGCCCTGAGTAATCTACTAACAGATCTACTCAAAATAGTATTGTGTTGAAAAAGATAATATTATTAACCTTGACCCTTCTCCTGAAGATGTGGCATAACCATGTATTCCTGGCATACTGAATCAAAGTTCCTTGTTAATTTCTTTGTAATCAAAGTTCTTTGTTAATTTCTTTGTAATCTGCAAATTCTTGGACCTATTTGTGACTACTTTTTGAATTGTGTTTTCTTTTGATATCTTTGCTATAAAACAGCACTGCATTTCTGTCTGGTAACCATTTTAGTTCTATAAAATAATGACTATTCATCAGTAGCTGAATAACAAATTTATTTTCCACCTAAACCTGGGTAATAGATAGGTGTCCTTCTGTAGCTTCTTTAATGAAAGATTTCCAATGTGTAATTAGCAGTGTAATTTTCAAGAAGATAAATGACATCTAGTAGATGGAATTTACAATTTTTTCGAACCCACTGTGATTGACTTGGCTGGACATCTTTTTTACTACAACTCCTCAATGTTTTTAACATGTTGTTATTAATGTCTTAAATATGGAATAGTTTAAAGAGCGTCAGAAAATAAGAAGAGTGATGTTAGAAATTGTGGTACGAATGACAGTATCAACAACAAATGATACCTATATTAGCAACTTACCCAGCTTTTCTGTTTAGTGATGTGTTTGGGTCTGTGATGCAAGCATTGTAGAATCTAGGAATGCTTGTGTGCATGTATGTGTGTGTGTGTATCTGGAAAGTCCAAGAATAACCAGTTGATATCATTTGGATATATTGAAGAAGACCTATGACAGGCATGTGCAGGTGATAACCTCTTCTTGTTCCCCTGAAAGCCTTGCACATGGCTTAGCAAAGGTTTAGCAAAAAATTAATGCAAATACACAATTACAGCAAATAAATGTAAGAATAAAGACAGAAATACAAGTTTTTACATATTTATTTTGGCCTGAGCTGTGTTATTAAGTAACTGGAAAGGAGAAAGAATACAAGTATATAGAAATCAGTTACTACATAAGAGAGCAGAGATACCACTAAATCACATCAGTTCTGACACTATGTTATGTGACAGTGTTTTCTGAACTAAAAGAACAAATCTCATCAGCAGACTCAAATTCTTTCCCTGCCTAACCATCCTAGTCCCTAGGGAATAGAGAGTGCATAACCATTTTTCCCCACTGAGCTTTCACATTGAATTTCCTCAGATCATCCTGTTCCTTCAATTAAAATTTCTGGTTCCCTACTCTATGTCAAAGCACCTTCTCATATACATGTTAATATGCTCTACATGTAAATGTCTTATTAAATTATAAAATGAAGAATCTGGTTATTACAACTTTCAGTGATTTATTCCCTCTTTAAATCTGAGTAAAATATAGGTCTAGGTTTTGACCTAGCATTTATTAAAAATATTGAGTGAAACATGTTTAAAAAATATCAGAATATTCTAATTGCCCTAAATTTCCAGATGGTCAGTTTCTCCCTTTGAGCAAGACTGCATCTCCAATTTTTCCCAGGCAGAAATTGCTACCCCGGTCAGCTATAACACAATTCTCACTTGCCCCATGATTGTACAAGATATTTGTACAATAAAAAAATTCTCTTTAAGTGATTAATATAATATTCCTAAACATGACAAGGCTATTTAGTAACATTGTTACATTCAAACAAATGTTTGGCTCTGATTTAATACTTTTAATCATTCGGTTGAATCTCCATACACTATCTTCTAATTATGATTTTACCTTATTTACTTATATCTCCGCTTATTCCAGAAAAGGTTTTAGATGCCATTCAGCCCCTGGAATTTTGAATTCTATAGACAGAAAATTGAAAAAATATTTTCCCCCTGTATTCTTTTTTACAATATCTGCAAAGAAAAAGGAGAATGAGTGGCGCACTCTTATAATGTAAAACTTCACTCTATTTTTCCTTCTATCTCATGGCTGCAGATCTTATGCAGAGCGCTCAAGTCACAGATTTACCTTAAAAATGTGGATTATTCTGAGGAGAAACAAAAATAATCTCCTTTGAATGTGTTAAAAAGCTGAGAAAGCATCCCAGACTCATAGGAATTATGACCCCTTAAGATAATGTAAGCATGGCGATCATGGATAATGTGGAAACTATAACTTACTATGAAAAATGGTGCAGAGATGATGAGAAATATTACAAAGGAGATGAAAACATTAATTTTCAAAGGTAAGACATAAAATATATTGTTCAAAACTGAGAAGTCAAATAGTAAAAAGACATTAGGGTATAACATATGATATTGTTCATGCTGGTTAGCTAACAAATGCTGCCTAAAGAAACAGAGGATTAAGCATACGAACTTTCCTGTCTGCACTAGGCTTCAATAACTCATAGTTCCGATAGGGTAGAGACTGTATCTATTTCGTTCGGAATTATATCCTCAAGAGCTAGGCCTATCCTTTAGCACACATCTGGTTCTCCATAAATATTTGTTGAATGGATTAATCAATGCATTCCTTCACCCACTTTCCTGGATCATTTTCTTATTTATTTTCCACACTACCAAGCTACCATGAGACCACTTTGTAGCCTCCGTACCTTCTCTGTGACTAGAATTGCTAGAAATCTTTCTACAAAGTGTGAATATGTGTCACCACCCTCTCTTGGTCTTTAACCTCAACTGGAAAGTCACTATACGGTACCCAGTGTGCTTTTGTTCCCATGCAGGCTATTTCAAATATTTTGCTATTTTCCCAGCTCTTTAGATTCCCAATAACCCTTACTTTCAAGAAATAACTTCTCCACCTTCTTCATAAGAAAAAAATAGACATCAGTAGTTGAGAACTCTTCAACATCTCAACCATCACCGTAAATACTTTTTTGCTTCCATCCCATCGAAATCCTCTCTCTCATGTTGTGACTTCAAAGCAAAACAAAACAAGATAAGTAAAGAAATGTCAGCCAAGCAATCTTCCTTTACATCATCTTTCCCTGTCCAGATAACAATTTTTAACAGATAAGCTTTTTAAAATAAATTCCTAAATTTATTTGTCCCTGGTCTTTGAAAGTACTCTTAGCCTTTCAATGAAATTCTGTTCAAGGGCACTTTAAACTTTATCTTGAACTCTTGCTGTCTTTGCACCAATGATGGAAGATATTTTTATTAAGATACTTTTCATCTTTGATATTGTTTACTAAATACTGCTTGTCTTCCTTGTTTCCTGATGTCCCATGTAAGTTCTTTACATGCATTGTTGTGCCTCTTATATTTGTGCTCGGCCTTCTCTTATCACTTGAGGTACTTAGTATAAGCATTCTTATCCAGCGTCATATCTTCATCTACTACTTGTACATTGATCATCCTCAAAATTCATCTTGAGCTACAGGCGAACATCTTTTGTCCCCAAGCAGATTCATTCAGATGTCCCACACATATCTTAGTCCAGGATGTCAAAAAATAAACTTATCTTTCCACTCCAACTGGTTTTTTTTGTGTGTGTGTGAGTGTGTGTCTCTGCTATTTTCAGTTCATAGCACACAAATCAGAAGCCAAGGCTGATCTGGAGTCTTCCTTACTCATTTCCTATATTCAGCCAACAAATCATGTTGATTCTATCTACAAACTATTACTTGAGTTACAAATCTATCTAGTTTTAATATCCTCACTGTTGCCTCCTTAATTTAGGCCCTCGTCTTGTCTTGCTTGGATTCCTATAACAGCCTCCTGGCTGGTTTCCTTGTTTTTAGTTTTACTTTTCTCTAATCCATTATTTACACTGCTACCAGAGTGAGCTTTCTAAAATGCAAATCTAATCATGTCTTTTCCTTGCTTCAAAAACTTATAACGACTCCCATAGCTTTCATGATAAAGTCCAAACTCCTTAGCATGGCATATAAGGCATTTTATGACCTGGCATCTGCTTACTTCTCCAGTTTTGATTCTTTTTAATCCCTAAATTTCTGATATTGAATGAAAGGCCATTCACGAAAGGGTTCTGCCCACTCTGGCTTTTGCACGTGTATGACTTGACATTCCTCGTCCCTCCACTACTGAGGTAACTTTTACTCATCTTTTAGAAATCAGTTCAGGAAGGCCAGGTATTTTTGATTTTAGTCTAGTTTAGAATGCCGCTCCACCCCCATTCTTTCATTGTATGATGTTTAGCATGGCACTGAATCACATATTTCTGGTATGTATTTTCCCTACTTGAGTACTAGATGCAGAGGTTTTATGTTGTGGCTTATTTTCCCCTTTTATATTCAATGAATGTTTAATGAAGAAAACAGAATGGAAAACTAAAGATAGGCATGGTTGCTGTATTTACACATAGGTTAGGGAGCTATAGATGGCATTTTAATTCCTAACTCTAATAGTTGCTTGTTATGGGAACTTAGTGGCAGACTCTCCTGTTATTTCATAGGGATAACCCATAGTTCCTAAAATATAATGAAAAACAAAATGAGATGATTTGAGAAAACATTTACTACAGTGTTCTAAAACATGCTAGCTGTTATTTTCACTGTTAACTGTCACATGTTTAGGTTTGTTTGACCATAGACAAATAAATTAATGATTGCCATGTACACTGAGGCATATTTTTCCTGGTATAAGGAAAAGTTTGTAAGAACTTTAAATGGCCTGCAATCAAACAACAGCTATCTTGTGAAGTAGTATGAATGTACAGTAAGGGGGAGAGACAGCTTAATATCACAGTGTATTAAAAATAAGACAAAGATCTCAGTAGCCAAGGAATTTAACATGATCCTCAAGGTGGTATAGCTACTAGAAAAGAAACCTGAATTAGGACTTAGAGAGAATATAATATCTAGAAAGAGAAAGAGCAATGGTAGTTCAATTTACACCATGCTCCTTAAACCATACCTAGAGTTTACAGTCAACTTTGAGTATTGTTTACTTTGTTGTTTTAACCCTCACCCAAGGACATTTTTCATTGCTTTTAGAGAGAGAGGAAGACAGACAGAGAAACATCGACTGGTTGCCTCCTACACATGCCCATACAGGGGATCATACATGCTCAGATGGAATATCAGGAATCGAACCTGCAACCTAGGTATGTGCCCTGACTGGGAAACAAACCTACAACTCTTTGGTTATGGGATGAAGCTCTGATGAACAGAGCCATGATGGACATGGCTGAATGTTTAAATGAGAGGAGGGGGAAAACATGAAATAATGACAGTTATAAAAACCAGTGAAATGTAGAACAGGAAAGGGGAACTGAGAGAGTCCAGTGTGGACAGAGGAGCACTACAGGTGAATATTATGGCTGTCTCAAACAGTGTAATGTGGCATATCGTTAGAGGATGGGGTTATGCTTCTGGCTTGCTCATTTATAATCAACATAAACTTGAAGAAATACTTATCATCCCTGAGTTTCAGCTTTATCATTTGTAAAAGGGGGGGAAATAATAACTATCTATAAAGTTATTGTGAAAATAAAATTAGATAACTTTATTTAAAGTTATTAGCTTGGTGACTGGCATTTAAGGGACAGATAAAAGGTAGATGTTATTTTGAACCAGAAGGTTTAAGCTTTCTTTCCATTGAACTATGAAGTCACAATCAAAAGAGAGAGAGACCAGTTTAACATAAAGAAGTATTTTCTAATTGCTAAAGGTCTTGGAAAAGTATGAGTTTCCTGTTGATCGGTCTCAAAAATCACTTCCGCAAGGGAGCCTTCTTTCAAATACCAATTACTTGTACTTCTCTTCCATAATATATTAATTCAGTCATAGTTTTATATTCATGAAACAGGTCTCTGCTGAATAGAATAGGCTTCCATGAGGAAAAGGATCATTTCTATTTTATTTTACCATTGTATTCCCAGAATCTAACACTTAAATATATGAAGCAGGCTAACTCTTAAGTACGAATTCTTCAAGTAGTAAATGAAGGGTATAGGGAGAAATTAGTGTTGTTAAAGTCAAATAATATTTCTTGAATTAAGGAATCACTGTAGGGCAGTGTTAAAGATCTTGTAGAGAGGACTTAAAAATTTGAGAGTGGTGCTCAGTATGGCTCAGTTGGCTGGGTGTCATCACCCAAAGCAAAAGGTTGCTGGTTGATTCTGGGTCAGGGCACATGCCCAGGTCCCTCTTTGTATGTGTAAGAGGCAACTAATCTATGTTTCTCTCTCATATCAGTGTGTCTCCTTCCCTTCCCTTCTCTCTCTCTCTCTCAAAAAAAAATGAGTGGTTAGACAAATTACTTACTAAATTCTTTCTAACACTAAGATTCATTTAATCTTGAGTGAGCTCCTTTCCTTAAAACTTTCCAATAAGACTTGCTCTGTATCCATCAGAAATCGTAAAAAGAGAAGAAAAAGGTAATTCACTACTTACAAGGTTAGATTAAGTGGTCTTTAAGTCCCCTTTCAACACCAAGACCTAGTAAATTATTTCATGATTATATTGAGACATAAATCAAAAAAGAATGATGATATACAAAATGCAATGATATCTACTGTCAAAGAGTACACATGTTCACAGGTTTAAATTAGGATGTAAAATAAATGTGGTTTCTCTTTTTCAGGTGACCTGATTATTTTCAGTTCCAAGATGCAGTAATGATTGGAATAGCCTTTCTTTTATACAGTGGCTTTTAAGTAAATAAATCACTCAAGTTACCACTTCATAAATTATAAATAAAATCTACTAAAATTTTGGCATTAAGTCAGAAATTGGAGGTAGCTAAACATGATTGCTTTTCTACTTGTAGTTGCTTCATCTATTTTCTCTTCTTTCTAAAGAGGAGGTAATATTGCAGGACAAGCTCAGCAGAGCTGTTGATTCAAACTCCTTGAGACGTCCTACAATTCTGTAATGATCTCAGGAAGGGGGGGCAGAGTAGATAACATTTGTTCCAATACCTTTCCTCTCCACCTTCCAATCTACCCCCATGCCTCAGCACACTGGCATTTCTAAATTAATGGCTTCATGCTATCAAGAAAGAATCACACATGCTGATTAATTAGCTCTAGCGTACCTCTAGGCTCAACTCTGTGTTGTCAGAAAAGACGGAAAAAGGCAGCATATGCAAATTGCTTGGATAAAAACATTTTGGCTGCCACAGAAACAATTGTATGTATGACTGCAGAGAGCTCTTGGAAAATGCAAGGTCAGGAAAACATCTCACACTCACAAGTTAGATGGCAGAGTTTCTCAGATGTGGCACTATGACATTTGGGGCTGGATCATTCACTTTTGTGGGTGACTGTCTTGGGCACTGCAGGATATTTAGCAGCATCCCTGGCCTCCACCCGCTAGATGCCTATAGTGCCCTTCCTCCCACTTATGACAACGAAAACCATCTCCAGCCTTTTTCAATTGCTCCCTAGTGGGCAATATCACTCCCAGTTGAGAATCACTGATTTAGAGGAATGGAAGAAATTCCCTAGGACTCCAGTACTTTACCTGTTATAAAGCATCAAATGGGGTCTTATGGATAGGCATCAAGTCTAATTTCCCACCTGGGGCCAAGTAGTGGAAAATAATTTCATTTAATATCTGAACGGTATCAGGCCCAAAGATTCAATTCTAAGTAAATAAAATGAGATTTGATAATGATTCTTCTGACATCCTCTACCACACCAAAGGCGCAATAAGCATATTTGTATTAAATATTGTATACTGTCTGGTGTTGAGTCAGAAAATGTGTAACAATTTTAATAAAATAATTTTTTCTCTATGCCTACAGGAAAATATGAAAGTTAATAGAATACAATAATCCAATTTCTTTCTGTCTAGGATTCTCTGGAGTATGTGTGGTTGTGTGTGTGTGTGCATGTTTGTATTTATACCTGTGTGTATTTTATATACTTTTGAAAATGACAATGGTGACTGCTAACTTCATGATTTTAATTTATGACCTTATTACCACTACGTCTTTTCTTCTGTATTTCTCTCAGAAGGTGTTAAGTGGATTAGGAAAGTTTTGATTAACACATTTTATGTGTAGCACCTATATTTGCTTATGTCAGATAACAAAAGAAACTTTCCTAAAGGTATTTGGTAAATGTCCCATATCAGAAAAGCTCCACTATAAGCATTTTGCAATTTAATTCCGCATGCTGCTCTATTCCACATGTGTTTTATTACTCTCTCAAGGAGTTCAACACCAGACATGAATTCTCTGCAAAAGGCTAACCAGTAAGGAAAATAAAACTGACAAATAAAGCCATTGAAGCATTAAACAATCAGAAGAGTTTAGAGTCTTCTTTTCTTTTAGTGCAATTTGTAAACCGCTTCAGATTTTTCCATATCTAGCTTTTTCTGGGATTTTTTTGTCTTCCTTATACAATCAGTGTTACAAAATTCTATACATAGTATTCTCTCATGTATCTGAGATCATCTTGACTAATACAGAAAGGAAAAAAAAGAAAAAATATCCTTTAATAGGTTTTTGTTATTGGAGGAGAAAATTACTGGGGATGGAATTAGATGATAATCAGTGTAGATTATATATTTTGTAGGTGATTTGGTATGTAAAATATGTGATTTATATTTTATAATTTGCTGCTTAACAATCAAATTTATTTTATTGTTACAAAAAGGGGGTTTATTCAAATATTCTCTCTGTTCTATTTCCCTAGCTAGCCACTCAGAAGGAGCCTCGGAAGGTAAATTGGCACAGCGCTTCTTTATTGTGACCTGGAGTGGCACAGCAATTGACCCTCTTGAATGGAAGAGGCACAGCAGCACATTTTATAAATTCTTTCTTCCTTGTATTATTGGTTCAGCATTTCTCTGCAAAGTTCAATGAGGTTCATTAGCTTATCTAAAGAGAATGGGACCAGTACTTTTGAGACAGCTTTTCTTTGTGACTTTTCTAATTAAATCCCTTCAATCAGATGAAGAGTTGCCCTTTTTACTTGACAAACATTTGTTCTAATTTGGCCTTGCTTGATTTTTCAGTGCTTTTACGTCCCTCCCCCTCCCTATACCCACTAGCATCTGTTAGTCAGAAGATCGCTCTGGCTGACATTTACCCTGAATGTGCTTGCTTATTAAAATATTTCAACGTTAGACAAGCTTATCAGTTGAAAAATGCGATATAGGTCTGGAGCGCTGGTGGAGCTCATCTTAAAGAAAGGAATTGTTATACTGATGCATCTTTCCCACTTCTTAAATGAGGTAAGACTGAAGATAAACATACAGAGTCAATGGGAAATGGACATGTAAGTTTTGTAGTACAATCCAAACTAAAACCTCTCCCTTAATTTGTTTTTCAGGGTAAGAATTACACGTTGCCTAGGTAAACATGGAGATGACTGATAATTAAAAGGAAAATAACATAAAGCACTAGGACTGGTCTTATCTGAACCACACTAAATGGTCAGGGACAGCAGCTGACTTCAGAATGCAACTACGGAAAAAGGAGACAACTTGAAAAACATTTAAGTTCCAAACCCTTTTTGCCCACAGACCTTGAAAACACCAGGAAAAAGCTCCCAGCTCCCTAGCTGATTGATGACTAATCCTTCAGGAAGGCTCTTTGTAGACAAAATGATGATAGTAAGGTTAAGTACTCACCTAGGAGCAAGTGACCAATTGAGGATTCAAATGTTCACCCTCGTCTTCAGAAAGGCATGCTCTTTGAGTGACAAGTTTTGCTACATTCAGTCTATTCTCCTATTTTCTTTAGCACTAGCCGGTGCTATTAGCTTGCCAGCCATGTAGTCTGTAAGTAATAGGTTGCAATAGCAGCTGAAATTGACAAGTGCTTAGCCCAGAGCATGGATTGAATATAATTCATAGGGTTCCCAAGTTAATTTCCAATACCTATTTCATCAAGGCAGACTGATAGATGGCTGCCAGCATCTTTTGGCTTTATCTGTAAATCCCTATGTCTTTTACTGCCATCATTTTGTTTCTTTTATACATTCCATCCCTTGCATTTGCTCCTCCCCATTTCCATAACTTCAAATGGAGCTTCTCTCTAGACACATCAATCATTTAGGATAGAGGCCCTTGCAGCTAAATGCAAGACCTTCAAATGTTATTGAAGTGTATTTCTCCATGTGGCCCTGTTTAAAGTGATGTTTCTTTAGGGACTGCGGGGTGAAATATGAAGTTATCTGGGAGAGTAAATCTGAGATGTTGGACAGATGGTGAAGCGTCAGTGCATCCACAGAAATGCATTTCATTTTTATACAGGGAACGCTCTCAATCAATTTTGGCTTGAGAAAGCCGTTGCCTGTATTGCATCAGTGGCTTTCTTCTTTTTCTTTAACGGGATCAATAGTAAAGCTTACACTACTCTAATAGACGTCAAATATTTTCATTAATTAAACAAATGTAAAATTTTAGATGGAAAACATTTCTTGAAGATTAAGAGCTTATTGAAAGTAGGATGTAGGTTACCACCAAAATATCAAATGGAATGACTTTTGGTAAGAAATAAAAGTCTTTTACTCTATAGAATGGGAAGTTTTATTTCTCACTTAAAATGGGATTTTGGAACAACATACCTTTACTGAAGTGCTTATTTAAACTTTGCAAAATGTCTTTTTTCACTGAAGGTCCAAAGCTTCCATTTCTACTTCATACACTTAACAACCTTTTAAATCACCCATCTCAATCCGCCTTTGTCTCCTTGAGTTCACTCCAGCTGCCACTGCCCTCGCATCATGCTTGTTTATCTAGCATTTAGAAAAGGACATTTGAAAAATTGGACACTTTATTCATTACAAAACTGCTATTTGAAAATTTTCAAATGAGAACCCCACGACACTTTGCTGTGTATTATTCATTTATGGGCAATGTCCCAGACGATGTCTTCTATGCTATATAGTTATGATTTACCATTTAATTAATGCTAAATAGATTATGCTTAAACTGATTTCAGGCAATACAAAGAGTAATCAAACTTGGAAAAATGCATCAAAGGAATGTAAACTAAATCATTGGAATTTTTCAAGGTGCAGTTGTATCATCAAAATGATGACCTTTCCAAAATTATATGGCGATTGCCCCAAGTGCTGTTTCTACATTTAAAGACTGACTCTTTACAACTGGTTAATCATCACTGCTGAAATTCTAATGAAATTTGTCTTCAAGGTGAAAAATAGTTCGGATGATAGTATTGAGTACTAGAGAGAGATAGCTTAATGATATAGGCGCTGAAGCAAGGGTTGGCAAAATTTTTTCTGTGTAAGGCCAGATAGTAAATATTTTGAGCTTTGTGGGCCATATGGTCTCTGTTCGTTATGAAGCAAAAACAACCATAAATAATACATAAGCAAGTAGACATGGCTGTGTTCTAACAAAACTTTAAAAAAAAAAAGCCATGTAGAGGATGCTGTTGTTTGAATGTTTGTGTTCTCTCAGAATTTATATGTTAAAAATTCTAATGCCGTATGTGATGGTACCAGAAGGTAGAGTCTCTGGAGGTATTTAGGCCATGAGGATGGAGCTGTGATGTACGGGTTAGTATACTTACAAAAGAGACACAAGGGCCTCTCTAGCCATGTGAGGACACAGTGAGAGCTAGGCAGTCTGCAGCCTGGGAGGGGCCTGCACCAGATCGTGATCAGCTGCGCCACAATCGTGAGCTCCCAGGCCTCCACAACTGTGAGAAATCGATTTCTGGTGTTTATTCATTCACCTGAGGTGTTCTGTGGTAGCAACCCAAATGGACTAAGATAACGGATTTGCTGCTCTGCTCTAGAGTACAGATTTAGAGTCACACAGACCTGGATTTGAATCTTAACTCTCCAGTGTACTATTGTTTGACCCAGGGGAAGTTAATTAACCCTTGGTATCAGCTTCTTCCTCTGGAATATGAAGATAAGACTAATGCCAAGCACACAGGGTTTTTAAATGAGACAGTAGTCTGATGCTTGTAATATATTGTTAGTGATTAATAAATACAAGGTATTGATGCTAGAAGATAGCAGTGGTCATCTGCTCCAGAAACATGGAAGGGCCCAGTAAAGGAGAAATCGATTAGTGCAACACATGCAGAGGGAATTTGAATTTGCCAACAACAGCCCCGGGAGACAAGCCAAAATGTCTTAGCAGATTCAGCAGCCCCTGTTTAATGTTTTTTGAATTCTTTCCTGAGACAACAGTGGAACTCAAAAATTGATGTGGAAAGAATATAGTAAAAATTTACTCATTCAGAGTAATTGAGAGGGAACTCCTTCTGGATCATTGAAAAGTTTGAATTATATGATGCTTTTTATAGAAAGCAGTTTTGTTGTTTTCAAGTACATCGAGTAATTGGCAAAACATCCATGAAAGTATTGCCAAGTAGACTTCCTGCTGGCATGTTTAAGTGAAAAGCTGAGACTCATTTAAAATTAGCATAGTATTATGTGTATATGAAAAAGGCCCAAATAAAGTTCTTGAAAACAGTTTATTTTCTTAGGTAGATTAGATATTATCCTAAATTTGTTATATAAAAGAATAAATAAACAAAAACAGGCAGCTTTCAATCATTGTGCTTCCTCAATAGGATTCATTTCTCTACTTCAGCACATTTAACTTTCTTTGACTTAAGCTAATGGGCAGACCATGTCCTTGTAATCTCAGTATTTCTCTGCTTGCCTCATGGGTCCTGGAATTCCCTCAAATAATTCAGAATATATGGGCATACCCAGTCATTTTGAATAATGAACAAGTGATTTCTATAATGTGAGGGTTCATAATAAAAATCACATGCCTATGGTGTATTCGGGGAAGCCCTTAACCACCCGTACATTTACAACAGCGCAGGGACCCTTACGGAGAGCCATGCTTCCCGCCTCTCTATCCATTTTGCATCACTTTCTATAGGCATTTAATATTAGGGTAATTAATCTAGACAGAATTTTCGCTTCTTGTGTCCCAGATTATATGCTTGATTCTTTTTTTTTAAAGCCCCTTAAAAGTTTTAATTAAAGGGAAGCTTCTGTTCCTTTTCATTATTTATTTAGTCAATAAAATGCTGCTGAGTCACTGTTTGTGCCACTGTTGGCCCAAGTACTGAGAATGCAAGGATGAACATGCCATTTTATTCTCAATGCGGTTCTTCCTCAGACACCTAAGATGCTATCACTGTAAGCCTTGGTGACTCCTCTACAGCTACGTTAGCCTGAAGTTCAGAGTAGTCTTTTCAGTAGCCTCTGCTCAATAAGCCATTCCTTAGCTGTCCCTAATTTGCTCCCTGTGCTCCACCAGAATGAGACCTGAAGTTCCCTAGCTGTGGGAGAGAATGAAATTGTCCTTCTCGTAGCCACTTACCGCCAAAAATAAACCAGTTTGTTTTGAACTTAAACTCTATAATCTTTGACCCTTTATCTCCTTTATTGAGCTCCCTTCTCAGTTTACTCATATTAGGTTCTTAGTAATGTTTTGTCTCTTTTGTCTTTGTCCTTACAAATACTCATGCTGTAATTTTTTTATTCTTACTCTAGACCATGCTGTCTTTCATTTAGTTCTTTATTTCTCTTTTATGGAGGCCACATTTCATTTAATGCCTGTTACCTGGAGTAACTGTTTTTATTTTTTATTGTTTGTGCTATTACAGAAATCCTATTTTTCCCCCTTCATCCCCTCCACCCAGCCCACCCCTACTTTCCCTTCCCCTCATACAGCTCTCAGTTTATTCCATGATACCGTGCCTCTGGTTCTGTTTTGCTCAGCAGTTCATTTTGTTCGTTAGATTCCTCTTATAAGTGAGATCATATAATATTTGTCTTGTTTTTCACTGTCTGACTTATTTCACTTAGCATAATAGTCTCCAGTTCCATCTATGCTGTTGCAAAAGGCAGCAATTCCTTCTTTTTAAAAGAATTCTTGTTGTGTAGTATTCCATTGTGCAAATGTACCATGGTTTTTTGATCCACTCATCTACTAATGGGCACTTAGGCTGTTTTAGAATTTTGGCTATGATAAATAGTGTTGCTATAAACATAGAGGTGCATAAATTCTTTTGAATTGATGTTTCAGGATTCTTAGGATACATTACCCACAAAGGAATCACTGGGCCAAAAGGCAGTTCCATTTTAAAGATTTTGAGGAAATGCCTTACTGTTTTCCACAGTGGCTGCACCAATCTGCATTCCCACCAACAGTGCACTAGGGTTCTCTTTCTCCACGTCCTGGCTAGCACTTGTTTGTTCATTTATCAATGATGGCCATTCTGACAGGTGTGAAGTGGTATCTCATTGTGGTTTTAATATGCATCTCTCTGATGATTAGTGATGTTGAACATCTTTTCATATGTTTATGAGCCATCTGTATGTCCTCCTTGGAGAAGTGTCTATTCAGGTCCTTTGCCCATTTTTTAATTGGGTTTTTTGTCTTCCTGGTGTTGAGTCATATGAGCTCTTTATATATTTTGGAGATCAAACTCTTGTCCAATCTATCATTAACAAATATGCTCTCCCATATGGCTGGTTCCCTTTTCATTTTGATGATGGTTTCTTTACCTGTGCAGAAGCTTTTTAGTTTGATGTATTCCCATATGTTTATTCTTTCCTTTATTCCCCTTTGCCCTAAGAGATACATAGGCAAAAATATTGCTTAATTAGATATCTGAAACTTTGCTACTTATATTTAGTGACACAGCTTTGAGATGCTAACATTATATTTGTATTTTGGGGTTGCTATATAATCTTAATAAGGAGGCTCATAACTCAAATATACTTTCATAGGTTAATGTAGCCATTTGTAGGAATTGCCTCCCAGATAGTTGTTTTAGAAGAAATTTGTTCAGTCAGGATTTTAGGTTGTGATGAATCCAAATGATAACTCAAACTGGCTTAACTAAGAAAAGGAAATTGTGTTGATTTACATGAATAAAAATAGTCTAGGTAATATTGTAGCAAACTATACATAGTTTCAAACATCAGGTAGAAATGTCTTCATTGGTCAAATGAAGTCTTCAGGGCTCAGTTTCTCTGTCCTTCTATTTGGCTTGGCTTTCCATACTACTTTCATTCTTACGCTGCACACAGTGATGGGACGGATGCAGCCATTCACATTCCATTCCCTCTTGGTTCAAGTTAGAGGAAGAGAACATACACCTCTTCAAGATACTTCAACAAAACTCTGGGGTTAGCAGTAAATGTAAGCCAATCTACGTGGCCAGAGTAAAGGAGTCCAGTGACTGAACTAATCCTAGGCTGCCTTCCATTCAAACACTCAAACTGAGAACTGCAGATACATGTTGCCAAACAAAGACTGTGGGCTCTTGGTAGAGAAAGAGTAGGTGAGTGGATGCTGGCCATTTGGGTGCAGACAGTAAGTATACATTGGAAGAAAACAGACTTTCAGTTCAGAAGCTATTTCTTGTTCTACTCAACAAACATAATAACTGAATGACTTTAGCAAATCACTTAGCTCTCTAAATCTTTATTTTTTCCCATTTAAAATCTGATTAAAGGTATTTGCATAATAGTAGTGCTTTAGGTAATATATACAATAACACACATGGAAGTACTATGTACTGATAGACATATAAATTTATTAGTAGGAGTAATAGTAGTACTATTTTGTGCCAAGAGGATTGAAACGATTAATGTTTAGAAATGGAGAGAGGACCTAAGGAGCAAGGTTTCACTGGAAGTGCAGGTGAGAAGCACAGCGATACTCAGAAATTCAATACAAAGAGGTGGATGTTTAGACCCAAATGAGGAGTTTTAGTTTGAAGAACACTGACACTATAGTATGGAGATAAGCTTGAGGCAAAATTAGAATAAATCTTATAAGAAAGAAAAAAAGGCCATTTGTTAAACATGTTGGTATTTATTTTCAGAATAACATGAACAAGAAAACTGCCTCAGAAAATATTGAACTAGGCAGGCTTCTTAATATATCTTTTAAGACCTCATTTAAGTGTTTGCTCTTCTCTACAGCTTTGGGGTATATCTGTAGATAGAATTTCTTTGAATTTGTTTCCTATCTATATGTCTATCATCTATTTATCTTAGCTTGGAATGCCATAGCAGAATAAGCAAACTAGGTGGCTGAAAGAACTCAGGTCTGAGGGCTAGAAGTCCAAGCTCACGGTGCCCTCAGAATTGGTTTCTGGTAAGACTTCTCTCTCTGGCTTGTAAACGGCTACCTTCTTGCTCCATCATCACATGGTGTTTCCTGTGTGGGTGTGCAGGGAGGTCTCTGGTGTCTCTTCCTCCTCATACAAGGACACCAGACCTATCAGATTAGGGCCCTCATTTACACGTAATTACTTGTTTTACCGTAATTACCTCCTTAAGGGATGAATCTCCAAATAAAGTAACTCAGGGGTTAAGGGCTTAACGTACTACTTTGAGGAGCCCAGCTCAGTCCAGGACTTTACGTGTTATCTATCTCTTTCCTCATTATGGTACTTAAAACTACATTGCAGTGGATTGTATTTTCTGCTTGTTTGTCTTGAGGACACTGACCTCGTCTGATTTTCTTTGTATTTCTAATGCATAGTATCTTCTCTGGTTTGCTATGGTACTCAGTACAAAAATTGTTGGCTTTTTGACTTACATTGATAATAGGCAAGAGGTCAGCAGCAGGGACTCTTTTACTTTTGTCTTCTTGGGAAAGAACCGCTGTTGGCCTCACTGCCACATCGGACCACTCTTCCCTGTGTGTGGTTCCTCCCATACGTCGTTCAGTGAACCTGATGGATTATATTTCCCCTGGGAAATCACATACACTGTCCTCCACTAAAGTCTGAAAACTATTTAAAAATACAACCTCTAATTTAGGCTCTTTCTGGTACAATCATTTATATTTTGGGGAGGTAGAAGAGACTGTGTAAAGAGAGGTGGAGAGAGGCTGTAAATCCGTATACATACAATGTATTTAATAAAACCTCTCATTTCAGAGATTGTGTGCACACACACACTTCAACCTGGCTAATTCACACAGGAATTCCAGATTAAAGACGTCAGATTTAAATGAATGAGGTTTTTTGGAAAAATAGAAAGTCATATACTAATAATCTTAAACAATTGGTAATTTGGAAGTTATGCCCTTGTCAAATATGCTACTAATTGCTTTTCACATTGCCGAATGCTTTTTTTGTTCAGTAGAAAGTTGAGAGACCCTTTCTCCCCAATGTTCAAAATATTTTAAATTTCTTGCCAGGAAGAATGGAATCATATTTAAAAAGCTATACTAATATTTTGTTTGTAATCTTTAGTTAAGTCACTAGACATGCTAACTCTCAGATTTCTCATCTTGAAGAATATTATGATAGTACTTGCAACCAGCTTTTAAACATATGTAACAGAAATACTCTGGAGGTTAATTACATTAAAAACCTGCAAATTGCTTGGAGTTGCTTGGGGTTGGAGGCCATATGAATATAGCTGTCATTTGTTTCCTGGGACTTGACCAAATTTCTCTTAAAAGTAAAAGGTTTTTATCTTGTTTTCCTGAAACATGACCTATGTTAGCAGTCATGATGCTTTATAGCATTGATGCAGCTGCCTACTGAACCATTTAGAGCACCTTTCGATCTGGAAACTTTGATTACATTTTATGATCACTCTCCTAAGGTCAGGGAATTTGATTTGCATCCATCAGGCAAGGAGAAATGGAAAAGCCTTTCTGAAGTATTATCACCAGCTTATCTCAGGTGAATCTTTTGCAACATTTACTCCATACACATTCAGCTTCCCAAAGTAACTTTGAATATAGATATTTTGTGCTTATGTGCTAATATTTCTAGGACATGAAAATATAAAATCACATATCTTTGGGTGGTGGGCACAGACTGCAATATGTAGATGATGTATCATAGAAATGTACACTTGAAACCTATATAATCTTATTAACCAGTGTCACTCCAATAAATTTAATTAAAAAAACATAAAATTATCAGCTGAATAAAACCAGAGATAAAAGTAGAATTGTAGTTTACTAAGTGGTTTTAGGTCCTGGAGACCCATTGGCATTTTGAAAGTTTCTAAAAAACAGAAGTACTTGTTTGATAAAACTGAGGAGCCACACGTCAGACAACCATTTGTGAAGAGCACGGAGCTCGGTGGAGCCGACATAGTTTAGGCTGCAGATGCTGCACTAACTTCCTCCTGGGATTTGGAGAATCAGCTCTGGAGCTGCCCTTTCGGATGTTGTGTACTAAGCTACATGTGGGAAAACTTAAAACAAATTACGTGTTGGACACATTTAATCCTAATGATCTTTACTAACTTTATTGGCCTGAATAGAGAAATATTTGTTATCTGAGGACTACCGGAGACATAGAAAATTTGAAGGGCTGTGAGGGTCAGGAGTGATCAATCCCCACCTGCAACCTGACAAAGAAACCTACAAACAGTAGGACGTAGGCAGCTATTTCACACCCTGGGAGGCAGGAAAGAAGATGGAATTTAATATTTGAGGGATGGCTGTTCACAAAGTTTCATTTGACTTGATGCAACTTGATGTCAAATTGTGGCAAGAGTAAAGAATATCAGAAAACCTTAATTCTATGGAATGGCTTATACAGGCCCTTTACAAGGTCACTTTAAGTTTCACTACAGAATTACTAAGGTTTCCTACTTTGTCAGAACACCATTACCACCTCCTGTGGCATCTATACCAGTTTTTAAAAGCAATTTTCATGGGAGTATTTACGCTACAGACCTTGATATTTAATAAGGATGTCTCAGTAAACTTCCAGGCATTTCCCAACCCTTAATTTCTGTTGGCTTATTCTACAGTTAATTGGTAATCAATCACTGCAAGATAAGCAATTTGATCTTCCTTAATGGAGTAAGTAGTTCAGTTGGGAAGTGATAAAAACTAATTTTATGTTAATATTACCTACACTGCAGGTATCACATGGCCTAGCATAGACATTTTGTTTGTTTCTATGTTATAGAATAAGAAATGTCCATGCCCTCGCTGGTGTGGCTCAGTGGATTGAGTGCTGTTCTGTGAAGCAAAGGGTTGCTGGTTCGATTCCCAGTCAGGGCACATGCCTGGGTTGTGGACGAGGTCTCCAGTAGGGGGTGCAGGAGAGGCAACCACACATTGATGTTTCTCTCCCTTTCTTTCTCCCTCCTTTCTCTTCTCTCTATAAATAAATAAATAAATATTTTATTAAAAAAAGAAAGAAATGTCCAGATTTCTGCAAATGCACCCCTATCACACTTATATATAAAAATGTCCATTACTAGGGTATCTGATTATATATTAATTATGAATCACTGGGCAAGTATTTACTAGTGCCTAGCACTATGTTATGATATAGCAATTGTTTGGCATTTTAACAAATAAAAAATGCTGTATTTACTTGTCAAACAAAGGAGCATTCTGGGATTTGTGTCATAGCCAAAACAACTTGAGAATTTGATTATATATTTTAACTAGCTACTGTAACATTGTGTATAACCTTAGTATATGTGTAAACAGGTTTCCTTTTTCCATAATAGAAATGAGTTGATTTCATTACAGGATCTGGAATTTCTTTATTTAGCATGAAAGAAACTGTTTAGGTGATAGTTAAAAGCATATAAACATAGCCCAAATGTTTATTCCTTTCTTGACCCAAAAGGTTAAGAAAGGAACAATGATTAAGAAAAGTATATCTCTGAAATAGACTTCATCCAAAATCAGAGGAATGGTAGGCAAATATGAAGAAATGGATTGGTTTGAAATATGCTTTCATTTCTAGAGCAAATCCCCATATAACAAATTGTCAGGTGAATTAACAGAGATTAAAGAAGGCATAGATATAATAAAACAAAGTAACCTAAGGATGCCATGTATAATCTTTGGTTTGGTGTATGCCCTGTGTACTTCAGAGCCAGAAATGACTATGAGTCCAGTGGTTGATGTAGAGCCAGAATTTATAGTTGTATATTTGCTTTAATGTTATATTCTTGGTAATCACTGTAATGCATTTAATATTGAATCCACGATTAGGAATGCAATTCAATCAACAATTATATTTATTAAAACTTCTAGCCAAGATGGAGGTGTAGGTAGATACACTTTACCTCCTTGCACAACCAAAAGAAGGACAACAACAAATTGAAAAACAAAAAGCAACCAGAACTGCCAGAAAATCGAACTGTATGGAAGTCCAGCAACCAAGGAGTTAAAGAAAAAACACTCATACAGACCAATAGGAAGGGCAGAGACTGGAGGCCAGGGTGGAGAGGCAGTGGCTGGAGGAACACTCAAGGTGGCAGCTGGAGGACTGAGTGAGGCAGCAGCTGGTAGACGGGGCAGTCCCACATTTGCATGTAGATAAACCAAGAGGAACAACTGGGGAGTGAGACAGACTGTGCAACCCAGGGTTCCAGTGTGGGGAAATAAAGCCTCAAAACCTCTGCCTGTAAAATCTGTGGGGGTTGCAGTGGCAGGAGAAACTCCCAGTCTCACAGGAGAGTCCATTGGAGAGACCCACCAGATCTTAGAATGTAGACAAAACCGCCCACCTGGGAATCAGCACCGGAAGGGCCCAATTTGCTTGTGGGTAGCAGGGGAAGTGACCAAAAGCCAGTCGAGAGTGTAGCAAGTGGCATTGTTCCCTCTTGGACCCCTCCCCCACATACACGGCCATGTCCCCAGTAAGGAGTATGCAAAAGGCAACCACACATTGATGTTCCATTCCCCTTCCTTCTCTCTCCCTTCCCCTCTGTAAAACTAAATAAAATCTTTAAAAAATGATTAGTTAAATTATTAATTTGAATGACTAAAAGACACAGAGTTTGAGGAAAGATATTGTAATAGTTTATACTGCATGTATGTATGTGTGTGTGTGAGAGAGAGATTGTTTCAATACATTGAGTATGTGTTTGTATTTATATCATATGAGGTTCATAACAGGCAATGCCTCCTAGTGTTTGCACATATATAATTTCCAAACTATTAGGAGCAGATTAAGTAGTCAAATTAAATTATCTTCTGTCAGATCCACCAATATACAGGACTGAAGACTTAGAGTTTTGGATTAGCTATACTGGAATAATAGTTAGGGCCCTGTGATTTTATATACTCTTGGCTTCATAAATTGGCTTATCAAATAAATGACATAAATTGTTAATTTTGTGATTTTCCTTGTCAGTTCATGAGTCTGCATCTGTGCTTTGGCTCTATAGAAATCATCAATGAATTACTGAATTGTTGAATTCTGGTATAAGGGGATACTGTTAAGTGCATAAGATGAAGGTAACTAGCTTTTGCCCAAATGTATACTGAGCTAAAATCCTTGTTTTCCAGAGGTAACCTACATAAAAATAAAACAAGTTTTCTTCCCTTAAATCTACTCTAGAAAAACATATAATTATTTTCTGAACCTTTTAACTCCTATACCTTAAAATTATGTTATATTAACTAATACATAAAATTACATGGCATGTTATATTTAAATTTTGCATTATTTTATTTTTCTATCTTAATTACTATTTTCAGTATCATAAATACTTGTATTATCCTCCTGACATTGAACATTCACAAACATAAACATAGTTCTTATTTATTTTTTTCTGTATCTTTTTTTTGTCACCAAACCTTACTAGTATTGTTTGGGTCATTTTTTTCCCTTTTCCTTTGGTTCTCATTGTCAAAATAACTCGTTAAAGTTTGACCAGCTGCAACAGTTGTATGCATTTCCCCCATCCTCTAACACAGAAACCTCTAATAATTTTACCCTTATATTAGTCAGGGTTCTCCAGAAAAACAGCACCAGTAGATTTATAGTAAGGAATTGGCTCATTTATTTTTGGAGGCTGAGAATTCCCACAATCTTCTGTCTGTAAATTGAAGACCCAGGAAAGGTAGTGGTGTAGTTCAGTCCACATGTGAATGCCTGAGAACTGGGGAAGCCCATGGTTTTATATCCTCGTTCAAGGTACAGAGAAAATAAAGTTGGAATGTTTAGCTCAATCAGTGAGGCAGAAAAAAAGGGGATTATATCTCCTTCCTTTGCATTTTGTTCTATTCAGGCCATTAATGGATCGAATGATGCCCAAGCACATTGGGAAAGACAGTTTACTGTACTGAGCCCACCGATTCAAATGCTAATCTCATCTGGAAATATTCCCAAAGACAACATTCAGAAACAATGTTTCATCTGAGATCCATGGCCCATGGAAGTTGATGCACAAAAGTAACCATCATTACCCTTTGTTTTTAAAATATTTTCCCAGGCTTCCCCTCTTTATGGATTCTTTTTTTTTTTTTTTAAATCTCCTGTGCTTCTGGTTGAAGAACCTTTCTCATTATCCATGGCCTATTTTATGATTTTTTCCCCTCATGAAGTGTTCCATGCCTTGAATAAAAGTTGATGATTCTTACTCTCTCCTTACTTTATTTATAAATATATAAATATATATATATTTGAGGAGAGAGTAAGAATCATCTTGTATATTTATATATTTACACATGTATATGTACATATGAGATCTACACAGAAGGTATCCAACCATGTAATATGAAAAATAGAGACATTTATTGAAGAAGATACAAGATACAAGAAACATTGTACAAAGGACAATGACGCCTCAGTTCCCTTCAAAGTAGGCACCTTGGGACCTCGCATAGTACTCCTGATTGCTGTTAGCTGCCCCATCATATTTTCCTGAATCTCATCAACAGTCTGAAATCTCTTCTTTTTCGAAGGTGATTTTAGTTTTGGGGAAAGCCAGAAGTCACAGTGTGCCAAATCTGGGCTGTAGGGGGACCGAGTCACCTGGGTGGCTTGAGGTTCAGCCGAAAAACTCTGCACGAAACATGGTGCATAAGGGTGTGCATTGGCCCGATGAAGCTGCCAATAGCCAGTTGACCATAGTTGCTGCCTTCCGCGTCACCCAAATAGTTTCTGCAAAATTTGATGCAGACTTGTTGCTCTATTTGCTCAGTCATTTTGAATGCAATGGCCACACCGTACACATGCTCACTCAAATGCTTCTATCACCCCCACTGACTAGTACAGTGAAGCTGTCATTTTTCAGGCATGTGCATTACAGTCCACTCTCCTTGGCTGCCAGATTACATTGATGTAGTGCAAACCATTCTCATCATGTTAACAATGGCTAGACTTTTTCCAGACGTACTACACACACACACACACACACACACATACACACACTACATTTTTTCATCTAAATAGTTACAGTTAGAATTTGGATTCTCTAGCATATTTTTCTATCTCCCATATATCAATGCACGATGGCATTCATTCACTCATTCAACAATCTTCTGTCAGAATCCTTCTGCATGTCACACATTGCCACACTGTTTTGGATACAGTAGTTAAAAGCACCCAAGTTCTTTACAATCTTGGTGTTTTCTTTCTCAAGAAGCATTTAGTCATTTAGATATTAGTTATTAGACAATAACTAGAAGATAAATTCAAAAGACAATTTGAGATTGTAATAAATGCTGTGAAATACACAAGGTAAATTATACATTGGGAGCTCCTTCAGACTGTGTATCTAGATGGGGAAGCTTCTCTGAAGACCTGGTTTGTGTGGTTATCTGCAGGAGGGGAAGAGCTGTTAGCTCTTGTAGAGAGAAGAGCTAACAGCTCTTGTAGAGAGAAATTCTAGGAAGGTAACAGCAGGGGCAAAGGCCCTGAGCTAAGAATAATTTTGAGATTCAGATAACCTGAATATTATGGGATCAGAAAAATGGGAACAAAGGTGCCAAATATTATACAAAATGGACAGGTTCTAGTTGTGTAGGACCTTGCAGGCCGTGGTGCAGAGTTTAGATATTATCCTAGTGAAATGATAAGCAGGGAGAGGTAGCTTAATATACATTTCCAAAAAATCACGCTGCCTGCTTCTTTACAGAAAGAACTGTATGTGGTAATGAGTCAAGGAAGCTTTAGTTATCTGCCCCATTAATCTAAGCAGTGACAAAGCCAGAACAATGTGAATAGTGTCCCCTCACTTTTTCTGTATAAAAGAACAGAAAGAAAGAGAAAGAAGGGAAGACAGAAGTAAGGTTCTTTCTAAAACAGAGTAAGTGTGCATATTTTATAATCATTTTATAATGCCTTTCATAAGGATAAAAACATTTTAAAGAAAAAATAACATAAATCTTCCTAATACTCATTGTTATTTTTAATCACTAGTCAAGTGGTTTCACTCTGAAGCAAGAATAACTAGCGTTTAGTTAAGAAAGTAACTATACTTTGGATTTTCTCAAACATCTTTTTGGCTGTGCTGTTTTTCCATCAAAATCTAGTATTACAGTGTTCATATATATCCTTTGATGTTGTCTTTATGGATCTGCTGTGCAGTGGTCAACATTCTACAGCAGTTGGGTAATTTACCTTAACTCTACGTAACAGTTTTCTCAGGTTAAAAAATGTTTTGTATAACAGGTTCAATGTATCTATGCTTTCTTAACTACTTTCTGGGTACCAAGTATTATGCTAAATATATATATGTACATATATATATGTACACACATATATAATTTCACCTAATTATCAGAACAGTCCTGTGATATGAGTATTACTTGTGCAATTTTTTTAAAAAGGACAAAACAAACTTAAGTAGGATATTAAATTACTTTTCCAAAGTGAGAGTTCATAAATACCACAGGTAGGATTAAAATCCAGAACATCTCTTAAGCAGACATCCTCTTGACCCCTAAAACCATCCTTTTAAGTAATGTGGTTTTCTTTTTATGCCAGCCAGAACACTTTATTTCAAAAGATATATATATAATTTTACATATGTGTATATGTGTGTGCACATATATATTACATTTATATATCATAGTACTGTACATGTATATGTAAATAAATAAATGCATTTGGAATTCACTGAAGCTATTTGTTATTTAAAACATCTTAGTATCTTTTCCTTCAAATAGGCTTTTGGGATAGTTGTTAAAAATTAAGTTCAGGTGAGCTTAATAGTTTAAATTAGTTTTACATACAATTCAATGTAAATAGAATTTGTAATAGTTATTTATGCTTTGCTGTTCAATTGTTTGGCACCTCAAATATCCCATTATGTATGTCTTACCCTGCTCTGAGAACTCTTCTGTAGAGAAGCATGTGTATTATTTCTATAATCTAGTCATCCATACATTCAGTTATTTGACCAATAGAAAACTAGAAAGCAATATGACTCAGAAAACAAAATTGGACTCGCAACAAATCCCTTGTGTTACATATTACCTGGATTAAAAAAGACAAACAAACAACTAAATCCAGCCTCATAGGCTTTGAGTGGTTAGTAGATGGAAACCAGAGCCAATTTTGTGAACTGATGAACCATTTCTTAACCATTGACATTCTTTAATTATGACCTCTGTACTCCTCTGCAAATGCTTTCTGGCTCATCTATGTTTATATCACAGGAAGTCCCTCCCTTTTGTCTTTGCCCCCAACCTCATACAAGTCAGCATTCTGTGTGTGTGTGTGTGTTTACTTTCTTTCATATTTAAAGTGAAATGCACCTTTAGAGTCATATGACCTCCCAGACATCTTGAAACTTTCATCCAATAGGTAGTGTTGATAAAGTAAAATATAAAGTAACAGAGGGGACATTCTCTAAGCATTTCAATGGGTGATATTTCTTTAAAATATCACTCACATCTCACATTTTTAAGAGGGAAGATGAAGTTTCTCCCAAGACAGGTGTGCAAGTTAATGAGGACTTAGGCAGCGGCTGAAGAGGAAGATGGACAGTCTGACACCTGATGGTTTCTTCCTGCTGTAATCTTAAATTTGTACTTGCCCATGGGAAATTAGAAGGGAATAGCAGTAAACCACTACTTGCTGACGAAGCAGGCTGCTTTGTGAAGGCGTCCAGCCTATTGACAAATACATGGCAAAGTGTTTAATTTATCAGAGTAAATGGTAGTTCATTTCCCATTCTAGGGTCAGTCTGACCATTTGTCTAGATCTGAGAAAGCACATCCATATCAAAGTTAGGAAACTGTATAAAAGCAATCAGATAGAGTTAATAGTTGATTATGTAGTTTGTATCAGCATATATATAATTTACATATTTTATAGAAAATACATATTTTAATTTTATTATATTCATTTTTATTTCATTCATTGATTTTATTTTTATAATTAAAACCCAGCCTGAATGTTATACAACTTCACCTATAGGGAGAGGGGGTAGCAATGAGAAGTTAGGAGTGACGCAGATGTTTAAGCATATATGAACATTTTCTTCTCCTATTCTTATCTTTCCTTAGGTTCAAGTGCAACTTTCAAGCTTCTATGTACCTCAAGGAAAGTGTTTAAAATTAACTAATCCACCACTCTTTTTCTTTTGGTCCCTCAGTGTCACAATTCTAAGATTGTTAGGTGATGTTGAATGAAAGGAAAGATAGGGAAGCAGCTTGCTATCAAGTATAATTAAAATGAAACACTTTTTAAATCTCATTTCATATATTCTGGTTTATGAATATAATATCTGGATCCAAGTGAATTCAGCTATAGCATGTTCTTAGAAGTAGGGCATCTGATATTTTAAGAGATTCTTCCTCATTCTGCCCAGCTTCACTTTGGATTCCACAAAGCCAATAAAGGTGGTTAATAATTTTTTAAATAACAGCCTTAGGTGCTTCTCAATTTTCATATAGTTGTTTGAGTAGATTATCCTCTTATACATACAGTTATAAGAAGATACTGGCTTTCTATGTGCTTAATTTTACCAAGTAATAAAACCTTCAGTTCATGTAACTATTTTACAGGCCTACTTATTTTCCCAGACCCATGCTATGTTCTAGGAATGCTGAAATGAATATGAAATCCATTGCTAAGGAATTTAAAATCAGTAAGGAAATTGGACATAGAAATGTGAATAGATAACATGGGGTTTGGTGAGGGCCCCCAAATTTATTTATAAACTAGGAGATGTCAGACTTGTTTATAGAAGGAGAGGTGAGAAGGAGATGTTTGATTTAAGTTTCAGATGGTAAGTAAATGTCCACTAGTCACTTTGGAGTTATTTTGAGTGTGCATGTGTATTTGCATATGTGTGTTGACATTAGTGTGAGGTATTCACAGATTAACCTAAGAGAGAAACAAATTTAGGCAGGAGTGCCTGAAACAGTCTGTCACGGCAGAAATCTGCAAGGGATCTGTCACGGGCAAAGAAAGGAATGTGAAGAAACAGGAATCTGGAGTTACAGGGCAGGGGCCAGATAAGGAGAGCCTCATGTATCACATCAAGGAGTTTTTATTTATCCTGTGGTAAACAGGGAACCATTAAAGGATTTTAATCAGGAACAAACGTAATTAGATTTGCATTTTAGAAAAATCAATCTGGCAGTAAAAGCCAAATGGATTGTGCAGGACTGGAGGCAAAACTTTTTAGGAGCTTATTATTATAAATCAGGCTGTGGCTACAGTCTGCAGTGGGGTAACGGCAGCAGTAATCAGAAAGGAGACACTATATACTAGACATGTTGAAGAGATGGTACTGAGAGAAACTGACAACTTACTTGTTTGTGACACTGTGGCAGGAGTGGTAGACACAACTGAGGAGTTAAGCATATTTTATCTGTCTGGTTTATGAGCTTGAAAACAAGGCTGGGCTTATGATGGGAAACTGGAATCCAAACCTCTAGTACAAAGGCCAGTGTAAGAGACATGAAAGTGATTGAGATTACTCAGAGATTCTTTGGACTAGAAGGAGAAAATCCCAAAGATAAAAATCTCAGAGAGAAAAACTATACATTAAGGACAAGCAGAGAAACTGGAGCCATCAAGGACGACTAAGGAAAAATGGTTAATAAAAATGGAAGGGATCTTGAAGAGTGACGCCATTAAAGCCGAAAAGAGTGAAAAGTTTCTGAAAGAAGCCAACAGGATCAGCTGCCTCAGGCTGGTCAAGCAAGAGGAGAACGGAAAGTGGTTTTCCATTTGGTAGTTGTAGGTTACTGCCGCTGTTTATAAAAATAGCGTCAATGAAGTGGGAATGTGGTTGTTGATAGCAATGGATGGACATAACAAACATAAAAACTACGTTTTACTAGTGTTTCATGGGGACTGAATAATATAATTAAAGAAGGTTATAAAAACAGAGGTTGTATGCAGTGGTGGTATAAAACAGCAACATTAAAATGTTTACAGAATAAGACAAGGGAGAGGGAGAGGTTAAGCAAATACGAATCATTAGTGAGATTATAAATGGAGTACTTAACAATAAGCCAATAAAATATGTTGATATTCTGCTTGTTTTTGTTAACTCATTTCTTATACAAAACCATCCAGATGAGAAGTAAGTTTGGGATTCTGTTTTTTTCTTTCTTAAATGAAATAATATAAAGAAAATTTTCTGGACAAAGTGACTATTTGCTATAAAATATCTGTACTTATATTTGCACAACTGATAGTACAAAAGTCATGAATGAAATTTCTTTGGTGTAGCTCTAAAACCCATCCCTTTGCATGTAGAGTGTCACTTTGTCTCCTCACAATGTGTGCATTTATCTACCAGTTTTACGTATATGTGTCCTTTATATTGGGTGCCTCATGCCATTTTATGTTCTGGCCATTTATTGTTTAAAGTAATAGTCTAAAACTAGTTATAGGTCTGAAAAAAGCATAAATATTAAAAGTCTTATTGTTATAAGGTATGAAACTGCTGGTCTTCTTACTAAACTATGTGTACATTGAGTTCTTGTTCCCTAAAATTAATTCAATTTGTACTCTTTACTGCACTCTCCCAATGAGCAATAATACCCATTTCCACAATTCGGATTGAAGTTTGTTGAAGGAGGGCAAACTGTGCCAGTTAAACTTCGAGAGATAATTGACCCATGTGAGGATTAAACCTGTGACCTTTGTTTCATTGACATTTGCCCCAAACAACCACTTTAAGCAGCCCGAGGCACCAAGGTTAATATATATTGGTGCATAATAAATAATTTCAAGTAAGAACTTGCAGACTTATTACAAGTCTCAAGCAGACTTTAAAACAAACAAAAAATAAACAAAATAAATTCAGAATTCAGCTTTTCTTCTCTAAACAATGATTATATGAATTTTAAGAAGTTTGCTTGGGTACATAATACTACTCAGCCGTAAGAAAAGATGAAATACTGCCATTTGCAAAAACATGATGGACCTTGAAAATATTACACAGAGCAAAGTAAGCCAGTCAGAAAAATCTAAGAGCCATATGATTTCACTCATATGGGATATAAAACTGAAATTCATAGACACAGACAACAGTATGGAGGTTACCAGAGGGAAGGGGGTGGGGAGTAACAAAGAGTAAAGGGGCCAAATATATGGTGACAGAAGATGACTGGGTAGTGGGAAGGCAATGAAATATCCAGATCACATATCATAAAAATGTACACTTGAACCCTATGTGATCTTTTAACCCAGTGTCACCCCCAAACTATTTTTCAGAGTTTGTAAATCTTCCCTGAGGTTCTTTCTGTTTGCAAGTGAGTTCTCACACACACATGGGAGGAAACTCATGAAAGCTGTTCGCTAACTTTACTAACGTGTAAAAATGGTGTGAGTCAGAAATGGTACTGAAAACTGGGCAGGATGAGAGTTCTGGATTCAGCCTTCACATTCAGAGAGCTTGGTGATTGTCACCCCATCATTATAAGAAGAAAAAAAAAACTGAATGAAATGAAAATGAACTACTTTTCTTTTGCCCAACAGAGAAATAAAGTTTGCAGGACAATGTCCATATGGAATTTGGAGAGAAAAGAACATGTAGAGTCACACATGAGATCTGCTCACTGAGAGTAGAAGCTGCTGGAGCTGTAAAAGGGTAGGAACACTGAAGTGGTATTTGGACGTAAATTGTTGGAGGCTGAATGTAAACTAGTACAAGAACCAAGCTCCCAAAGGCAGCAGTTTTAGAGAAGTTCCGCACTTATGTGAGATTTATCTTCAGGAACTCCACCAGGTTGTCACAGTGAAAACCCAAGATCTCTACTTGGCTCTGGCAGGGGGATGAAAGTAAACATTGTGAAATATGCCCAGAGTGTTTTTCATAGCAGAAAACTATTCTTCAGAGGAAACCATCCGAGCTAACAGAGTCTCATCCCAAGTGAAGGAATTCTTACCAAATCAGTCCTTCCCAGTTACCCTGTCTTACCTAAGAGTGGGAAGAAAACTATATGAATGGAGAAACACTTGCCCAGAGACACAGGACAACAAAAGAGTGAGATTTAACCATAGGATTAAAGAACATTCTTCCCCACATCTTACTACCACACCAACTGGACTCCATTAAAATAATAGAGAATTACAAATGACACAAATGCAGTAACTAGACACTCTGAAAAAAAAATAGGAAAGCTCAAAGTCAAAAGAGGAGACAGAGAAAAAACTTTCATTGGAAGAATTTTGAAGCTTTTGAAAGAGACAGCTATAGCAAACATTAGCCACAATCCAAATCCTATTTTTATTATCCCTAGATTAACATAAATCCTCACATCCTGTGTACCTCAATCTCTATTACTCTATAGTCTATGTAAAGTTTTCAACAAAGAATGATGAACTATGGCAGAAAGTCAAGAAAAAAACATACTCTTAGGAGAACACAGGCAAGAGAATCAGATTCATAAGTGACACCGATGTTGGAATTATCTGACAAGATTTAAAGAAAAGCTAGGATTAATATGTACAGGTTCTAATAGAAAATGTGAACAATGTATGAGAACAGATTTGGAATATAAGCAGAGGGATAGAAACTCTAAAGAGGAATCAGTAGGATATGGTAGAAATCAAAAACACTGACAATACTGAAGAATGTCTTTAATGGGCCACCTAGTAGACTTGAACTAGCTGAGGAATCAGTAAGCTTAAAGATACATCAATAAAAAATTCCCACACTGAAATCCAAAGATGGGGAAAAGTGAACATCCAAGAACTTTGGGACAATTCAAAGGTGAGATGCCAGAAGAAGAAGAAAAATAAAATACAAGAGGAAAAAAATGTATTTGAAGTAATAATGGTTGAGAACTTGCTAAAAATTAGTGGCAGACATCAAAACACAGATCAAGGAAGCTGAAGGAACACAAACCAGGAAACTTCCCCAAAATAAACTACAAACCAACAGACAAACAACAACCAATATCACCTAGTATAGCATATTCAAACTTCAGAAAACCAAAACCAAAAAAGAAAACTTGAAAGAAGACAGGAAGCAAAACACACATTACCTATAGAGTAACAAGAGTAACAACTACAGTGGACTTCTTAACAAAAACCATGCAAAAAAGAAAAAGAGTAGAGTGAAATATTAAAAGTTTAAAGGAAAAAATTCTAACCCTGGATTCTATATTCATTGAAATTAAACTTCAAAAGTGAAAAAGAAATACATTAAAAGATCTCATGTACCCCAATGTTCATAGCAGAATTGTTTACAATAGCCAAGTGCTGGAAACAGCCTAAGTGCCCATCAGTAAATAAGTGGATCAAAAAACTGCTACAGTTACACAATGGATTACTATGCAGCAGAAAGAAAGAAGAAACTCCTACCCTTTGCAAAAGCATGGATGGAGCTGGAGAGCATTATGCTAAGTGAAATAAACCAGGTGGTGAAAGACAAATACCATATGATCTCACCTATAAGTGGAACCTAATGAAAACAAACAAACAAGCAATCAAAATATAACCAGATAAATGGAAATAAGGAACAAACTGACAGTAATCAGAGGGGAGGGGGCAGATAACAGGGGAAAGAAGGGGAAGAGTCTAGTCAAGAAACATGTATAAAGGATCAATGGTAATGGACAACAGGATGAGGACTTACTGAGGGAGTGAGGTTTGGACAGGAAAGGGGAGAGCAATGGGGGAAAATTGGGACAGCTGTAATTAAACAACAATAAAAATAAATTAAAGAATTACCTTATGTGGTCAACAAAAATTGAGAGATTTCATCATTACCAAAGCTTATATCTTTTGTCAGCTCTGACTGCTATAACACTGGGTACTTAAACAACAGAAAAGTCTTTATCTGAGATAAATAAACTATCTGAGATAAAATGAGGCATCATCTATTGAAAAAGGTCAATTCTCAAGGAAGACATAATTCTAAAAGTGTTATGTACCTAACAATGGAGCGTCAAAGTATGTGAAGAAAAACACAGAAGTAAAAGAAGAAATAGATACTCCACTATTAGAATAATAAACTAAAACATTCCACACTTAGTAATTGATAGGTCAAGCTGGGATAAAAAAAAACAGTGACAATATAAATGACCTCAATATCAATAGACATCATCTTTACCTAAATTGATATTTATCGAGTGTTGTAATAGCATCAGGATACACATTCTTCTCAAGTTCACATAGAAAGTTCAATAAGATAGACCATATTCTGGTCTACAAAAAAACCCCCTAACAAATTTAAAATAATAAAAAATTACATAAAGTCTGTTCTTAGATCTCAATGGAGTTAAACAAGAAATCAATAGTAAGAAGATAGTTGAAAATCTCCAAGTATTTGAACTTCAACACACCGCTACAAAAGCATGAGTGTCAAAGCAGAAATTTCAAGAGGAGTTTAAATAAATATTTTGAACTGAATAAAAATAAATACAACTGTCAAAATTTATGGAATGAACAAAAGTGGTACTTAGTGCAAAACTTGTAGCATTAAGTACAAATGTTAGAAAAGAATAAAGATCTAAAATCAATGACCTAACTTCCACCATAGGAAACTAAACATCAATTTAAAACAAGCAGAAGCAAATACACAATAAACACTAGAGCAAACATCAAGGATATAAAAACAGGAACATGATAAAGAAAATCAACAAGATCATAAAACTGTTAAACCTCTACCCAGGCTAATTGAGAAAATATAAGAAAAAAGGTAAGTTGTACGCATCAGAAATAAAAAGAGGTGTCACCACTGATCTTGTGGATACTAAAAGAATGATAAAATAATATTATGGGTTTCCAGTCAAGATGGTAGTGTAAATAAATTCAGTACTTGAAATCTCCCACAACTACATCAAAATTAAAACTAGAGTACAGAACAATCATCATTTAGAACATCCTGAAATCTAGCTGAACAGAAGTCCTACAAGTAAAGATATAATGAAGAAGACACATGAGACTGGTAGGAGGGGCAGAGATGCAGAATGGGCTGGTCCCACATCACTGTGTGGTGAATAAAAATCAATAGGGATATCTCAGCTGTGGAGACCCCCCCTGAAAAGTGAGAATCCCAGCCCCACACCAGGACCCCAAGCCCAGGGTTCCAGTGCTAGGAAGAAAAGTCACCATAACTTCAGGCTATAAAAACCCACGGGGATTGTGGCTGAATGAGGAGGGGTTCCTGGAGTCCCAGGCTGTCCTCTTAAAGAGTCTGTGCATGGACTTACTTGAACTCACCCACTCTGAGCTCCAGCACTGGGGCAGCAGCTCCAAAGGCACTGGGACATGTGGGGAGGGTCTGAGTTTTCTGGCATCAGGATGAGGGGCATCTTTTTTTCAGACGAAAGGTCATTGCTCCTTTGCTGAGTCCTTCCCCAATAGAGCCTGCAGGCAGATGCCATATGTGTGTCTCCATCAATCCAGATAACACTCTTGGCACTACCCACTGAGACTCTGGTCCACCCAACTTTCAAGCACAAGTCATTTCCAGTGGCTTTTCCATACAAATGGCCTGTTTTGGCTCTTGCTTTGGATTTTTGTAAACATGTCTCAAACAAACAGCATCTGGTCTCACTCAGCATGCTTCTTACCACTCCCTAAGTAGCTCTAGGCCCTACACTAGTGGTAGCCAACTTTGGTTTGCAGCTTGGCCTTGCCTGGGCAACTTCAAGCCCAACACAAGTAGCAGTCATCTACACACGGTTTTGTAGCTCATGTTGGGTGGCTCCAGGCAGGGCACAGGTGGCAGCTGTCCTTAGCTAACGCATCCCTGGGGGCCCCAAAGCCAGGTCAGTTTGTCAACAGCTACAGACCACAATGAAGCTCCATCCAATCACTTCTACAAAGAACACTCTCAAGGGGAAGACTCAGTAGGCACCAGAGCCTTGCTAAAGTAAGTCCTATTCTTTGGGGACTGGCCCTGAATAGCTGATCCTCCACAGTGGTCACAGACAGTTGTCACAGCCATTAGGCCTGGGGGTAAATCCCTCCCAATTTGGTCCCAACTGCAGTCAAAGCTCAACTACAACACAAGGGTGTACACAGCCCACAAGGGAAAAATTTCTTGAATATCAAGTTCAGATGACTAGGAATCCTGTGCCACTGGACCCCCACAGGACACTTACTATATAGGATCACTCTACCAATCTTGGGAGACATAGCAGCTCTATCTCATATACAGTGACAAACATAGGGAGGCAGCCAAAATAAGAAAACAAAGAAAAATGTCCTAAGTAAAAAATACAACAAAACTCCAGAAAAAGAACTAAACAAAATGGAGATTAGCAATATACTAGATGTAGAGTTCAAAACACTGGTTATAAGGATGCTAAATGAACTTAAGGGAAAAGTAGATAAATGTAGTGAGAAATTCAACGAAGAGATAGGAAACATAAAAATGGAGATAGAAAACATAAAATAGAACCAGTCAGAAGTGAAGAATACATTAACTGAAATGAAGAATACATTACAGGCAATCAACAGTGGAGCAGAAGAAGCAAAGGAACAAATCAGAGATTTGAGAGCTAAAGAAGCAGAAAACACTCAATCAGAACAACAAAAAGAAAAAAAAAAGAATCTCCCAAAATGATACTATAAGGAGTCTCTGAGACTTCAAGTGCATCAGTGTTTGCATCGTGGGGGCACCAGAAGGAGAAGAGAGAGAGCATGGAATTGAAAAATCTATGTGAAAAAGTAATGACAGAAGACTTCTCTAACCTGGTGAAAGAAATAGGCCTACAAGCCCAGGAAGCACAGAGCTTTCCAGACAAGATGAACCCAAAAAGGCCTACACCAAGACACATCGTAATTAAAATGCTTAAAGGTTAGCATTAACCATAATTAAAGGTTAGTAATTAACTGTAATTAAAAGGTTAAAGACAAAAAGATAATTTTAAGAGCAGCAAGAGAAATGCAGTTTGTTACCCCAAAAGGAGTTCCCATAAAACTGTCCACTGATTTCTCAACAGAAACTTTGCATAACAGAAGGGATTGGCAAGCAATATTCAAAATGATGAAAACCTAGGACCTACAGTACAACCAAAATTACTCTACTTAACAAAACTACCATTTAGAATAAAAAGATAGATAAAGAGTTTCCTGGGGGGTGGGGAAAGCTAAAAGAGTTCATCATCACCAAATCAGTATTATAAGAAAGGAGAGTCTTCTTTAAAAGAAAAAAACAAGATAAAAATATCAATAATAAAATAGCAATAAATACATATCTATCAACAATGACTTTGAATGCAAATGAATTAAATGCTTAAATTGGGAGACATATGTGGCTGAATGGATAGCAAAACAAGACCCTTCCAGATGGTGTCTACAAAAGACTTACGGTGATAAACACAGACAGTCTAAAAGTAAAGGGATGGAAAAAGTTATTTCATAAAAATCAAAATTAAAAAAAAACAAGCTGGTGCAGCAGTCAACAGACAAAATAGACTTCAAAACAGAGGAGATATAACAAGAGGCAAAGAAGGACCAGCAATTCTACTTTTGAATATTTCTTTAGAGAAACTCAAAACACTAAATCAAAAAGCTATATGAATCCATATGTTTATTGAAGCATTATTTACAATAACAGCCTGGATATGGTAGCAACTTGTATGGAAGTGTTCATCAGTAGATGAGTAAAGAAGAGAGAAGGAGAGAGACACACACACACACACACATACCATCTGCAATGACATGGTTGGACCTAGAGAACATTGTGCTGAGTGAAATAAGTAAGACAGAGGAAGACAAATGCTACATTATTTCACTTATATGTGGAACCTAAAAAACAAAATAAATGAACCAGCAGAGGAGAAATAGACTTGTAGATGCAGAAAACATTTTTATGGTTTGCAGATGGGAGGGGAATTGGGGAAAATCGGTAATGAAGGTGAAGGGATTAAGTACAAAATGATAGTTACAGAATAGTCATCGGAGTCTACAGCCATACCACCCTGAACGCGCCTGATCTTGTCAGAATAGTCATGGAAAAGTAAGGCACAGCATAGGAAATACATTCAATAATATTGTAGTAACTATCTTTGGTGTCAGGTGGGTACTAGATTTATTGGGGTGATCACTTGGTAAGTGATAGAACGTCTAATCATTGTGCTGTATACCTTAAACCAATATAATATTGTATGTCAACTTTAATTGAAAAATAAATCTTTAAAAATATATTAGCAAATCAAGTTCAACAATACATGAAAGTTTTATACAGTATGATAAAGTGAGATTATTTACTTTAAGGCTGATCCTCCATTTGAAAATCAGTGAATGAAGTCACTGTATCAACAGGTGAAAGATGAAAAATTATGCAACTTTAATGAGGGGAAAGAAACAGTTTATAAAATCCACTAACCATTGTAATCAAAAGTCTCAGAAAATTATGAATAAAGTCTTCCTCAATTTATTAAAGAGCATCCACAAAAAACCTAACTTCATACTTTATTCGTAATGAAAAACTGAAAATTTTCTCTCTAAGATTGGAAAGAAGGCCAGGATGACCTTTGCAACAATTCTACTTGATTGATTTAACATGGAAAGTTGCAGCTAATAGAATAATGCTTGAAAAGGAAATAAAAATGGCCCTGGCTGGTGTGGCTCAGTGGATTGAGTGCCAGCCTGAGAATCAAGGGGTTGCCAGTTCAATTGCCAGTCAGGACACGTGCCTGGGTTGTGGTCCAGGTGCCCAGTAGGGGTCATGCAAGAGGCAACCATGCATTGATGTTTCTCTCCCTCTCTTTCTCCTTCCCTTCCCCTCCCTCTAAAAATAAATAAATAAAATCTTTATTTAAAAATAAAGAAAAATGTATACTTATTAGGAAGGAAGAAATGAAACTGATTTTATTTCTTGATGACACAATTGTCTATTAACAAAAATCCCAAGGAATCACCAAAAACCTCTTGGGGATTGGGAAGTGAGTATATTAAGCTTATAAGACAGAAGTTAAAAACATAAGGCAATTGTTTTTCTATATAAAAGGAATAAAACATTAGAATTTGAAATTTTAAAATATGACTTATAATAACACAATAAAGCTGAAATATTTATATATTGTATAAATCTCATAAGTTAAACATTGCAACCAATACCACACTATAACTTATTGATAAAAGAAGGGGCAGAAATTGGTTTTCTGGTTTCACTTATTGCACAGTATATCTTTAGCTATTATATGTTTGATCCTCCCCTTGAACATATGAAATATTATAAGCAAAAGCAGAGTTTTCTCAAGTGTTATTGTACAAAACATTGAGAAATGCCATGGGAAATAAATGTAGCTCTTCTTTGTTAAGATTGAACAATGCAAATAACTAATATGAATGCAAATGTTAAAATATATCCATGAGAAAAACAAAGAAAGAATTTTTAAGTAAATGTTTTATAACTGTCAGGAAAATAAAGCTGTGAGCTGAAGGAAATGTTATGACCATTCTAAGAACAATTTGTGCCAAATTGAAATTTATTAGCTTTTTAGATATGGATGGTAATCAGAATACATTTAAATATCATTTCTCAGTTATGGTGTTGTATTTTAAAAGGGGCATTAAAATTAGAGTGAATCTAAATAATGTTAGCTTAGATAATGCAGAATATAATGAGAGTCTTATGAGAAGCAATTGAAAGGATTGGATTCCTTAACTTGTGTTTAAAGATAAGGCTCAAGTTAGGCATTAGAAACTTCTTGACAGAACTATTTTGTAATAGAAGGGAGAGAATAGTGTGTTCTACATAGCATAATTAGTCCAAAAAAGGAAATATAATTTGTGTCATAATAAGGAAGTTTTTACTTTACATTTTAGAAATTGGACACAAATTTAAAAGTGAGAACTATCTTGTCAAACAGATTTTACATTATTGGGACTATTAAAGTAAAAGTTGTCAGACAGTTCTCAAGATTATAGCATATAGTTTCTTATCTTTAAAAGATTTTAACAGCTCTGGCTGGGTTGCTCTGTTATTTGGAGGGTTGTCCCGTACACCAAAAGGTTGCCCGTTCAGCCCCCAGTTGGGGCATGTGAGGGAAACAACTTATCGATGTTCCTCTGTCACACTGATGATCTTCTCCTCTTCCTCTCTCTCTCTCAACCTCTCTCTCTGTCTCTCTCTCTCTCTGTGTCTCTCTCTCTTTCTCTTCTCAATCACCTTCCTCTCCATCTAAAATCAATAAACATATCCTCAGGTGAGGATTAAAGAAAGATGTTAATAAAATTACTTCTAAATTCCCCTTCATAGCTAATATATACCCTTCTGGGACACACAGACAATGAAAAACATACAAAAGACATGTACAAACATGTATAATTTGGGCAAATGATAAACTAAGTACACTAGTGAATTGGCGAAGTGGGAATGGTGGCTGTCAGGGAAAAGAAAGCATCAATTTGTGTTCTAAAGGCTACAGCGACAATTTGCTGCAGAATTTCTGGTGACTGGATTAAAGAAGAGATTGCTTCTAGCCTTTATCCTGGAAAAAATGTGGAAGACAGCTGTGAGATTAGTTAAGAAAGAGATAATGAAATGAACACAGCAATGAAGAGTAAAAGACAGGACAGACATAAAAATATATCAGATAAATTAGTTCTTTTGTTCCTTATACAGAAAATGGGAGTAAAATCAGTAAAACTTTCTTGAGATAATTTGGTAGTAAGTAACAAGAATTTTAAAATGGAAACAAAGATAAACTTGAAGGATGAGGGAAAGTTGTGTCTTCTTCATATGTTTAAAATATTTTTCAAATTTCCGGCACTGTGGTTATATTACTTTTATATATTAAATAAAAATACTAAAATATTTTTAAAAATATAAGAATAAGGAGATTGAATTTATAGTGTAGATTCTTCTATTGGTGAAAGTCTAATATTTTGTTCATCTCTTAGTCTTATTCATAAGCAGATCATGAACTAGTGACAACTCAATTATGAAGCCTTTGATAACAAAACTTTTTAACATGAAGGGCCATGTTGCGGTCTCAGCAATGCTCAGGGTTCTTCTATGGCCTGGGCTCAGAAGAAAATGTTGAAGTAGAAGTTTGATGGTTGATGTTACTGGGTGCAGGTTGGGCCCTACTAAAAACTGTATAGTGAGTGGCTGACCTTAGTAGCAGGAGAAGGTGGTCAGGTTATGGCTGTGTGCAGTCCCTATGCTGCTAGATGGAAAACCAAGACCTAGTGGGTTCACATCACCCAGTAGCTTCCTACCTTTCCAGGGAAAGGTAATGTATCAGGACATGTCTATTCCATCTATTTCTTGGCTTTTTTTTGTATGTGTGGGGATCTCCTCTATTACTTCAATATTCTTTCTATTGTTGCCTTTCCTATCTTACTCCTGCTCTTCTTCATGTGTCTCTTCTCCTCCATGTCCATATCCACATTCTCCCTTCCTCTTTCCTAAATGATATTCTGAACAGCAAAGTAACTATGGATACTCAGCCTTCGATTCCTAATAAAATATACTTTTGTTCATTTGATTGAAAGAATACAACAAGCTGTCAATCTTTCTGGAACATCTGATCTCAAGTGTTTCCGTAGTTCACCAGATTAGCTAAGTGGTGTCCATTTTACTCTCATTGCTCCTTGAACAACTGTCTTAATCTGTGCATTTTTCCTCAAGGTCATTCCCTTCTGAGATAAAAGAGTACCATTCTTCACTTAGATGTACACTGATGGCTTTAAAGAGAAAAGAGTTTAAAGTTTCTAGTTCTTACTCCTTCTCCTCCAATTATCACAACATCCATCACCACCACATTCTGCCACCACCAAAGAAAAGCACTAATTGGATTGATCAAAGGACACTAATTAGATCACTTTTTGTTGTGGTGTATCGTTAGCTGGAAGGGTAGTTTATAGTGGGGAATTGGTGGCTTTCACTCTCTGGAACTTTTTAATAAATGCAGAGTGAAAGTGGGCTGGGATCCTCCCTCTCACTTCTCAAAACTCTTTCATCTTACTCTCAGCATCTGTCTCTATGTCTTTTCCTCTGTCTCTCTCTCTCTTTTTGTTTTTTCCTGTGATGAGTCTGGAGAAATGTCACATAGCTAATCTTTTGGCCTACATGAGCAGGCTTTGGTCACTGTCAGGTGCATTATCCTAATCCTAAAAATCTTTAAGTCTGAGGGCTACACACTTGTGCCCTAGACAGCAGAGAAAGCCCTGTGCTGACGTCTCTCCACTTGGTGAGGGCTCACATGATCTGGGGTTACCGATCTTTGCTGCCGGAAGAGGAATGTCTGAGCCTGTGTGTGAAAGGGAGGGCAGGCCGTAACTGTAGTTTGAACTTAAGGCCACCTTGTGTTTAAGCAAATAGAGATTTCTATTTCTCCCAGTGTAGCTTATGAAACTTCTGCACTTGGGTTTGGAGCCCCTGCCTAATAGCAATATGCCTCCTTTGTGAACTGCAATAGTGGAGTGACTGACTGATATAACACAGGATTCAGGCTTTTTCTGTTTATCTGGGCAAAATTCACCTTCCTGTCTTTGTGTTAATGCCAGAAAGAAACTCGATTGGGGGTGTCCATCCCACAGTCTGCGGGCTGCATGCAGCCCAGGATGGCTATGAATGCAGCCCAACAAAATTGTACATTTATTTAAAACTCTTTTTTTTTTCTCATTAGCTTTTGTTAGTGTTTGTGTATTTAACATGTGGCCTAAGACAACTCTTCTTCTTCCAGTGTGGCCCAGAGAAGCCAAAAGTTTAGACATTCCTGCAGTATATTGTCCCTCTTTTCCTCCTTTATATCCTTACTGAAGTCCCTGAACTTTAACTTCTGTTATACTTGAACCAATCAGAAAAGCTACAGAAAGAAATGTATCTTGAGAAAAAAGATTTGTATTCTCTGATGCATTACGAATATTGTAAAACACCTGAAACATTAGTTAACCCAAAATGTTATACTTTCAGCTTTTTAGGGAAAAAATTAAATGACCCCCCAAATAATAAACAAGGTTGATATCAGGGCTTCAGTAAAATTTAATTTAAAGAGTTTTACTTATATTCACTAGAGTTTCAGTCTGATCTACCCCCAGAAAATGAGGATTGATGTTTAGAATAATGTCCCTGAGGCATTGCTAGATTCTGAATCTTGATAGATTCAATTACCTTCAATAAACCGAACTTAACCATCTCAGGAAAGGTGATGAATACAAATGAGAAAACACATCAACAAGCAATGCTGAAATACCAAAGGTTTTATTACAATTATTATTTTATTATTATTATTAAATATCAGATAACTAGTATTTCTGATTTATTAAAAACTATTCTTTAAACACCCTAGAAAACTGAAATTTACTCTGTGTTGCTCCCTGTAGTTCAGGTCACTTTGGTGTAGCAGAAATAATATCTGGGTTGTCAAGATCAACCTAAATAATAAATGACCACCCCAAGGCCCCAAATATTTGGAGTTAATTGCAGTCTGTCTCCTCTACCATATTATCTTTTTCTTGGATTCCTGAAACGACTTTTTAGAATGGGTCTCCTTTCTTCTGTCTTTCCCCCATATCAACCACCTGCACACAGACATTATTTTTTCAACTAAATTAACTTCCTTACTTCTAATTTATTTTAGAAGAGTTTACAAGACTCTGTGTGACCTCCCTTTACCAGTTCCCTGAATACGTTTACTGCCACTGTCTCCTTTCTCACCATGGTACCAACAAACAGGCCACTCAGTCTCCTCAAACTGTGCTTCACAGAGAATCTAGAAGTGAATGGATCTTTTTATATGTGAGAAAATAATATATATATTGATGTTTCCAGTCAGTGGCAATAAGATTCATTATTTAATATATGATGCTGACCCAAACGGATAGGCATGTGGAAAACAGCAAGATGTAGGCCTGTCCTATATTATACACAATGTAAACAAAGGAATTAATATTTAAATATAAAATTATAATACTACAAATGTAAAAATTCATAGTAGTATCAGTGTAAAAATAATAATTATGATAGTGTAGGAAAACCTAGTTGATTAAATGTAAAATGACATAGGGAATATCCAAAACTCATACTCATAATATAAAGATTAAACTGGCATAGAGAAGTTTCCATAAATTAAATCAATAGAGAGACAACAGACTGAGGGAAAATGTTGGCAGCATGGAGCATAGAAAATATGAGTACATGAAGATTAGGAAGAAAGAAATTGACATGGATGAAACGATGAAGAAAAAATATAATAGACATTTCATAAAAGAGCAAGTCTAAATTGCTAACAAATATAGAGAGATGCTCAAACTTAGTGGTAATTGAAAGTAAAATCAAAGTAACCTCAAGGTATCACATTTACTTATCAAATGGGGGAAAAAAAAAGCCTAAAAGTGCCTGTTCTTGTCACTTTAAGTGATGTCAATAACTGAGTGCTTTCATTCATTTCTGCTGGAAATGTGGGCTGTCCAGGAGAAAATGCAGACAATCGTAACTAAATAAAAATAAATTAATTAATTAAAAAAAGAAAACAACTATTAATAAAATAATAAAAACCAGTAGATTGCTCAATCAGGTAAGAGTAATCCTCCCCAAGGAACTTTAAAATAGCTTTAAAGTATGTGTGTGTGTGCACAATTGTGTGATTTCAGGATTTTTTATAGTGGCAAATACCTGGAAAATTAATATGCAAGTGTTTATATAAGATGGTAGGAAGTCAAAAAATGTTTAATAAAACATATTATATTATCAAGTCAGGTAATGGTAAGGGGGAGGGAAAGTAAAAAAAAAGAAAAAAGAAAAAGACAGATTTAAATATAGTAATTCACACTGTGACTTATGTGAAAAGGCAACAGATTTTCCTTTTTGAGGAGTGAAACTAGAATTACATAGGATCAAAGGTAAATTTTTTAGAAGCAATTATAAAAAGTGTATTTTAAAAACATATTGTCAATATTATCAAATTATACATGTAAAATAGGTGCATTTTATGTAACTTTTTTCTTAAGAAAGTTGATCTCACATGATTCACGTTCTAGGTAATGCTTGCGACATGGAACCTGCCTTCTCCTGGCGCCCTCCAGCCTGGAAAACTTGTTCGTGTTTTGTATGGCTGGCTACCTTACCTGCAAACATCCTTTTTAAGGGTCACACCACCCCAACTTTCTCTTTGCTTTTCTTCTTCAGGTGTAAAATAATGATCACAACATATTTGTTGCTTTTCCTCTCTACCACGAATGTAAGTTGGGTGAACCTAGTCTGTCTTGCTTGCCGTGAAATGTCATTTCAGAGCACCGTGACTGCACAGAGTAGGTGCTCAGTATATATTTCTCAAATAAGAAGCAAGTATTTTTTATCCCTCTTTACATTTTCAGATCCCTTGTTACTTATTCAACTAAACAGTTCTTTGCACGACAGAATATAGGCATTACTTTGAAAGACAGAGAAGAGAATTTGTTAAATTTATAGTCCATCCCAATCACTGGTTTAGTGCCTCATAATTTTGTTTAACTTAATGTCTTCCACACTCCATATCATGATCCCCATCACAGTGGTGGCAAATGCAATTAAGTAATGTCCCTACTGAATTATTAAAAGCTAAAGAAAAACTGTGAAATAATGTCTACTTGTTTTTCCAGTCTTTGGCGTTTACATTCTCTATTCTCTCATACTTCCTGGAATTTTAAAAAAGGGGGAGATGATAACTTATTTACTCCTATTCTGTGCCATCATCTTATTCAGTGTTCATATGCATTGCCTCATTTCATTTACAAAGAAAATCTTAAATATGTATCTTCACTTTATAAAAGGATATGCAGATGATAATTGAGGATAAATAATTTGTCTAATAGCACAGTCACAGCAATAGGCAAAACAAAAACTGAAACACAGGTCTCTCATATCTACATCAAGTGTGCTGTGCTTCTGCAGATCCTGAAATTCACTGTTAAGTTTATAAATTTATTTAAGTCATTATCTTGAATCTCAGTTGAATTTAAACTTTTTGAAGTGAGTGTCATTAGCTCTCAATTAAAAAGACATGGACAGTTTGCTTGTCTCAATGTCAGCTGTTTTGTTGATAAATGTTGATAATAGTAGTATTTATGTCATAAGATTGTTTTGAGGATTATTAGCTGATGCTGCTAGAACTGTATCAATGTGGAGGATGTGCTTGCTCATAAACACTAACAATTAAGTAGTATTCTTAAAAATATTAGAAGATGGAGGTGTAGGTAGGTATACTTTTCTTCCTCACACAACCAAAAGAAGGGCAACAAACTTAAAAACAAAAAATAACCAGAACTGCCAGAAAATCAAGCTGTATGGAAGTCTGACAAACAAGGAGTTAAAGAACAAATATTCATCCAGGCCAGTAGGAGGGTCAGAAATGGGCAGCCAGGATGGAGAGGACTCATGGCAAGGCGGAGGCTTGAGGACTGGGGCAGGCAAGGTGGTGGCTGGCAGACTGGGTGAGGATGCGGCTGGTGGAGCAGGTGGTCCCACATTTGCATGCGAATAAACTGGGAGGAAAAAGTGGGGAGTGAGACAGACCATGCAACCCAGGGTTCCAGTGTGGGGAAATAAAGCCTCAAAACCTCTGACTGAAAAAATCTGTGAGGGTTAAGACAGCAGGAGAAACTCCCAGCCTCACAGGAGAGTTCCTTGGAGAGATCCACAGGGTCCTAGAATGTACACAAAACCACCCACCCAAGAATTAGCACTAGAAGGGCCCAATTTGATTGTGGGTAGCTGGGAAAGTGACTGAAAGCCAGCCGAGAGCCAAGCAAGCAGCATTGTTCCCACTTGGCCCCCTCCCCCACATACAGTGCCACAGCACACCAATGTGGGTTGCCCTGCCCTGGCAAATACCTAACGCTCCACCCCTTACTACATAACAGAAAAAAAGTATGGCCCAAATGAAAGAACAGATCAAAGCTTCAGAAAAAATACAACTAAGCAATTAAGAGCTAGCCAACTTGCAGGTGCATAGTTCAAAACACTGGTAATCAGGATGCTCACAGAAATGATTGAGTATGGTCACAAAATAGAAGAAAAAGTTAAGGCTGTGAAAAGTGAAATAAAGGAAAATGTACAGGGAACCAACAGTGACAGGAAAGAAACTGGGACTCAAACCAACAGTTTAGAGCAGAAGGAAGAACGAAACATTCAACCAGAAAAGAATGAAGAAACAAAAATTCAAAAAAATAAATGAGGAGAGGCTTAGGAACCTCTGGGATAACTTTAAATGTTCCAACATCCGAATCATAGGGGTACTAGAAGGACAAGAGGAAGAGCAAGAAATGGAAAACTTATTTGAAAAAATAATGAAGGCAAACTGCCCCAAACAGGCAAAGGAAATAGACTTCTGGGAAGTCTAGGAAGCTCAGAGAGTCCCAAAGAAGTTGGACCTAAGGAAGCACACACCAAGGCACATCTTAATTACATTACCCAAGATTAAAGAGAAGGGGAGAATCTTAAAAGCAGCAAGAGAAAAGGAGAGAGTTACCTACAAAGGAGTTCCCATAATACTATCTGCTGATATCTCAAAAGAAACCTTGCAGGCAAGAAGGATCTGGAAAGAAGTATTCAGAGTCATGAAAGGCAAGGACCTACATCCAAGATTGCTCTATCTAGCAAGCTTTCATTTAGAATGGAAGGGCAGATAAGGTGATTCCCACTTTAATAAGGTCAAATTAAAAGAGTTCATCATCACCAAGCCCTTAGTATATGAAATGTTAAAAAGATTTATTTAAGGATAAAAAGAAGTTAAAAAATATGAAGAGTAAGATGACAACAAACTCACAACTATCAAAAACTGAACCTAAAAAACAAAAACAAACTAAGCAAACAATTAGGAACAGATTCACAGAAATAGATCACATGGAGTGTTATTAGTGGGGAGAATGGGAAAAAGGCACAGGGAATAATAAACATAAATGGTAAATACAAAATAGAGAGCAAGAGGTTAGGAATAGTATGGGAAATGGAGAAGCCAAAGATCTTATATATGTGACCCATAGTCATGAACTAAGGTGGGGGGGAATGATGGTGGGAGGGGAAGTACAGGCAGAGGGGAATAAAGAGGAGAAAAAATGGGACAACTGTAATAGCATAATCAATAAAATATATTTAAAAAACAGAAACAAAACAAAATATTATATGGTACCTGAAACTCAGAAAGTTAAGCGACCTGTACAGAACACAAGACCAAAAATAGACAAAATGACAAATTTATTGTATCTTATTATTAATCTTAATATTCTTTTCTACTGCCTCACACAGAGATGCCCATTGAAGACAGTGTATTACGTAATTAACATTCATTGTATTTGGATGGGTAAAAGTGAGTTTTTCTCTGAATCAGAGCATGCCCTCCAAAGTCCCTTTTCACTCTACCAGTGAAAGAAAAAATCAGAAAGAAGTGCAGCTTCTGTGTTTAAAAGTATTTGGGGTGGTTAAAAAATAAGTGCTCATCAGAGTGACTGTGGCATGCCCTGGGATATTTCACTATTATCAAATCTGTCAGAGCTAATTCTGCTTCACAAGGTCACCAGTGAAGAGTTGCTGTTTGTAGTGACTGACAACTGTGGTACCGAGGCCGTGCGGTTGGGCACCTCTCTGCTCAGGGGGGCTGTAAACAAGTGTTGACAGTCTGGGCTGCTTGACAGTGAGCAGGCAGAGGGTCAAGCAGAGCATCTGGGCCTTAATTACGTGCATTTACCAAACTTCAAATGACATTTGATACTCATTTCCATTCAAATACCCAAAATATGTTTTCCTTTAAAAAAGAAACAACATTTAACTGCAAGCTATAGTTCTTAAAACCAAGGCGTACTATATTCCCTCCATTGTATCAACTCAGGGTTGATATTGTTCCTTCATCATTATATAAGTGGTTTACAATGTGATTAATGTTAGATTGGTCTTTGGAAGACAATAAAAGCATTGCTAAAATATGATTAAAATTGTATGTTCACAAGAACGCATACAGTCAACTGGTGTGTAAAGGTTTGTAGACTGATTTGTAACTTATGGCACTTCTTCACATAATTCACTTCCTGCAAATTCAGCTTTACTTTCAAAAATCTAGCTGCCAATTAAAAATAAGAACTTACTTGTAACAATCATCTTGGACAGGTTCATTAACTTAGGGATACCAATTGCCAGAGTTCTCACCCTCTTTTATTCTTCCAATTTTTTTTGTTGTTAAAAAAGTGTTCAAAAAGAAGATATTTTTTCATATAGAATGCCAGAAAATTATTTATTTTGTTTTATTTTTAATTGGTTCTCAGAGTTTATGGTAATGCATGAAAGTCTTCTTTTTTTGTAGTATGTTTTATTTTTAATAAATTTATTGATTATGCTATTACAGTTGTCCCATTTCTCCCCCTTCACTCCACTCCTTCTTTGGCTGTGCAATCTTAGGCTCCTTTTTGGTCTGATGAGGTTTGCTGATATCTTGAGAGCAGGCATGCAAAATGTTGCTCTCAGCAGTTTTTTTCCCGACATCATAATAGTCTACATCCTTCAGTGTGGTAGGCTCACAGCGCTCCCAGATAACCTACATGGCTCCTGATGACGTCCACGTCCTAATCCCTGGAACCTGTGAACAGGTTGCCTTACCTGGTCAAAGGGGCATTGCAGATGTGATTAAATTAAGGACACTGATGTAGGGAGATTTTCCTGAATTATCTCTGTGATCCAGAGGGCAAAAGGATCAAAGTAAAAATAAATAAATAAATAAAGCAGATATACTTATGCTTAAGTATATCTATGCTTAAGAGAAAAGCAGTGTTTGAAACGTTATCCTCTGGAGATGGAGGAAATAAGTGACCACGATCCGAGGAATTCAGGCAGTCTCTGACAAGGAGAGGAAGCAGATTTCTCCCTGAAGTCTCCCAGGGAGGGTAGCCTTGCTGGCCCCTTTATTTTCTGACCCCAGAACAGTAAAAATATTGATGATGATTTGCATTGCCGAAGCTGCTTAGTTTGTGGTAATTTGCTGCAGCAGCAATAGGAAACTAATACACATAATACACATTGAGCATACGAAGTGCCATCAGTAGAAAAGTGCTTTAAAAAGCTGTGGTATGTATATACACTGGAATATTACTCTGAGATTAAAAAAATGAATGAAATCTTACCATTTGCCACAGCATGGATGGACCTATAGGGTTTGAGGATAAGTGAAATAAGTCAAGCATAGACGGACAAATACCATACCATTTCACTTATGTGTGGAATCTAAAGGAAAACGTAAATGAAAAAAATAGAAACAGACTCATATACTAAAAAAGAACAGACAGGTGGTTGGGAGAGGGGAGGGAGGTTTGGGTGAAAGAGGTGAAGGGATTGGGCCACACAGATTGGAAGTTACAAAGCAGTCACAGGGATGTAAAGTACAGCATAGGGAATATAGTCCATAATATTCTAATAGCTGTGTGTGATGTCAGGTGGGCACTGGAAATATTGGGGAGAACACTCTGTAAAGTATATGATTGCCTACCCCAGTGCTTCATACATGAAACTAATACAAAAAACATTGAATGTAAACTGTAATTGAAAAATAAAGAATTAAATAAAATAAAAAAGAAAAGACACATTGAAGGTGTTATAACAAAATATGCAAGTCCTGAATCTACCAGTGGGCTACCCTTCCCATTATGGATGATTTTAATTTGGAGGGAGTTCATCTCTTTCATGTGGGTTTTTGATAGTCTATAAAATTATGGCCATATTGAATAAACATGAAGTTAATAGCAAGCAGTAGAAAAATCCAGTTCACTGGATTCAAAGTTAGAGTGAATTTAAAAAAAAATGCAAACGTCATGGAAACCAAAAAAGAGCTTTAAAATCAAACAAATGGAAAAACAGAAGCTAAAGCTGCCTGGGAACTCTGCATCTGAGATTTTTGATTAAACACAAGGGTATTAAAATGAACATGATCGGGCTCTAACAACCCTCAGTTTCAGTGTCTCATGTGTTAAAACTCCTGACTGACCCAGGTTGGGTCAGATATTCATCTTCTGGATCTGTCACTCAGTCATGGTTAAGAAACAGGCCGCAGAGTATCAACATGTTGGCTGGAGGACACGCCTTTGTGTGGTGCGCCACTCTCAGGAAGGGGGATCCATGCAAACGGAACAATGAGCCTGACGGCTGAGTACTCATGGAGCGTTTGACACCGTGAATATTATCAGATCCATTTGCTTCCTCCCTCAGCACAGATTGCAGGGGAAAAGGTGAAAGATCTCATATTTAGCTCAGTTAATAAACGGATAGAATGCAAATTATGACCTGGTAAATAAAGTAAGAGAATGCTAAACGTTAGCCACAAAACACTGCTGAGGATTTGCAAAAATAATGCATATTGAAATATTATAGAAAAGTAATGTACAGACTTCAGATATGCAGACTGAATCTATAATCCAGAAATGGTTGTCTCAGTTACATGTGTGTTTCCCTAGATTTAAAGCCAAACCTAGCACACCAGGGTAAGGAAACCTAGGGCAGAATCCGCTCTCCACTCTCCACTGATAACCAGCTATGTGACGTGGGGCAAGTCATTTAACTTCTTGGTGTCTGAATATTTTAAGATAAAAAATGAGGATAATAACACTACGTAGTATTATTAGAACTATAAGCCATATGTAAAAGTGTCTGCTTCACAGCAGGCATTCCTGTTCCTTAGTGTAAGCTAGAACGAGTCAGAGGGTTTATGTAGTAAAAAAGCAGACATGCTGATCACAAAGAGATGAAGAAATTTCGTGAAGGACAGTCTGTTTTTAAACATCTCTTTCTAGTTTACATTTCTTCCATTTTTCTGAAAAGATCTTTAAAATCATAAATAATTTCTATACTTAAGGAGTATATGTGTTTATCTGTAGAGATCACCTGCTTTTAAAAATCACATTGGTGTTAAGTAACCTATTTAAGTATGCTCTTTATAGAAACTGCTCTTTCATGTTTCCAAGGAGATTTAATTTACAGAAACACATGAAAAGCAGTGGCTATGGCTGTATTCCTGGAGGAATGGACGCAAAATAAGGATGATGAAGACCTGAGATGGTGAAGAATGAATGGAAGAGGCGTAATATATTACATAGCTGTTGTTCTCAGTAGAGTCAATTTTGAGTAATTTTACAGATTAACTCAAGACCAGTAACGTTTTTGTTGAACACACCACAGTCCAGCAGGGGCAGTAGAATGTGGTGTTCCAGGCAAGCTAATTAATCTCTCCATCTTCGGTGAAAGGATCATAGGCCTTTCTTTGTAGATGTATTTATGAAGATTAAAATAATAAATATTCTAGACACTTAGAATATGGCATGCAGTATGTGTTGCATAAGCAAATGCTTAAAAATAACATTTTAAAGTGTTGATATTTAGGGCTAGAGTTGTCATTAAGATGCATCTTACTACAATAACTTAGTATTCTCAAGCCTATTTTAAGCAGCAAATAATCTACTCTAACCTATGTGTGAAAAATATATGCAGTTCTACATTCATTTCTTTTTCCCTATATGCCCAGTCCTTGCAGAATATTAGATGCTCAACATGAATTTTCTTGAATGAATTTACATCACTTGAATTACCAACCAAATGCAGCATATGAACGCAAAATAAAATTCTTACCCACTTCAAGCCCCTACGAAACACCAGTTTCCTCATTTATAAACAGAAAGCACTCTGACCTGCTTATAAGGTGTAATCCCTACGAGGATTTTTGTGTCTGTAAAAGTCCCGGCACTATCATTGGTGGCGGTTGTTATTTTGAAAGATTAGAAATCTTGTAGAATGGAGCGGGGCTCGAGAAAAATGAGTTAATTCTAATTAAGTGAATAAGAGAAACTCAATAAAATACTCTTCAAATAGTGCCGCCAGTTTTGTGATCAGCACATAATATATTTGAGAATATGGGAGAATAATCTTGAGACTTTTTATGCTAATTCAACAAAATTCATGGAAACACACAAACTGCTTAACAGTCTCATTTGAGCGGATGTGTTAGGTGTGTTGTTATCATCTGAACTTGTCCCCTTAGTTTCTGCATTGGTCTCTTCTCCATGACCAGGGGCAATCTTAACGTTTGTTGCCACCCTGAACCCCAAATTTACCTTGGTATATTAAATGAAACTTACCTCCATACTTCATTTGCTGAATGAACTCCATGAGAAATTCACAGACCTCCTCCATACTCTGTGTGCCTAAGTAGTACACTGAATGTACTCATTGGCATCCAACAGCCTCTCAAATAAGTGAGAAAACTACCTTAATTTGGTAAATCAGAAATAATTAAAGATAAGTAGGAATAAATTTAAATATTAGATAATTTTGCCCCTGGCCAGTGTGACTCAGATGGTTGAAGTGAGGTCCCATAAACTGGAAGGTTACAGGTTTGATTTTTGTTCAGGGTGCATGCCTGGGCTTTAGGTTTGATCCCCAGGGGCATATGAAAGGTCACTGGCCAATGTTTCTTTCTTGCATCAATGTTTGTCTCCCTCTCTCCTTCACTCCCTTCTCATCTCTGTAAACCCATCAGTATGGTCTCAGGGGAGGATAAAAAATATCAGATGATTTTTATAATAAAAATCAAGTGAACTATTTATAAAAATACTTGATATTCTTTCTTTTTATAAGGGTAGTTAATTCAACATATGAAAGAAACTATAAATAGTAAATATATACTTTTTAACAGGTAGATACATTTTTTGTCTTTGAACACAATGTCAGAATAGACATCATAATGCTTCTTCATTTTTTAAAAAAAGTCTAGTTTTAAGGATGGAGAAATTTGTACCATACACATATTTTACTAACAGATATCAATAACCTTAATTCTCAAGGTTCTCAGCAGTCAGCAAACTAGTTTGTAGTGATAGAGATAATAAAAATTGAATTATCCCCATAGAAATCCAAATGTACAAATAATATTTGCATACACCTAATTTATAATACAGTTTCCGTTTTTGAAATCAATTCTTATAAAGAATGCTTTTAATTTTAGTACAAAATTTTATAAGTTAGGTATAAATACTGATGCCATATATCTTTTATAATAACAATTCAAAGTTTACGATAAGTTTAGAGGAGTTGTAATGGAGTTCAGAACTCAGGGTGCACGAGAATCTAGGAAAAACCCCACCCACCTAGCTTGGGGGATGGAGAAGTGGAGGATAGCCATTGACAGGTACTTTGCATTACTACCATCAGCTTGGCTAGCTTCATAGTTATGTTAAATAGCTGTGCCTGCCACTGGGGCAAGGGAGATGAGTGTGAATTTCTGAATGTATCCTGGCTTGTGATTTAGGCTGGGATTTTACAGTGAATGCGTTAATCTGGGAGGCGGTTCCTGGGTTCCAGCACTGGCGTAGAAGCAGGGGGCAGTTCACTCTGCATCACAGGGCCACGCTTGTGGGGACTTATAATGGCAGCCAGAGAAAGGCTGATGATATAGGAGCTGGCAGATGCAACCCATTGAGGGAGGAGTCGAAAATGGGGTCATGCTGGAAGCTCAGGTGGGAATTTAAAACTAGGCGCAGCAACCATTTGCTTTCTCTTGGCTATGCAGGTGAAAAGAGTGCAGAAGGAACCCCCACTGCCTGCCGTGAGGAGGTGACACACGGTTTTGGATTAAGAGCTGGAGAACATGGTGACATGGCTGATAGTGCTGGGGACTGAGTGACCTGTCCAGCCAGGCATGGATTAATGGGAGAGGCCTGAGATGCTGAGCTATATCAGGGAATGCTGAGCTGCCGACTTCTGTTTGTGTGGTTTTTTCCTGCAAGATGGTACTTCTGACTGGCATAGTTCTGGAACTGGCCTGATTGGCAAAAGGGAGGCAGGAGCATATGTGTATGTTTGTGGGGTTTGTAAGGGGAGTGGGACTTAATGGCAGAATTCTGCCATTATTTTAAATCTGTGTAACTTTTAAATAAACAATTCTTTTCCTTTTTATCAAACTCTGGCATTGGGAGTCTGGCGGCAGGCAATTGTGCCCACACATCTGTTTCAGAATTGCATAGGCTAGGATTCTGTAACAAATGTAGAGTGATGTTTAATTTTATTGGCTTCTTTAAGGAATAATACATCAATATCCTTCCCAATAACTAAAATTTACTCTCAAATTGTGATGAATTCAGCCTAAATTATGCATAGAAAAGTAAAAAATCAGTTTGTCCTTTCTCCTTCCTCACTTTTTTCCATTTTTCCTTTCTTTGGCCTCCCTTCCTTCCCCCCTTCCTTCCTTCCTTCCTTCCTTCCTTCCTTCTTCCTTCCTTCCTCTCCCTTCCCTCCCTTCTTCTCTCATTCTTTCCTTTTATCTTTCAGGGTTTTTCTTTTCTCACTGGACACTTACTATGACAAACATTGTTCAAGGGCCCAAGGATATATGATAAGTAATATAGTCCTTGGTCTTAAGAAGCTCATATGTAAGAAATGATAATTTGGACATATATTTTAAACATATGCTGATTATAATATAATATCATAACTGTAAATTGAATTTTACAGTACATATCTCTATTGTTTAACTTTTCCTTCCCATTCCTCTAGCTTTTTGAACTTACCTCTTCCTTCTCTTTAAGTCATTCTGATTTTAATGAGTTACTTTATGTAACTGCTTTATGTTTCTCTTTTTTGTACTAGATAGATATTGTATTAGTTTCCTAGAGCTGTTTTAACATAGTACTACAAATTGACCAGCTTAAAAAAGAAATTTATTCTGAGTTCTAGGGACATCAGCAGGGCCATGTTTCTGCTAAGACTCTGGTAGAATCTTGCTTGCTTCTGCCTGACTTCTGGTGGCAGCAGTTACTATTTCGTATTCCTTGGATTGCACACACATCACTCCAATCTCTACCTCTATTGCCAAATGATTTCCTTCTTCTTGTCTCTCTCTTTTTCTCTCTACTCTTCTTATAAGGAAACTTGCACTAATGGGTTAGGGACATACTCTACTCCAGTTTAACCTTATCTTAACTAAATATATCTGTAATGACCATATTTCCAAATAAGGTCACATTCTGAGATTCCTGGTTTAGAACTTTAATATATTATTTTGGGGAACACATTTCAATACATAATACATGTGGTCTGAAATACAGCTGAACACTGTTAGAAAAATATATGCTAAGAAAGAGTCGTTATATCTCTACATGGTTGTCTGAGGAGTCACACATGGATTTCACAGTAGAATCTTACAGGCCCCATTCAATTCTCTCTGGAGTTAGCTGTAACAGTCTAATGCTCTGACATCAGAATGCTCTTAGTTTGTACATTTGCCTTATCTTGTATCTTCTGCTCTTGGGAAAAACTGATTTACTTGACATGGCCTCAACATACATACATTCTCTCTACTATTAATTTGGTTTAACTAAAAAACAGAAATATAGATAGAGATGTGGTACAACATTAGAATGAAACTTTCCCCCATATCAAAAGTTTTTCTACAATATTCCAATTTTATGATCATTCAATATCTACTTGAACCTTTCAGTAGTTGTAAAGCTATGGTCAGAGCAGAAGAGGAAGTGGCACATATTGAATGTTCCACATGCCACACATTATTCCACTTCATCCTTGTATTTCCCTTGCAGGGAGTCATCATGGCCACCATTTCTGAGATGAGGGAACAGTTAGAGACACTTTAATTGCTCTATGTGTCACAGCTAGCAAGGGGAAGAACCATGAGTTGAACCAATGAAGCATATATCTACCTGCCTGCAAAGCCTTCTTTCTTTCACAATATTTACTACCTTTCCACAACACAAATGGACTATATATGAACTATATAAATCAGCGATAAATGTATAAATTAAAACACCTGGTGAGTTACAGTAAGAAAAGTAATATGATAGGGCTATAGTATAGATTCCTACTTCTCATCATGTAAACACCTGGAAGTCAAGAGGAAGGAGAAAGAGGAGTTAAATTATGAATACCTCAGTATAAAAAGGTAAGCATGATTATCTAAAAACAGAGGCATATTTTCAATTATTATAATACATAATACATAATTCACAAAAATTAACAATTTAAGATTAAATCACATGAACAGTATTTTATCTTATAAATAGTAGTAATTCATTTAGTTCACTTTATTAAGAGCATCAGAAAAATCAAGCTTAAGTCAGAATATCTTCTTTCATATGCTTCCAGAATAAAGGATAAAAAAAATGTTTCTTTATTTCTATAACTAATTCATAAGAACACAGGGCTTTCCTGTACGACTGTGGCTTATTCTAAGGTGTTGTGATTTTATCTTCCCATCTAATTAATATTCACTTTTGGAGAGTGGAAATTAGTTTACTTATTTTAAGTAAAAATGAAGAGTACCGCTGTTTGTAACTAATTGTTAATTAAACAATTTATCATGTGGCATTGGTAAAAAACATTACTTGAGGTTTTCAGCAAATTCTGATTTTAACTTGGTGATCATCTGAATCAAAATTCTTTAGTAAATTAAACATTTCTTTACCAGGCACTCTTTATAATTTGTGATTATCCTACCTAATGAGGTAATTATATCATTAGTTAGAAATTTGTCAGATTAGTACGTCTTTTGTAAAAGAACAGTAAAATGTGGTAATGTTATTCTCCATAAAGAAAAACTATAAAAAATGTAAGCCATTAAAAATACTTGCCCAATGTACTTCTAGCCTGTGGAGAAGGAATTCAAAGGAATCTTACCCTTACCTTTCTCTGGTACTGATTAACTGTAGATTAACCGGGAGGTTAAATGGGATCAAATACTCAGTCTTCACTACCTTGTTCTCATTTTCAATTCCCCATCCCTGCACGGCAGGTTCCTTGTAGAATCAGACTTAGAATTGATTGGCCCAGGCACACAGCCTGACCCGTCAGGTCTTCTACCAGGAGCCACTGGAAATTGTCCAATCATTGGTGCAAGGGATCAAAAACCTGCCAGTGCTCATCAGCCCTGACTTTAGTGCAGAGGAAACCACTGCATCGTTGCTTGAGCTCTTCCTAATTATTATAACTTTCCAGCAAATAGAAATACACTATGGCAAACTGCGCTTATGAAGCACTGAGTAAAAAGGCATGTGGAAATGGAGAGAAGAACTTTCAACCAATTTCCCCCGCTAAAGAAAATGTTGTATTAGTCTGCACAGAAAATTGGCTATCTTTCCTTCTCCTAGTCCCTGTCCTATAAATGCTGCCAGTACATTTAGCTCATCAGCCAAAACTGAATTAGAAGCCACCATCATTTCTGCTCTCACTTGTGCTTTTTCCAGTATCACTTTTATAGAGCAGTACTGTCTGCTGGGATGTGCACTAGACTTGGCAAATGAGTTCTTGGATTGGCCAAAACTGATTCATTCTGTGAATTTAGAAATGTTTGTCTCTGGACTCATGTCTTCAATTTTCTATTAAAGATTTTATAGAATAAAATATACTACTCATGATATTTTAAAAACATACTCTGAAATTTCTTCTTCTATTAAGGAAAACTTTTAATTGTACATCCGTCAATATTATAACACTTAATTAATATTATGAAGATCATCTCTAAAAGGTACAAAAAATACACAGGATCAGCCTCTGTTCTCATTAATTTGCTCAGCTGAAGTAGAGATCAAGGCGAGACATATAGAATAAGGTCATATTTACCGTGTGATGTTTACTGAGACTCTGCCGCCTCCACTTTGGTTATGTATTTTAGACTGAAGGCTTTAAAAAGGATACAACTAGCAAATAAAGACAATAATCACTGGAATCTAATAAGCTACCCTACTGAAAAGATCTTCAGATTGTTTTTTGCAAAATTATAATTTGTACTGATGCTTTTCAGCCACTTATTATATTATATTTAAAATAATTGAATTGAAGTGATTATGTTTTATCATTTGATAATTATTAGTAATAAGATACTATTTTTATTCTTTTTTCTTGGCTATACTATATTTAAATCAATGAATTATTGAGAATTATGTACTAATATACCTAAACTGTGCCAGCCACTAAGTATATTGTGGCTTGTGAGTAGAACACACTTCTCACTCCAATGCAGAAAAGCAAGCAAGAATGCAAATATAAATAAACACAGACTGCAGGACTGTGACCAGCACCAGTAGGGAAATACAACAGAATCATGTGAGAGTGTGTCTGCAGCAACAAGCTAGTTTGGCTGATGTGCTCAGGGAAGGTAAATTCTGAGCTCTCCCCTGAAAGGCAGGAACTACCATGCAAACTTCTAAAAGAAGCATTAAAAGCAAGGGAAAGCAAATGCAATGACCTTGAGACAAAAAATAGACTTGCTACATTCAAAGAGCTGGTAGGGAAGACATGAAATGAAGCTGAGTCAGTGAAAGGTATGGGGAGAATGATAAGGGACAGAGTTAGAGAAGGGCCACAGCATGTGGAAGAAGTAGAGGCAAATGTTACTCCTACAAATACGTCAGTTCAGACTTTACATTATACTAGGTTGAAAGGCACATTCAGACTTGCTTCTGTAAAGCACTTCTGTTTAGGCTTATAAACCAAACATGCCAGTCACTCCGGTTCTATGTCTTGCTAATATATGAAAAATTCATTCTTAGCCTTCATTCATAGGGATAAACTTGGAGAAAATCAATAAAAGAAGTCCTTTCTGAGTGCTGGAAATTGATGTCTATGGTGGCAGGAGAACGGTAGCCGGCACCAAAGCTCTCAGGATGGTCCGGATGTGAGGAGTCATAGATATAGAAGACAGACTGGCAGTCACCTGAGAGGAGGAGGGGTTGGGGGACTGAGTGAAAAAGGTGAAGGGATTAAAAAGTATGAATTGATAGTTACAAGTTAATTGCAGAGATGTAGATTACAGCATAGGGAGTAGAATCAATAATATAATTATAGCTATACATGGAGCCAGGTAAGTAATTTAAACACTGCGGGGGACTACTTGGTAAAATACATAATTTTCTAACCACTATGCTGTACATCTGAAACTAATCAGAATAACATTGGATATCAATTGTATTTGAAAAAAAATCTGCCCCTAGGATGATGTAAAGAGCTGGGAACTTGCTGCCCCATTCATGTGCTGATAGCCATGTGTTTGGCTGGCGAGAAGTCTTTTCACAAGTTTCTGAAGTTTGCAAGGAGTACACAGGTCTGCTTTAGTTTTACTTGTCTGCAAAGTGTGAGTAAGCATTATAGCAAAACTTCACTTGTGTGGACATTTTTTTAAGGGACAACTGAAAAGTTAACCTTCTGTGCTTTTTTTAAACACTACATGTTTTTATGCTTTACTTTTTTTCCCTGTATAATTCCATTTCAGTTGAATCAAACACTGAAAGGAGAAATAACATTTTTTAAAAAAGAAAACTTACCAATGTATTTTTAGGGCATTTCACATAGTAGATAGTAATTTATTGATGGGCATTTTTAAGAAGAATTATACTTGGAAGATAATAGTAAATGGTGACCCAAAATATTAAAGGGATTTTTATTTTTTGATTTGAGGGGGCCACTCCAACAATCCTCCAGTTAGTCCCCAGGTATAATGCAGGCTCATCTCTGCTGTAAATTCAGAAAGACTTTTCATCATTAACTATCTGTCTTTTTTTTTCTTTCTGTTATGATTTCTTACAGCTGCACCACAGCAATTCTGGGGAAAAAAAAAAAAGCTGAAGCTGCTCTTAACTCTGGAGCACAGATAAAGGAAAGGCTGCCACTTTGCTCTTCAGACTCCCTACTCAAACTGCAGAAGGGGGTTACTGGCTCATCGCTAATGATGAAATCAGAAGATGCTGTAGCTGCTCTCACTCCAGCAAACAATAGCTATCCTCCTACTATCAAGAAAGTGGTTTTCTTCAATTTTTCTAAAGGATCAGGCTGTTAGTACTACTGCTAAACACCAACACCAGAGAAGAAGTTTTAAAAACTATGGGGTGCATTCCTTCTCCTCTTCCCAGAAAGGAGCAATTCCGCCCATCTACATTAAAAAAAGAAGAAGAAGAAGAAGGAAAGAAAAAAAGAAAAAAAGCAGCCAGGATAGCTCCAGAGGCATTCTAGGATGAACAAAGCCTGAGTGGAGACCATGTTTGCAAACATGAGAAATGTCTCTATTCTAAGTAAAGCAAAAGATGTCACACAACTCAGAGATGTAAAAGGTCTCCTGTGGTAGCCCTGCACATTTCCTGTAGGGAACTTGAAATTACAAGAGAAAGCAGGTCACCTAGAGTGCGTGAACTGGCAGCAATAGAAAAGCATGCATATTTTATTATCTGAATAAAATACAGTAGTTTTTCTTTCCTAACTTTTCTGAGCAGGTTATCTGTTCTCTGAAAATTCCATTTCGATTTATTAAGTCACCTCAATCTAGTAATGAATGGAAAAAGAGGGACTACAAGCTAATTAACTGTGATATACCCAAGACTAGGTGGTCCCTGCAACATTGAGTGTGTTTGGGGGATGTGCAGTAGTAATTTGAATAGACCAAGGGGATTCCAAATGGGCCCTTGCTCTCATCCAGCCAGACAGCATAATGTGTTCTATTCTTTTGAAAAGATTTCCCTCAACAGGAGCAGAACACCTCTCAGAGAATCTCTAACCACAGTAACAGATGTACAAGTATATTGAGGTCTTGCTCTGTTCCCAGAAGGATCCTTGGTATTGGGGACAGAGTAAATAACCAAACAAAACGACACAGTAAACCACATTCTACTGAGGGGAATAAATATAAGTAGATAGAGATAGATAAATAGATAGATGATTGATAAAGTTGTATGTTAGAATGTGATGTCTACAAAATTAAAATGCAGCAGCAATGAGTGATTTGAGGCGTCAGGGATAAGTAAGAATTGGAGATTGTGAATACAGTGGCCAGAGAGCTGAAGAGTGCTGTCTAGGAAAGTCATTCTAAGGTGCTGACGTGATTGTTGTAAACAAGAATTTTCCCTGGAGTTTCTGGTTAATTCTTCCTTGTGGGATGGAAAAACAAGAAGGAGAATGAATAACAGGAAGGCTCAGTCACCCTTGCTCATGGCAATAGGAAACAGGATCAGAAGGGATTGCTTTGGCTGGATTCTGTCAGCAAGGGACACTCATGTGCACAACCGCCCTGTGTAACGGGCATCCTTAATGCGTCACCTTGTGGGACTCACCCACACACATAAAATGAGGAAGACTCCTCTTAATCTAAAAATAGAGTCCCAGAAAATTGAAGGAAAATACTGAAAGGAGAGAGAAACTAGCTGATTCTTAGCTGCAGCCTGAGTCCCTTTCAAACTTGTAGTCAGGATCTACAGAGAAAGGAAAACAGACCAATTGAATCAGACTGAATTGTTATCAGGTAAGTTTTAAAATCACGCGACACATTCATTTGACAGTGTTAGAATGAAAATTGAACTATTGACTTTGCATGTTTGTAAAAATACTCCACAGAAATAATTTGGTCCAAATATTTACATTTGGTGACATACAAAAATAGCATTTGTCACAAACATTTGCCCGTTTTTTTAATTTAATTATTCCATTCTAAGAAAGCCAAGCAACTCCTTAGTGATCTTTCTGGCATGCCACTGAGCTCTGAAAAAACAAATTGACTAGTGCTTACTATAAAATAGAAGTTTTTTTAGGCTTTACTGAGATAAAATTGACAGATAAAATTTAAATATATTTAAAGTGTACATCAAGGCGATTTGATACAACATCACCTCATTTGTTTGTTTATTTATTTGCAAACACTTAAGTTCTATTTTTTGGAAAATTTTAATTATGTAACACAGTATTAGCAACTGTAGTCACCGTTGTTACACATTACGTCATCAGACCTTGCTCATCACATAACTATAAATCTGTACCCTATTACCAAATACTCCCCCATTTTCTGCACCCCACAAGCCTGGCAACTCTGTTTCCACGGGCTTGCAAGGTTCGTCTTTCTCTGCTGGCTTATTTTACTTAGCATAATGCTTACAAGTTTCATCCATGTTCTCACAGATGGCAGGATTTCTTTTTTTAAGGCTAATATTCAATTTTATATTTACATATACTACATATTCTTTATCCATTCTTCCATCGGCGGACAACTAGGTTGTTTCTATGCGTTGGCTATTGTGAATAACCCTGCAATGAACATGGGTGGGTGGATATCTCTTTGAGATCCTGATTTTATTCATTTGGATATACTTGTATACCCAGGAGGGGGATGGCTGGGTCATATGGTAGTTCTATTTTAAAATTTTGGAAGAGCCTCCATATTACTTTCCATAGTGGCTGCACCAGTTGAAATTCTCATCAACAGTGCACAAAGGTTCTCTTTACTTCATATCCTTGCCAGGTTTTGTTATCTCTTGTCTTTTTTTCTTTTTTTTAAGTTTTATGTTTTAATTTAATATATTTTATTGATTATGCTATTACAGTTATCCCACTTCCCCCCCTTTATTCCCCTCTGTCCTGCACACCCACATTCCCCTCCTTTAGTTCATGTCCATGGGTCATATATATAAGTTCTTTGGCTTCTACATTTCCTATACTATTCTTAACCTCCCCCTGTCTATCTTCTACCCATCATTTATGCTACTTATTCTCTGTACCTTTTCCTCCTCTCTCCCTCTCCCACTACCCTGTCACTAACCCTCCATATGATCTCCATTTCTGTGATTCTGTTCCTGTTCTAGTTGTTTGCTTAGTTTGTTTTTGTTTTTGTTTTAGGTATGGTTGTCAACAACCCTAAGTTTGCTGTCATTTTTACTGTTCGTATTTTTTATCTTCTTTTTCTCAGATAAATTCCTTTAACATTTCATATAATAAGGGCTTGGTGATGATGAACTCCTTTAACTTGACCTTATCTGAGAAGCTCTTTATCTTCCCTTCCATTCTAAATGATAGCTTTGCTGGATAGAGCAATCTTGGATGCAGGTCCTTGCCTTTCATGATGTGGAATACTTCTTTCTAGCCCCTTCTTGCCTGCAAGGTCTCTTTTGAAAAATCAGGTGACAATCTTATGGGAACTCCTTTGTAGGTAACTCTCTCCTTTACTCTTGTTGCTTTTAAGATTCTCTCCTTACCTTTAATCTTGGGTAATGTAATGATGATGTGTCTTGGTGTGTTCTGCCTTGAGTCCAACTTCTTTGGGACTCTCTGAGCTTCCTGGACTTCCTGGAAGTCTATTTCCTTTGCCAGATTGGGGAAGTTCTCCTTCGTGATTTGTTCAAATAAGTTTTCAATTTGTTACTCTTCCTCTTCTCCTTCTGTCACTCCAATGATTCAGATGTTGGTACTTTTAAGTATGTCCTGGAGGTTCCTAGGCCTCTCCTCATGTTTTTGAATTCTTGTTTCTTCATTCTTTTCTGGTTGAATGTTTCTTTCTTTCTTTCTTCTGGTCCACACTGTTGATTTGAGTCCCATTTTCCTTCCTGTCACTGTTGGTTCCCTGTACGTTTTTCTTTATTTCATTTAGCATAGCCTTAATTTTTTCATCTAATTGTGACCATATTCAACCAATTCTGTGAGCATCCTGATTACCAGTGTTTTGAACTGTGTATCGGATAGGTTGGCTATCTCTTTGTCATTTAATTGTGTTTTTTCTGGAGCTTTGGTCTGTTCTTTCATTTGGGCCTTTTTTTTTTTTTTGTCTAGGTGTACCTGTTACCTGGTAAGGGACAGAGACTTAGGTGTTCACCAGGGTGGGGCAACTCACATCACTGCATTTGATGCTGTATGTGGGGGAGGGGCTGAGAGGGAACTTTGCTGCTTGCTCCACTCTCTGATGGTTTTCAGTCATTTCCCCTGCTACCCACAATCCAGTTGGGACCTTCTGGTGCTGATTTCCAGGTGGGTGGGTTTGTGTATGTTCTAGGACCCAGTGGGTCTCTCCAATGAACTCTCCTGGTGAGGCTGGGAGTTTCTCCAGCTTCCACCTCAACCCCCACTGGTGTTTTCAATCAGGTTTGAGGCTTTATTTCCCCACTTGCTTGGGAGCCCTAGGTTGCATGGTCTGTCTCGCTGCTTAGTTATTACTCCCGGTTTATCTGTGCATGGATGTGGGACTGCCCACTCCACCTGCTCCTGCCTTCCTGATTCCACCAGCTGCTGCCTTGCCTTGAGTCCTTCTCCCCCTGGCTCCCCTCTCTGCCCCTTCTGCCAGTCTGGATGAATGTTTCTTCTTTAACTCCTTGGTTGTAGGACTTCCATACAGTTTGATTTTGTATTAGTTCTTGTTGTTTTTTGTTTTTAAATTGTTGCTGTCCTTCTTTTGGTTGTACCTATGCCTCCATCTTGGCCAGAACTATCTCTTGTCTTTTTGATGATAGCCATTCTAACAGGTGTATGGTGATACCTATGTGGTTGTGATTTGCATAACCCTGACCTTTAGTGATGCTAAACACATATTCATTCACCTGCTGAACATTTGTATATCTTCTTTAGAAAAATGCCTAAATGTCTATTTAGTTCCTCTGGTAAACATTTTGCATATACTACATACAGAGCATTTATTTCAGAGAGAAATCCAGAAAGTAGCTGAATTACTTCTACAGATTGGCCAACTGAGAAAATATCTGCATTGAAATGGTTAGGAAAGACTGAGATGCTGTTTCACAATACACCCCTCTCCTGAAACTACACCTATAATTGTCAGAGAACTCTCAATTCCCAGTTTCTCCCTGGAAAACACACGCACACATACATGTGTATATACATGTATTGCATGTGTGCACATATACACATCATGTATATACATGATACACATATATGATATGTATATATGTGTCTACATTATATATATAATGTATATATGATAACAGGAATCTGAATCCCTCAGCTTTTGTATCCAGCTGCCTCCTGGACAATTCATCTCTATTTGAAAATAATAAACAAATCAAACTCAATGTCTCAAACGTATCCCTCGAAGTTCTTCTCTTTGTGTATGATTCTGTCAGCCACACAATCTCTACTTCCACCAGAAATTTGTCAATCATCTTAGAGTCTTTCTTCTCTTTCAATCCATTTCCAAACAATCATTATGTTGCAAATATTTCAGCATTATGTTTCCTTATCCCCTTCTATTTTACTACAACTGTGGTTTAGGACCTCATCATCTCTCACCTGGAGATCTTTTTAGGACTCTTATCTGCACTTCCTATTGACAAACAGTACCTTTGAGGGCAAATCTGGTGCTGAAAATCCAATAGCAAATAAAGCAGAGTACTTTCAAGGAGAAGTGGTGAATATGAAGGAGGACGGAAAGAGATCAGGATAAAATAGACATGTAATTATTTAGTGGAGTGGTGTCATTTTAGATGAACAGAGGATACTTTCAGGGTACAAGAAAAGGCCACTCAAACCTCTCCATTCTCATTATTCCTGGTTTCCATACACAAGTAAAGAAATATCTCTACTTTGAATTCTCTAATGTTTTATCCATTGCTTAATCCTCAAACACAGCCTGTAATTTACTGAAAGAAGCAGGATTGCATGTCAGTTATATTGTAAGTTTGGACTTTGTTGACACAGTACTGATGTTACATATCCCAGCTTTAATGCTTAGCAGATATGTATCTCTAGATAAAGTATTTGACCTCTGTTTCTTCCTGTGTAAAACGGAGTGAACATTGTGCCCTGGTGCTGTGTTTATGAAAAATAAATGATACTTGTGTATCAAAACCTGTGTCTTGTACTCTGTGATTTATGCATTCCCACAAGCCTTTACAGTTCCTCTCATAATGAGGTTTAAACACCATAATTTCATTAACAAATGTAGACATTTACCTAGTGATAGAAAAGAGATCGAGAAGAATGCTAGCCATCCTAAAACAGTGAACCTAAAATAATTTTTTAATTATAAAATCATTTTAAAAGCGATAATCTCTGTTTAGTTAACTAAGACTAAATCTTTTCTATTTATTTTATTAAAATTTAAAGAACTATTCTTTTATCATGATATAAACTATTTCAATTATAACTGCTACTTTAAACTAATAAAAATAGTTCTACTTAGTATTTCCATTCCACTTTTTCTATTTTAGGTTAAAAAAATCCCCTAAAATGTTAGTTGATTGACTTGTTCCTTTTAACGGCAGGATAAGCAACCAATTAAACATGGCGGAGTTTATAAAGGAAGGTTGAAGGAAATTCGTTTCTTACTAATTAGCTAATAAGATCAAAGGATAAGAATTTTAACATTGTGGACTTAAAGTGTAAGTTGTAACATCTAAAAAAAAAAAGAATGATGCAGTGAAAAGAAAAGGATTAGAATAAATTGTTGTCTATTGCCCACAATGGCCCAGTCACTTCCAAATAATTGGGTAATTATGTAGGCACATTTGGGCTCAGTGGTCTGAAAGACTTAGAGTGTTTAATAGCTTTTCCATTTTCTTCTCTTGACCATAATTTCATTCTTACTTATACCACACATATTCACGTAGAATTAACTATCATTAGGTGGTTCAGACATAGGAAATTATTGCTTTGCTTAATAGCAATGGTTAGTGCCAACTAATGAATAGGAAAACAAATAAAATAATGTAAGTTGAAAAGATAACGCATTGAAGCCTTGCTATAATACATTTAGTATATTTTATTTTAGCTTAACAAAGCTAGATTGACTTTTATAGATAAAATACATCTTTTATATTTATAAATATCTTATATATAAGTATATATCTTTTCTATATAAATATGTACATATATTATATATGTCTTTTATATAAATAAAAAGAGATATATTTATTGTAGTAAATTTACCAAAGTAGAAAATAAAAACTGTTGATGAATAAACATATAATTTTAACCCAATCTAATCAAATAGTTTATATCATTCAAGCATTTTTCTATTGTGTTTTAAACTTTTTCTAGTAGTGTTTCTTTATATAGTTGTGAGCATAATAGACATACACATGTATGTATGTGTCTTGATTTTTTTAGTACAACCTAATGCCTTTTATTTATTTATTTTATTTCATTTCATTTTGCTCCATCAGCATGTATCCCCTCCGTACCCTCTTCCACCTCCACCCACTCCCCCACCCCACCTGCTGCCGTCACCACGCTGTTGTCAGTGTCCATGAGTTCTTTCTCTTTCATCTTCTCCTCCCCCCTCAGTTGTCAGCCTGCTCTCTATCTATGAGTCTGTCTCTATTTTGCTTAGTTCAGTTTGTTTGTTAGATTCCACATACCAGTGAAATCATATGGTACTAACTTAATGTATTTACATGTATCTTTTTGTCTTCAAAACCATCATCCTCTCAGCCTGTCTTACTTTTAAGCATGTATCAAGGTTTCCTTAATTTAGTCCCTCTCTTGTGGGCATGTAGGTTACTTTCAGTTTTTACTTTACATTGATCATACGTTTATAAAATACTAATTTTTGGTTATCTAACCAGAGTAATTTACTAAACTAAAAACAATTTTATTTTTAAAAAAAGATTTGATTTATTTATTTTTAGAGAGAGGGGTAAGGAGGGAGAACAAGAAAGAAATATCAGTTGTAGTTGCCTTTTGTGCGCCCCCTACTGGGCACCTGGTCTGAACCCCAGGCATGTGCCCTTACTGGGAATTAGAAGGGAAAGCCTTCAGTTCACAAGCCAGCACTCAGTCCACTGAGCCACACCTGCCAGGGCTAAAAATAATTTTTAATACTATGAATATTTTTGTTTTTCTACACTGCTATTATGCTTCTACAAAGGTTTATGTGCGTCAATTTACATTTTTAACAGAAATGTATATGAGCAAGCTAAAAACATCTAATTTAAATATATTTTAGTACCATTTATTGATTAACTAGGATATTTTAATTTTCTAACTTTTTGTGAGAAAAAAGTTCATTTTAAAAAGAAAAAAAAGTGTTTCCAGAGTATCATAGAATTAGGTGAAATTCAAAATAATATCTACTATTTTCAAAGATGATTAATGATTTTTGGTGGTCTGAGATACCACACAATCCTGAAATGCTATTTATATTTTCTGGTAAGGACCAAAGAATAAATTTATTTTTTACTGTATTTCAAGAAATTCTCAAAGAAAAATTATATGTTAACTGAAGTATGTGCTGAAACAGAAAGAATTTATCCTTCTAGGTGGATGATTTGTTTTTGCAACAGTAATTGATTATAATTTCAATGTTTCTTCAGTTATAAAATATTTATTGTTAGTAAATACATGGCCAAACTTCAATTATGTGGTAAAATAAGCAAAGTAGTTTTTAAGAATATAAATTATTAAATTTGGAGGAAACTGAAGATTACCTATTATGACAAAAGTTCAAGATTAACGACTCTTAATTTATTAAAATCAGTTAAAATTATAATATAAAAAGGAAATAATAAAACATTAAATAGTGAATAAAGGCATTTCTACCCAAAAGTTAGCACCTGGAAAAGATAACAAGGAGTTTTTACTCCAAATATCTGTGGTTGTCACAGCATCAGTTTCAAACATCATGTACAATGTCAGCCACTTACAGTCAAAAGTCAATTTATTTAAGGGGACTCTGGAATGAATCCAAATTCAGTTTGAAAATTAGAGTGCATAGTCATGGCGACACTAGTCAGCTGAAAGATAGTGGGAAAAATGGCCATGCTGCACTGATTGTTTGACTCTCATTGAAAAGGAAACATGCAAGTTATAATTCTACAAGCTACAAACATTGATCACTAGAAAAACGTTCATATAGACAAAGTACAAGCATGCCGTGTATCACTTTGTGTTTCCTTGTCTCTGGCTGTTCTTTCTCCAGAGCAAGTCAATAACAATAAACACTTTCCTTTAGGAAGTAGTGTTTCCGTCCCTGTCTCGTGACCAGCTTTTTCAAAATAAGAATTCATGTCAGTGAAAACATATGCAGCTGAAAATCGTCTATAAAACCTCAACTATTTGGGGATGACTATAATTGAACAACAATTACAAAAGAAAAGAAAAACATCAACTATTTTAATAAAATATTGAGTGTTTTTCTCTCTGTATGGAACTCATTACATAACCACATGAATTTTAGCATTTGTATGACCAAATACTATATGTGTCAAAACATAATATAGATACATTATATATATATATATATATATATATTGGGTTGGCCAAAAAGTTAATATGTTTTTTTCTGTAAAACAAGGTATTTTTCATTTTTGCCAGTAACTTTATTGATTTGAATATTTTGAGTATGTCAGCTATGTACAATGTGGTATGATGTTGATTGTTCTCAATCAATGTCTCAATTTGATTGCTATCAACTTCAACTGGTCTACTCGACCGTGAAGCATCGTCCAGCACAGTATCTCTAGCATGAAACTTCACCAACCATTTTTGACATGTTCGATCAGTCATAGCACATTTTCTGTGCACTGCACAGATGTTTTCTTTCTGTTGTATTTCAGTTGCCTGTTTACCTTTCTTGAAATAATAAAGCATAATATGCCATAAATGTTTTTTCTTCCATCTTCAATATTAAAATGGCTACACAAAAATTTACCAATTTTGATAAGTTTTTAAAAAATGCATGCTGATGACAGCTGTACAATGCAATCTGACAAAATTGTTTGAAGGATGTTAGAGACAACTAAGAGCTACTAGAACCTTCTTATGAAAAAAACCCCACACATACATACACTATGTGTATGTTGTTGAGTGAATATACATGTGTGTGTGTCTTTATAGTCATTCCTCAAAATGACTTAGTAGTTATCTCTAGTTTGGTAAATTACATAATTAAATATATGTAACATATACTATATATGTGTGTATATATATACACATGCACTTACTTTAAGTTTTCCAGTGTATTAAAATATACACATATTTTCTTCTATTCATACATACACCCACATTTTAAAGAAAGAATAAGCTCTGTGTGTAATGATACTTATTTCCTTAAATTTGTTTTATAGTTTGATATTAAAATGCACAAACCTATCCCTACCCTAAAGCTTTACCTCTAATTAGAACAATGACTTAATACAGTGACTTTCAACCAGCACACCACAAGAATTTTTAAACACGCAATTCCTGACTATTTAGTCAGGGGCACTGACCTCTTTTCCTTTAGATTGTCAAATTAAAAAATAACAGCAGCCAACACAACAACAACTGTACAAGCAAGGTGAATGAATCAAAATTATGCATAGTTTTGTCAAATCAGCAAAAAAATATATATACATTTTTGGTCTGCCACAGAATTTAGTAATTAGTTTATGTGTGTCATCAGATGAAAAAGGTTGCTTACTTTATCTCTTTTCTTAAATACTTAATAAGCAGCTTAAGGAGGCTCAATAAAAACTCAATGGGACCATTAAGACTGCATGATTTCAAAAAGAAAAACATAAATCAGTGTTGGTGTTCAACAGCTTGCATACTGAAAATAACTAACAACCAAATTCTTCTGTTCTAGCAATATATAACGACACATGGTCTTAATTCAATTGTCATAGAAACTGGAATTTTGGCAAGGAATGAGAGGCCATATATTAATCAAGAAATAGTAAAAATCTAACAGACAAGGTAAAGAGATTATGTAGAAAATCAAGCTACTAAAAATAAAATAAAATACAAAACACAAAAGAAAAAAATTAAGCTACTAATCAATATCTTGAATTACACATAAGCCATGTTTTTCCTTCTTACTAAGATGATGCAGGAATAGCATTATCCATGGTGCCTCATGATTAAATCATAGATCCTGACTGAGGACCGTTTGTTGATCTATCTTGTGCACATGTGCGCATGTGTGTACTTGGAACCAGAGGAAAGGATACTTGCCCTAAGAGACTCTTTTTCATTCAAAATCTCTGTGTTTGCTTCCTAACAGAATACCTGAGAATTCAAAGAATGTTTAAGTGAACTAAAATTTTAGAGCTTGAATTTTCTCAAAAAGGCAGTTTCTTAAGATAGCTTTCTTATTTATTTGCTATAATACCTGTCTATCATTAAAGATTCATTACTTTGGAATTAATATTATCCTCTTCTGGTGAATTATTTTGATAAGATAACCCATTATATAACTAATCATATGATAAGGACTGGTTTTTCAGAAGTTTTACTATTGATTATAGGTACCATAAGTGGATTTATAGAAAGTTGAATTGTAGAACTATAGAAAGTTGAGGAAAGAATTCCAGTTTACAGATATGCATATGGTCAGCCTTACACACTTGGGTTTAATTAAGGAAAGATTTTATATAATGTGTCCATTGTTTTCTGATGATATTTAGTTAAATCTATTACCGTGGATTTTTATCATTCTGAAAAGAAGATGGCAAGTACCTCATTTCTGGTACCACAGTTCTGTTACATCACAATTGTTCACTTTCCTACCATCGGAATTTTTTCCTCTTTATATTCTTAATTGCTCATCCTTATCTTTTTGGTACACAATTCATCTTCATGGATAATTCTCTGACCAAGTTAACACATATTTATACATTACGACTCACCAATTCTGCTTTCCTGAATTGTTAATCAGGCCTCTCACGTGCATAGACAATGTAGTATAGTGGATGGCAACTCATTGACATTATGAAAATACTTTATATATCATGTGAGCAATACAGATACATTGATGGTCTTTCTCAGAAACTTTATCCCAATTGACATAATACCAACATTTCAAATGTCAGTGGTTTTCCTTAGAAACTTTTTTCCAGTTAATATAATACCAACATTTCAAATTGTTACATAGTTGCTCTAGGCTTCTGAGAACATCACATCAACAGACTTTATTTTTTCTCTGAAACAGGAAGTTTATCATGACATTGTCCTATTGTCTCATTATACATGTCACTGCTGTGCTTCCATCTGTTCGACCTTAGTATAAAGTCAATGGGAACCATAGGAGCTTCAAAATTCATACGGGAACACATGAGTGATAAACAAGTGCAGAGATTAAAAATAATAAAGGAAAACCTAGAAATATCTAGACTGAAAATGATTTATAAGCAGACATGGCAGATAAACCCTCCCTCAAATAATAAGTAAGTAGTGTATGTCCAAAGCTGGGCAAAAGGACATTTTGTTAGCAACCAGACAAACATCTTTTCCTGTTCCCCTACCTATGCCGTTTTGACGTGCGGTCCTCACACCTCTGCACAAACATCGATTTCAACTGCATTGCTTATTTTGTACTTTATCAAAAGTTCCCATGTAGTTAAAGAAAATAAATAATTTCTACATGGATTTAACTAACATCAGGACAAAAAAAAATAGAAGATGCAAAGTATCTCCATCATTTAGGCAAAATATAAAACAATTAAGAAAATGAAGCTCAATGTTAAATTGTACTTTTAGGATTAACATTAATTATTTCATCATTGACACAAAGATATATTTTTTACATGTACATTACTTATAAAACTGATGATATACTCTTTTGGTGTTATAATTAAACTCAATCTGTTTAACCAAGAATTATGCATATCAAATATTTTGCTCTGGGTACAAAGTAGGGAAGGAATTCCCAGTTTAGTATTCTATCAATTTTTTAAAATTATTTCTTATTCTTCTAAGGAGTTTCCAATTTAGCTTATATATATTTTCCTGTCTTTTCTTATATGCTTTCTTTTTGTTCTCTTAGTGTGAGAGTTTGTGAGGTTGCCTCAAGGTACACAGCCACCTTCCGTTATCCAATTCAATTGTATTATGCTTGTAGATTTCACTCTGGAAATAGTAGAGTCTGTAGCATCTGATGAAACAATAAACTTCGCACCTTCTGGTGCACTCAGGAGTATGAATGTGACTACTCCAGTTTTACTTATCTTAAGCAGTTACATTTTTCAAATTTAAGCTACCAAATTTAAATTCTAGATGTCATATGTGGAAAAAGGGACTTACCCTAAGTAGAAACCATTTATACTAAATGCTTATATTTGGAAAAGACAAACATTTATATATATGTCATTGTTGCAGGAAAACATGCTTCAAGTAAAAATGCTTTCATCATTTCACACTCTCACCTTGCAGCCTGCAAATAGTTTCCATGTACAGATGCCAAATGGCAGAGTATTGGCACATGACTCTAGATCTTCACTGTGCTGATTTTTTTTTTTTTTTGTACAATTGAAGACTTTCTGGAAAGCAAAACATCCCTTCTGAGTACTTCATATAGAAAGAACAACAGTACTGGAAACATGTAATTGCCCGAAGGAATCAAGTTTTCTTTGCATGTACAGACCAATAAGAAGGGACACAACCATTTTCTATTGTGTTACTTTTTCAAAAGTTGTTAATAATTACATGGAGCCATTTGTAAGTTCCAGTGGAAAAGTAAGATTAACAATATGGAGTCATGGAATCAGCAGGCCGTGTTCTAATGAGAGAAGCAAGTAGGCATGTGCTTACAGCTATGGAACACACTAAAGTAGAGTTGTATATATACACAGAGAGAAGTATATAATTGGCTTTGACAAGTATGATCCTCCCAGACACATGATAGCTCTGCCTGAAGGCAGCACAATCCTCTGAGAGAAAGGTGAAGAGATGGGAAGGACTTCCGTGGCAAGGGGAGCACTGTATGGAATGACAACTTTTGTGACGGATTCCACTACTGCAGTACTCTCAGTTTTCCTTGTCACTCCCTGACTCCCTTCAAACTGTAAGGTTGGGAGGTAGATGAAATTACCAGAATGGAAGGAATGAGGGTGGGGAAGGGGAATGATGTCGACCCTATGCATTTTAACTATTTTTTTTTTACTACAATCCATTGAAGACTGTGAAGAGCTCTCACAGAAAATCTTTTTGATAGACAAAAAGCAGAATTTATTGTAAATTGTCTTTCAAATATGTTCTTGTTCTTCTTTGAGTCATAATATATAACAAAATACATAATGTACAATATTATATATAATAAATCAAGCATATCCTAAAGATATGCTTTATTCATATGCAAAGGAAGCTCTAACTACGCCTGACGATGGGTTCAAAGAGGAAATGAGTTGGCTGTGCTCGTTTTTGTTTACCCTTTAGTCCAGAACTCATCTGGCAAATGAGAAAAGTTTAGAGTAAATGTTACAGCAAGGAAAATTCAAATACTTATCTTGATAAAAATATTTTTTTCTATTTTCTTGCCTCCTTTGAAAAGAAATCAGTGAGATTGTAAGACAGAATTGTGATTATTGTTGGGGGGAACCAGAAAATTCTTCTTTCTTGCCTGGAAACTTGTCCATTCATAAGTCCTTTTCCTTTTTGCAGAGGGAGGCTCTGGCAATTGGGTATTGATTCAATTCTGCGCCTCTTACATGTCTGTCTATTCATGTGGAGTTGTAATCGTGTGCTCATAACAATGCCATGACTCCTGGAATGTAATGGAACCAGACCAAAAGGATTCGGCTCGAAACAAGCTATTGCAGAGTCTCATCATTGCCAGCACTTCTTCTGAGTAATTTTCACATTTATAGCAACTGGAGAAAACAGGTCATTTGCTAAATGCACAGCATAACTTTCTCAATACTTAAGGAAAAACAAGATTCAGTGCTGTGTGACTGTGGAACAAGGACAACCTGACTGGTTATTTATTTATTTATTCATTCATTCATTTGCTTGTTTGTTTGTCACTCTCTGGCCTCACCTTCCCCGTTTATGTGTTAATTTAAGGTGGGGCTAATGGGTGATACTTCTTCAGCCACCTGCTGATTTTATCTACATTATCAATTTGTAATATTAAAATGTATATATGCACTCTATCCTAAATCATTTATAATCTCTCAGTATCTCATCAGCTAACTAAAACTGTAATACAGCTGTGGCCAACATGTGCTATATTTACCACCAAGAAATTTAAACATTAAGCACAATGGTTTCTTTGAAGCAATAACAAATAAATGTAGGTTAATCATGTATCCTGACCATATTTTCTGGGTAATATTAAAAATGCCTTCTAACTAGGAGATAACTAAGAGTAGAGCAGAGAGAAACTGTGAAGAAAAACAGAAAAGCATGCTGACTTTCTCCTCAGTATAAACAGTAATTAGAAAGAAAAATTTCATTGACTCGTATTTGAAATGTTCCTTGCAACAGGTTGGTGAACAGGTATTTCTTTTAATAAACTTCTTCTTTTGTAAAAATATTAGATTTAAAAGAAAGTTGAAGGATTTTACAGAGATTTTTCTGTATACTTCTAACCAATTTCAATTTTTTTCCAAAGTTATTATTTTTCATGACTGAGCTTCATTTGTCAAAACTAAGAAACTGATATTTGTACATTACTGTTAACTAACCTCCAGACGATTAAAATTTAACCAGTTTTTCCATTACTGTCTTTTGTCTGTGCCAGGATCCAATGCAGGACAACACATTACATTTAGTTTTCATGTGTCTATGTTCTGATGGTCTGTGAGAGTTTCTCTGACTTTTCTTGATTTTTTTAATGACCTTAATGGTTTTGAATAGTCCTGGTCAAGCATTTTGCAAAAAATCCCTCATAAGTGGTATTTCTGATGTTTGCTTTGGGAATGTCCTGCAGTTTTCTGAGTTTAAAAGTCAGATCACAGAGGTGAAGTGCCCTTCTCATCACACCACATCATGACACCCACGTGACATCACTAGTGACACAACATCATCTGGCTCAGGTAACCTCTGCCTAATCGTGTCATTGTCAAGGAGCTATTCTCCTCTTTCACGTACTCTTATTTGGAAGTGAGTCACTAAATCCTCCCTCAAAAGCGTGTGAGGTGTCTAAGTTCCATTTCCTGGAGCAAGGAGTGTTTATATACACACACACATACATATATATGTATGTGTGTATATATATATATAATTTGGAATTCTTCTTTAAGAAAGATTTGTAGTTCTTTATTTATGTATGTATTTATTTATTATTTATATTAATATGAATTCATGGCTATTTATTTTAGATTTTGATTTAGAAACCAACAGTACAATATTGATTTGTCAGTCAAATTGTCCCTGCTTTGGCTGTTGGCAATTGCTTACTAAAATGTAAATGTATTTCTTTTCTAGATTTTCCAAATCCACTTCTATCACCTTGCATTTATCTGGCAGCAACTCATAAGTGGTTTGACTGTTTGACTATTTTCTGAAAGTAGTTGCTTCAGCTACATTTCTGGACTTTTTTAGAACACATGCACCTCTTTACATATATCTTGGTCCCTATGACCTGAGACGGAGACTTTGCTGGGCAGTTCTAAAGCGAGGTTCCAATGAAATCTAACAGTTTACACCATTTCTCTTTCTAAACAGTTCTTCCAGGTGGATTATTAGGAAGACATTATTTCTGTAAATATTTTTGTTTTCATAACCTTTTAAGACAAACACAATAAAACCACATAAAATCATTTTGTGATTAATGCATATTCTGTCACCTCAATATTTCATGGCAGAAAAGAAAATCCAGCCTCCCGATTGGATACCAATGTTCTTTATGACCCAGGCTATTTGTCTTGTGTTTCATTTCAAGACTGTGCAACGGGAAGTCTGAAGGAATGCTTGGAGACGATGTGCACTGATTATCAGGTGAGGAGACTCAGTGAACAGCCTCACACTCCAGAAACTAATGTTCACACTAATAGTTCAATTTTTCCTCCTGATGGAGAAACCAGAGTAACTATACTACTTTATTAAATTCACATTTCTTTAAATATCTGCAATTTCTCTGTCCATGTCACTAATCATCTAAGTAAATACAATTTTGTCCACCTCACAGAAATATCTATTTATGTCTATAGAAGTTTATTATTTCACTTTAGAAATGACCCAGTTATTAAGGTTAGTGATATGTAAATGCCAAATAGAATTTTTCACTCTAAACTCATGTAAAAGCAACTAAATTCACCATTTATTTCCCCATGTGATGTGAAAATAAAAGGAAATAGCATGTCTATCTCACACGATATATAACACATACCTAAAATATCTGCTATATTTTCCCATGTCCCAAAGTGCACATATAACTTTCAGTAACAAGTATTGGTTTTTATATGTGACAGTGCAAATGTTGGTTTGTGGCATTTGAAAACAATATTTATTTTTAAGGAATTACTAAAGTATACTTGGAAAAAATCCCTTGGGGAAAAAATACGCACTGCCATACAATTCTGCAAATAGTTTGGGAAGTACAGGTGCATAGAGTCTGGAATTCAATCCACGGCCCCAATTGAAGAAACCCTGAATTTGGTGTACTCACGGACAGTTTTTTTATCCTTCTGAGATTCTCATAAGCAGCACCAATGCAAACTGTTTTCTAACAATCAATATCCTCAAGCATGTGGGAATTTATCTGTGATGCACAGCAGATTAAAGCAGGAGAAGGCTGCCTACCTACTAGTGCTCAGAGCCTTTTGAAATTAAAACCACAATGATATACACTCTCGCACCTGTCAGAATGGCTGTCATCAATAAATCAACAAACAAGTGGAAGGAATGTGGAGAAAGGGGAACCCTTATGCACTGTTAGTAAGAACACAGATTGGTACAGCCATTGTGGAAAGCAGTGTGGAGATACCTTGAAATATTAAAAACAGAACTCCCATTTTTTAATTTTAGGTATATTTTATTGATTGTTATTACAGTTGTCCCAATTTTTTCTCCCCTTTATCTCCCCCCTCCCTGTACCTCCCCACCCACCCTGCCACATTCCATCACTCCTTTAGTTCATGTCCATAGGTCGTACATGTAAGTTATTTGGCTTCTCCATTTCCCATAGTATTCTTAACCTTCCTTCCCCTGCCTATTTTGTGCCTACCAATTATGCTTCTTATTCCCTGTACCTTTCTGCTCCCCATTCTCTCCCATTACCCTCCCCACTGGTAACCCTCCATGTGATCTCCATTTCTGTGATTCTGTTCCTGTTCTAGTTGTTTGCTTAGATTTTGTCTTTGTTTTTTAAATTCAATTGTTGAAAGTTTTGTTTGTTGTAATTTCACTGTTCATAGTTTTTCATCTTCATTTCTTAGATAAATCCTTTAAACATTTCATATAATAAAGGCTTGGTGATGATGAACTCCTTTAACTTGACCTTATCTGGGAAGCAGTTTATCTGCCCTTACATTCTAAATGATAGCTTTGCTGGATACAGTAATCTTGGATGCAGGTCCTTGTCTTTCATGACTTCAAATACTTCTTTCCAGCCCCTTCTTGCCTACAAGGTTTGTTTTGAGAAATCAGCTGATAGTCTTATGGGCATTCTTTTGTAGGTAACTCTCTCCTTTCCTCTTGCTGCTTTTAAGATCTCTCCTTAGGAACTACTATAAAGGACACATGGACAAAATCAAGTGGGAGGGTGGAAGTGGGGGAGGGATGGGGGTTTGGCTGGGGTGGGGTGGAGGGATGGGGAGAAAAGCCACACAACTGTAATTGAATAACAATACAAAATTAAAATTAAAAAAAAATCTCTCTTTATCTTTGATCTTAGGTAACTTAATGACGATGTGTCTTGGTGTGTGTCCCCTTGGGTCCAACTTTTTTGGGACTCTCTGAGCTTCCTAGACTTCCTGGAAGTCTATTTCCTTCACCAGATTGGGGAAGTTTTCCCTCATTATTTGTTGGAATAATTTTTCAATATCTTGCTCTTCCACTTCTCCTTCAGGTACCCCCATGATTTGGATGTTGTAACATTTAAAGCTGTCTCAGAGGTTCCTAGACCTCTTCTAATTTTTTTTTCATTCTTGTTTCTTCATTCTGTTCTGGTTGGATGTTTATATCTTCCTTTTGTTCCATATCATTGATTTGAGGCCTTGTTTCCTTCCCATCACTGTTGGTTCCCTGTACATTTTCCTTTATTTCACTTTGGATAGCCTTCATGTCTTCCTCTGTTTTGCAACTGAGCTCAATCAATTATGTGAGCATCCTGATAACCAGTGTTTTTAACTCTGCATCAGATAGGTTGTCTATCCGCTCATTGCTTAGTTCTTTTTCTGGAGTTTTTATCTGTTCTTTCATTTGGTCCATATTTCTTTGTCTCTGTACACCTGCTATGTAGTAAGTAGCACAGCCTTAGGTAGTCACCAGAGTGGGACAACCCTCTTTGCTGCATAGTGGCACTGTGGGCGGGGAGGGGTCAGTGAGGGAACAATGCTGCTTGCTGGGCTTATCCCACTTTCTGTCACTTCCCTTGCTTCCCACAAGTGGATAGTAACCTTTCAGGTGCTGATTCGCAGGTAGGTGTGTTTGTGTCTGTGTTAGGACCCCGTGGTCCTCTCCAATAAACTGTCCTGTGAAGCTGGGAGTTTCTCCCATTACCACAACCCCCACAGCTTTTTTAAAGCGGGGAGTTTTGATTCTTTAGTTGCTCGCACTGAAATCCTGGGTTTCAAGATCTATCTCACTCCCTCATGGTTCCTCCCAGTACATTCCTGCACATGAATGTGGAATCACCTGCATTGTTGACCACTTTGCCTTGCAGCATGTCCTCTCTGCCCCGGCTTCCTGTCTCAGCCCCTCCTACCAGTCTGGATGAATGTTTCTTTAACTCCTTTGTTGTTGGACTTCCATGCAAATGTTTTTCGGGGAGTTCTGTTTGTTCTTTGTTTTTAGATTGGTTGTTATCCTTCTTCTGGTTATGTGAGGAAGTGGAGTGTTTCTGCCTATGCCTCTACCTTGGCTGGAACCTAAGAATAAAACTGCCTTTTGAACCACTTCTGGGAATATATTGGAAGGAACCCATACATAACACTAATTCAAAAGAATATAAGCACCCCTAAGTTCATTGCAGCATTATTTACAATCACCATTTAAGCAGCCCAAGTGTCTATCAGTAGGTGAGTGGATAAAACAACTATGGGACATTTACACAATAGAATCATCCTCGACTGTAAAAAAGAAAGTTTTGCCCTTTGCTACAGTATGAATGGACATAGAGAACATTATGCTAAATGAAATAGGCCAGTCTGAGAAAGAAAATTATCATACAATCTCACTCATATGTGGAATCTAATGAACAAACTGAACTAACAAGCAAAATAGAGACAGACTCATAGCTAGAAAGCAGGACAGCTGCTAAGCTGCAGAGGATTGGGGGTGGGAAGATTGAGCAAAAAAGAAAAAGGACTCATGGACATGGACAACAGTGTGGTAATTATAGGGGGAGGAGGTATAAGGGGACTACATGGTAATGAAAAATACAATAAAAATTATTAAATAAAAAAAGAAAACACTGTAATTTGTATGGCTTCACAATTGCTGAACTGCCAAGTCCCCACTAAGGTTTTGTGTTGATGCTTTTGTCTGTGAAACTGGGATTCCATTCATTGTTCAATAAAAGATATTTTCTGTCTGCAGACCCTAGGGTAAAATAAAGCTAAACAGGACCTCTCTGTAGCCAACACACAGCTTCCCAGACCTAACTTATTTTAGAACAAAAGTTATAATATAGTAGCATGAGACAGAGAAACAAGGGGACATGTTTGCAGGAAATTACCACCCGGCCAGGCATTTTCTACAGTCCATTGTCTTTTCCCTATCTGGCATATGTCCATATGCCTAATGATTTTATTACCCTCTGTGTAAACATTTTAGTGAGCAGGTTAGCTGATTTGTAGAAACTTCTATAGAATAAGTGTCCAGTACATGTTTTATGTGATCTTTGCCAATGGCAGGCCAAAGTTTAGAAAGACAGTTTCGCACTCTGTCCCAGGGCACAAATTTTAGAGATTAGAATTAATGGAGCCAATAAAACTCAGTCATTGTTAGTAGGACAAGCACTCCTTGGGTCTGGGAGAAAGAGTTGGTTCCTAGGCAACCAGTCCCAATTGAAATGTAAGTAGTATCTTTGGGGTAAAGTTTACTTGTCCAAATCCTGGTACCCATGGATTCTATGGTGTGTATGTATGCTGTTTGTCTTAAGAATAATGAATATATGTTGAAGCCACTTTAATTTTTCCAATAACAAAATAGTTGTAAGTATTTCTAGCATTTGAAGTAACTCAAGTGTGTTTTACTATTGCCTAAAACAATTGGAGAAATAGTTAAATATACAAGTAAAAAGGTTTTTTTTTTTTAAGCAGAAGACAGAGAGAAAGAACAATACAGAATTTTCAAAGTAATCAGGCACACTTTCAAGATAGAAAATTTAAGAAACAGAGTCTGAACAAGAAAGACTTTCAAGATGTGGAGCATAGCTACCATTTTAGGAGGAGGAAAACCAGAGTGAACCCAGAGCTCCTTTCAAACTTCAGTTCCCCCCAGGGAAGTGGTAAGTGAAATGAAATCCCTGGCTTCCTACCAGGATTTCCTTTGTGCAGGTTAATTTCCATATGAAAGGTTTTTATATTATTCCTTGTGCTCTGACTTCAAGTTTTGGGTTAACACACTCTTTATGTCATTCTTAATATTAGCGGATGTGTTTTTCATGAACCTAATGGCCACTGACTTAGCGGAAACCTTGATTGAACTGTAAATGATCTTTTATAGCGTTTTACTCCACAAGTTACAACTAATGCAGGAACCCTGTAGTATGTGAGTACCAGATTTTATATAGACTCCCTCATGGGGAATTCTAAAATAAAAAAGCCAACAGCAGCTTTAGACACACAAAGAGGGAATATCTGTCCTGCGTGAAAGGATAAAGTGGCCTTTGAGGTCAGAGGGTCATCTTGAACAGTGTTGCATTTAATTATCTATTTTGTCCGTTCTAGCGGGAATTAGGCATTGGAAAAGATACACATGCCCATTTTAGAACATTCTTATTATCACTGAGGTGGTCAAAGTGTTTGCATGTCTTATAAAATAAAATACATCATGCACACATACGATATACAATAAAGAGACTAGGCTTTGTTTTCATAATTGTTTATTAAACTTTGTATAATTAAGTTTTCTTCAATAATAATCACCATGGGCATGTTTTAACAAAATACTTTAAGCATTAGTTATAGTTAGATGACCCATTTCTCACAACTATATTTTGACAATGTGCATGCTTTTTCTTAAATTGGAGTGCGTGCGTCCCTCTGTGTCTCTCTCTTTCACAAACACACACCACATTTCAAAGAAAGTCTTGAGTAGTTGTATCTGCCTTTATTTCCCTATCATTAACTTCTGACAATTTCTTAAGTTACGAATAATCTGTGTACAGGCTTTTATCAAAAGCTGGACAGGCTTCTTTCTTAGCTGTGCAGAGACCCAACAGGGTTTCTCTATTATGAAGCAACTCATGGAGGAAATTAATGAGTGCAAAGTGTTGCTCAGATGCCATCAAACAGTGTGCCCAGAAAGCAAGAAACAATAGAAATGATGGCAGGGAAACAGCCAAGGACAATACTTACTTAGACAAATGAGGAAGCCAAAAGTCACACACAGAAGAACAGACGAGATGGCAGAGAAAGAAACAAATGAGCAATAATAGGAAACACACATGCCACAGAAGCACGTCTGAGATAATGGAGGCCAGCTGTATATTTTGAAGACACAAGAGGAGAGGGATTTTATGTACAACTTTGAAATAGCTTCAAAATATTGCTGTAAGCACAAAGTTCAGAATTAGGTTGATTATCATTACCACCAATAGCAAGCACTTAAGGAAGACATTATATATTGATTGGACACTGTGCTGCTTATGGTTTTTTAAAGGCACATGCCTCCATCTCCTTCAACAACAACAACAAAATATATATATATTTTGTCCAGTCTAGCAAACAACAGTGAATTGTATTCTAATTTAACATGCTTGTCAGGAAAGCAAAACCAGTTCCTAACTCAGATTGAAATAAAATCAAAACTCCCATTTCACAAGTGACTATGTGTATTTGAAAGCACTTCGGTGAAACTCAAGAGGAAATGGACACTCCATCATTAGAAGCACATAATTATCAACCGAATAAATCCTTGGCAGAGAAGTCACAGGGGTTTAAAAATAATAATGATATTAATTTTAACATTGTGATTAGAGCAGCTGAGCTTTAAGTGCCTTGTAATTTGAAGAGTCTAATGTTGTACGTGAGGAACACTCGCCACTTTTGTAAACGTTGTCAAACGACAAGCATTGTGATAGATCATTTAAATGCATTTTATCATTTAATACAGCAACATGTTTTCCGGGTAGATATTTTTATCTTTATTTCACCAAAGAAGAAGAGGAGATGCTCAGAGAAATCGAATTATTTGCTTAAGTGCACACAACCGTCAGCGTCGGATGGCACACTGTTGTACCCTGCGTGGGTGAGCGTCTTTTTGGATTATGACCCTAATTTTCCTACTGCTGCACCTTCAGGTTTTCAAAATGTTTCTAATTCCTTTACATTAACTTTATACCTCAGGATCATATGTTCATTGGGGTGTTGGGGACTCAAAGTTTAGCAGCACCCATTAACTTGTTAGAAATTCTCATTCAATTTACTGTCTGCACACTTGTGTCTTCTGCCTTGAACTGTCAGTATTCTGGCTAAATTTAATCACATCCCCCTTAATCAGCCGGGTTCTCTGGCCATCCACAGTGATTTTCTGGAAAAGATGTGTTCGTACAATTACTTTTCCACAGACTGGAATATTCACTCTGTATAGTTCTTTTAATTAACATCAGTATGTGAACATCATTGTTCCTTCCATAGTTACTGTATTTCTATTGCTTTATTACTTCAAAAAAAAAGGCAAAAGAAAATATGGTAAAATATATGTGAGAAGTTTTGAAAAGTGGTTTTAATCATTGCTATGTTCCAGGAAATTCTGTTTAAAGGTTTAATGTGATAGGATCAGAGGGTTCAAGTGAAATGATTACCTCATATGGGATTATCTGGTGAGAACTGTAGACTATTTTATAGTGCCTTCTTATTCTGTAATCTTTAATGACAAAATCTTGTTTATCAAGGAGAATCCTCTGAGCAGCTGCAAACAATTTGCCTTTATTGATTTTACTGCTAAGTCTGACTGACTGCTTCACCCTGGCTTCAAAGGGCCGTCAGGACCACGCCCGCTCTCCTCAGTGCTTCTCATCTATCCAAACTAGAAGTCATTCTCCACCTCTCCCATCTCAATCAAAAGCTTAGTGACCAATTAATTACTCACTTCTTTTCTTTTTTCTTTTTTTACCAAAAGCCATCTTGCCTGTAGTTACAATAGGGAGACCAGGATAGAAGGGTTAGCATTATTTAGTCTTGAATTTAAATAAAAATGGCCTAAATTCTTAAAGAGGACAGGGATGCAGGGAATAAGGAAGAAGAGAAAATGAGAGTGACAGACTGACAGAATATATTAAAACACATCAACCAACTTGAATTTATGAGTATTATTTGCATTTTGATTCCTAACTAATAAAAAATTAAAAAAAAATAATTTTTAAGATAATCAGGGAAATTTGAACGTTGACTAGATATTTCATAATATTGAGGAATTATTGTTAATGTTTTAACTGTGAGAATGGTATTTAGAATATGTTATTTTTTAGGAATTTTAATTTTTGAGATGTATTTTCAAATATTTATGGACTGAATGATAGGATTACTGAAATTTATTTTCTAATAATCCATTGCTGGGGACAGAAAAGTTAGGCAGTTGGTATAGAACCACAAAAACATTTATTATAATATGTTCTCTATTTTAAACGCTTTTTAAATTTTCAGTATTGAAAATGTACTAAAAGTTAAATTAAATCCAGGAGCTTTGCAGTAAATTTAGTACCATAATAAAAATATTAATGTTGATAACAGCTGACATTTTTTAACACTAAGCATTTGCTATACTAAGTAGTGTTCATACACTATTTCAGTTAATCCTTAACAGTCTGGTGAGGAGTATATCAATATCCTCATTTTATAAATGATAACATTATAGTTTAAAGAATTTAAATGACTTTTGCAAAGTTATTAACCTGACAAATGACAGAACCAGAATTCTATACTACTTTCTACAATTGTTACATTTAAGTTATAAAAGCTTTCATTACTATTTGGATCCTTCTCCTATTTTGTATTTATTATATAATCAATATTAATAGGGGGTATTCAAGCAGATACTTTATGAAGCAATTTTTCACTAAGGTACCTTGGTCACTAATTAAAACTTTATTTTCAAAATATATAGAATTGACATCTCAAGACTGATGTTTTTAATTTTTAATTAGTAAAGATTTCTTATTATAATGTACCATTGAAAATTTTTATGAATTTGTCATTTCTTATGAACGATTACATTTTTTTCTGGTGTGAACTGATAGAATTGTTTCCAGTTGATAATTCCTTAGCATTTTTTTTATTAAAGAAAATTCAACTCAATAAAACAATCACATTGATTATTAAATTGCTTCCATAATAGAAAATTCTTCATTTATCTACAGAAGTCATCAAAACATTCTGAGCTTCAGTTTTCTCATCTAAGCAAGAAATAATTTGACTTTTAAAAGACCTCATTCATAATGATGTACCATGGAGAAAAAATATCTCCTTGATGTTCCTCAGACTTTCCAAGCACACTGTCACATTAAGGATTTTTCACACTTGCTATTTTTTTTGTTTTGTGTGAAGTGTTCATCAGTCAGTTTCTATACAATCCATATACCTATATTTCTTTTTTCCTTTGGATTTCTGTTCAGTCATTCTATTATCAGACAGGACCCATGGAGTACTCTGTATAAAAACAATACATTATTTTCTCTGTCTCTTTTAACTGCTTTATTTTTGTTTTTAGCACTAGTGCTTGTCAAAGGAAAAATTGCACTGGACAAGTTAAACTAGCAAGAAAGACTCCCCCCCTCCCTAAGGCTATTGCTATAGAGGATAAGTCAGACCTCCCGCTGAACTCAGTCTTCTGAAACAAAAGACAGAGGATTATTAAGCACTAGAGAGAGGGTGCAATCTAGAACTTTTGTGTCAGCTAATTTGCCTTACCCAAAGGAAAATTAAACTTTTCATACCTCTATGACATGAGGTAGTTTTTCAGCATGGAGCAAGACATCCTTTAAAGTTAGGCAACTAGCCTCCCATAGAAACAGGGAGATGGGGGTGCTACAGATCTTAATGTTTACATTATTAAAGATGGCTTCTAGGTCCTTGAGAAAGACATTCTTGGTTGTAAAACTGAGAGGAGACTTTTTAAAAGATATACATCTTGAAGGGACATAGAAATAATTCATAGTAACAAGTGTTCTAAAGTAAATTTTCTAAGAAAAAGGAGTTGGGGACAAACTAGAATCAGAAAACAACCTGTCTAAAATTTAATCAAGCTGCATAAAATTCTTGGTTAATACTATTATTTAGAAGTCAGGGGGAAAAAAACCTTGGAATTTTCTTTGTATATATTTAACATGTCTAATAAATATATCCTACAATATACTATAGCTTTTTGCAATATCCATTGGAGCCAAGAAAGCTGTTGACTATATTTTATTATTGCTCCTCCTTCTACACAAAAACTCAAAATTTGAACATTCTTAAAAAGTTGTATACATTCAACTATTATAAAACTAATGCTTGGGATAACCTTAGTTTTGAAAAATCTTGGACTGTATTTGAAAACAACTTGACTGTATTTTCCCTAAAATAATCATTCACATCAGGAATTGTTCTTTATTTTACTCATTGTCAGTTTTTACTCATATTAAGGTAACTCCTTTAGTTAACTAATTTTGCTCTGTTTAAAAACATGTTTCACCAGTCAAAATGGAGGCAAAAGTAAACATGGTTCTCTTCCTCACACAACCATAGAAAGAATTACAACTAGACCTTACAGCAAATATTACCACAACCATCAGAAAATCTAGCTGTATGGAAGTCCAACAACCAAGAATTTAAAGGAACTACATTCACCCAAATGGGTAGAAGGGATACAGATGTGGAGACAGGAAGAGAGTCACAGAGATTCAGTGAGGTAAGAAAGGCAGCAGTGGTGGGATGGGCATTCCATCATTCATATGTGGTGGATAAAAACCAGGAGGGATATCTTGGAAGCAAGAGATGCCAGCCCCAGGTCAGACCACACAGCCAGGGTTCCAGAGCCAGGAAGATAAATTCCCATAACCTCTGGCTATAAAAAACAGTGGGGTTTGAGGTGGTGGAAGGAACTGATGAATTTTCAGAAAACTCCATTTAAAGAACCCATAATGGACTTAGGACATATGTAAACCCACTCCTTCCAGTATCCAGTACAAAGGCAACAGCTGAAAGGCATACAGTCACATATGGGGAGTAAGTGAAGATATGGGAAGAAGGGCAAGTGTTGAGCAAACCTCCGAAAGCCAAGCAGAAGCATTGTCCCCTCTCTGAGCCCTCCTGCAACACAGAGCCACAGAGTGGTGAAGCAGGTTGCCCCACCCTGGCGATTATCTAAGGCTCTGCAACACACAATTTACAGATGCATTTTCTACAATAGGCCAACTACTAAGACAGGGAATCAAAACAGCTCTACCTAATGCACAGAAACAAACACAGGGTAGCTGCCAATAGAGGAGACAAAGAAATGTGGCCCAAATGAAATAACAGAACAAAACCTCAGAAAAAGAACTAAACAGAATGGAGGTAACCATCCCATCAGATGCAGAGTTCAAAACACTAATGATCAGGATGCTCAAAAAACTCATTGAGTATGGCAACAACATAAAGGAAGAAATGAAGGTTACACTCAGTGAAATAAATAAAACCTACAGGGAACCAACAGTTAAGGGAGTGCAGCACGGATTCAAATCAATGATTTGGAACATAAGGAAGAAATAAGCATGCACCCAAAACAGCAAGAAGAAAAAGGAATTCAAAGAAAATGAGGATAGTATAAGGAGCCTCTGGGACATCTCCAAACATACCAACATCTGAATCATAGGGCTGATAGAAGAAGAAGAAGAAGAGCAAGACATTGAAAACTTATTTGAAAGAATAATCAAAGAAAACTTCCCCTAATTTGGCAAAGGAAATAGACATACAAGTCCAGTAAATACAGAGTCCCAAACAATTTGGGTGAAAAGAGGATCATGCCAAGACATATAATTAAAATGCCAAAGGTTAAAGATAAAGAGAGAATCTTAAAAGCAACAAGAGAAAAGCAGAGTTACCTACAAAGGAGTTCCCAAAGACTGTCAGCTGATTTCTCAAAAGAAACTTTTCAGGTAAGAAGTATTCCAAGTGATGAAAAGCAAGAACCTCCAACCTAGATTACTCTATCTAGCAAAGCTATCTTCTAGAATGGAAGGGCAGATAAAGTGCTTCCCACACAAGGTAAAACTAAAGGAGTTCATCATTACCAAGCCATTTTTATATGAAATGTTAAAGGGACTTATTTAAGAAAAAGAAGACAATCAAAACTATGAACAACAAATTCACAACTATCAACAACTGAACCTAATAAAACCCAAACAAACTATGCAAACAACCAGAACAGGAACAGAATCCTAGATATGGAGATCTTTTGGAGTGTTATCAGCAGGGAAGGGGAAGGGGGAGAATGGGGGGGAAAGTACATGGATTAAGAAGCATAATTGGTAGGTACAAAATAGACAGGGGAAAGTTAAGAGTAGTATAAGCAATGGAGAAGCCAAAGAACTTATATGTATGACCCATAGACATTAACAAAAGGAGGATTGCTGAACGGAATGGGGGTACTAGGTGGAGGGGGGCAAAGAGGGAAACTTGGGACAACTGTAATAGCATAGTCAATGAAATACATTCTTAAAAAAAAAGTATCAAAAAACATGTTTGATTTTACTCTATTCATATTAAGATTTTCCATACCATGAAGAATATATTTTAGATAGTTTTATTTTTTATGCAATCAGTCATTTTTTCTCAACCCATTGTTCAGTCTGTTGGCTAACTCAAGCACCTCAACTAGGAAAATGCCAAAAATGGTAAGAGGGTAAGTCAAATCTAAGGATTAATGAAGGGACTCTGAGTACCCTGAGTAAATATAAGAGCCCTGAATGGGGGAAGTTATAGCTTATTTACAAGACAGTCAAGACAGTCAAGCAACACTGATTAGTGGGATAAAGTATGGAAAACGTACTTTTGTCCTTGTTTTCCACCTCCACATTTGATTGGGATATTTCTGCCTTTATTATTTAAAATGTGAATGACCATCACTTGTACCAACAAGAAGCCAAGTAAATATTAATGTGGTGTTACAATTTGGGTGTCATAGGAGAAGAAACTTTTTTTAGGTAAATTAACCACCCTATGTTAATTCCCCACTTCCATATGTGAAAGGACTGATAGATGATTAGATCCCAGGGAGCAGCAAATGAGGTGATGGATGTTTCCTTAAGGAAAAGTTGTAGGAATGAACAATACACACTTAAAATAGAAATCGCTTTCTTCTTCTAGGTGAATTTCATCATTGTGATAGTTTCATGCTTTAGTTTGGTGGAGGTTATAGGACCTAGTTATTTAATAAAATCCTAATCTAGGGGTTACTGTCAAGTATTTTTAAAATGCAATTAACATCTAATATCAGTTGAATTTAAGTAAATGAAATGATCCATTATGAAATGTGACTAAAATTAACTAATTAAAAAAATTCAAGAAACTAGAAAAAGAAAATATTAACTTAAGGATAAAAGAAAGAAACTTGAGAACCGAGATGGCTGCGTAGGGAGACACACTGCGCCTCCTCGCACAACCAGAAGTGACGGAAAATCGAAGGGCAAGGAAGTCCAACACCAAGGAGATAAAAAATAAACATTCATCCAGACAGGTAGGAGGGGTGGAGACGACAGCCTGGACGGAGAGGACTCGAGTTGCCATGGCAGGACCGAGACTGTTGAAGTGTGGGACAAACGGGGCAGGCAGTCTGACCACTAGCAGACCCAGGGGCCCCACATTCTCGCACAGGAAAACCAGACGAAAGGCCGGGAGTGAAGCAGACCATGCAACCCAGGGCTCCAGCACAGGGAAATAAAGCCTCAAACCTCTGATTGAAAACACCCATGGGGGTTGGGGCGGGAGCCAGAGAGACTCCCAGCCTCACAGGCAAGGTCCTTGGAGAGACCTACAGGGGCCTAGGGCGTGCACAAGCCCACCCACTCAGGAACCAGCACCAGAGGGGCCCAGTTTGATTGTGGGTAGTGGAGGGAGTGGCTGAAATCCAGCAGAGAGTGGAGTGGGCACCTTTTACTCCCTTTTGGCCCCTCCCCCACATACAGCGTCACAGCACAGCGACCAGCATTACCCCGCCCCAGGGAACACCTAAGGCTCCGCCCCTTTAAGTAACAGAAGCACGAAGACAAAAAAAAAAAAAAAAAAAGGCCCAAATGACAGAACATGTCAAAGCTCCAGAAATAATTCAACTAAGCAGCAAACAGATAGCCAACCTAGCAGATGCACAGTTCAAAACTCTGGTAATCAAGAAGCTCACAGAATTGGTTGAATTTGTTCGAAAACTAGATGAAAAAATGAAGGCTATGCTAAGAGAGACAAAGGAAAATGTACAGGGAACCAATACTGAGGCAAAGGAAACTGGGACTCAAATCAACAGTGTGGACCAGAAGGAAGAAAGAAACATCCAACCAGAAAAGAATGAAGAAACAAGAATTTGGAAAAATGAGGAGAGGCTTAGGAACCTCCAGGACATCTTGAAATGTTCCAACATCCGAATTATAGGGGTGCCAGAAAGAGAAGAGGAAGAACAAAAAATTGAAAACTTATTTGAACAAATAATGAAGGAGAACTTCCCTCATCTGGCAAAGGAAATAGACTTCCGGGAAGTCCAGGAAGCTCAGAGAGTCCCAAAGAAGCTGGACCCAAGGAGGAACACACCAAGGCACATCATAATTACATTAGCCAAGATTAAAGAGAAGGAGAGAATCTTAGAAGCAGCAAGAGAAAAGAACACAGTTACCTACAAAGGAGTTCCCATAAGACTGTCAGCTGATTTCTCCAAAGAGACGTTACAGGCAAGAAGGGGCTGGCAAGAAGTATTCCAAGTCATGAAAGGCAAGGACCTACACCCAAGATTGCTCTATCCAGCAAAGCTTTCATTTAGAATGAAAGGGAAGATAAAGTGCTTCTCAGATAAGGTCAAGTTAAAGGAGTTCATCATCACCAAACCCTTATTATATGAAATGTTAAAGGGACTTATCTAAGAAAAAGAAGATAAAAAATAGGAACAGTAAGAGTGACAGCAAACTCACAGTTATTAACAATCACACCTAAAACAAAAACAAAAGCAAACTAAGCAAACAACTAGAACAGGAATGGAACCCCAGAAATGGAGCTCACATGGAGGGTTATCAACAGGGGATTGGGAGGGGGAGGAGGGGAAGGTACAGAGAATAAGTAGCATAAATGATAGGTGGAAAATAGACAGGGGGAGGGTAAGAATAGTGTAGGAAATGTAGAAGCCAAAGAACTTATAAGTATGACCCATGGACATGAACTATAGGGGGGGAATGTGGAAGGGAGGGGGTGGGCAGGATGGAGTGGAGTGAGGGGGTGGAAATGGGACAACTGTAATAACATAATCAATAAATATATTTAAAAAAGAAAGAAACTTGCACAGCAAATTGCAAACAAATAATGAATAGAAAAAGGAAAGAGTTAGAACACAGATAATTTCAGGGGGTTCTATAAAAATATAACAACAATAAAATACATTGTTATCTAATAACCTTAGCAAAATTAAAAAAAAACTATATAAGTTTGAAAATAAAATTGATAAATAACTACAAATACAAAGGAAATTGAATGAATTCAAAGAGAATGCTATTCTATACCAAAAGAGCTGAAAACTTGAACTTGGAAGAAGCAGAAATTTTTTTCATAGTAGTTATTAGCAAAGAATAAGAAATTTCATAAAATTTCATGAAATCTCTAGCTCTCCATCACAAGAACTTACAGACACAAATACCACAAATAAAAAAATAAAAATTGCTTTAAGTAGAAGTCTTCACAATGGATTTATAGCAAGCATTCAGAAACAGATAAATCAAATTATATTTAAAGTGCCATAGCATATAAAAAAAAAAAACTTTCAAGACATTTTAGATAAAGCAAGCTCAGCACTACATATATACCCCAAAACAGGCAAAAATGCACTGTAGCATAGCATAATGCAGAACAAAACCTTTAAATTCATAAACTCTTATGAAAATCTATCAATAACATATTAGAAAATAGAACCTAGGAAAACATATTTTTTGGTTTTCTTCCTCTTTTTTTTTATTGTTGTTCAAGTACACTTGTCTCCATTTTCCCCCCACCACAACACTCCCCCCACTCCAGCCATGCCCATCTCCCACCCTGGATCCCATCCCCCCTTGGCTTTGTCCATGTGTCCTTTATACATGATTCTGAAAACCCTTCCCTCTTTTTCCCCCATTATCCCCTCATACCTCCCCTCTGGTTACTGTCAGTTTATTCTTAGTTTCAATGTCTCTGGTTGTTTGTTCTTTCTGTTGTTGTTGATTAGGTTCTACGTATAGGAAAGATCATATGGTATTTGTCTTTCACTGCCTGGCTTATTTCACTTAGCACAATGCTCTCCAGTTCCATCCATGCTGTTGCAAAGTGCAGGAGCTCCTTTTTTCTTTCTGCTGTGTAGTATTCCGTTCTGGAAATGTACCATAGTTTTTTGATCCACTCATTTACTGATGGGCACGTAGGTTTCTCCCAACACTTGGCTATTGTAAATTGTGCTGCTATGAAATTGGGGTGCATGGGTTTTTTTGAATTGGTGTTTCAGGGTTCTTAGGATATAATCCCAGCAGTGGAATTGCTCAGTCAAAAGCAGTTCCATTTTTAGTTTTCTGAGGAAATTCTATACTGTTTCCCACAGTGGCTACACCAGTCTGCACTACCACCAACAGTGCACTAGGGTTCCCTTTTCTCCATATCCTCTCCAACACTTGTTTGTTGATTTGGTTATGATGGCCACTCTGACCGGTGCGAGATGGTACTTCATTGTGGTTTTAATTTGCATCTCTCTGATGGCTAGTGATGCTGAGCATCTTGTCATATGTCTCTGGACCCTCTGTATGTCTTCTTTGGAGAAGTGTCTGTTCAAGTCTTTTACCCATTTTTTAATTGGTTTGTTTGTCTTCCTGGGGTGGAGTTGTGTGAGTTCTTTATATATTTTGGAAATCAAACCCTTATCCAAGGTACCATTGGCAAATATGTTTTCCCATATGGTTGGTTCTCTTTTTCATTTTAATGCTGCTTTCTTTAGCCATGCATAGGCTTTTTATTTTGATGAGATCTCATTTGTTTAGAATCTAGCAAAAAAAATT